>NW_027397073.1:48222905-48533418 GCF_003265705.2 Callorhinus ursinus
CTTCTTCTTCTTCTTCTTCTTCTTCTTCTTCTTCTTCTTCTTCTCCTTCCTTTTGGTCATAGAGAAAAATACTCCCAAGTCTATTCACAGTGCACCTGCCACCTCTCTCCTGGTGACTCCCCATGCCTCAGACCCATGGTGTGTTTGCATGCTGGTTTGCCGGGTTTATTTCAAGTCTTCCACGATCTCAGGCTTTCTCAGCACAGGGCGTTGTCCTCTTGTGAGATCCTCTCTGCCTGGATGGCTCTCCTCCCCCACTCTTGGCCTGGCCCTTTTGTTTCTTTCTTTAAAGGTCTTCTCTCCAGGGACTCCGTCTCAATCCCCTCAGGCACAGGTGGATTTCCCTGTTGCTTGCCCTCACAGCTCCCTGTGTTTTTCCAGGGTCACACTTATTGGAACGATATTTAAATGATTATTTGTTAAATTAATTTGCTGAATATCTGTCCTCCCTGCCAGATTTTCATGCAGGCAAGCCTCATTCATTCATCGACAGCTCCTCTGACACCCAGCACAGTGCCTTGCAAATAGGAGTAGTTTTCTCGATAAATGTGTTGATTTGATAAGTCTCCTTGCTCTCAAAATTCATAGTCTAACAAGTGGGAGTGCTGAAAAACAATGTGGTACATTCATTGTCCTCTAAATATGGACATCACACTGTGGATGCACAAAGAAAGCAACAAATGATTCTGCAAGAATCATGTGAGGGCAGACTCAACAGAAGCTGTACCATCTGAGCTGGGCCTTGAGGTAGGAATAGGAGTTAGGGTGGAAAGAGAGGAGAAGGAATTCTGAGCAGAAGATTTGGTACAAAAAAGGCAGGGAGGACTGAAAGTATTGAATGAGTTCTGGGGAAAGCACAGAGTCAAATGTGCTAGAATAGACCATGTCTGTAGGGGAATGCCAGAACTAGTAGACATCTTGTATTTTCTGCTACAAACTTATATTTTAAGCAAACAGGAATACAACTAGGAATACATGAAAACTAAATAATCAGCTTGTGCTTTAGAACATTCTCTCTTGTGACAGAGTGGAAGACAGATTGGAGCGGGGAGTGGATGAAAACCATTGAGGGGGCTTGCAGGGGTCGAGATCAGAGGGGGGAGATGGTGGGAGTACCGCCGGCAGGCTTGGTATGATTCCATGTGGAGAGTGAGGGAGAGGCGTTCACCAAATATGACTGAGGGTCCCGGCATGGGTGCTGGGTAACTGACAATGACCTTGCCACTTGCAAGTGTAACAAGAACTTGGGGGGAGGTGGGGCGGGGACTGGGGAGCAACGTGAGGGAAGAGAGCTCATTTGGCTTTTGACAAACTGGACTTAGCATGTCTCTTTCTCAGCTGGAGGAAACGTCAAGAGTAGTGTTTCTTAACCTTCTTCAAATTATTGCCCCTTAAGGAGCCTTTTAAAATATATTTTTTTCTTAATCTCCCTGCCCCCATGAAATTTTAATATCCCAGCTATACTGTATATTTGTTTATATACTTTATATAGATATATGCCCTAGACATAAAAAGAGTAGGCTGTTTTGCACCCCTCCAAAACTCGTTTTGCCCCCTTGAGAATGCACAGGAGGAGAGGGAAGGAGGTGGGCTGACAGTACTCTGCTTACAGGGAGTAAGGAAGGTTTCACACGGAGGAGCATTTGCAGTGGGCTTTAGGGATTGAGTTAAAAGCAGTTTTTTATTTTTTGTTTTTGCTGAAATATATTAATATATAACACTGTGTAGGTTTAAGATGTGCAATATGAGGATTTGATGCACTTACATATCGCAGTATGATTACCAACATAGTGTGAGCTAACACTTCCGTGTGTGGTGAGAACATTCATGATCTATTCTCTCAGCAACTTCCAGTTACATAATATAGTATTATTAACTATAATCACCATAAGATCCCCAGAACTCATTCCTCTTACAACTGGAACTTTATGCTCTTTGACCAACATCTCCCATTTCCCCTACTCCCCCTGGCCCTGGGTTCCACAAATTGGGCTTTTGTAGATTCCACATATATGTGAGCTCATATTGTCTTTCCCTGTCTAACTTGATCTCACTTAGCATAAAGAAGACATGGTGTATACACATACAATGGAACATTATTCAGCCATGAGAAAAGAAGGAAATCTTGCCATTGGAGACAACATGGATGCACCTTGAGGGCATTATGTTAAAAACCATTGTTGTTGTTGTTGAATTGAGATAAAATTCTCAGGGAGAGGTCAGTTTGGATGGAAAGACACAAGGGCATTAGAAATGACAAGGGAGCCCCCAGAAATGGGTGGAGGTGCCAGGAGAGAGAATTAAAAGGAGGAAGAAAGAGCTGTCTTTCTGAACTAGAAGGGGTCCTCCACGGGGTTCTCCCATGTGTAAGGGGGCTGAAAGGTAGGATAAGTGGACCACGCAATGTGGTGGAGAGAGACAGAAAAACAGACAGCTGGCAGGAGGCTAGTTAAGTTCCCCATAGATAAGAGAAGGATTTACGTTGTTACCAAGCTTTTGTTTTTTACGATGTTGTAATAATGGATGTTCCCGAACACTCCATTTCCTATATTTGTGTATGTATCTGTAAGGAATTCCCAGACGGAAAGGGGCTGGGTCAAAGGGCATGTGATTTAAAATCTTGGTGTGTAGAACCAAATGCTCCCCGAGAAGGTAGTACCAGGTTACGTTCTCACCCCTTCCTTACGTGCTTGCCAATGCAATGTGCTATCAAATGTTTTCATTGCTGCCAATCTGATAGGGCAAGAGCAGTATTACTTTTCAGATTAAATTTGCATTTTTCTGTTTATGAATGAAATTGAGCATAGGGTTAGAAGCCAGTTTTAGTTTGTTTTTTGGTGAAATGTTTTAGAGCTTGTGTCCATTTTATATCTCATTATTATTTGCACAGTGATTTGTGTAAGTTTTTTCACACATTAAGGAAAATTTGCCTTTCATCAGTGATGTGAGTGGCACATGTTTTTACCAGCTCATTATTTTTTATTCATTTATGATATTATTGTACAAGACACACTTCTAAAACCTTTTGTATGGTAAAAATTACCAATACATTCTGTTACGGTTTCTCGGGTTTTTGTTAGACATAGAAAAGCCTCCACTACTCAGAGATTATTTTTCTTAAGTATATTCTGTTTTTCCTTCTAGTAATTTTTTGGGGTTTTTTTTTTCTTCTAAATTTTGGATCCATCTAGAATTTAATTGTAATAATGTGGGAAGTCAGAACCCAAGTATATATATTTTTTTCCCCTGGGGCTTGTATGTTCCAGTATCAGTTATTGAATAAGCCATCTTCTCCCTATTGAGTTGAGCTCCCAACTTTTGTCATATATTGAGTTCTGATATATCTTACATTGATTTCTGGGCCTTTTATTGTTACAAGGATCAATCTGTTTACTCATGTACCAATGCCACAGGGTTTTCATTGAGAGCATATTACAATGCACTGTGACATCTGGTAGAGCTAGTCTTATGCAGTAATTGTCACCCCCCACTCCACTTCAGCTCTGGCTGCTGTTAAGATCTTCTCTTTGTCTAGAACATTCCATAGTTTCTTTGTGATATGTCTTGATGTGAATTTCCTTTCATTCAAATTTAATATTCAATATTACTCTTTCACCAATCCGCCACCCCATTCTTTTCTCTTCTCTCCTGAAATATCATTCACACTCTTGAGAGAGACTTTCTTTGAGAAGAGAGACCTCTTTTGTGTCTCTTAAGCTTTTCTCATATTCTCCTTTTTTTTTCCCTCTCTGCACTATAATTCTATAGAGTTTATTCTCACTATCCTCAATTTTCTAATTCTACTGTGTCCAATCTGATGCCACACCCATCCATTAATTTCTTACTGTATTTTTCTGGTACTATATCTTTCATTTCCAGAAGTTCTATTTGATTTTCCAACCCACCATGTCTCATTTCATGGTTCCTATTCCTTGCAGATATTTAAAGCTTATCTTCCACTTATTTAAATAAAATTGGCATAGCTGTTTATACTCTGTGTGTGATCATTCAAATAGCCAAAGGCATGTGAGTCGCCTCCTCTGTCTCTCTATTTGTGCTGGCATTAACTAATGGTGCCTTGTTTTCTAGCGCATTTGGTAGTCTTCAACTGCAACGCTTACTGCCCATGAAAAATCATTTGTACAAAATCCCTGACGTCTAGGATGAAAGTGTCTGCCCCAAGAGAGGATTAGAGTTTGTTTCTGCCATGTGGTTAGAAGCACTATGGTTTGGTATCACTTTAAACCAAATTCATCACTTGAAGTTTCTTGGCCCACTCTAATGACATGCCTTTTGGGCCATAAATATTTGCAAAGGCTGGCCAATGGCTTAATAGTGACATCTAACAGGGACAGGTTTGTTTGTTTGTTTGTTTGTTTTTTCTTTTCTCTGCTTTGCTTAGTGTTAAGGCAACTTTCCCTAAGGTCGCCTGAAGTAGGAGAAAGGGGAGCAGATTTACCTCTGTTCACCTTTGGGAGTCCCAGATAATGTGGGGCAAGAGTCTCCTATGAGAGAGAACCTTCCTCTGACCTTGGGTGAGTCCTGGCCTTTGAGTTCTGTTTTCTTCATCCCGAGGCTCTATTAAAATCAGAGCCAACTCAATTTAACCTGATCAAAAAAAGGTATTCATGCCAAATGTTAATCATTTGGTAGGTCCTTGTTATTTGTCAGCTTTTCAATGATTTTTAAGAACAATTTTATTTAATATTTTATTCAATTTTTCATTGTTCTCAGCGGAAGGGTTAATCTATTTTATTTTATTTATTTATTTTTTTTTTAGAGAGAGCATCTGTGCGAGCTGGGGTAGGGAGGGGCCGAGGGAGAGGGAGAGAATCTTAAGCAAACTCCCTCCTGACCAACAGAGGACTTGATCTCATGTCCCTGAGATCATGACCTGAGCTGAAACCAAAAGCTGGTCACTTAACTGACTGCGCCACTCGGGCACACCTAAGGGTTAATCTAAATAACCAAGCCCACTATTACCAGAAATGGAATAATGCCTGTTGATATTTCTTACAGACTCTAGAAACAGTTTTTTTAGTTTTTAAAATCCTATGTCTTTATTGGCTTCACATTTCATTTATAGATTTTTTAGAGAGAGTTGAGGTTTTTGCTTAATCTTCCTGTTTAAGAACACGTTATGCTTTTCCATTTCTTCAAATCCTTTGTTTCTTAACTGCATTTTAAAGTTGTCATCTTCTACAGAGTTTATATTTTTTGTTACATTTTTTGGTTAAACTTACGCCTATGTGCTTTATTTCTTTCTCTTATATAAATGTAAATATTAAACCCAGAAATTTTCTTCAGAGTTCTGCTCTATTGTATAGGTTCTGATATATGCTAACTTAATTATTTTTAGTTCATTATTCAAATCTATCCCTGATAGTAGAGGTGTACAAGGAAGAGTATTTTAGCATTTCTAAGTGGAAGGATTTTTTTCCCCTAGTTTTATTATTAGTTTTTAAATGAATTGCTTTGTGATCAGAGAAACTTTTCTGCACTCATTCTAAAATTTGGAATCTGTTGAAGTTTTCTTTGTGCCCTTGTACATATAGTCAATTTTTTGACTACAACAAAAGTACTTGGAAAAGTATATTCTCAAGGCATAGAGTTCTATATATATCAATTAAATTTACTTTACTAATTACATTACTTTTTGTCAATTTGCACTAAAAGGCATAATAAAAGGGGACTAAAGTCTCATATAGGAAACTTAAATTTTCTCAGTTTTTGTATATTCAAAATATTTGTCTTCTGCTTTTTGACTTGAAAATGGTTTGGCTGGATGTAAAATTCTTTGGTCAGGCATTGTAGACATTGTTCAAATCTCTTTTAGCTCTCCTGAGTGTTGCTGTGGTGAAACCTAAGACCAGCCTGGGTTTTTTCAAGTCTCTTTATAGGTGACTTGGTCTTGCTATCAGAAAGTTCAAAGGATTCCTTTGTATCTTTATAGTTCAAAAACTTTTCTAGGTTATGACTCATTGTTGATTATTTAGTGTTAATTTTTCCTGCAGTGGAGTAACCCCTTTCAATCTGAATAGTCTAGTGTTTTACATATGGAAAGTGTTAACATTTTATTTATTAAAATATTCCTGTTGCACTCTTTCTGTTTCTTTTTCAGATATATATATATATTTAAAGATTTATTTATTTATTTGAGAGAGAGAGAGAATGGAGGGGGAGGGGTAGAGGGAGAGACTCTCAAGCAGACTCCCCGCTGAGCACAGAGCCTGATGCGGGACTTGAACTCAGAACCCATGAGATCATGACCTGAGCCAAAACCAAGAGTTGGATGCTTAACTGACTGAGCCACCAGGCACCCCCTTTTCAGGTATATTTTGTCTACTATTCGCTTTCCTGCTAATCCTTTACAAACTTTTGTCCATTTCTGTGTCATTTCATTGCTCACCCCCATCCTGCGAGCACCTGACATGCTTCCAGCAAAGTCCATCTGCCTTTGGCAGCCACCATTGTAGCTCTTATTTCTCGGTCACCTTCTTTGCTAAGTTCTGCCTGGTCTTCTTTCACCTCCTTTTCTCTTGCTCCATTTTTCCTGAACTATTGTACGTCTGGCTCTTGTTTTGTTTTGAGCTCGTGTTTTTTAAAGATGAATGCTTCACTACGTTGTTTTTTTCTTTTCAAATGCGTGACAGTACTTTGGGTCCCAAATTTCACCTGTTTTGTGACAACATTTTGCTAGTGAATCTTTTTCAACTCTTCTTTATTTGTTGTTCTTATTCCTTTCACCTTTTCTCATGTATAGGTTCTGTGCCGGTTCCTTTCTGGTTCCTCATCTTGAAGTGAGGCAAGGTTTTCTCAATCAGCTATTTGCAAGAAATTTATGTGAGGCGATGGCCAGGGCTTATTCTGGGCTAGCAGGAATTCTCCTTAAACATAAGGCTGGATGGTGAGAGATACCTTCTAGTCATTAACATATAGTCTCTCCTCCTGCAGTGATTGGCAGCCGCAGGGCTGCACACAAGGAAATCACCCTCCTTCCCTGGACTGGCCAACACTCTAAATAATGAACGTTGTCATAGTTAGAGTATCTGAGTCATCAGATGGCTTTGTTTTCTGGAACTGTGATGGTATAACACTTCCCCTTAAGATAGTGATGCTCCAAAATAAAGGACTACATTTGACCTGTAAGTGCCACCATCATCACCACTGTCATTGAATTCTGTAGCTCTAACCTCCTTTCTCAATCCAGTTTCAAGACTAGGACATAGAACATGAGAAAGGTGAAGAAATTTCCAGAACAGGATAACTTCTGTGAAGAGCAGGGTCCTGATAGAATGGCCATCAGATATCTGAAGATATAAATTTTTTATTTGAGTTAAGAAGTTACTTATTGTCCTTTAGAAAAATCTCATCATATTTTAATTATATCGTCCAGGAAGCATGACCATCCTAGGAAATAAAGTCACCAGACTCTGCTAAAGCTGGGGCTTTGGGGAATAAGAGATCATGACCTGAGCTGAAATCAAGAGTTGGACGCTTAAATGACTGAGCCACCCAGGTGCCCCAATTTATATTTTAATTTTATCTGTGTAAATATTTTTTACTTTATTTTTTATTTCATTTTATTGTGATAACAGTTATCATGACATCTACCCTCTTAACCAATTTTTAAGTGTACCACACTTGATTGGTAACTACAAGTACTGATCATTAGAGAACTGTAAATGGAAACCACAGTGTAATATAACCTCACACCTGTCAGGATAGCTGTTTTTAAAAAAACAAAAACAAAAACATAAGGCAAGTGTGGAGAAACTGGAAACTTTGCACACTGTTGGTGGGAAAGCAAACTGGTACATCCACTGTGGAAAACAGCATAGAGGCTCCTCAAAAAATTAAAAATAGAGCTACCATAAGACCCATCAATCCTACTTGTGGGTATTTATCTAAAAGAATTGAAATCGGGATCTCAAGTAAATATTTGCACTCCTGCGTTCATTGCAGTACTATTCACAAGAGCCATCATATGGAAATAACCTACATGTCCATCAAAAGGTGAATGGATAAAGAAAATGTGGTGTGTACATACAGTGGAATACTATATGGCCTTTAAGAAAGAAGGAAATTCTGCATTGTATAACAGCATGGAGGCACCTTGAGGACATGATACTAACTCTCCTTCACTCTTTATCACAACTCTGCACAGCATGTATGAGTAGGCAACGTTTTGCTGTTGTAGTACTCAAGGCTCAGAATGGATAAGAGATGCGCCAGAGCCATTCAACAAGTAAGAACCAAAGCTGGGAATTCAAATATAGATCCCCAAAGCCTCTTCTCTACTATGCTCCCAGGAGGTTCAGGTGCCCTGGGTGTTCTGGAGGGCAGGAGAGTGGGCAGAGCCTAGGAAGCTGCAGGGAGGCAGGCCTGGTCCTGAAAAGGGGCCCAGGTCCAGGCGGAGACTTGCCCAGGGAACACAGGGTTCTGGGAGCTCTGTAGCTCCCTCCTCTAGCCCACGATTTTCCATCGCCACCAGACAGCTGTTTGAAATACTACAGCTCCAATCCCTATGACTCCCTTGGAACTCTTCCACATCCCCACAGCCTCACAGTCCCAGTATGGGAAACTGTGCTTTAGAGGGATGTTATGAATATTAAGGAACAAGTGATTATAAATCTTTTGGCAAACAGTCCTATAGAAATGTTAAATAACCGTATGTTACCGTTTAACTTCATTTATAGCATTTGGATGGAACTGGGACATTTTGCCTCTTGTTGAGGACTTAACACTATTCAGTATTGTAAAGAAATCATTAGCCACCTCTTACGTAAGGCATAAGGAAAGTTCTCTTCTTCATGCTGTCTGCTCCAGAGGGTTTTTTGTTTGGTTGGTTTTGGTTTTGGTTTGGTTTGTTTATTTGTTTTGTTTTTTGGTCTTCTCTGTAGGCCCTGGCATTGGCTGGGTCTGTTACAAACAATCTCTTAATTGTGTGACTTACACCTGTCTAAAGATTTCATCAATTCATTGTCTTTCTGAGGGCATTTATAGGTTATTAAAAATCTAAGTCCTGTAGAGTTAGCCTTCATCTTGGACAATAACATTTAACATGATTTCTTTCCATATGGTTCCATTGTGTTATGTGACAATACCCACCTTCCACCCCCAAACTGGAATATGTATCTCCAAAATCCAATTACCTACATAAACTTGGGATCTGTTATCTAGATAAATGATATCCATAAGTGTTCCAAGAAACTTTAACCTTAATAACGTCATAGTAATTAATAGTTTAATCTAAAGAGCCTTTCCTGAGAGTTGCCAAAAAGGAATACAATTTAACTACTTTGAGAGCCTTTACTCTGTTCTCATCCCACGCTTCCATGGGAAGTTGCAAAGAGATGCAGAGGAAAGGTGGAGGTCAGAGGAGAATGAAACCAAGTGAGGGCTGGCTATTACAGGCTGGACAATCAACCATACGCTTCCTTGAGCTTGAGTCCTCCCTCTATGATCTTCCTAAAACTGGAGGTACTTCTGTTTTTTCTCTTCTCAGTGGAGTGTCAGTGAATACTTTCCACTCTCCTGGAACGTCATTGACTTGCAATACTCGTCCCTCCTGACATCTCTGTGGAGGCTATCCGACCATTGTCTTGGTCTCGTCCTCACTGATACGATCTTCCAGGGCTTTCTCTACTCAGAGCCCAAGGCCCACTCTCTGCTGGGATACATCCTCCAGGCCCCAAATAGAAAGTTTCTGGGGGGTCTGAAATTCAGAAATGCCTCACCAGACTCTTCTTCTGCATCTTTAGTAAACTAAGTTAGTACCAAGATGTCTTAAAGCAGTCAAGTCTTCATTTACACCCTTTAAATATCTATAGAGAGTTATCATGGCCCTCAGTCCAGAAACACACTAACCCACTTCTGCCCTGTTCCAGAAAATGCACAGACACACTGTTTGTGTTGTTTTAGAAGAAGATTTAGAAGATTCCCTAGGTATCAGAAACAGAAAGTGAATTTGTCTCTACGCTGTGCACAGAGAAGCTTTTCTTTGTAGGAATTTGCAGTGCAGCCTACAAGCAATGGGGGAGATCATCAAATGGCAACCACAAAGCATAAATAGCATTTAATTTGAGTAGCCTTTTATACTGCTGAGATGTCTTCTCTTCCTTTTGTCTGTGAATTGTTTTTTCTGCCTCTGTTTTTTGTGGGGTTTTTTTTTTTTTGGTCTTATCTTCTGGTAAAATGCATGAGTCTACTCTTTATAGCAAACTTCACTACAGCAAATTTTGAACAGAGTCTACCATAAATTCTTCAAGGACAGTGATTTTAATAGTAATTCTTCTGTGTGTGTGTGTGTGTGTGTGTGTGTGTGTCTGTGCGTGAGTGCATGAGACCGTCAAATAAGTGAGTGAATGAATACGTGAGTGAATAAATGAATAGAAATTGCAAAAGAGAATCATCAGGAAATAGGAGACGGTATAATTTAAAAGAAGGAAGAAAATCTAGTCATTATGTCCACATTCACTATTAATGTTGTGTTATGACTGAAACAATCAATCCTAAAAAGGTGTGAGGGTACATGATAAGTTGCCAGCTTTGGAGACAAATGGTCTTAAACTTGAATCCTGGCCCCCACCATCTACTGGCCCCCAAACCTCTCTGAGCCTGTTTTCTCCTCTGTACGAGATGGGACACACAGCCTTCATAGGAACCTTGCAGGATTTACAGTAGAATAATGTTGAAAGTGCTTGCCACCGTGCCTGCCAGAGGGGGCACTTGACAAAGGGTATAATTCTCAGGATGGCATCCTAGTCAGTGTTGAAGTGAAGAAAGTTCTTATTTTGGGGGCACCTGGGTGGCTCAGTAGTTAAGCATCTGCCTTCTGCTCAGGTCATGGTCCCAGGGTCCTGGGATCGAGCCCTGCATCGGGCTCCCTGTTTGGCGGGAAGCCTGCTTCTCCCTCCCCCACTCCCCATGCTTGTGTTCCCTCTCTCGCTGTGTCTCTCTCTGTCAAATAAATAAATAAAATCTTAAAAAAAAAAAAAAAAGAAAGTTCTTATTTTGGCTAAATATATGGTATGCGTGCCACGGATCTGTTCTCTCACCTCTTCTAATTCACAACTTCTATTTTTTAACCCTTAACGTTGGGCGCCTGGGTGGCTCAGTCGTTAAGCGTCTGCCTTCAGCTCAGGACATGATCCCAGGGTCCTGGGGTCGAGTCCCACATCGGGCTCCCCCGCTCAGCGGGAAGCCTGCTTCTCCCTCTCCCACTCCCCCTGCTTGTGTTCCTGCTCTCACTGTCTCTCTCTGTCAAATAAATAAATAAAATCTTTTAATTAAAAAAAAAAATCCTTAACGTTCATTTTACTGAAGTGATTTCAGTACTCTTTTCAGAATTAGGATTCGGCGCTTCACATTCCCCAAAGGCCAGGTTCGGTGAAGCCTGTGCTGTGTCTTGACTGGCCTTTGGAGGGCAGCGGCAGAGACCAGAGTGGTACAGGAGCCCCGTCCCCTGCTGTATTCTGAGTCCTCTTATATTACCACTCTTCCCCGTTTTTGATGGTAAAACTGCACTAGATGCATGGAATAAAGGAGAGTTGCCAACAATCAAAGAATCATCTCTCAACATGAAGAAGTATATCAATAATAGTAGGAGAAAGGCAAGTAAGCATTTTTCAAATTCTAAAGGATATCATTTGAACAGTCTCTCTTCCAGAATTTCTTATCTGAAAAAAGATTCTTGGAATCCTTTCTGCCAATAAAACTTGGAAGTTTTGCAACAACGTCAACAAGGCAAGCAACTTAGACGTGGAGCCGCCATGTTGCCTATAGACACAGCCCGGCTCCCTCCCTGTTGCTCCCATGGAAGCACAACTAGGATCGCCTTGGACACTATTGCAACTGACGAGAAGGTCAAGAACAGACAAAGGAGCCAGGAGTAAGTTTGCTTGTGGGAAAGCAGGAAGTGGCAGGGCCATTTAGCTGAGAGATTTGGAGACTGAGGGCTTAATGTGATTAAGAAAATAATGAATCCTCCAATTAATAGCTGTTGGCCGGGGAGACCTCACAAGAAAATGCTGTTTTTATTTATGGTTCAATTGTCTTAGTGGAGATTGGAGATGTCTGTTCAAGACAGGCCGCATGGCATGACTGGGAGCCCTGGAGTGGCTGCAAGCAGAGGGCACTGAGCCCATGGATGGAGAAATCACTGTGCCAGGCCCTGTGGTCGGCTTTACAAGAACTGTCTCGTTTAAGTCTCACAAAGCCCCATGAGTAAAGTACGATGGCTATTGTCCCATTTTATAGAAGGGGAGACTGAATATTACATAACAACCAGACTCACGGGGGTTATGACTCACACAGAGACTCTAGGGCCACACTCCTAACCACTGCGCCATCCTGCCTCCTGCAAGTGGACCCGGAAAGAGGATGCAGTGCTGTGTTTAAGGTGAGCTCGGATAATAAGTTATCTGTACCTTGTCCTAGGCCCGAGATACAGAGCTGTTAAAAGTGCATTTCCTGCTTCAGCATGGTGGGTGGAGATGTGGATATTATAGTATGTTTGTGGGGAAGAAGAGAGAGACTTGGGGAGGGATGGAATGTGGACCAGAAGGTGTGTGCATAGCACCCAGATGTGTCCATACACACCCACTCACCTGTTCACGAGAAGCGCCAGACAAGTTGGCAGGGGTGGTCCTGCCTCTCTTCACACACACCTCTTTCCTCTACACCGGTTTCACCCTGCCTGATTCTGTGGTTAACACATTCTTACCTCCAATTTGCCATCCTCACCCGCCTTACCCCCCAAGTCTTGACCACCCAGTTTGAGCATATTCCTTCATAGTATCTGTATATCCAGATTTTCAGCTTGCTTACAATATGCTTATGCTCAAAATGCTGGCTGAATTTGATAAGACTGAAATTAAACCACAACAGAAAAAGAACCGAAGGCTGAATAAAAGTAGTACTTTAAAAAAAAAAAAATTCAGAGCTTCAAGTGTCATTCTGACTTCTGGAAACTTCTTCCCATGAAACTCATATATTTTCTGGGCTTAACACTTTGGTCATTATGATCACTTTACATTTTTACCTCTTCCAACTGGGTTTTTGCAACTCAGAGATCAAGTTTGTTGTGTAACAACATTAACAGCTAATAAATTAGGCTCCCCCCTGCCATTTTCTTGAGCAGGGCTGGCGGAGTCAAGGCCTCATGGAATTTGGGAGGAACTTATTCTGAGGTCAATCCTCCACTTAGGCTATAAGGTCAGGATTCCATGCCAGAGCTGTGCTGCTCCTAATGAGGGGGTGGATCTGAGACTCACCAAGGTGTGTGTCCATATGCTCTTCTCCAAAACTCTTTGAACCAATGTGACTCAGAATTGTTTATTTCAGGGAAGAAATGTGCAAATACTGTATATTATGTGACAACTCCCACTGGGGTCTGGAGCAGCACCCCCTAATCAAACACATTAATATTTCCATAGCTAAATATATATTCACATTAAGTGAGATAAATATAAAATATAGTCTAGTATCATAACAATATAAATAATATGATAAATTAATAGTATAAATATTAAAATAATACAATAAATAGTAGAAATATAAATATCAAAATAATATAATAAATAATGTAAATATAAAATATAAATAACCAGTTCAGGTTAGTTTGGGCTGTCAGATAACTTTATTTTATTTTATTTTTCTAGAGAGGGGGAGAGAAAGGGGAGGGGGAAAGAGAATCCTAAGCAGGCTCCACGCCCAGTGCAGAGCCCCACTCGGGGCTTGATTTCACAACCCTGAGATCGTGACCTGAGCCAAAATCGAGTCAGATGCTTAACCGACTGAACCACCCAGGCACTCCTGGACTGTCAAATAACTTCAGATGACATTGTTGTTGCCACATGAGTTATCAAAACCCTTTTGGTTTTCAGATTTTTGGATTTGGGGTTTTATGGAGAAGAGGTCGTGGACCTGGTAAGGCCAATGGCTGCCATTTGTGGAGCCTTCCTGTGCTCTCCTGTGATCCTGCCAAGAACCTGCACGGGAGGCAAGTGTTCATAGCTTCATGTTCTAGACGAGGAAACTTGGAAGTGGACAGTCTAGGAACATGGTCTGAGGTCTCAGGACTAGGGACAGAACTCAAACCTGGCATGCCTACACCGGTGCAAGGCCCATCCTCTTGCTACTATGATGTCCCCCCCACCCCCCATGAAAATGCCTGGCTTGCCAGATTTTTCCTTAAGATGACAGCTTCCTTTATCCCACCTGCCTGACAGGCGGGCCCCTGGCTACTTGGCTCTCTCAGCTGTCCTCATTTAGCATTATTAGCTCTTAGGGCTGTCAGGTTCACGTGGATCCCCTGCTCTTTCTGCAGGGCCCCTTTAGTTTTCCTACTAAAAATATTTTTAAATAGTTGACTGCCCCAGACATTCTTGAAGCAGTCATTTCCTTCCCTTCTCCTTTATTAATGGGCTAATTTCCTTCGACTCCCCAGTGTTGTTCTGAGGCACTTTGTGGAAGGCCTGTTTATTGCCTTTGGCTGACATTACCTTTCTCCTTCTCCACCCCCAACTTTATCTTCTCCCTGCCAGCAGGACTAACCTTTGTTCCTTTCCTTTCCTCCTTTGGGCTTCCCTCTCCTGCTCTGCATTTTCCTGGGGGGAGTCTCCCCCCAGGGGGTTTCTCAGCGCTGGCTCCCCAGCGGGTTAAATAGTGAGTAGTCCTGGCCTCCTCATTCTGCGAGGTTTGGGGCCGAGGCTGTGGGGAAGTCACACTCTGGGTTGAAAGTGTTCAAGCTCTGTATGAAAAAGCCGATCATCTTAAATTTTCTTTTGCATCTCACCTTTTTTGCAGGGCACACACTGGGACGCACACCCTGAAACAGGGGCTTTTCTTATTTGAGACCCAGGGCAGGGTCACTTCCCACGGGGCAGCTCCTCATGGCTCTGTGAGGACGAGAGCGTGGTCAGTCAACACCAAGGGAACCCGCAGCAGATTTGACTTCTGAGACTTCTCCCAGCCCTCTCTGAGGGAGCCCCTGGGGTTCTCAGGATAGACCGGCCAAGGGTGGGATGGCTATGGTCTATCAGCTCGCTGCTCTGATTGAATGACTCCCCCTCCCAAGCAAGCTTTACTTAACCCTTTTCCTTCATATTCTCACCAAAGATGGGAGTCATGAGAATACCACTCTGATACCGACACCAGTTCCAACGTGTGTGTTTCTTTCTTCCCACCACCAAGCAATCCTCCCACATCAGCTGGGTGTCCTACTATTCAATTCAATTCTGATACTATATACCTGGAGGTGGTGTCAGGTCCCTCAGGTTAAGGGTTCAGCCCCACGAGACTGCCCCCCTACCCCCCCACCCCACTTCAGATGCCAGTCACAAGTCCAAGCTGTCACCTATGCTTCTGACTGGCGGGTTAGAGATCGGAGGTTCCCACCTCCTTGGGTTCAATTAATTTGCCAGAGTGGCTCACAGATCTTGGAGAAGCATTACTTATGTTTACCAGCTGATTATAAAAGGATATAAGTGAGGGTCAGCCACATGGAAGAGATGCATAGGGCAAGGTATAGGGACAGCTTGGAGCTTTCATGCTCTCCGAGTGCCAGCTCTCCAAACCCTGTCCTTTTGTGGGTTTTTCCGGAGGCTTCATTACATAGGCATGATTACCTAAGTCACTGGCCTTTGGTGATTGAACTCACTCTCTAACCTTCTCCCCTTCTCAGAAGTCAGGGGGTGGAACCCAATCGCTAATCACAAGGTTGGTCCCCATCCTTAGGTTACCTAGGGACTTTCCAAAAGTCACCTCATTAACATAACAAAAGACACTTCCCCACTCTTCTCATTTAGGAAATCCCAAGGGTTTTAGGAGCTCTGTGCTGGGAATGTGGACAAAGACCAAATATATATTTCTTATTATGATCACAATATCACAAATACCTAACCCATTGAGTTGTCATGAGGGGTGAGTTAATTAAATGAGTGAATGTGTGTGGAGGCTTCTGCACTCTGTCAGTTCCCTGGACACAGAGGCCCCCCCCTTCTTTTGTGCTCCATTGTGAAGTCCTAATACCATCAAGGTGGACAAATCTTTGTCATCTCCCAAAGGAAAGAGGATTCCATATTGTCGCCAAGGGTGGGACTAACCTACAGGTAGGGCTGGGACTAGAACCCAAGGGTAGGGATTCTCCGTTAGTGCTCTGTGCTAGGGTGACCCACTGTACTTGTTTGCTAGGGACTTTTTCAGTCTTAGCACTAAAAGTTCTGCTTCTCAGAAAAATACTTCAGCCCAGTTGGTCATCCTAAACCCCTGGTCTTCATGAGCCTCTGTTGCTTTATTGATCAAAACGGCATTTCGGGGTGCCGGCTCAGGTCATGATCCCAGAGTCCTGGGATCAAGCCCCACATCAGGCTCTGAGCTCAGTGGGGAGCCTGTTTGTCCTCCCCCCAACTTGCTCTCTCTCTCAAATAAATAAATAAATAAAATCTTTTTGAAAAAAAGGTATGGGTGCACCTGGGTGGTTCAGTTGATTAAGTGCCTACCTTTGGCTCAGGTCATGATCTCGGGGTCCTGGGATTAAGCCCCATATCGGGCTCCCTGCTCAGCTGGGGAGTCTGCTTCTCCCTCTCCCTCTGCTGCTCCCCCTGCTTGTGCCCTCTTGCTCTCTCGCTCACTCTCTGTTAAATAAATAAAATCTTTAAAATACACACACACACACACAATGATATGTTTGCTGATTCCACAGCTTTTCACAGTGGGAAAAAACCTTCAGATGCCAATCTTTGTATATAGGCAATATTTTAAGTCACTGAATTCTAAGATTTCATAAAATAAGCATTTTTCAGTTAGCCACATTGCTTTTTTTGCACTTAACTTCTGTGTCCTCTCTCATTAGATTATTTCAGACCTGGCGAATAATCTGTTGCTGGCTTTTCAGAGGAAGGTGATATATTTTCAAGCTGACAGAGAATGAATTCAATGCCATTAATAAAGAAATTTCACAAAGTTCTAACTAACTTTTGGGAGTAGCTTACAATCGACTGGACTTAATTCTTCATGTTTGAAAAAGTTTGGCCTTCTGGAAAACATTATAAGGAGGCTTTGTTGCATGGTGCACTGATGGAGTGGGAGCACTATGCAAACTAAAACACGAAATGATGTTATTAATCCAAATATCTTACCGCAGTGGTTGTTTCTTTTGGAAGGGGGTGGATAAATCCAAGATTTCACTTGGCCTGAAATATGCAGGTACTCAAGAAAAGCGATTATTGCTCCCACAGGTTCAATCTATAACAAATGTTTATTGCGTGCTTAATATATTCTTGTCACAGTTACAGAAAAGTCACAGAGAGCAAGGCTTGTTTCTAATCTTCAAGGTAGTTAGGTGGGTGCTACAGCAGTGAGGAGAATACTTCTGCAAAACTGTGCTTTTGAAATTGAGCATTGAAATCGGTCTTTGAGCCATCATTCAATATTGCCGCGCTGGAATTGGAGAGGCAGAATCTTGTTAAAATTTCCCCATAAACCTTTGGGATAGAGGTCAGGATGCGTAGCGTATTGTCACCGACACATTCTCAATAAACTGTTAGCTGAGAATCGTTTGGAAGTGTTGGGCCAATTTGGCTTTGACCTATCAATATAAACAGGCCCATATAATATGCCCCTAACTGAAAAGAGAGAATGCTTCTTTGCAAGGCTGAATTTAATTTCCGAGACAGAGCTGTGAATGTGAAAAACTGCTGTTAAGGAATGAGGTCCATCTTACTTTTGAGGAATTTTGAAAGAATCCTTGTAGGAGAGTTGGATGAAATTCTTCTTGTAGCGAGATGAATACCTAGGCGGTTAATTAACCTAAGTTATTGTAAAGCACCTTGAAAAGAAGGGAAAAGCAGCAATGATCTACTACTGGAAAGGAAATCAATTGGGCCATATCCACGCAGGATTGTCAGTGGCCACATGCAGAAATCTGCCTTAAGAATCCACTGCATCTCAGACCGCGGGATATCTCCATCAGGGCATGCCCACCCAGAAACATGCAGCAGACTCCTAGGACGCCAGTCTGAAAGAGAAATTTCCCAGGACTGACATTTCTGCAGTTGTTCTCATTTATTTTCTTCATTCTCATCATATCTCTCTCTTCCCCATACTTCTCACCTTCAGAAAACTTCTAGAAGTTGCTGGCTTCTTTCCGGATTACTGCAAATGTAGAGTTGTCCCCTGAAATGACATGTTGAAAATGAACTTTTAAAAAAACTTTAGGGGCACCTGGGTGGCTCAGTCGGTTAAGCAGCTGCCTTCGCCTCAGATCATGATCCCAGGGTCCTGGAATCGAGCCCCACATCGGGCTCCCTGCTCATCAGAGAGTCTGCTTCTCCCTCTCCCTCTCTCTCTCCCTCTGCTGCTCCCCCCAGTTGTACTCTTTCACTTGCACTCTCTGTCTCTCAAATAAATAAATAAAATCTTTAAAAAAAATAACTTTGAAGAACATTCACTCTTTCATGAATGGCATGTATTCTTTGAGCTCTGGGATGGCACCCAAACACTACCGTGAAAGAAAATGACTCACCGACCAGTATGGCCTGAAGATTCTCTGCTCCTGGAGAGCAATGATTGGGGATCCTGGCATCGGGTGCTCTGGGAGTAGAAGCCACACACCATGGGTGTGGTCTGGTCCACGCACTGCCTTTTGGGTTCAAAACCATTCCTTAAAGACAGGGAGATTTTTCATCTTTTAGTTAAAAACTCTACAAAAACCCCTGGGAAACTGCATATTTTGATTGTTTTTGTTTTTGTTTTCTTCATTCTATGTTGTATGTGAATGTGGTGGGTTTTGTTTATTCTTGGGCAACCCCTGAAAATCAATAAGGCATTTCAAGAAAATAATAAAACTCACCATTGAAAACTTCCTCTGTATCTTTCTGGTCTCTTCTACCACCCAAATACCTACTTCACTATACTACTAATCACATCCCAAAGAAGCCTGGCATGATCTGCCTTTCTCTATAGTTTCATCTGCCTGGAGTCAGTCCCTACCTCTATCCCCAACCTCCTGACTTCTCCATCCCCTCAGGTCCCAGCTGACCTCCATTTCCTCCATCCTCATAGTTGGGAAGAATCTATCTGTTGATGTTGCTTTTATTTGTATTTCTCTAACTGCTAGTAGAGTAGAACATTTTCATTGTCACTGGTACTCTTTGTCCTGTGACATGTGTTCATGTCCTTCATACAATTTACTATTGGAAATTTGTCTACTGCAGTTATTATAAAATTTCTTTTTTATGAGAGATATTGATCCTTTTCCTACTGTGAAAGTTGCAATTATCCTTGAGTTTTTTTGTTGACTTTTCATCTTTATTTATAGTGGTTTGAAATGCATTCATTTTTGTATTGTCATTTTAAAAATGTATGGCTTCTGCCTTTTATACCCTTCCCACTCATTTATATTTTCTTCTAGAATTTTTATGGTTCACTTTTTTACATTTCAATGCTAACTCATCTGGAACTTATTTTGGTGTATGGTTTGAGGAACCTTTCCTGACAAATGGATATTTCCTGACAAATGGATAGCCAAATATTCCAACACAATTTATTGAATAAACTATTCTTCCCCCGTGATTTATGATACCAATTTTATTATGCAATGATCTGCCTTCAACAAACTCTATGGACAGTAAAATTGTCCCTGTTTGCAGATGACATGATATTATATATAGAAAGCTTTAAAAACTACACACACATACACACACACAAACCCTGCTAGGACACATAAATGAATTCAGTAAAGTTGCAGGATGTGAAGTCAACATATAAAAATCAGTTATGTTTTTATACAATAAAAACAAATACTCTGAAAAGGAAATTAGGAAAACAGTCACATTTAAAGTAATATCAGGGCACCTGGGTGCCTCAATTGGTTAAGCGTCTGCCTTCGGCTCAGGTCATGATCCCGGGGTCCTGGGATCGAGCCCCACGTCGGGCTCCCTGCTCAGCGGGGAGCCTGCTTCTCCCTTTGCCTCTGTCCCTGCTTGTGCTCTCTCTCTGGTCAAATAAATAAATAAAATCTTTAAAAAAATAAAGTAATATCAAAAAGAATAAAATGGCTAGGAATAAATTTAACTAAGGAAGTGAGAGACTTTTACACTGAAGACTACAAAATATCGCTAAAAGAGATTGCAGACACGAACAAATGGAAAGACATCCCATGTTCATGCATTAGAAGACTTAATATTATTAAAAAGTCCATACTACCTAAAGCAATCTACAAATTTAATGCAATCCCTATCAAAATCCCTATGACAATTTTATTGGATTAGAAAAAGTTGTGCAATTCATATGGAACTACAAAAGACCACAAATAGCCAAATCAATCCTGAGAAAGAAGAACAGGACTGGAGGCATCACACTTCCTGACTTCAGAGTATATTACAAAGCTATAATAATCAAAATAGTATGGCACCGGCATAAAGATAGACCTTTAGACCAATGGAACAGAGTAGAAAGCCCAGAAATAAATCCATAAATCCATCAACTAGGGTGCCAAAAATACACAGTGGAGAAAGGATAGTCTATTCAACAAATGGTGCTGAGAAAACTGGATATTCAAAGGCAAAAGAATGAAGTTGGACCCTTATCTTACACTATAGACAAAAATTAACTTAGAGTGGATTAAAGACTTAAACATAAGACCTGAAATTGTAAAGGTCCTGGAAGAAAACACAGGGGAAAATCTTCATAACATTGATCTTGACAATTTCTGGAATATGACAGCAAAAGCAAAAATAAACAAGTGTGACTACATCAAACTAAAAAAGTTTCTACATAGCAAAGGAAAAAAATTAATTGGGTGAGAAGGTAATGGAAGAAAATATTTTCAAACCATACATCTGATAAGAAGTTAATTTCCAAAATAAGGAACTCCTATAACTCAATAGTGAAAAAACTAACCCAACTGAAAAATGGGCTAAGGACTTGAATAGATTTCTCCAAAGACACACAAATGGTCAACAGGTATATGAAAAGATGTTCAATGTCACTCATTGTCAGGGAAATGCAAATCAAAACCACAATAAGATATCACCTTACACCTGTCAGGATGGTAATTATCAAAATAACAAAACACAACAAATGTTGGCAGGGATGTGGAGAAATTGGAACCCTCATATACTATTGATGGGAATGCAAAATGGTCTAGCTGCTATGGAAAATAGTATGGTGGTTTCTCAAAAAATTAAAAATAGAACTATCATATGCTCCAGCAATCTCACTTCTGGGCATTTATCCAAGAGAATTGAAATCAGGATCTTTAAGAGATAATAGCACTCCTATATTCTCTGCAGCACTATTCGCAATAACCAAGATGTAGAAACAGCCTAAGCATCCATGGACAGATGAATGGATTTTTTTAAAATGTGGTATATACATACCCTGGAATGTTATCAGACTTAAAAGTATGTGACAACATGAATGGACTTTGAGGACATTATGCTACGGGAAATAAGCCAGTCACAGAAAGACAAATACTGCAGGATTCCACTTACTCTATGAGGTATCTAAAGTAGTCAAACTCATAGAAACAAAAGAATGGAATGGTCGCTGCCGGGGGCTGGGGGGACGGGAGAGGGCAATGAGAAGTTGCTACTCAATGGATATAAAGTTTCAGTTATGCAAAATGAATAAATTCTAGAGATTTGCTATACAACATTGTGCCTATCGATAACAATATTGTATTGTACACTTTAAAACCTATTAAATGGATAAATCCCGTGTTGTGTTCCTACCAAGATAAAATCAAATTAAAATATAAAAAGCCTGGGGTGCTTGGGTGGCTCAGTCAGTTAAGCATCTAACTCTCGATTTTGGTTCAGGTCATGATCTCAGGGTCCTGAGATTGCCCCTCCTTATACTTGCTTGTGCTCTCTCTCAAATAAATAAATAACTCTTTTAAAAAATATGTAAAAAGCTCTGTGGATATTTAAGAACACTAGAAAGTTGCATGTGAGGGCATTTGTTACACAAGCCTCATTTACTCTCATGTTGTTGTCTAATAATGACTGATCATTTTATAAACATTTATGTGTGTTATTATTTAAGTGTTATTGTTTATTAAATAACTTTAAATTTTGCTTTTTTTTTTTTTTTTTACTGAAGACCATATAGAATAGTGGTGGAGTTTGGCTGGACAAATTACTTTCTTTGCTCCTCTGCTTCCTCATCCATGGTTAAGAATGGTGTCTATCAACCTGTACCCCTGAAACAAATAATACATTATATGTTAATAAAAAAAAATGGTGTCTACTACAGGTTTCAGCAATTAAATTATATTTGTAAGACTTTTAGCCCAGTGTCTGACACTTAACAATGAACAAATATTAGCTATTATTCTCTTTATACAATGAAGTTCAGCTCTAGTCAAAGAAAGCCTGCTATATAAAAGAAAATCAGTCTTCTCACTGATATGAGGAATTCTTAATCTCAGGAAACAAACTGAGGGTTGCTGGAGTGGTGGGGGGTGGGAGGGATGGGGTGGCTGGGTGATAGACATTGGGTAGGGTATGTGCTATGGTGAGCACTGTGAATTGAGCGAGACTGTTGAATCACAGATCTGTACTTCTGAAACAAATAATGTGACATATATTAAGAAAAAAGCAGGAGGGGAAGAATGAAGGGGAGTAAGTCAGAGGGGGAGACGAACCATGAGAGACGATGGACTCTGAAAAACAAACTGAGGGTTCTAGAGGGGAGGAGGGTGGGGAGATGGGTTAGCCTGGTGATGGGTATTAAAGAGGGCACATTCTGCGTGGAGCACTGGGTGTTAGGCACAAACAATGAATCATGGAACACTACATCAAAAACTAATGATGTAATGTATGGTGATTAACATAATAATAAACAATTAAAAAACAACAACAAAAGAAAATCAGTCTTATGGGGTTCAAGCCAGCCATCTTAATCAAACAGGCCCAAAGTCAGAATACTTCAAAGACAAGGTTATCTATCTCATCCTGTGGTTTCTAGAAACACAGATGAAAGCTCTCCAAGAAGAAACAGTAATACCCAACATGAACAAATAAATATCAGGTAGCAAGGGACAATAAAAGTTATTTGTCCTTTGGATTTCTTTCCACTGTAAATAGAGATGCGCTGCATGCTCAGTGTATATTGTGGGATAAAACATTCTATAAATCTCCATCATACCCCACTAAGCTTCAGGGGACTTTGGAAGACAATCTTGCTGTCAATGATCTTCTTCCCTGTTCTACTTGTGGTACCTGTGAAAAACGGGGTTTTCATGTAACGCTGTAATGAAAACAAAATATAGAGGTAGAAGTAACGCAGTATTTTATGTGAGGATTCAATTCAGCAGCAGTAGTCCTCATATTAATTGGATATGACCTGAACAGACACAAAAACAGTGTTTTTTTAAAATTTTAATCTCATGTCTTATTGTATAGCACAAAATGTAAAATAAAAGATCCCGTAATTTATTTTGATACATTTTGTGCTTAGTTAACACTAAAATTATTTCCCCTTATGGTATTGCTGACTTCAGTTCTATTCTAATGTTTTAAAATGTATGTAAGTCAACTTTTTAATAATTTCTTATAAAAATTCTGTATTAATAAATGCATAAATATGTGCATGTATTTTTGGAATGAGCTAGAATGCACAGGGAATTAAGAAAAGGCAACCTTATTCTTTTCCACCACAGGCCCTTCAAAGCTGTTCTTTGAAGTGTTTTTCCCCACTCTTTGCTTAAATCTCAACCACCTCCATAGTTTATCCAATCTTTTTCAGATAATGAAATTTTAGTCCAGTATCATGATTGCATATCTCCAATTTGTCATCTGAGTAAAAATGTCCCCCTTTTCTGTAGCTTGGAAGCTTGCAGTGGGAGTGGGAGCTTTGGTTGACTTCTTTGCCCATATCTGGCTCTAACACCTCATCTATATGTAGGCTGCTCTTTTAAACCCTTCTCGGGTTGGGCATGAACTGGGAGTTTGGAGGAAGATAGGAGAAGGGAGGACAGTTAAGGGACAGAAAGGTCTTGCTTGTCTGCTGTAATTGTAACCTAGAGTAGAGTCTCCATATGGTAGACCCCTTATTGACTGTAGACTCCCTCCTGAGAGTTCTTCAGGCTCCTTCCTCTGCAACCCACCATGACTTTTGTTAGGATCTCTCATCAACAGCTCCCTACTTCTAACTGCTAATGACCAGCACCATGATTTCCTTTGGAATCACATTGGCCAGAGTCCCTTTCAAGATGATACAATCCAGCTCCATTCCATTTGGCCCATGGGAACTGATACATTCTTTGCCTTGCTCAGCTCAGGAAGCTAGTTTGTTTCCAGTACAACGTCTTCCCTTGGCTTTGCTATCTTACAACTCCTGACTAGTCACAGCCTCTTCCCTTTAAACTGTTCAGGCATCAATCAGACCCCAGTTCTGCTCTCTCTAACCAGGAGACCCATGTCAAACTTTTCAAATGATTCTCTTGAAGCCCTACTTCTTGACTTGAGGACCCTCTTTCCTTCCTCTACAGGAGAAATACATGGCCGATTAACCATTCCAAAAAAATAGTCAACACAGGCATCTTCAATTACAGTGACTTATTTGTCTTCTCTTTTATAGCCTAGAGGTGAATGATGGGCTAATGCCGGCAGAAGATTTCACAATTTCTTAGCCCCTGCCTGCATAGACTGTTTAGTATCTTCCATGGAGGATATGGAGATTTTCAACAATAGTTGTATTTGTTCTCAAATTTTGGGGCCTCAGCTGAAACTCTGAGTCAACAGGAAAAGTCCCATTTTAACATAGTGTTATATATGTGTCATGGGCTCCTACTGGTAGTGCTTCAATACATTATGATTTAAATCATGTTCCTTGACAAAATAAATTTGGAAAGCACTGCTCAATTGTTTTGCTTTTAAGTATGATGTAAGCTACTTGGTTTGAGATAACTTTTTAATCATGTTGAGGGAGTATTCCATATGCAATTTATTTAATTTTTATCACAAATGAATATTGAATATTGTTAAATGCCTTTTGACACTACAAGATGAATATGAAGTTTCATTGATGTGATCATGATATTTTTAGATTTCCTAATATTAAATCATTCATGGTTTCCTAGACACTATTCCTTTAATATGATGCTAGATTAGATTTGCTAGTACTTTAATTACAAAATTGTTTTGTGTCAATTCATACGTGAGCTTAGTAAAAAAAAAAATTATGCCATCTTTGTCAGGTTTCAGTGTATGCTATCTTTTTTATAGAAAATGCAAAGCAGTCCATATTTCATTCAAGTTATAGTCCTCTTTTTTAGAAAAAATCTATTGAAGTACATGTATAGAAAAGTAATCTATCAATTAATTTTCAAAAGTAACCACACTTGAGGGGCACCTGTATGGCACAGTCGGTTAAATATCAGACTCCTGGTTTTAGCTCAGATCATGATCTCAATCGTGGGATGGAGCCCCACATTGGACTCCATGCTCAGTGGGGATTCTGCTTGAGATTCTCTTTCTCCCTCTCCCTCCCCACCACGCTTGCTCTTTCTCTCTCTAAAATAAATAAATGAATCTTAAAAAAAAAAAAAAAGTAACCACACTTGAGTGACCAGCACCCAGACTGAGAAACACCAACAAAAGTACCCCAGAATGCCCCCTCATTTTCCCTCCCACTAAGTAAGTTAGCCTTTGAGAGTGAGGGTAACTCTCCCTTCCATCTAAGGGTAACCACTATCCTGACTTTCAACAGTATAGAGTGATCTGGTCTGTGTTTATACCTTATCTAAATGGATTCATGCATATGAACTCTTTTGTCCTGGTTGTCGTCTTCTTCTTCTTCTTCTTCTTCTTCTTCTTCTTCTTCTTCTTCTTTTAGAGAGAGAGTGTGTGTGTGAGCAAGGAGGGGCAGAGGGAGAAGGAGAGAGAGAATCTTAAGCAGGCTCCACACCCAGTGCGGAGTGGAACACCGGACTCAATCTCATGACCCAGAGATAATAACCTGAGCCAAAATCAAGAGTCAGATGCTTAATCAATTAAGCCACCCAGGTACCCTGTGTTGGTCTTCTTTAACTCACTATTATGTTTGTGTGATCCAGCCATATTATTGTGTGAGATGATACACAGTTCATGTTCTTTGAAATATAACATTCCTTTATATGTATATACCAAAGATTGCTTATCCATTCTGCTGTTGATGGGCATTTGGGTTATTTTCAGTTTGAGACTTACAGATACTGCTTCTATAAACAGTCTAGTGCATGTTGTTTTTTGAATATACACACATATCTCTGTTGGGTATATACTTAGTGGAATTGCTAGGTTGTAGGGAATCATATGGGTTGTTTGCCATTTTCTTCTTGTTTTTCTAGTAATTTTTTATACATTCAGAATGCAAACTAAAAAGAATGGAAAAAGACATATCACTCAAACAGCAATTATAAGAAAGATGGGAGTGGCTATAATAATACCAGACAAAATTGACTTTAAAACAAAAATTGCTATTAGAGACAAAGAAGAACATTTTGTAATAGTCAATTCATCAGGAAGATATAACAATTTTAAGTCTATATGTACCTAAAAACAGAGCCCCAAAATACATGAAGCAAAAACTGACAGAATTGAAAGGAGAAATAGACAATTCATAAGTAATAATTAGGACTTCTATACCTAATTTTCAGTAATAGAACAACTAGAAAGAAGATCAATAAGAACTTTAACATAGGTATAAACCTTCATGACCTGAGGTTAGACAAAACTTTCTTATACATGACACCAAAAGCACAAGTAACAAGAGGAAAACTAGGTAAATTTGATTTTATCAAAATTTAAAATCTTATGCATCAGTGGAATCCATTGAGAAAGTGAGAAGACAACCCACAAAACAGGAAGAAGCATTTGCAAATCATATATCTGATAAGGGACCTATATTTTTTAAACATTTTTTATTTAAATTCAATTAATTATATAATGTATTATTGGTTTCAGAGGTACAGGCCTGTGATTCATCAATATAATACCCAGTGCTCATTACATCGCATAAAGGGACCTGTATCTAGAATACAAAAAGGACCTTTTCAACCCAATAATAAAAAGAAAAATAACCCAATTTTTAAATGGGCAATGGATATGAATAGATATTTCTTTAGAGAAGATATACAAATGGCCAATAAGTACACATTATGGAAATACAAATCAAAACCACAATGAGGTAACACTTCATTCCCACTTGGATGGCTTTAATCAAAAATACAGATAATAAACAAGTGTTGACAAGGATGTGGAGAAATTGAAACCCTCATATATTGCTAATGATAATGGAAAATGGTGCAGTCACTTTGGAAAGCATGCTGGCAATTCCTCAAAATATTAAACATAGAATTACCATGTGACCCAGCAATTCCACTTTTAGCTATATACCCAAGACAAATGAAACCATATGTGAGTACAAAAATTTGTACACAAATGTTCATAGCAGCATTATTCATGTAGCAAAACACAGAAGCTATACAAATATCTATCAAATGAGGCATAGGTAAGTAAAGTGTGGTATATCCACATAATGGAACATTATTTCCATTGTAAAAAGGAATAAAAAATTTTAAAAAATAAAACAAAAAGGAATGAAATACTGATGCATGCTACATCATGGATGAACCTTGAAAACATTATGCCCAGCAAAAAAGGCCAGTCACAAAGAATACATATCGTATGATTCTATCTGTAGGAAATGTCCAGATCAACAAATCCATGGTCAGAAAGTAGATTAGTTGTTGCCTGGGATTGGGAGATTTGAGGGGAGTGGGATGGGGAGTGATTGCTCATCAGTACAAAGTCTGTCTTATAGGTAATAAGGTATTTTGGGGTTGGTTATGGTGATGGTTACACAGCTCTGAATGCACCAAAAACCATTGAATTCTACACTTTAAATGGATGAATTGGATGATATGTGAATTATATCACAAGCTGTTAAAAAGCAATTTCAGTCTTGAACAATGCATGCTTACAATCTTTAAAGGATTATTGTTCTTTAATACCTACCACAGTGCTCACTATACACTGCTAAGTAGTCAATAAATGCAAATCAACAGAGTAAAGACTTTAGTCAAATTTGAATGAATAGGCAAGATACTTTCAGATTTCTCCAGTAGACATAGACTTAGACCATCCCACAGGATTTTGATCTGATGAAGAACAGAACCCTTTTCTGGGTTAGATGAGAAGGTGAAGCACCCCAAACAATAAGACAACCAAGCTGCAAGCTGGCGCACTCCTATCTGCATGGCTGATAAGGACCATCTGATGCAATGTGGCCTTCCTCACCACAAAGTCACAATATTTATTTTAACACCAGTGAATATTGAGTGTGTGTATATATCTATATACTGATAAAACATTGCTCTAATATGTACACAGGGTCTGAACAAGATCAATTTATCAGGGTAATCATGCAAGCCTATGTATGAGAGAGATTGTTTATATAGTGGGTTGATAGAGTACTGTGATATAAGCCATAGAGAAGCACTGTCTAATGCTCATAATGCATGATATATATTTCACAACATAGGCATTGTATAAATAATTAATAGTATGGGCTTTGAGAAAGCAATGATATGAATAAGAAAGATTGCATGCAAGATCTGCTCGAGTACTCTGCTCTTAGTGGGTAGGATAGAAAAGCACAGGTTGGCCAAACACATCACACATTTCAGGGACAATCTTCATCAAGCATTGGGTTGTGTGATGGCTGGGTCTCCTACTCGATGACTGTTATTCCTACAGATACAATTTTGAAATATTATTTGTCAGTTTAAAAAATGTGTCTGCTGTCTATTTGTGTGAAAGTCCACGTGGAAAGAAATTGCCTCATAAAATAGCATGACAGAAGGCAACTGTTTGAACTGCTAGATGCCAGCATTTTTCTCAGAAGCGTCCTATTTAGAAATAGAGTAGTTGGCAAGATATTGACTAGTCTATGTGTAATTTATCTTTCAACCATTATTCAGTGCTTCCCCAGGCACCCTTGATGTCTACCTAACGAAGAGCACTGTGCTGATATTTTGCTCACATCCCCAAGGACCTCTCCTTTCCCTAATACATATGTATTAATTCCCATTAACCTCATTTAGAGGAAGGAGCAATGTGGGTATGAAGAGACCAGATGGCAGTGAATGTCTGTTACGGTATATGAGTAACTCTTCCCATTATCGTTCAGCCTTTATTTACTCAATGAATTCACATTGTGAGTAACTCATTTTTGAGGGCTGGTTCTTTTTCCTCCAGGGCTACTGGCAAAGACAAGTCCCTCATACTCTTTCCTAGAGCTAGAAGTTACAATAGCTGTAAAAGACACTGAAGAAAGTAACTCTGCAAATGAATGTAGGCATTTGCAGACAAAAAGTGCCCTGGAAGAGCATTTGTGAAAGTGGAGTTGTTGTTGAGTTTCCCTCACAAAGAGAGGAGGCCCATGAATCATGTCTGCTCCCTGTCAGTTGACAGCCTGAGACTGGGCATTCCCCTGCCCCACCCCCACCCACTTAGACCTTGGTGGAAACTGCATAGATATTTATAAATCTCTCTCTGAAGTCCTGTGATTCACCATAGGTATTTATAAATCTCTCTCTGAAATCCTGTGATTCTCTCCTCAAGTCTCAAACTCTGAGGAGTGATGAGGACGAGTCAGCTGATGGTCAATGTTCAGACTGACACAGAGGGTTACAGGGCCTGCTGACCTTGCCCTGAGTTTCTTCCAGTCCTCAGGAACCACAGTTCAAAGACTCTAGATTTACAGTGACAATATAGGTCTTCTATTTGAGACAGCGTCAGAAGGGCTCTGTCCAAAATTGGAAGAGTGTGCACTCTGAGTGGTTTGTTCATCAGTAAAATCACTTTGTTCTGTTTCTGTGATAAGTATTATTGCAGCCCCTTGAAAAGGTTGGGGGGGGGGGAAGCCCTCTAGTTTTCACTGAAACAACGAGGCAAAAAACTTTAAGGTATATTTTTAAATGGTGGGAAGAAGGGAGTGGCCATTGGGTCAACAGTGTTGGGAGCTGGGAAGGATGGAAGGGTGGAAAAGCATGAAGGTTGGGTGAGTGATTTCTCCAACCCACTAGGTGAGAGAATGAGGAGAAACAGAAAGTGGCCAGCAGGGGCAGTAGGATCAGATTCAAGTCCTGAGTGGCTTGATGGGTCCACCTCCACGTCAGGTTGAAGGTTTTCCAGGCCAGGACAATGGAGAGAGAGAAGAAAAAGAGAGTTGAGGATGAGCATGTTCACAGAACAACAAGTAAACAGGGTGATTTGTAATATCCACAATTTGTATCAAATTTCTCTTTTATCTTTCCACATTATGTATCTTCAATCATTTTTAACAATAACTTTTAGACCCCCCAAAATATAAATGCATATATATGCTTTGGGTTTATAACCACATGCTCAAAGTCCCACAATATATTCCAGATCTTAAAAACTAAACAAAGATGCTTGAAGAAGTCAAGCCAGAATCACTGTATTTGCATTAAAAGTCCCCACTTTCTTGATGAATGATTGTAAATTATCAAGGTATTCAACACCTTTTACCTTTGTGTTAGTTTTCCAATTAATAAGAGTGTAGTGTCTCAGCTATTTAATCAATCTTAGACAATTTAAATGACACTGTAATGTTACTTTTCCATTGCTTTGGATATTTAAAGTAAAATTTGAAATGCCTTTTTTCGAAATTTTAGTGACATACTTTGTAGTCTTGGCAATTTCTCCAGGGCAAAATGTTACAAAGAGAATCCTGCCATAATGCATAGGCTTATAGAATCTCAGGCTTAGAACCAAATCAGACTAAACTAAAGTTGTCACATTATTTCTCTGCTCCCAGCTGCAGTCTAAAAAATTTCTTCATTGGAAGCTAATGCCAGGAAGAAAGAGAATGCAGGAGGAGCTTTCTGGCAGACTCTATCAGACCAAGGATAGGATGTGTCCTCTGGAGGCCGATGTCGACAGGAACACCAGATTCTCCCTCCTTTGTTCTTTATCTTTACTTACTGCACGTTTTGCTGCCATGGACTTTTTTATTATTCTAAATTGTGGGTGAGATAATAGTTGGTTTCTCAAAGTGCAAAGGCTAAACCTTCTGATAAACTTCAGCTGCTACCAGGGGACAAACGCCACCCAAACTGCCAAAACAATCATGACCTCACTTCCTGCATGGCGCACTGAAAGCTTCACCAGAAACTCAGAAAACCCAGCCTGCAAGGCTCTGGCAGGAGCCAAAGGCAGAGATCAATGAGTCATCGAAGCAGGGCTTCGGCCAGGCCAGTTCTTTTAAAAGAAAGAAATACATGGAAAGAGTTCTTTTGCTCCATTGCTCTTATCACTGCTTCTACTCAGGAGACTTTGCTATCATCAGGCCTTTGCTCGTACAGGTAAAATTTACTTCTGGGCTTTTTAAAAAGCCAGGGCCAAACATTGAACAACTGAGAGATTAATTTCCTCCCCAGCTAACAGGTTTTTCAGGTGTGACATAAAAACCTCCATGTGTAGTGCAGCTTGGCTAGAAAAGCATACATTTGAGTTTTTTTCAAAGATTTTATTTATTTATTTGACAGAGAGAGAGAGAGAGAGAGAGAGAGAGAGCACAGGCAGGGGGAGTGGCAGGCAGAGGGAGAGGGAGAAGCATGCTCCCCGCTGAGCAGGGAGCCCGATGTGGGGTTCGATCCCAGGACCCTGAGATTATGACCTGAGCCAAAGGCAAACCCTTAACTGACCAAGCCACCCAGGCTCCCCCCATACATTAATTTGTAATACTGATGAGAATTTTCCAAGGTGAATATTTAAGGTTTCCTGAAAACATAGGCTTGGGAGCTTTTGAAGGTCTTGAAAGGAACAGTAACATTTGTGTGGTTCTTGAAGTTTGAATGGTCCTGAAAAGATGAAACAGAGTTTCAGTGCCCTGTGGGGGCTTTGCATAGCTTTGGGGAAGGGAAACAAATATTATTTGAATGGCTACCATGCACTAAGCCCAAGGTGGCATTAAAGACACAAATTAATATGATCTTGACCTCTCTATCTAGTCATTCCAAATCGTGCAGAAAAGGGCTAAGCCTGAGGAATGCACAGGTGCTAAGGAAACTCAGAGAGAACACTGAGTCCAGCCTGCACCTAGAAAAGGTGGTCAGCGGGGGCTTCTCCTGACAGGCACTGTGAGTGAGTCTGAGAGAGCAAGTAGGGATTAATGAGTCAGGCAATGATAAGACAGAAACAAGGGAAAATAGGAATTGAAATTTAGAAAGCCTGTGTTTGAGATTTGAGTCTCTCCTTATTACCTATGTAGTCTTAAGAGAGAAAGAACTCCAAGTTTCTAAAACTGTCTCTCTTATATAAAATAGAGACGATAATACCCATGTTACAGTGTTGAAAGGGTAGACTGGATAATTTATCCTTTTATTTGTCTTTTTCATTATTTAGGCATATGCTTTAAAACTTTCTAGGTATATTTCTCTTTCTATTTCTATTTCAGGCAGAGGGAGCAGTATGTGCAGAGTCATGGGGACCAAAGAGACTGACCGGTACAACCCTCAAAACTAAAAGTGTTAAAATCCCTCCATCCTAAAACAATCTCTATACATCTAATGTGGCCATTTCCCTTCTTCTTGTTTTGCCCAGAATAATGAGACAAAGAGAGACAAGGCCTTGGCAAAAGAAGACACTGCAGAAGTGAGTAGGAATCATGATGCATGCGGTTTGGCTGGTTGGGAAGAGAAGTAAGACGGGCTGGAGTGTATACACGTGCTGAAGTTGTGGTGGTCTTACTAACGCAGAACTTGTGTTGTGGGTAGCTTGAGTGAGGGTGCTGGCAGGCCCCGGGGGGCTGGGGTAGATCTCCTGTGTCAGTGTGAGATTTCTTACGTGTGGAAGTTCTGAGAGAGGCAAGAAACAATCACAGCCAAGAGGGCACATGGCTGAAACGGAGGCCAAGCGGAGGCCACTGGGCAAAATCAAGAACATGACTGGCCGGAGAGTTGGGCCAGTCTGTGAACTGGACTTCGAAACTCTTCATGAAGGGGGACAGGAGTCACAGTGGAGAAGGTAAATGCCAAAGTCTTTGCAAACCCCTTTCTGAATTTCTAACATGGATGAAAGGTAATCACTGTCCCCTCAGTTATCCAAGCTGGGAACCTGGGCTTTATCTTCAAATCCTCTCGCTCCTTCACCACCTCCATCCAACCAGGGAGCTCACGGGGTTGTTTGTACAACAGCTGCAGACCTCTAGCAAGAGAAGTTTGCAGAGCGCTGGTTATAAGGTGGCTCTACGCAGCCAGGGAGACCTGGTGGGGTCTTGGCTCTTCCTTTTCTGGCTGTATCAGTGTGAGCAAGTGACCTGCACGCTGTGCTTCATTTGCCTTGTTTGGAAGAGAAGATAAGAATAGTATCGGCCTCAGAGAATTACAGTGAGTTATGAGGTCATAATACATAAAACGCAGTGTCTGACATACAGTAAGTACTCAAAAAATGCTAGCCATTGATGTGGTAGTGTTAGTGGTGCTTTAGAATGGAAAAACCCAGAATTCTTCTTTGCTTATAAGAGAGGAAAAAATGCCTATGTTAGGTAAAAATGGAAGTGTATTAGGAATACGGCAAAGGATGCATTATAGAGAATGGTGGGGATTGCAGCCTGAATAGACAGAGGGAAGCTTAGAGAATTCACTGATGCTGGTCAAAACAAGAAACCAGGTAGAAGAGAAACAGAAAGTGGCCAGCAGGGGCAGTAGGATCGGATTCTTGTGCCTTCTGAAGAAGGGTTTAGGAATGGAGAGGGCTAGCAGACCACCACTAGGGTACAGCTTGAGCAAGCAGAGTAGCCAGAGGGGAGGTGGCACCAAGACGGTTTCCCAGGTAGCCTCCAAGACCAGCTAAATTTGAGGAATCCTGGAAAATCTGGAACACTAAGCATGGACACCGGTCCCCAAGAAGCATCGTGGTTAGCAATGAGATGTATGGGCTCTGCAGACTGAGGTCCCTGGGAAGCACTAGGAAACTGAGTTGCTGTTTCACATCCCAGATTTCAGCTGTATATTGTAAATTTCCCTACATGTTAACATTTCTGAAATTGGAACAGGTCTTGTTGTGATTGTTTCCCCCCGAAGTGCTGTGCATTCAATCCCTAGAGCCACCATCAATGGCATCTTAGATTCAAGGAAAACAGAATATGTCATAATAGTTTTAGTTAAGTGAAATGTGTTAAACTTCCTCTAAAACTCTATGGTATTTGATCTGTAAGTCACATACTCTGAGGGATGCTAGGAAAAAGAAATATTCTGACCAGCAATACCCAATGCTGTTAATTACCTAGGGAATTCATGTTCAAATCAATTGATTGGGGGATTATGCACAGTCAGGAAATTGACTCAATGGAGGTGATAATAGCTGAGAACCCCCACTGCCTGGCTGGCTGGAGTGGATGTCTCCCTACTCCCGGCCCAGGGCTGCCTTTCCAGTAAGTCCTTCTAGATATCTGCAAGTTTAATGCACAAAAGCTTTCCCCATTCATCCTGAAGCCTTGACAAATGTGCCTTTGCTTACTGGGGCTTCCAAAAGAAAAGGTTAAATGAAATCTGAATGGAATACAAATAGTTCTTCCTTTCAGGGATTTTATTCTCTGAGAGCTCATGCCAGAAAACAAACTTCCTTCATGGTCACCAGGGAGCGCCCATTGGTGTTTGGTATTCTAATGGCTAGAGACATTCCCCCAGGTTCCCTCTATCAATTCATATGATGGTATATATATTTAATCAGTTTTCACCATGTTCCTGGAAAGGCATTTAGCTGGCGGCCAACAGACTCCTCTTCTGCTCTTGTACACCCATGAAATCAGTTGGTCGAACCCTTGATTCAACTACAGGGGCTCGGTAATCCTCTTCCTGAATTTTCTCCCGGGCAAACCAAGCTTCCCATCATGCACGAGCTCATTGTTCTGCCTCAAAACTTACCTACATGAAATCACCCACACCCTCCTCGTGTATAGGCCAACCAAGCCAAATAGATATATATTTTTTAATTCACAGAGGCTAGCATCATTCAAGAAAAAGAAGACCCTGGGTAGAAATGAAATAAAACACAATGAATTGTGGCTGGCTCTGCAAAGGGAATTGTGGTACAGCAGAAAGAAGCAGCCCTACAGAGAAGGAAAATCAATTTTCATTAATGATTTTGAGTGTGCCATTGGCCTCAAGTTAATTATTTATTTGCATGAAGGTTTAGATTTATCTCACGGATATGCCAGATTATTTGAAAAGGTTTTAGTGCCTTTGACCTATGCTCAAGGAATCTTCCTGACCCATATTTCATTTTACATGCAAAAACAGCAGGCAGTGTATTAGTCATTTTTTTTCTAGTTTATTCATTAATCTCATCAACTAATAATTAAAAAGGTTTACTGTGGGCTACATGCTTTTCAAGGTTCTAAGAATAAAACTGTGAGCAGAATAATCTCACTTTTATGGGGCTTAACATTCAAACAGTGGGAGAGACAGGTGACCAGCTAATAAAAAATGAATGTGAACCTTGATATGATGTAATGAAATGCCACCTTACCTCTGGGCTGTTGTCTTCCAGAAACCCATAGCCCCAGTCAAATCATGAGTAAAACATCAGACAAATTCCAATAGAGGGACATCCTACAAAATACTTGACCAGTGCTCCTCAAAACTGTCAAGGTCATCAAAAATAAAAGAAGTTGAGAAACTGTTACAGCCAAAAGAAGTCTAAGGACACATGACAACTAAATGTAATGTGAAATCCTGGAAATGGGGTCCTAGAAGAGATAAAGGACGTTAGGCAGAAACTAAGGAAATTTGCTTTTTTTTTTTTTTTTTAGTAATGTCTACATCCAACATGGGACTCGAACTCATGACCCCAAGATCAAGAGTCACATGCTCTACTGACTGACGAGTCAGCCACTCCAAAAATGAAGGAAATTTTAATCAACTATGGACTTCAGTGAATTACAAAAAATGGATGTAAACATCGTAATTTCAGATAGTAATAAGTGTGATTAGGAAGAATGCTGAGGAGCAGTGGGGTGAGGGAGGCCTCCCTGTGAAGGGGACATCCCAAGTGTGACCAGAATGATGAGAAGACACCCACCTTCAATGTGGGGAAGTGCATCTGAGGAATGGGAGCAAGTGAGAAAAGGCTCTGAAGTAGGAATCAGCTGGTGTGCCCAAGAAACACGTAGAGAGCTTGCGTGGCCAGAACCCGGCAAGTAAATAGTACAAGATGACCCTGGAGAATCCCTCCAGGTTCTGGAGACCACGAATAGTCTTCTAGGTCAAGCTAAAGATCTGAAAGTTATTCAGAGTTATTGGAGAGTTTTAAGCAGGGAAGAGGCATGATCTGACTGATCTTTGAAAAACATCACTTTAGCTGCTGTGCTAAGAAGAGAGCATAGCAGTGCCTGTCAGGGGCTGGGCAGAGAAGTAGATGGGGAGTGACTGTTCAATAGGCATGGGTTCCTTTGGGGTATAATATTAATGTTCTAGAAGTAAAGAGTGGTGATTGGTTGCACTACATTGGTAATATATGAAAAATATGAAGAATTGTATACCTTAAAATGGTTAAAATGGTGAATTTTATGTTATGGGAATTTTATCTCAATTTTAAAAAGAATGGATTATAGGAATGGGGGCAAGCATGGAAGCAGGTGATTCGGCTACAAGGCTATTGCCGTAGTACAGGAGAGAAATGATGGGGTCCTGGACTAGAGTGACAGCAATAGAGCTGAGGAGAAGTATCTGGATTGACATATTTTGGAAGGAGAGCTGGTAGGATTACTTTAGAGATCATGTGCATGGAACTGGTTATTTCAGGAAATCAAGAGCAATGTGAAGATCCTAAGAGAGACACTTCTGACTTCTAATTTATTTTAAGACATTCTAGTGTGGGTTTTATACGCCATGTGTTAGTACACTTAGGGCTACAAATGATAAGCAAACACTAACTCAGTATGGGTCAAATAGTAGGAAATTTATTATCTAAGAATAAGTCCAACAGCAGTAAGAGCCTCCTGCTGGTACAATCAGTGGCTGAGCATGTCATCAAGGACCCAGGTTCTTAACATCCTTCCATGATGTTAACTTCTGTCTGTCAGCTTTGCCCTCACCTGGCCTATCTTCATGGTTTTAAGATGGCAACAGCAGTTCTGGGTGTCACATTCAAGCAAGAGCAAGACAATGACAAGGCGGAAGAAATGGCATCCCTTTCCAAGTATCTTCCTTAGAAGTAAAGAACATAGTAGATCCCAGTGACTTCTCAGCATTGTCTTTCTAATTTTATTTTATTTTTGCCTCATGGAAAATAATTATGTGTGTATTCAAATGGAACTGGGCTACAGAAAAAATAAAGAGTATTTTGCAGGTGGAGGTAGAGGAAGAAAAGAATTAGAAGTTTAAAAGTGGCTTTTGTCTGGATCTGTGTGGTGTTTGCTGTGGTATTGCTCACACGTATCTTCCCATGAACAACAGCAGTCTGGGGCTAATGGTTAATGAAGAGACTCGAGTTTTTCTCTTACTTTGTCTGAGATTCAGCATGAGAAACGGAATTATCATGGTTAACTTAAACTACCCAGGATCTATCCCTTATAGCTGGGGGTGAGGTTCAGTTTCCCCTGGGGTACATGGCAATGGGAAGAAGACCAGTGGATCCATTAACAAGGGTGTAGGGATTGGAGAGTGGACGCTGGGTAGGCAACTAACAGTGTCTGAACCATGGTGGGTGAAAGGAAAAATTGGGGGATTCAAAGATTTATCCATTATAAATTGGGAGAGGTACAGAGAACACAAAGTATATTATTGTATCACCAGGACTGTGTCTGGTGAACTTCACTATCCCTATGTATTTCTTAGAACTAGAGAAAATGCATTTTGAACAGCCCTGAACATTTGACAAGAACTTGAAGATCCTAGAAAGACTTAATAAAACAAGGGCAAAACAGGAAATCAACGAATGGTTTAATAACCAAGGTTTGATAATAATGATTTAATAATCAAGTAATGGTTTAATAATAATGGCTACAATCGCTGAGCATTTCCTATATGTACAACACTTTTCTACATACTTAACATATATCATACTATTTAATTCCCGAGACGCCTATATTACTACATTGTCACTTTACAAGTGAGGAAATGGAGGTTTTGAAAGTTTAAGGCAACTTATCACACAGACAGTAGAACCAGGATTTGAACCCAGACAGTCTGGCTCCAAAGCCTGCATTCCTAATCTCTGAGCTTCCTACACATCAAGCGTCCATCTAGACTTGGAGGTTTAAACTTTAGAGCAATATTTCTAAACCAACACCCTCTTTTGGAAAAAACAAAACATGTCCTGCTTTCCTCAAAGAGACTTTGATTTTGATTGCTTATCTTCACGTATAAAATCAATAGACATCTTCTTGCCTTTTTCATACATGAAATTGACTTGCATTTTCAATCCTCCCCCCCCCCTTAAATTCTGATACGCTTCTGGAGTATGAATCACTCTTCTAGAGCATTTAGCGAGGTATCTATGAGTTGAGGTTCTGAAGGAATTCTGGTCCTGTTGGAATTCTGGTCCCAATGACCTATACTGGCTGTCTAGATCCTTACTCAAGTGAGCTAGATCATTGCTCAACCTTCCACTTTTAGCTGAATGGTTTGGTCTTGAGGTCAAAGACTTCTTATTGCTGACTCTTGATTGTGTAAGAGAGGGCAAGCCACTAATTCTCTCATTTGTTAAGTGGAGAAAACCCATGATATTTGATATTTAACATCTTCACAGGATAAATGGGACTAATTATGGGTCAACTACTATTTGGAAACAAGAGTTTTCGCATCACAGAACATTACCCTCAAGGGATAGAAGATACATTCCTGTTTCCTCCAAGAAGACAGGTGAGACTGAATGAGCACTTTTGCTTGCTCCATCTCCCTCTTTTTGCATAATTATTTCTTCAGGGCAAGGAGTGTATTGCTAATAGTCAGCACTTGTGTAAAATTACACCATAAACACAATAGATAAGACATGCATTATTAGATTGGCCAGTTTCCCCCACTCAGTAGTGGAAGCTTCACATGGACCCACAGGACTAACCTCTGCCTCTATATCAGTGATTTATCTGTGTCCCAGTTAAAGATCATTCAGAATTGCCATCTAGGCTGCAAATCCTAAATGAGGCAATAAATATTAATTTCATGGCTGCCTCTGAGCGCGCACAGGTGGATTATGTCATTGTAGTCACACATCAGAAACCCAATGTCATCATTTCTCCACTGTAAGTGTGTGGATGACAGCTGTGTAGGGCTTTGAGCAGAGCCTGTGTGCTAATATTCTCGAGAACTTGACCAATTTTTTAAAAAAATTATGCCAGTATTTGGAGATCAAGTTCTTGCTTCAGACAATACTGTTCTATGCATGATATTTTTGGCATCTGTCCCTGTTAATATTGCTTGGAACACTGCTTGGCACATATGCACATGTAAGTACTCTGTTAAGTACTAGCTCTTGTCATTGCTCTTGTTGCTGGTGTCCTAGTTAGGCAAGGACCTGGAAAGCAACGTAAGACTATTAGTCATCACACATCTCTGAGGGGGGGTCTGTCAATGGAGACAATTCCATATTCTCTCTTGGATATTTATTGGCTGTTGTCAGGAGGCATCTACAATTTCCTTCAACTCTCTCCTTAGATAAGCAGTGGCGACATGGGTGCTTAAGAAGAATGGTATTTATCAAGGTTTGGCCACTCAAGGGAAAGGTTTGTTGTGCCATTGTGAGGAAAGGCAATCTGGCTGTTTCTCTCCTTGGTCCATCTAAGTGGCAGGGAATCACGGGAATTTGCACAGTTGGCTTCGAGGAAGTGTTCCAGGTTTAACGGTGCCCAACTATATCTATAGGGGACTGAGACTGCTAACCTCACTTAAAGCCCTAGCATGAGTTTTGAAGGCACCTCTTTTGGATATAAGTCCAGGCTCTTTGGCCAAATTTATGACCTTGTGCAAATTGCTTAAGCCCTTTTAGTTCCAGTTTAATCTTTAGTTTATCCATAGAAAATGGAAAGAATAACAACTTATAGGATTATGGTGACATTTAGGAATAATGTGTATAACACACATAGGACACCAATTTTGCAAATAGTAGGTGCTCAATAAATAGTAAATGTTGTTATAATTTCTTTGTAGTGTTTATACCATGGAAGGATGCTTTTGTTAAGTTTCTGAAAATGTGGTGTTCAAAATCACACACACACACACACACACACACACACATTATCACAACTAGTTACAATATGCACAAGAGAATAGTCAAAACGAAAAATATCAACATATCAATAGCCACTGTTTTGGGGTGAACTGCTTGTACAACCAAAAACTAAAATAAACTTAAAAAAATAACTCTAGGGTCATACTAATTTTAATTACCCAAGTGATGCCTGATGAATATATTCTCCTTATGTTCTCCCCTTCTCCTTAACAAATGTGAGCCCAGTTAGGATTTTGTGTGAGGTATTTTATGCCTTTGACTTTGATATCTTTAATTCATATATATTTGCCTAAAGAAATGTATGTTTTATGTATTTCCTTTAAAAATGGTGTTATCCCGGGGCACCTGGGTGGCTCAGTTGGTTAAGTGTCTGCCTTTGGCTCAGGTCATGATCCCCGGGTCCCGGGATTGAGCCCTGAGTTGGGTTCCCCGCTCACTGGGGAGCCTGCTTCTCCCTCTCCCTCTGCCCCGCTCCCTGCTCTTGCACACTCTCTCCCTCCCTCTCTCTCTCTCTCTCCCTCTCAAATACATAAATAAAATTCTGAAATAGAAATAAAAATGGTGTTATCCCATAAGTGTCATTCTGTAATTGGCTTATTTATTTATTTATTTATTGTTAGAGAGGGAAGTGGGGAGGGACAGGGGGAGAGGCAGAGAATCTTAAGCAGGCTCCACTCCCAGGGCAGAGTCCCACAGCTCCATCTCATGACCCTGAGATCATGACCCTAGCCAAAATCAAGAATCGGAGGCTTAACCCGCTGAACCATCCAGGCGCCCCTGTAATTGGCTTTTTTAAACAACATTGTATTTTTGAAAGCTTATCATGTTGCTACATATGAACATAATTCCTTTGAACTACTGTGTTTAATTATATGAATATGCCATAATTTACTTAATATTCCACTTCTGATGGACATTGAGTCTATCCTAATTTTTCACTCTTACAAGAAAAGCTGCAGGGAATCCTTGTCTGTCTCCTTTGCCCATGGGTGTTTCTTTAGATGAAACACTTAAAATCTGTTGGCAGAGTGTCTAAGTGTAGCTATAATAGACACTATCAATTACCGTTCGGAATGACTGTACCTCTTCTCTAGTACTTTGCCAACAGTTAATTTTACCAAATTTTAAAGTGTTTTCCAATCTGATGGGTTAAAAAATCATACTCTGTTGTGATTTTTTTATTTCAAAATAATTATAGATTTACAGCAGGTTGCAAAGGTAGTACAGAGAGATCTGTGTACCCTTCAGTCAGTTTCCCCCAGTGGCTGTATCTTCTAGAACTATAGGACCATATCAACATCAGAAAATGGACATTGGTATAAAGTGTGTCTAGCCTATGTCATTTTACCACGCACCACATCACATAGATTCTCACACCATACCACAACCAAGATACAGAACTCTTCCATCACCACAGAGATCTCCCTCTCTGCCCCTCCACCATCCCTAACCCCTGACCACTACTACTCTGTTCTCCATTCTATAATTATGTGTCATTTTGAAAATGTTATATAAATATAATTAGGCAGTATATGATCTTTTGAGATTGGCTTTTTTTACTCAGCAGAATATCCTTGAGATCCATCCAAGTTGTTGCTTTTATCAATTATTTGTTCCTTTTTATTGCTGAGGAGTATTACCTAGTATACATTACCGAGGTTTGTTTAATCATTTATCCATCACGGGTCCTTCCAGTCACTTCCAGTTTGGGGCTATTGCAAATAAAGCTGCTCTAAACATCAGGTATGGCTCTTTGTGTGGACACAAGTTCTCACTTCTCTGGCATAAATGCCAAGAGCACCATTGCTCGTCATATAGTAAGGGTTTAGTTGTTGGTGGTGGTGTTGTTGTTTTTAAGATTTTATTTATTTATTTGACAGAGAGAGAGCACAAGCAGGGGGAGCGGCAGGCAGAGGGAGAGGGAGAAGAAGGCTCCCCAGTGAGCAGAGAGCCCAACACAGGGCTCCATCCCAGGACCCCGGGATCATGACCTGAGTTGAAGGCAGAAGCTTAACGGACTGAGCCACGCAGGTGCTCCAAGGATTTGGTTTAGTTTTTTGTTTTTGTTTTTGTTTTTTAAGAAACTGACACACTATTTTCCAGAGTGGCTGTACCATTTTACATTCCCTCGAGCATTGTATGACAGATCCAATTTCTCTACATTCTTGCCACTATTTGGTTGTCACTAGATTTTATTTTAGCTTTTCTAGCTGGTGTGCAGTGATACTGTTTTGTGGGCTTAATTTTCATTTCCCTACAGGCTAGGGACATTAAATGTGTGCTTGTCTGCCATCTGTTTATTTACTTTGATGAAGTGTCTTTTCATGTCATTTGCCCATTTTCTAGTCGAATTGCTAGTTTTTTTTACAGTTGAGGTCTACAGGTATTCTTTATATTCTAGATATGAATTCTTATATGAGGGTGAAGTGGGTTCAGGCCCCCCAGTGTCCCAGTGATGGGAGGAGGGGGCTTATCACCACCAGGTGGGGAGGAAAGTCCCAACTCCTCGCCTGGACTTCAGTGACACCACTCCCATGGTGGTGGAATAAAATAGAAGTAAGCGATTTGGATGTGATGTACCATTATTCCATCCTCGGGGCTTCCTATGCAGCTTCCCTTGGCCCATCACCATCCTCAGTGGCTTTCCTTTTATTTCTTTTCTCTTCCTGTACAGTTAAGGCCCTATTTGCTTTTAGAAAAATTTAACTCCTGGTGATTTATTTCACAGAATCCCTCCTGCCTTCCTTCCAGTCAGAGAAAAAGAAAATGGGGAACCGGGGTGGTTTCTTCCTTTCACAGCTGAGTGCTTTTTATCCAGAGTGTCAAGGAGGAACTTCTCCCTGGAAAGGGCATGCTTCATTTTCAGCCCTGGGTGGCATATCCCATTCCCAAAATAGGATGGAAGCAGGCACAATTAATGAGATTTTTTTTGAATCATGTCTATGCATCATTTCCACAGAATTCTTTCTGGAGAGACTTTATATTGAGGCAGGCATCAATTTCCAGTCTTCCGTTTCTAGACACTTTCCAAAGTTAAAGCAATGCTCCTGTATTATTTGTTGGGTTTATTTATCTATTGTCCATTCTATTTCATTAAGCTCAGGATGATAGAGGTATTGTAACCTTGTATCTGTTTTGCCAACTTTCCCCAGAAGTCACGTGAATTAAATTAAAAATGTCCTTTCAGTTACTTGTGTCTGACATTGTGTGTAATGAAGAGAAAGAAAGCTTGCTTTTGTTGAATGACCACTACTAAGTTTTTTCTATGAACTGTGCTCTTTTTTTAAAAGATTTATTTATTTATTTGAGAGAGAGAGAGAGTAGCAAGCACATGAGTGGGGGGAGGGGCAGAGGGAGAGGGAGAGAGAGAATCCTCAGGCAGACTCACCACTGAGCGTGGAACCCTACAACACGGGGGTTTGATCCCAGGACCCTGCGCCACCAAGGTGCCCCTGAACTATGCTTTTATGAACTAAGAAAATAGTTGAAATAATGAGTAATGAACCAGTATGAAATCCATTTTAAGGGTCAATTTCTATTTGCTTCTTTGTAAGTTTTTTTTTCTCAAATTCTCTTACCAGGTTGATTAGTCACATCACATATGAACTGGCTTGCCAAGTCTTTATTTTCTTCTTTCTTTCTTTCTTTCTTCTTTCTTCTCCCCTCCTGTCTTTATGATCAGTTAAGTTTACCATTAGCTTCTGAGGGAAATCTGCCCCACCTTGGTATGCTCCTTTAAACTGCCTCTTGTGGGAGGTATGTCTTTTTCTAGACATTTCTAGAAATTTAAAGTTACAGGTATGAACTCACTTCTTCATGCAATTTTAACACTAATTGCCTTTTATACTTCTTCTTTCCTGAGAGCATATAGAGAGGCCCTATGTTCTCATCAGTTGCATTTCTGAAATCACTTGCTTGGACCATCTCCTTCAGAAGGAGACCGCACTTCTAAATGTGTAGAGGAACAAAAGGATTGCTTTTAACAGGACATATTTGGCTTAAACCAATGGAACAGCCCTTACTAATGTTGCATTTTCATTGTCCGCTCTGCAGTTTTAAAATGGCAGCCCATGGGCTCAGTATGCCACTACCGAGTCCTATTCCTTCCCCTGGTTGACTTCTACCAGACCTTAGGCTATCAGTTTAGATATGGTGTGATACGATTTCTCTGGGAAGCCTTTCCTACTCCCCAAAGCCTGGTTTAGGTGCCCCTTAGGGGAATCCACTCCCGGAACAGGCTGTATTTACCCTTATTTGCACCGATTACTCTGTAGGTGATAGCCTATGTCTTATTTCCCATTGGACAGTAAGTCCAGTAAGAAAGAGACTAAACATCCAGCTCAGTGCTTGACACATAATTGCCCCTCAATGAGTATGTGTTTCATGACTACATTTTTTAAGACTTAGTAACATTTCAAAAGTTTTAAAGTGCTTTGAAGTTCAACAACAGTGTATGGTTGCCAAGCTGTTTCTTATCATCCCATCCTTTGTGGCTTATTGGAAGGGATACATACACACGTTCAGTTCACAAAACTATGACTGAGTAGACCAAATTTTTAATGGAGTTTGATAAAACATTTAAGCTACCTTACAGTTTGGACCAGCTGAGAAGCCACAGGTTTCATCACACTATTATTAATGTGTTTGTTGTGTTTTTTTTTTTTTTAAAGACCATTACTCTATCACCATTCAGCCCTTTGCAGAATTCATCAAAGGCACAGTCTTTGCCCTGAGGCTTTGGACTTTATCATTCCACTGCCTGTCATCCATCTGTGAAGCAAGGGCAATATACACCTACCTCATAAGGGCGTTGAAAATTAATTAGGCAATGGTGAGCTGTCTTCAATATGAGAGCAGGGTGTAAGTGCACATGTTCCGTGTCTCTTTTAATTACACCCCCTGTGCAAGCGAGGTAGCTAAGACCCCAGAGCATTTGGATTTGCAAGAGCTTTGAATGCAGTACAAAGCTTGTTGACCCAATATAAAGTATCAATAGGAGGCATTAAAATGTCAGCACCTTTTCAGGGATTTTGTTCATTAAAACGCCTGCAAAGGAGTATGCTGAGTAAGTGACTGTGGACGAAGTCATAGCCCAAGCATCAGAGCAAACAGGAGCCTCCAGAGAGCTCCAGGAGTATAAGGAACAAATGCTTTAAATGGTGGGTGAAGTGGTGAGAGGGGACCCTGGGAGAACTCTGAATTTGCCCGGCACTCCTGCCCCCCAAAGCCACAGTAGATCAACTTGACACTTCCCGGCTCTAATTTTCTCGCTCCTTGTTTTGATTTCACGGCATTCCCAATTATGCAGCTGCCAGGAAAGAAAGCAGTGGAATTGCAATATAGAAAGACCAGGCCACTTCTTTTAGGACTAGACATTTCTGCACAAAGAGCCAACGGGTCACATCTTCTGCCGGTTTGGAGATGGTTCCAGGACAACCAAGCACGGTCGTGAGGCAGCTCAGCCTCGTTGGCTTCCCTCTTTCCTCAATGGCCATGCGGTTTCTTAGCTGTCTGGGGGATCATCTATAATAGGCCATTTTATTTGGTAAATGTTTTCCTACTTACTGAAGAGTGTTCATTATTAATGACCAGAAAGGGAACTCCTGCCTCCTATGGCAGAAGTTGATACATTTGCTTTGTATAATTGCCGTGTATAGTTAGCCATGTGGTCGTTCAGCTAAAATAAATTGCCTTCTTCCCATAAGAGTCTCCGCGAGTGTCACGGGAGAGCTAGAGGGAAGTTGGCTGCTGAGACTAATCTCTTAGCTAACGCAATAGACGAGTCCAGAAACAGAAGGCAGATGGCAAGTTCGAGACGAATAGCACTTTTTAATGGCTTCAAAATAGCTCTGTCTGTAAACGGCTTTGCTGAATGACAACACATAGTGTGATTTAATCTATCTATTGCTGCATTGTCAGACCTTCTGAGAACTGTTCTCTGGTTCATCTGTTAAGACAAAAACTGGTCTTACTTCAAAGTGGGGGATGTAGAATGATAGGAATGTAAAAGGCCAGTAGGATAGAAGGGTAAGAAGAAAAGCCTACAATTATTTACAAATAAATGGCAGATACCCTTCCCGGGCAACCGTCACTTGTAGTTTGGCGTTTGAAGAAAGTAACTCCATGTTGAGATTTAAGAGCAGAAGCTGAACTCTGAACTCTGAAGTGAAAGAGGCCCAAGGTCTAGGAGAAAAGGTCATCATAAAGATAGTAGACCCTGGTCTGTCTCCAATTAGTAAGAATTCACATTGTTCTGATGAGATTAACCCTTGGCCATCCAAGCCATTGATTTGGGAAATGGTACAGATGAGGACATGAGGCCTCTCCGCTTGCTCTCAGAAAGGAGTATGAAAGGTAATTGGTGCCAAAATTAGTGAAGAAATAAGTTCATACCTCTAATTTTAAATTTCTAGAAATGTCTAGGAAAAGGCCTACTTCCCATAAGAAGCAGGTTGAGAAGAGCATCCTCGAGTGTTGAAATAGAAAATGCTAGTGTTTTTTGCTTTGTTTTGTTTTGTTTTTTTTTTTACAAACTGGAGGATACACTCACCCTGAAATTAAAGGATGAGAATTACGAAAGAACAGATAGTTGCAGACCAGTCACGGAGAAATCGGACCCTGGCCAGACGTTTCTTACCCTCTGTTCTGACAGTGGAAGTGAAATGATGCAGAAAGCTGCTCTTTCTTACTCTGTGTTGCATCAGTCTTGCGAAGCACACACAGGTGCTAGTAATCAGTGACCACTTGAAATTTATGCTTGTTGTTTTAATAAAGCATTATATTTGGATTGGGATCATTTACTCTCTCTCTCTTTATCTCTTTCACTCAAATCTGAAATAAGCCTGGCTTCTTTGCCCAAATTATTCAATTCAATTTTATAGCTGTTTATTGATTTCCTGCAATACTCAAGGCATTTGTATATACTGACCACACTTTACAAGCCCCAAATCGGGTCAAAAGTACTTATTTGTATGGTGCAATAAATATGTGAAATTGAGACTATCTTCCAAAATTCCAAATTATAAGCCTGATGCCAGGAAAAATAAGAAAGTTCCTCAAGAGTTTGCATGCAAAGGAATTAAATAACTGCAAAAATAAGTATAGAAGGCAGAGTAAGAGAGGTGGTCCAACAAGGCACAGGTAAGGCTGTGTGGCTGACTTACGTTCAGAGCCCCAGGTCCACCACTCATTAATCGTGTGACACTGGGTAGGTCACGGGGCCCCAGCAAGGCCTGGTCTCCGCTCTAAAGTGGAGATAATCATATCCAGTCAATACATGTGTTGTGAGGATGGAACACCTTGGAATGGTGCCTTTTGTGCAATAAAATGTTTGAAATGCATCGTAGATTCAAAGGAAGAAGTGACATTAGAGTGGGAAAAGGCAGACAAGGAAAGGATACTATTTTTCAGGGTGGTGTTGGAGATGTCTGGGGGGGGCAGTAAGGAGGAAGATGTGCTACAGAGAAAGGAACTGTGTCTGCCCAGAGAAGTGTCACTCATGCTTCCAATGTTCCGACACCATTTAGGGTGTTCTAGAAAAAACACCTACTCAGTTGAGGAGAGCGACCGGAAAGAGAAAGAGAAGAGGGCCAAGAACACAATCTTGGGCAATGCCAAGGTGTAAGAGGAGGAAGTACAGGCAGCGAAAAACAGAGTGAAAGTGGTCTGGTTTAGAGAAAACCCGCAAGAGAACAGTGTCAAAGAAGCCAAGAGAGGAAAGAGTATCAAACAGGGGCAGGGGGGTCCAGTGCCTCAGTGAAAGAGAAGAGAAGGAAAACCAAGAGGAGGCCAGTGAATTTAGTAATTAAGTGGCAAATGATAGTCTTAGATGGTGATTCTATAACAAAATTATACTTGCATTGAGGTGCCTGTGTCATGTGACTTGCTCTGGCCAATGGAACAGGAGAAAACTTGACACAAGTAGAGCTCATAAAGCACTTGTCTGTTTTTGCTTTCTCTCTTGCTTCTCCTTGATGGCATGTCCAGGCCAGCTTGCTGAAAGATGAGGGAGCGACGAGGAGGAGAGCAGAGTCATCCTGGACAAGGTCATCCTACTAGCCAGCCCCCGGCCATCCTGCCAGGTGACCACAGGTATGCGGACAAGCCTAGGTGAGATTAACTGAACCTAACCCACACCAGCAGAGCTGCCCACTTGGCCCATAGAACTTAGATAAATTAGTAAGTGGGTTGTTTTTTTTTTAAGTCACTAAGCTGTAGCATAGTTTGTTACGCAGCAATAGCTATACCTGCCAAACTGCTAAACAGATGTGCAAAGTGTTGTGCCAATGGATACCTCACCAGTAGTGTCTGAAGATCTGGAGTTCTACGACCTCCTCAATACTTGCTACAGATTAAACTATGTGAAATTGTTGATATTTGCTTATTCCTAACCTGTAAACATGGGAATTTCATATACTCCAACTTAATATTCTTTTTTTTTTCATTTTAATCATTCTTGGGCGTATGCAACAGTATCAAATTGGGGGCACCTGGGTGGCTCAGTTGGTTAAGCATCTGCCTTCTGCTCAGGTCATGGTCCCAGGGTCCTGGGATCGAGCCCTGCATCGGGCTCCCTGTCCAGCAGGGAGTCTGCTTCTCCCTCCCCCTCTGACCATCTCCCCCACTGGTTCTCTTTCTCACTTGCTCTCTCTCAAGTAAATAAATAAAGATCTTTAAAAAAAAACAGTATCAAATTGTACATTTAATTTGAATTTTCCTAGTAACTAAGGATGTTGAGCACCCTTTCATATGTTAACTAGCTAATAGTATATCCTCTTTTGTGAAATACCTGTTCCAGGCTTTTGTCCATTTTTCTATTGGATTAACTGCCTTTTTGCCATTATTTATAGAAATGAGTACACACACATACACACATACATTGGATATGAGCCCTTTGCTAGATATACGTATTGCAGATATCTTATTTTGTGATTTTCATTTTCATTTTCTTAACGGTACCCTTTGATGAACAGAAATTCCTAATTTTAATGCAATTCAGTGTACCCATTTTTAACCTTCATGTTTGTCAGTACTCCTTTGCCCACCCAAGGTCATGAAGATATTCTTCTGTTTTTTCTTTTAAAAACTGTGTTGTCCCAATTAAGAAACGGGCAGAAGACATGAACAGACATTTCTCCAAAACCAATAGACACACAAAAAAACACTCAGTATCACTCGGCATCAGGAAATACAAATCAAAGCCACAATGAGATACCACCTCACACCGGTCAAAATGGCTAAAATTAACAAGTCAGGAAATAATAGATGTTGGCAAGGATGCGGAGAAAGGGGAGTCCTTTTACACTGTTGGTGGGAATGCAAGCTGGTGCAGCCACTCTGGAAAACAGTATGGAGGTTCCTCAAAAAGTTGAAAATAGAGCTACCCTATGACCCAGCAATTGCACTACTGGGTAGTTATCCAAATGATATGAACATAGTGAACCGAAGGGGCACCTGAACCCTAATGCTTATAACAACAATGTCCACAATAGCCAAACTATGGAAAGAGCTCAGATATCCATTGACAGATGAATGGATAAAGAAGATGTGGTATATATATATATACACACAATGGAATATTACTCAGCCATCAAAAAAATGAAATCTGGCCATTTGCAATGACGTCGATGGAACTAGAGGGTATTATGCTAAACGAAATAAGTCAATCAGAGAAAGACAATTATCGTATGACCTCATTGATATGTGGAGTTTAAGAAACAAAACATAGGATCATAGAGGAAAAAAAAAAACAAGACAAAACCAGAGAGGGAGACAAACCACAGGAGACTCTTAATCATAGGAAACAAACTAAGGGTTGCTGGAGGGTGGGGTGGGGGGATGGGGTAACTGGGTGATGGACATTAAGGAGGGCAGGTGATGTAATGAGCACTGGGTGTTATATAAGACTGATGAATCACTGACCTCTACTCTGAAAGCAATAATACATTATATGTTAAGTAACTGAATTTAAATTAAAAAAATAAAATAAAAATCTTCATCATCCTAAAAAGGATACACACACACACACACACACACACACACACATATATATATAATAAAATAAAATAAAAATTTTGTTGTTTACCTCTCATATTTAGATCAATGATCCACCTGGAATTGATTTTTTTAAAGTATGGTATGAGGGAGGGGTCAAGATTCACATTTGTCCCAGGTGAGCATCCACTGTCCCGGACATTTATTGGAAAGGCAGTGAGTTACAGAGCTTGGCTTTCACAGCTTTCATGGGGAGGCAACACATGTCGCCTGAGCTAGTCCCAATTTTGCCACCAGCTCACTGGCTCTGTGACTTTGGGCAGGTCACAAGAGCTGTCTCCATTTGCCCATATGTAAAATGATGTTAGATTAGATAATCTCCTTCATTCCTCCCAGCAGCGTGGGATCTGGCAGAAGTGATGTAACGCTCCAGCTCTGTGTGGCATGATTAGTTCTGGAACTTCCAGGAACATATTTAATGTCTCTTAATGTAACTGAGTCCCAATTTCCTTACCTCTAAGATGGGAACAATCATACCCATATGCAGGGCTCTTGTGAGAATAAGAAAAAAACGTATGAGACGTTCTGTACTTGGTATATGATATTTTTCAACACAAGGTACCCCCTGTTGTTGCTGTTCACAGTTATGCTGGAGACATCAGATGGAATTTGGTTTATTTAATTTTAGTAAAAATTAAGTCGGTGCCTCTAAACCTAACTAGTAAGAGAAGTTTGCCTACAAGTTTGTTTGGCAATACAGCAAACTAGCTCCGTGATGAGAATCTGGATTTTGCCTCATTCTCTTCATTCCTAAGAGATGTTACATAGTAAAGAAAGCTAGAAAGAAAGAGAAAATTCACACAGGTATAAAAAACAGCTTTCTTGAAACTGCTTTCCATTATCCTTGAACTCAAAAGTTTATCCTAAACATTGGTGGAGTCTGGGACAGGACAGGATGCCATGATACTTGTCTGTGAGGAAGTACGTGGTAAGTCATCAAGTTTCTAGAAAGAGACGATGCGGGACTTTGCTGGTTCCCTGATTCCACCCCATTAAAAGAAGCACCCCTCCATCATTCTCATCTCCTTACCACTACCTGACAGATTTCCCTGCTTTTTGGTATCATCCATCTCCCTCAACTAGAACATGATCTCCACGGGAGCAAGAGCTTTGTTTAATTTATTGTGTATTTTCAGCACCTAGAAGAAAGCCGGGTACATAGCACACATTCAATAAATATTGTTGAATAAATGAGTGAGGGCAAAATGAGAATCATATCAAAATATATATCAAAAGTCATAACAAAAACAAAACAAAAGTCATAACAACATTCAATTAGGTCCATGCTATATTTAATGTGACTGGAAATCACTAATATATTCTGGCTACAATACCTCTGTCAATCCCAAACTCCAATTATTGTAGATGTTCAGTAATAACATTACCACAAAAATATTAGCCCTGTTAATAATCAACACATTTTTCTCAAGTGCACCTTTGGGAAATATGAAAAGGAAATTGATACTTCCCACACACATATGCTGTAATTGTTGGGTTCTTTTTTTTTTTTAAGAACTATTTAATGAATATGGTTACTGAAAATTGTTCAAAAATGTTTTTCTTTTCTTTAAATAAAAACAGACCTGGGAATCATGTTTTTACTATAAACAGATAGTAAGTTTTATATGTTGACTATTAAAAAGTTGTTCAATTTTTCCTTTACCAAAATAAATTGTTAATTAAGATAGACAAAAACCAGGAAACATTGAAGTTAGTCATTTAATTTCCTTACTAATTCAGAGCTGCCTGGAGTCATTTCCTGCAGGAATTTCACGTCTTCCCATTGAAGTGTTCCAGCAGCTGGTAACGAAATCATCAGCGCAGGCTGTGGGTGATACTCCAGGCTCCAATTACAAATCAGGTGGGTTTTTTGGGGTTTTGGTGGGTTTTTTTTTTATATTAATGATGGAGCCAGATCAACTTTAGAAATAAATCTAAACACCTTCTAGAATGCTGTTTCTGCATTACCCTAAAGCAGCAATTTGATCTAGTGGGAGAAACTGAAGACAAAGAAACCTAACCAAGATTTGGCTCAGCCACTAATTAATTGTATGACCTTAGCTTTCACCTCCTGTGCCCTAATAGCCTTGTCTACGTGAGCGCAATAACTTAAATTTTACCTAACCAAGTTGTTTTGAAGATGGAAGGAATGGTAGCCAGATTCTGAATGTAGCTATTCCGGTTGCTGCACATGACTCCAAATATACCAATAAGTTTGGAATAGTCTTAAGCTTAGAGAACGTGTCTTATACTTCGTTGGGTCTAACCTTGGCCAGTGCAGTGTGCTGCGAGTACAGAAGATGACTGAGAGATCGGAGAAATCAACTCTTTTGCAGTATTATGAGGAAATTGATCCTTGTCATTACAGGTCTAAAATGTACAAGCTTTGTCCTCGTTCCTCAGTTGTCTATTTACTTGGAAAACAGAAGCCAGTAAGTTAATCACACTATTTATTTTGTAAAGAATGGCAGGAGACTTGACCAAACATGTACAGTACTATGTTGCTGAATTTGGGGTGGGGTGAGGGGGAGGGTGCATCCAAAGGTACATCCTTTTCTTGTCCAAATGTTTTCCTGACTAAACCCCTCAATTGAACAAAGAAGGACACCGGTAATAAGTCAGATTTTAAGAGTTTGTTTTGTTTATTTTGGCAATCAGAAGGAATAAAGAAGTCTGCGTATTTCCCAGTTTGGGTGAGGGCATACTGACTTCTGGAGAACTGGAATCAGTAAGCTGAAGGAAAAGTTCAAACTCCAATCTCCGAAGAACTCGGCTGTGCATGTTAAACTATGGGTTCGTAGATTCTTCTGCCTTATGGGTCCCCTCCACTCTCTGCTGTCCTTGACAGCTTGCCCCAAAGTTGAGGACTGGGGAAGTCAATGGACTTCTGAATGAAGACATTGTCTGACCAGTAGAAGAGAAGAGCACGAAACGCATATTGTTCAACTCTTTTGAATATATTACATTTATTGAGAACTACAATCAAGTTGTGTATTTTCACCAGTAAAGCGCTTCTTTGTGGACATGAAGCTGAGTTTTAGCTAGCTATAATGACACCTGCACTCAGTGGTTCAAAAAAAACCCCACAGGCATAATTACTGAGCATATGATGAATTGTGGGTGTATAGAAATATCGAACATTGGAGTGCGATACTCCGTACAACAATTGTTTTAATTTTATGTTCATTTTAATGATAAACTAAACAAATGAATGTAAGTATTGTGTTCAGGTTCCGGAGTCAGACTTTATGGGTTGAAATTCTATATATATATAGGATGGATTTGAAAATGTTATTGAATTTCTCTGAGACCTCATTTCCCCATCTGTAAAATCATGATCATAAGAGCATCTTTCTCAAGCAGCGAATATGGGAATTAAATGGGACAGTCTAGATACAGAAAAGTGCTTGACACATAGTAACTTGTCTGTAAATCTTAGCTATTAATATTATTATAATCACTGTCATTTGGATGACCACCGTACAACAAGGCATTGCCACATGATTCATAGTATCTGTATTTAAGGCCATGTCGATGCCAAGAAGTACGTTCATTGTCACAGGTAAATAAGAAAGGAAGAGAGGTTGGAATTTGTACATAAATGATGTATTTGGGCCAAGTGAAGTGCAAAGGACATGGTGCTTTATTGTACACATGGTGGTTTCCGAGTGGTTTGAGTGGGAAATGGAGCAGTTGCACAGCAAACCTACATAGCGGGGGGCTGAATTGCAAAGAGCCTGCATTATCGGTATCATATTTCCATCCTGAATAGCAATTTAGTTTGAGCCAAACAGCATCGTCTTTCGTAATAATGTTCATTGGAATGTATTAGGTTCATTTGCATTTAGTTGTACACTCTTTTAGTTTCATGGGTGCATTAGAGATATGAACATAAGGAGTTTATGCTCTGTTTTATACTCAAACACATTTCATACTTAAAAGGTTTTTTTTTTTAAGATTTTGTTTATTTATTTGACACAGAGAGACACAGCGAGAGAGAGAGAGCACAAGCAGGGGGAGTGGGAGAGGGAGAAGCAGGTTTTCCGCGGAGCAGGGAGTCTGATGTGGGGCTCGATCCCAGGACCCTGGGATCATGACCTGAGCCGAAGGCAGACGCCTAACGACCAAGCCACCCAGGCGCCCCGTACTTAAAAGTTTTAAACCAACACTAAAGGTGCACAAATTTCTTTTTCTTTAAGGCATCTCTACCTGATTCAATCTGAGAAACCCTGATGTTTGTTAGAGTGGGCTGTAAACAATGTTGGGGCAATGCCTGACTCTATGATTCTAATATATTTGCAAGTGCCCACTGTGTACAGGGAGCCTGCTGGGCACAAACAGTGATAAAGTGTGGACTATGTCCAGTTAGGAAAGACAGGTGTGTATGGGGTGTGTGTGTGTGTGTGTGTGTAAGAGAGAGAGAGATCACTAACAACATAGGTGGCACTGAGTATCCAGTGAACAGTACAGAAGCTACCCTAAGAATTCCAGAGAGGGTCTGACTGCAGGTGGCTGAGGTACGGTTTTGTGGGGACAAGGGACCTGAGGTAAGTAAAGATGGTAGAAAGCATTCCAGTTTTAGGAAGTAAGTGTCTGAAAGTAAGGAATAGTGTAAACAAAGGAGGCAGCTATTTTAGTTATATTCAGTTGTTTATTGCTTAATTTAGAGCAAAATATTAACATAAATAAAACTTTCCTACAACAGGCAATATATTCTATCTTGGTCAGAAGTTCACATTTTGTTCCTGCAGTGGCTATGACATAGCTTCCATGTGCTCTGCCTCTCTTGGAAACTTCCAAGTAGCCTGGAATCACGGTATCTCCCTCATTTTTATTGGTGAACATTGCCCTAAACTGGCACTACAGTGATTTAATTGACCTTTTAAGTGGGTTCTCGAATGCCAATGTTTGATAAATTAGGCAGAGGGGCTTTGTCCCTGAAAGGGAGTTAGGGATTCTTTGTCTCAGATTAATGTAAAAAAAGGTAAAATTTTATTCATGTTTAATGTTTCTCTTTACATGTTTTTCTGGTACCTATGGTGTTTACTATTGCTTATCTGCTAGCAAATTCCAGCAGATAACAAGTTAATTATTAATTAGCAAACAAATATTAGTGGAAACTCATAAAGAGCCAATTACATTGAACTGATATGTGTGTTTGCATGTCCGTGTTAATAATTTCATAATATGGTCATATTTCTTGCAATCATTTTTTCTACTTATGTTTTGGAATTAAATATATCAGAATGATGTGGGGGTATTGCACAATGAGTGTGGTGCTCTCTGTAAAGAGCTCCATGATTTCCAGAAGCTCCTTCACCTAAATTTTGAGAACCTGAGTCTAAGAGATAACCTACTTCAACTTTAAATGGAATAGTACACATGTGAATTTAAACTTAGTGTCACAGACGTGTTTACCAAAATGCTGAAACACTGTGCAGCATAAACCATGCCCTACATCAGATCATGGATAAGGAACTGGCAAAGCAGATCACAGTGGTAGAGTGGCTCTGTCCAAGCATGCAGAAAGTCAGCTAAACGGAGACAGTTGTCTGATTTACAACAAAAAAGATGTTTAAACACAAAGGTGACACATAATTCAAAACCTAATTGGAGATTGGATTTATGTACATGTAGGAGACACTACGGGTGCCTATCCAATGCTCTTTATTAATAATTTTTATTGTTATGTTAATCACCATACATTACATCACTGATGCTCTTTAAAGTACATTTCACACAGTCCCAGGATTGTGCCCAGTTGCCGATGGAGGTACACTTACTGGCTTTCTTCTCTTTCTGGACTCACTTCCTCGCTGCACTTCCTGAGATCACCCTCTGAATAAACATCCTGCATACAAATCCTTGTCTCGGGCTCTGCGTTTTGAAGAATTCAGGATATTAGTGTACCTAACAAATACCTCATTGATCCCTGGAGTCATGCAAGGGAAAGTAATAAAAAAGTAAGTGCCTGTTAAAATACTATAGGTATCATTATTGGAGCTTACTACGTGCCAGCCATTGTACTGAAAGTTCTCCCTACCATATCGTATTTAATCCTCACAACAATCTTATGAATTACATATTATTCATATTATTTTTAAGATAATAAACTAAAGCTTCAGAGGGTTAGATCACTTATTCAAGGTTACTAGTAAATGACAGGTCAGGGACTCAAACCCAAATCCTTTGTGTTTTTTCTAAAAAGTCATGCAAAAGTGTGGTTTAGTCATTCAGATCATAATTTTAACAAAACTACATACCCAAAGAAGCATCTTTGTAATGAGTATAGAGGTAATAAGAGAAAGAAGGAACCCTGTATGATTGTGTCCAGCCTCTAGATAAGCTGTTCTCAATGTGCATTGCCTTCTCAAAGGAAACACAAGTGAAGCGGTTACACAGTATTTTTTTAAACATCAAAATTAAAATAAAATAAAATAAAATAATAAACGTATTTTATTTTTATCCCAGGCATCTCAGTTCTTTGCTTTGGATCATAAAGCTTTGTCATTAAAGAATCTGGTTTCTGAAGTATGCCAGTTCTCAAACAAGTAGTGGTCTGGAATCCAAGACCCTTCTTTGGCTCAGCCCTTGGGCTCCTCAACCCCCCAGTGGCTCTGCTGACTGATCTCACCCGCTGACCCAGGACTGAAGTGGAAGAGTTGAGGGACACCAGCTCTTGCCCCCGTGCCAGCCCTCCTCATTCAGAGCAGGAGCCCCTAACCTTCGTGGTGCCCCTGCTGCCTTAGTTAGTACCCTCATCCAGAAATAAGTGGGGTTCCTGTGATCTCTAGTCTCCCTGATTTTCTCTAGAAATCCCTCAAGATTTTCTTCAATTTCCTTATTTCACAAATGAGACAGGAACATGTTTTTACTGGAAGTGATACATAAGTATACAGAATAAAGTGTGGCAAGGTGTCCACACCATTCCACTCTAGAACAATCGTGGTTTAGTGTGTATCATTCCAGTCCAGGCAAGAAACCTTTGTGTCTTGGTGGCATGATATCATGGGGCCCCCAGGATTTACCAGGTTCCAGAGTGTGGGATTATCTTCCATGTGTTTGGGCGAAATGGAGCCTGTGACAAAAGAGAAAGTGAGTTACTAATTGGATTTATGGCCATTACTCCCTGAGCAGCCCTCTGCCCTCGGTAATCTCCATAGCATTTCAGATAGAATCTCTCTCTGCAAAAGATCCAGAAGACTCTGTAAGGAGAAAGCTGGCACATCTCCTGCTCACCCAATAAAAAGTCAGATTGTTATTAAACAGTCCCTGAGGCTACTGTGATTTACATTCATTTTAATGGTTCTCTTTGTAGAGCAGTCCCTTTAATGGGGGATGCCCTCCGGTTCCTATTGGTTGCATTTAAAATAAATATTACACCATCTCCAGCTGTCCAGCTCTCCTTTCATGCTTTGACCTACAACAGAAAGTACAGAGACTTGATATTTCCCCCTGAGAAGCTCTCACATGTCCAAGGATGCTCAACACCATTATTTGTGTAGCAGAGAGGTAGAGGTGGAGGTGGTCCAGGTACCCATCACTGGGGAAATGCAGATGTACACCAAAGAATACAACATAGCTCTTGGAAGCAATGAACTAGATGGACAGAAAGCCACATACGGAGAAATTAAAATCTTTAAACAAAAAAGAGGAAATAAAATAAAATGTATAGCACACTGCTATGTATACAATCTAACACACATTTCTACATAAAATGATGCTACACATGTATTTTCAAGCACACATACCCAAGGACATGCACCGAACGGAGGAGTCTGGTGCCTCTAGGGGAGAAAGCAATGGGGATGGGAGAAAAAGAGAAAAATTCAAAGCTAAAACAGACAGCTCTTACAAGGAATGATGAATTAGCTGGATGCTAAAAGTTAATGCTTTGCTCCTGAGAGGTGGTAAACAAATAAATAATGAATGAACGAAACCACAAAATCACCTTTTACTTGGCTTTAAGTTAAATCTCACCACCTGCAAGCATTTATAGACCTCCTTCTGATTAAGTTAAATCTCACCACTAGCAAGCATTTATAGACTTCCTTCTGAGCACGGGACATGATACAAGTTCTGCTCTGTGACCATGGACAAGTCACTGTGCCTCTCTGGACCTCAGTTTCTTCAGTGGTAAAAATAACAAAAAGAAAGGGGAAAGGAGATCTCCTACTGCCTAGGTTACCATGCGCTATGGTTTGTAAGATTGAAACAAGGTAATATCTGAGGCCGAGCATGCATGGGCACTGGTGGAGCACCCGTCATTTTCCTCTGTGGAGAGTGGGAGCACAATCGGACCCGAGCAGGGAATCGCACAAAGCCCTTGGACATTTGTTCCTAACTCCCCTCTGGGGTTCCAAGAACCAGACACAGGTGTTCATACAATGTTCTACTGTTATCTGTTCTTGTACGGGAGACAGGGGGATCTCACTACAACACGTCACCCCACTGGCTGCCAGAATTAATTTGCAGAACTAGCACAGGTGCCCCTTAACTCTTCACCCTCCACTGCAAAGCTGCGGGCTTGGTCAAAGCCGACTGCCCACACTGAGGCTGGGCCATTCTTCAGACTGTAAGGTACACCCTCCTAAGACCTGAGGTCCAAGGTCAACTCCTAAAGAGAGGGCAGTGTAGTCACCGCTAAGGCTGCTGACCCCAGGCCCTTGAGCTCTCTGTACCTGCCCCAATCCAAAGAAGTCCCTAAAGCCTTGTTCCATATGCTAGAGAAGAAAGCATTGCACTGTGTCTGTCCTTCAACAAAAGAAATAGGCCATAAGAGCCCGAGAGAATATTCTCTCCCACAGGCTGAGCAATCAAGGTTTCCTTTGCAAACAAACACCAAGAAAACTAGCAGAGCAGGAAGCTGGATTGGGCCCAGTGTCCTGGTCAACAAGGATCCAGCCGGGTCAGAGCCTGGCCTCTTCAGCTACGGCGGGCGGGGGGCATTTGGACGCATTCGGGGAAGGAGCACCTGAAGGAAGTGTGGGAGCTTTTGTGCCCAGGACGTGTGAGTTCTGCCCTTCGAGGTCCCCTGGAGGGCTTCTGGCAGTGTCTGGGCAAAGGGGTCCACAGCAGAAGCATGAGAAGCTCCCAAACGGTCTCCAGCCTCAGGCTTGACATCTGGTGGGTTTTAGAAATTCTCTTAAGTTCAACCTTAAGCTCCCCTCAGCCCCCCACCAATTGCTATGAAAACGTAAGAAGACAATAGAGAGCTCAAGCACACGCTTTTCTTTCTTTCCTCCTTTACATGTGACATTCCCAGAGTTTCAAGGGACCAGGAATGAGAAGTCCTTCTCCACATGGGGTGTCCGCCATCTTCCAGCAGCATCTCCCAGTTTGACCAGTTAATCCTGTGGTGCAAGAGAAAGCCTTTGGTTCTTCCTTTGACATATGTAGGGTACCCAGAAGCCATCAGAGGAAAGCTGACCGTGAACCCCAGGGAGATCCACTTCCAAAGAATAATGTGCTGTCCCGGGTCTCCTCACCCAGGGGCATCAACTTGCCTCTACTTCCTGACGTCCTCCAGAGACTCCAGACTTCAAAGTCCTACCGAAAGTCCCGTTTCTGCACTCTATAACAAAAATGAGGTCAGGTACGCTGGCCTAGATGAGGTCATTTCAGGGAGTCAGTCTCTACCCGGGCCAGGAAGCTCTCGCAGTTTGGAATCGTGTTTTCATTTGTACTTGTCACATCCTCCCGGCAGCCACCTGGTTTTCTTAGGGAAATGTTAGCCGACTCTCTGAGGCGTTGTTTTCCATACCCCACCAGGGGGAGAGGGAAGTGAAGAGAGGGCATGGAAATGGAAGGAGTCAGCATTTGCCGAGTGCCTACTGTGAGCCAGGTGGGGGGGTGGGGTGGCATCTTGGAGCTGGGTGAGCCTCGGGCACCCCCCAGGACCTTGCCCTCCAGCAAAGACAGAGGAAAAATACAGCCAGGGAATTGCCAAGCAGGAGGGTTTTGTGTACCATGAATGGATTCTCTAAATGTTTTTTGAGCATTTACTGTGTCCCCATCTCTGTGCAATGATACGAAAGATGTTTAAGAAATAGCCCCTGCCCCAGAGGAGCTCAGACTCTGATGGGGAAGCCAACATTTAAAAAAAAATAAAATGCAAATTAATTGTAGTCATAAAAGTGTATATACTCAGAGCCACAATGCTAGGGGATCTTTCAAGTGGATGGCAGGTTTTCTAAATACAGCTCCAATACAGCTTAGAATTTAGAAATCCTACATCCTGCTTCCAGTATCATATTGTCTGTCACCTTAAATCTTTATGTTGTTGAGAGTTTGGAGATTTTCCTGTATTTTCATGGATGTCTAGAATGTGCATATAAAAAGATTCTAAAGATCTTCAGAAAGAAGAAGCATGCTAGGAAGCCAATTAATGATGGAAAAGAAAGGTTGAGGGCCTCACTCATTAGAGAGGAAAGCTTCTATAAAGTTAATTAAAATATGTGGGAGTGATTGGGCAAAGAACAGACAATTCAGTGGAATGTCTCATCTAAAAGCCTTCTCAAATATATTTAGTAGCTTAGTATATGGAAAAATTTGCAACTCAAATCAGTGATGAAAGGCAGGGTCATTCAATAAATGGTGTTGAATGCCATTTGCAAAGATATCTATTTTGTAAATGGATTAGCATTTGCAAAACTATGACACATCTCTCCCACCCTATGTCAAATTAACTCCAGATGGACTAATAATTTAAATATCTGTAAAAGAAATGCTCAAATTTCTAGAATAAAATATAACCTGAGCGAAGGATTTCCTAAGAAGGATTACAAGGGAAGAGGGCTTAAGGATAGTGCTGATAGATGATGCTCCATATAAGAAGGGATGTACAGTGTCACTGTCTTCCATTGCTTGGAAGCCAAGGGCAAGATGGTGTCAGTGAAACACCAGGCAGTTGGAGGGGTGAGGGTGTGTAAGCATGGACATGTTGGGTGTTTTTATTTTTCAAAGATGATTATGTATTATTGAATAATAAAAAATAGACACATCTTTTTTACAACACATGTCTGGGATCTCAACCGTCAAAGTATTTTTCATTTAACTAACCCCGCAAAACAAACAATAACTAAAAGCAATATGTCTGCCAAGTTAATAATGCTTTTTCACATACATTATGATGCTATTTTTCAAAATAACCCAATGAAGTAAATGCTTTCATTTTGTCTGCATTTGATTAATGAGGATATGGGGACCCAGAGTGGCTTGTCCAAGAGCATGCAGCGAAGAGGAAGCAGAAAGCTGAACCATCAAATATCCACGTTCCAGGTGACACCATAGCTGCTGCTAATGCACCATTAAGTTTGTGCAGACGCTTCTTCCACCCTGGGCCTGGAAGGGGGATGTGGCTGGGGTTTTTCCAGCCTCGCTATGTCTGCCATTTTCCATTTTCAGAGTCTGTTGACTATAATCTTGCTGCTTAAATGTACCTGTGCTTGTATCTGATCCTTGGCATCCAGCTTCCTGGACAGAAATAAAACTGGATTCTTGGGTATGTTTTGGAAGTGGCCAGAACTGGTGAACGGAATAGTCCTTATGATGCAGTATGCTGTAGGGTAATGGCCTTCAGCATCCTCTTCGTGTAGTAGCTTAGAAAAACATCCTTATTTAATTGCTATCAGATTTCTGTATGAAAAAAATATGTATCTGCAGAAAATAACGGAATGAATGATTAACCCTTTTATCTCTGAACACTGAATGAGATAAATTTCCAGCTGCTGTTCTTTATTTTTGTTATTGGACCAATGTCCTGTATAAACAGGATGTAACCATATAATACTCAAAGAGTTTAATATGCCTGTAACAATCAACCTCGGTACTGTCACCACCGTGTTACAGTCTGCAAATGTTATTCTGTTGCATCAGACACCAGTTTTCCCGGAGGTATCTCTAAGGCACATAATGGGAAACAAAATTGGTAAATTATTCTAGTTCCTTTCACTGTGATTTGAAAATGACAAATCTTTATAGAATGAGGGGAAAAAAAAGCTTGTGGAGACAGCTATTTTTTTTTTTAAATCTCCATCTTCTCAGGAATCAGTTCTTATTTTTATAGTATTCTCCCTCTAGACCCATATACTCAGGCAAGATGCACTGCTCCTACCAGTCCAGCCCTCAACTTTTCCTACACACTATGCAGTAAGAACATACAATCTTTAAAGAAATAATAATTTATTATGTTTTGTTATGTTTTATTTTGCTTTTTCCCTTTGTGGTGAGAGCACTTACCATAAGATCTACCCTGTTATCAAATTTTTAAGTATACAATACAGCATTGTTAATCGCAGCCCTTACACTGAACAGTAGTAGTTCTCCAGAACTTATTCCTCCTGCATGACTGAAACTTTGTACCGTTTGACCACTATCTCCGTTTCCCCATTCCTCCTGCCACCGTTGTGCTATGAGCTTCCATGAGTGTGGCTATTTTATATTCACATGTAAGTGAGATCACAATATTTGTCTTTCTCTGACTTATTTCAGACGAGATCGGGCGTGGTCAGGGTGGTATGGCCGTAGACTCTCTGACTTATTTCATTTAGCATAAGGTCCTCCAGGTCCATCCATGTTCTTGCAAATGGTATGATTTCCTTCTTTTGCAAGGCTGAATATTTTTCTATTATATATATCTGTCTCACATTCTCTTCATCCATTCATCTGTTGATAGGCATGTAGGTTGTTTCCATATCTTGGCTATGATAAATAATGTTGCAATGAACATGGGAGTGCAGATACCTCTTCAAGATCTGGATTTTAATTCCTTCGGAAATATACCCAGAAGTGGAATTGCTTAATCAAATAGTAATTCTATTTTTAATTTTTTGAGGAAACTCCATATCGTTTTCTATAGTGGCTGCACCATTTTGCATTCCCATCAATAGAGTAAAAGGGTTCCTTCCCTTTTTTCTATGTCCTCACCATATCTATATATGGCCATCCTAGCAGGCGTAAGGTGATAACTCATTGATAACTCATTGTGTTTTGTTTTCTGGGGTGGAAAGAAACTTTTGGAGGTGATGCCTAAGTTTATGGCCCTCATTATGATGATGGTTTTATGGGTGTATATACTATCTCCAAACACACCGAGTTGTATGTCCATATGTCAATTATACCTCAATTAAGTGGTTTTTAAAACAACAGAATAATTTGAGGAAATAGGTAATTTAAATTGTGGATTTCCCTAAGAAGTTACAAAGTCTGGAGTCATAACTCTTTATGCTAAAATATATGTTTACTTTATATTTCTAATCAAAACACTTCATCTCTCAGTCTAGTACATCGGCTGTCATCTTTTCTCCAAGAACCAGTGGGTGGGAATTAGTTTCACATTTATTTAACTAAAGCACCATTGATTGGTTTTACCAAATCAAAGGAACGTAAGTTTTTATGAGCTACATGAGGACCAGGATCTTGTCAGTTCTAAATTACTGTTCTATCTTGAGACTCCCACAAAAAATAGAAATGAGTGGGTGAATGAATAAAGAGAAGGTTCAAAGGGAGGCAGGCCTCTCACTCTTAGGAAGCAGAAAAATGCTTGTAACTTTTATTTGGCACTATTTGCAGTGAGGGACCCTCTTTATATTATAGTGGCTGAAAATTGAAAACTACCTAAACATTAGGTCACAGGAAGTTAATTAAATATATTATATATAGTCTAGACATGCTTTACAGACAATTAAATCAACATTGCCGAAGTCAACTTAACGATAGATCACTTTGGATGTTTTCAGTAACATAAAACACTGACTGAAATGGACTTGAAAGTAAGGACTTTTATTATGGCACATATCACGAAGTATAGAGGTAGGACAAGTTTCAGGTTGGTTGATTCCAGACCTCAGTAATGTCATCAAGACCCAGGTTCTTTCCATCACTCTGCGCTGACATCCTTAGTGGGTCAGATTTGCTTTAGGGGGTTCTCTTTCACTCTTTCAAGATGGTAACAAGGTTCTGGGTGCTACATCCAAATACAAGCAATGTCCAGAAGCCCAAAGGACTGTCTCTTCAGGTCTCTTATCTAGGATCAGGGAAACTTTTCTCAGGAGTCCCCAGCTGACCTCTCATTATGCCTCAGAAGAGAGTCATATGCCTTCCCCTAAACTAACCACTGGAAAGAAGAATAAGATGGCAATTATTTGGGTAGACCAAAGAAGACAAACCCCCTTGATCTCGGATATAGTCTCCTTTATCCAATGGTGAGAAGTAAGCCTCTAAACAGAAGCGATGAATGGGTATCAGATGTATCCATCAGGATAGGCTAGGTCATACAGCAGAAATAAACACCCCCAAAGTCCCAATGATTTAAAATAATAGAAGTTTATTTCTTTCTCATGCCACATGTACATCATATCAACAAGGGCCTCTTTTCATCAGATATCCAGGCTGATGGAAAAGCTCCGATCTCAAACATTGCTAGTCAAGTTACTGTAGGGAAATAAAGAGCTCTGAAAGTTATCTAATAAGCAATTAAATACTGTGGCTGGAAATTATGTGTCGATTCCTTTCTCAACTCATTTAATAAAACTAGGCACATGGACCCGCCCATCGCAAGGGTGTCAGGAGGCATGATCCTATTACGTCACTAAAGAAGGGAGAACCAGGAACATTTGGCAAGCAGCATCCTATTAGGTAAGCAATGGGAAAATATTCATGATACTCTTAAGTGAAAAAAGCATGTGACAAAAACACATCCGCTGTAGTATCCCAAGTATAACTCCGTGGGTGTTGAGTGTATAACAAGCTGAAAATTATTGTTATCTTAACAAATGGCAATAAAATTCCTCTTACAGAGTGTACTGTATTTGCTTAGGAAGATACCTTATTAAACCTCTTGAGATGGAGGTATGAGCCTGAAAACATAATCCACTGGGGATGAGAAAAAAGGGAATAGTTGAAGAGTTCTACATTAGAAATAAATAGGAATTCAGGATGACGGTGAGCAAGGAAGACGGAACAATAAAAAGGAATCAGAGGAAATTTTCAAGCACTACTGAATATGGCCCAAGTACTCTCAGGTATCTGAAAGCAGGGTTTCTCAACAAAAGGCACTATTGAAATTTGGGGCTGGATAATTCACTGTTGAGGGGGAGGGCCATGCTGAACATTGTAAGATGTTTAGCAGCATCCCTGGTCTCTATGCACTTAGTTGCCAGGACTTGTGACAACCAAAAATGTGGTGACAAGCAAAAAGGACATTTGACTTGTTTCCAGTTTTTGGTTGTTACGAATAGTGCTGCTATAAATATTCATGTCTAGGTTTTTGTGTGACCATAACTATAGGTTAAATATCTAAGAGTATAATTGCTGGGTCATCTGGTAAATGTATATTGAACTTTATAAGAAATTGCCAAACAGTTTTTCCAGAATGGCCATTCTAGTTTGCATTCCTACCAGCAATATATGAAAGTTCCATTTACTTTGAATGCTCAGCCAGCACTTGGTCTTGTCAGGTTTACTTGTTTGATTGATAGTTTTTCAGCCATTCCAGTAAGTATGTAGTGGTATCCCACTATGGTTTAATTTGCATTTCCCTATGACTAATGATACTGAACTTCCTTCCGTGTACTTAATTATTATTCACATATCTTGTTTGGTGAAGTGTTAAAAGTTTTTTTTGCCAATTGATATAATTGAGAGTTTGTTTCCTTATTATTGCATTTTGAGAGCTCTTTTTGTATTCTGGATACAAGTCCTTTATCAGATACATGATTTTCAAATATTTTCACCGAGTCATTTTATTCTCTTAGCAGTGGCTTGCTCAGAACAAAAGATTTTAATTTTGATGAAGTCCATCTTATCAATTTTTTTTCCTTTACCAATCATGGTCTTACTATTATATCTAGAAAACTTTTGCCTAATTTGAGGTTACAAAGATTTTCTACTAAAAGTTTTACGGTTTTTGTCTTACACCTAGATGTATGATCCATTTTCATTTCTGTAAAAGTTGTGAAGTTTAGGTCAAAGTGTTCATTTCGTAAATGAATGCCCTATTATTCTAACACCATTTGTTGAAAAGAGGATCCTTTCTCCATTGAATTGCTTTGCACCTTCGGCAAAAATCAATTGACTGACCATATGCATGTGATTCTATCTTTTTTTTTTTTTTTAAGTAAACTCTATGCCCAGCGTGGGGCTCGAACTCATGACCCCGAGATCCAGAGTCACATGCTCTACTGACTGAGCCAGCCATGCCCCCCCATGTCTGTACTCTTATTCTGTTCCATTTATCTATATGTTTATTCTTTTGGTCACACTGTCTTGATGACTATGGTTTTATAGTAAGTCTTCAGGGGCCCCTCCAACTTTGTTCATTTTCAAAACTGTTTTGGTTATCTTTTACCTTTGCCATAAACTTTTTAGAACCAACTTGTTTATATCTACAAAAATCCTTTTGATATTTTGCATGGGATTGCATTAAATCTATATTCAATATAAAGGCAATCAAGGTCTTAATAATATCGGGTCTTCTAATCCATGAGCAAAGCATATTTTCCCATTTATTTAGGTCTTTGTTGATTTTGTAATCAATATTTTGTCATTTTCAGCATACCAAACCTGCATATATTTTGCTAGATTCATAACTAAGTATTTTATTTTTTAAAAGCTATTATAACTGGTTTTACTTTTGTAATTTCTATTAGCAAATGTCCATTGCTAGTGCTTTAGTTTATGATAGTTTTTATATGTTAACCATGTATTTGTGAGCAATGCTAAACTTGATAATTAATTCCAGGAACTTTCTAGAAGATTCCTTATGACTTTCTATGTAGACAGTCATGCCATCTGTAAATGGAAACAGTTTTATTTTTTCCTTTCCAAAATGAATGCTTTTTATTTCTTTCCCTTGCCCATGGTGGCTAGAACTTCCAGTATGACGCCTTATTCCTCATCTTAGGGGAAAAGCATCCAGTCTTTCACCATTAAGTATGTTAGCTGTGGATTTTTTGTCGAGGTTGTTTATCAAATTAAGGAAATTTCCCTCTACTTCCTGAACATTTTAAAATATAAATTGACATTGAGTTTTGTCAAATGCGTTTTTGCATCTATTAAGATAATCATGTGGTTTTTCTTCTTTAGTCTGTTAATATCATGGTTACCCAGGCCGAATTTCAAATATTGAATGAACGAGACTTTATTCCTGAGATAAAACCTACTTGGTCATAATGTGTTTTTCTTTTAATGCATTACTGAATTCAATTTGCTAACATTTTGAGGATGTTTTTGTTCATGTTTACGAAGAATATTGGTCTGAAGTTCTCTTTTCTTGCTATATATTTGTCTAGGTCTGATATCAGGGTAATGCTGCGCTCATAACCTGAGCCCTCTCTTCTATTTTGCTGGAAGACACTGCACATAGGTGATATTGTTTCTTCCTTAAATGTTTCATTAAAGGAACCAATTCCTTGAAAGACACAAAGTACAAAAGTTCACTCATCTAAGTTTTTTTAATTTATTGGCATAAACTTGTTTGTAATATTTGCTTATAATTCTTTTACATATATGTATTTTTTAAAAGATTTATTTATTTATTTTAGAGAGAGAGCACCAGGAGGGGGAGGAGCAGAGGAGGAGAGAGAGAGAGGGGATCCCCAGCAGTCTACCCCTGAGCGCGGGGCTCTATCTCATGACCCTGAGATCGTGACCTGAGCCTAAATCAAGAGTTGGATGCTCAAGCGACTGAGCCACCCAGGTGCCCCTCTTATAATTCTTTTAATTTCTATAGGGTCAGCAGTGGTGTCCCCTCTTCCATTCCTGATTCTGGAACTTTGTGTCTTCTTTCTGTTTTTCTAACTAAAATTTTGCCTTTGTCTTTTTTTTTTTTTTCTCTTTCTCTTTTCAAAGAACAACTTTTGGCTACATTGATTTTTCTTTATTATTTTTTAAGTCTGGCTTCCTATGTTTGCACACCATAAGGGTTATCCAATGACTAGAGAGAGATCATACTCAACTACCTCAAGCCAGTAAGCCCCTGTGCTATATCAATGAATTTGTGCGTGGGTCGAGCAGAAAATCCAAAGATCAAGTCATTTTTGAGTCTTCACAGTCATTACTTTCCACTGGGCCCTTTTTCATCTCCTCTGTGTCTGTGCATGGGCTCTGGGTTGGTCGGCACTATAGCTGACTTGAGCCCTTTCCCTGTCCTACCATGCATTCAGACAGCCTCAGGCAGGAATACGTTTGTCCCAGCCACTACTGCAACCTCAGACTGAAGCCATCCGCATGATCACCCACCTACCTCTGAGATGCTTATTTCCACCACCAACACCAACACCACCAAGCCAAGTGAGCCTCTTTTGACTGTGGTAGAGAAGCTGGCAGGACTCAACCTGGCAAAACCTGGCCCTGGCAGAACCCCAGTGTCGACTGGGCTTGTGGGCACTTGAGTGAGGGAGAAACAGGAGCATCTGTAGGCCAGACTGCCACGGATGACCACATTTCTTAAACAATGTTGAGCAGGGTTTGAAGCATAAATGCTTCTCAGATTATTATAACCTTTAGGTGGTTTCTTGAGTGCTGAATGGGTTCTTGTTTGTTTTTGCACTTTATCCATGCTCATAATTGTTTCTCAGGGACAAAAGTTGCCACTCTCCTCAGTCAGCCATAGCTGGACTGAGCCAGTAACTTAGTTTTGAAAAATACAAAAAGAACCTACTCAACATTAAACTGTTAATTATATCTCTATACATTCCCTGACTATTTTTAATGTTATACATCTATTTTACATGATAGGAAGTAGTGTGTACATGTTGTTTTGAATTCTGGGTTTTTTTAGCTTGTTATTTTATATATTCATTTCAACACATTGGCATAACCCACAGAATACTATCATGTTCACATTCCTCCAACAACAGTATACTTTTAAGAGTCTGCAAACACATGATTCTTTCAATTTTGTATGTGGATTTTGGAAGCCAACTTTGTTCTTTCCAGGTTGCTTAGAAAGCTTTCATAAGCTCTGTGAAATAAATATTCTTGTCATCATCTCTATGGCTTCTTAGAGATTCAATAAGAATAATCTCTTACAGATTGTGAAGAAATTCTAATGTTCAGAACATATTCTTGACAGGCCTTACGACCCACACTTACTATGGGAGTGAGTAATTGCAATGTTTATAAAGCCATATTACAATATGTAACTGTGATTTGTAATGGTTTGAATATTTGGGACCCTACTCTGGATGCAGACTTTCATAACATCCCCCATTCTACACCCAAATTCTATATGTCATTAATTTATGTAGCTTTATCTATATCTATTCATCTATCTATAATTAAAGTGACTTGAAATCATTGACACTGATAATAAATATTTTGTGACAACCCTAGAGATGACTGGATATATGCTGGGTATCACAAAACCAAATGTGATTGTTACAGTATAACTGTTAACACTTCTGCTTTTCAAGACATACTAATCCTATATTGGATAAAAATGCTTTAGACCAAAAAGCACCTAGAATGAGAATTCCATATTTCCAAAAATTTCATGAAATAATATACTTCCAAAAGTAGTAGTTCTCCATTATACACCTATTATTGAACATACTAAAGTCATTGTGCCTTACTTTCTATTTTCCACTCTGTTGCAGCATAAATCAAATTGATTTGGTGTGGCTTGGTCATAGCACACAATAATGTCCCAGAAAAAAGTGTTTTAAGAAAAGCAAAAAGAAACATAAAGAGGTGACAGTTTTTCTTTTAAATCCATAGGCAGTAATAAATACATCAATGCTACCTATGGATTTTTCAGAAAATTTTAAAAAGTCGCCATAAAATTCATGTCGTAGTCTTCTAAACATATTTTATTAGCGAACAGCTGTTTAAAGTTAACCAAAATAACTCCTTATTGTATTTTAATACATTCATTCCCCAAATCAGCACATTGTAGGTCTCATTTAGGTTTTTTTTTTTTAATCAATTGCACAGATACTGAATATGATCTGACTTGCAGGCAGTTCCTATGTCAATTCCTAAGAATTGACAGCAAACTCTGTGAGAGCCAGCCCACGAAATGACTGCCACAAAAGCCAACAATGTGGATGGAAAACGCAGAGCCTGTCCACGAGAGATAGTCCCATGCACTGGTGCCAGGCGCATCGGAAAGACTGAGCTGGGCTCCAGGCACACACTAGAGCCATACACAGGAGGCCAACAAAAATAGGTAGGAGAATTGAGGGAAAAAAACAGTGCATTTTAACCTTGCAGAGAGAAAATTACAGCGAGATATGAAAGCAATCTTTGAATAGTTGGAGTATGGTTGTGGCAGGTTCTGTTCTCATGGCCTTACCACCATCCACCCTCCCACCCTACTCCTTTCTTCCCTGCTAACCAAACAGATCTGTTTAGGTTGCCACAGAGACCCCGTGACCTCAGAAAGAAGAGGTCCCACCCGGGTCCTGGAAGTAGAAGCATGGTGCATCTAAACCAGCCATAGTAATCTCATCTCCTACTGCCAGTCTAGGGGTGACCATGAACCCAATTCTGGCTGAGGAGAAGTCTGATAAATCAGGCTTTCAGGAAAGTTTCTGCTTCCCTTTTAAGAAGAAAAGGGTAGAATGGCATGCCTTTCACTGCCTAGTTCTTTCTTCCTACCTGAGGATACAGCAGAAAACATGCTAAGAATGACAGTGCAGGGAGATAGACAGCACCCTATCCTTGAGAGCTCTACCAGCTGGACTAACCGCCTACAGATATTTTGCTTTGTGAGAAAGACAAGCTTCTATTTGTTTAACGATGGTAGTTAGGTGCTCCGTTCATTGCAACTAAACGCTCCAAGCTGATACTGTCGTCTTAAGAAGAATAACACATTTGGTCCTCAGACATTCTAGAAGGCAAAACTGAAACTACAGAGTAGGAATTACGAGGAAGATTTTGAATCAATGTCAGAAATCATTTTTGAAAAACCAGAATTGCTGGAAAACAAGGTTGCCTCTGGAGGCAATGATCTTCCTTCCCAAACAAAGCCAAGTAGAAGATGACTGACTCTCTGGGAAGGGTGTTCTTTAAAGAAGGAATTTCTGGGGATGCCTGGGTGGCTCAGTCGGTTAAGCGACTGCCTTCAGCTCGGGTCCTGATCTCAGGGTCCTGGGATCGAGTCCCACATCGGGCTCCCTGCTCAGCGGGGAGTCTGCTTCTCCCTCTCCCTCCACTGCTCCCCCTGCTTGTGCTCTCTCTCTCTGTCAAATGAATAAATAAATAAAATCTTTAGAAAAAAAAAAGAAGGAATTTCTGCATGAGTTAGGAGGTTCCATGGTCCCTTTGAATTCTAATTACTATACTATGCCTTTATATTTGAAAAAGACACTACTGATGTTTGCTAGTCATATATGAAAAAAACAGGCTTTAAAAGGGTGACAATTATTTTTCTAGATTGCTCAGGAGTGAGAACAATGCCTTCCTGAGATCAGGTATCGCCATATTTGAAAACATAGAGATTTTGTTTCATCTTGGCATTTGTGTTGAACCAGTCAAATAGTATCCCATGATTTAGATTGCAGTAGACTGTATTTGAATTAAAGACCAACTATTTGGATAACACTGTTCTGGTCAAATTTCCATTTTGACAAACTGCTTTGCTCTAAATGAGTCACCTCATTTCTAAATGCTGAATGCCAAACAAGCTTGTCTTCTGTTGTAGCATCTTCTCACCAACCTCAAATACAATGTACATTATTGCTCTGTATTCTCAAGAGTCTATTAAATTCTCCCTTTATTCAAGTTCAAGGATGCCCCATGAGCATCTACTTCCATACATTTATGACCCAGGCTTTGCATGTAGTCAACAGGGCAGAGGCAATATTTTAGTGACCATATTCTGGCTATTTTCTGGAAATTTAGTGTAGATCAATTTTTTTTCCATCCCCAACCCCCTCCAAGTTGTAGATCAATTTAATGTCAAACTTGACTTACCAGATGGGACACCGAGAAAATCACTCACGAACTTGTCATTTTGAGCACATGTCTACACCCAGGTCTCACGATGTTTACTGAGCACCAGCTATGAAAAAGGTGTTTTTTTTCAGAGACTCAAAATAAATAAAATATAAAGCACATTAGAATAAGGATGATGAGAGAAGTAACAGTAACGATGCCTTTTACTTGTTTGCAACACTTTTTCTTTTATATGTCAGAACAGACATTATTATTTTCATTTTATAGATGAGGAAGTTGAGGCTCAGAGATATGCAAATAATTAATTATAAACAAGCCAAGTGAAACAGTGCCCTTGTAGAGATACAGGTCCACCATCCCTTATCTGAAACCTTGGGGCCACCTGCATATAGGAATTTTTCAGATTCTAGAGTGATAATGTAGTATATATATCATCTATTAACTAACAGCCACCTTAGAGTCTGGGTTTCCCTCTGTCATCAGACACATTAATATATTTGTGCAGCAAAAATGTATGAATATTCCTATCAGTGAGACAAATAACTATCAAGAACCTCAGATCAGTAAGGTAAGATTTTGCAGCCAAGTAACTTATATAAAAGCTTTCCATTTTCAGAGCTTTTCGGATTCCAGAAGTACAGAGGGAACCATGGGCCTGTTCCAGAAATAGAGAACTAGTCTGTTTGAATTGGAGAATTGGATTGAGGGAGATTTCACAAAGATTTCACATTTTAGCCAGACCTTGAAGAATAAGTAGGCCTTCAAACACCAGAGAAGTAATACACATCTTCTATAAAGGGAATTCAACAAACTCAACACAGGAGAGATGGTGCAGGAAAGGCACTTTGGATTATCAAAAACTGGCTCCACGTGACATTTGCCACTATCTCCAAAGGCCCAGTGGTCCACTAGGGTGACCAACCATGCCGGTCTGTGCAGGATGGTTCTAGTTTTAGCACTGGAAGTCCTATGTCCGGGGAAGCCTCCTAGCCCCAGATACACTGGGACCATTGGTCATCTAGCAGCTCCATGATCTGCTTTCTTTGTTGATGAGGGTCTAATTCATCTGAACTCAGAGTTGCCATTTGGGTCCATGCTGCCAGTGAAAGTCCTTGGCTGTACCCATGGTACCGAGAGCAGGCCTTTCCTGAGCCAGTCACAAGCCCGGGCTGTAGTGCGTGTGCATGGAGGGGTCTACTTCCTGGGCGCTGGGGTTCATCTCAGCTGTGCACCTCCAGAGCCAGACCCAGAGTCCACAAACGAGCACAATAAGGATTTCAATATAGAACATGGAAATGGAGCGTTTTAGGTCACTTTTTTCTATACAGACAATTCATTTTTGGTGAAGAGACTCTGAGTTTGAATAACACCTCTATGGATTACTTAGGGAGTTTGTTTGTTGATGGTTGTTAATCAAGTCCCAAAGAAGGCTGGCAAATCAGCACGAACAAATGAAAACTTCAGTCAAAAAACAATGTTTGCGAATATCCAGATGTTTGGTGTCCTGTAGTCTCAGCTTCGACGTTGATCATTTGGAATTAGGCTGACGGTATGAGGCAATGTTCTTAGAGCATTTCACACACAAAAATGTAAAGCTGGATTTAATATAGCAAAATGATAAAAGCCAAATCCAGATAACATTTTCTCCAAAAGAGCAAACATGCCCAAACAACTTGGCTAACACCTATATTTAGTCATGAGGATAATATTAATTACCATCAAGTGGTTTTGTCCATTATTAATAGCATATCGTGTAGTGTTTCCTGTCTCTAGTTTTCCAGAGGATGGAACAAGAACTGTCCCTGCATTCTCCACACGCCTGCCTGAAGCTGGCATAGGGCAGCCTCCCAGGGGCTCAAGCACGGACATGACAGAGCCCAGCCAAACACCTCCCTGCTCTTACTCGGCCTCACAGAGAGCGTTGATAGGAGCTGTTTTAATTCCAATGGTTACCAAGTTGTACATACTCTTTAAGTGACACAAACATGATTTACAAACGAGGGTGTGTCTGCCTTGAGAAATTTTTGTTTTCAGAAATAATCATAACCACAACCTTGGGCAACACAAATAAGAACGACTGAAAGCAGATACAATATACACTAACAAAGCAGACTTTACAAAATCTGATGTATTTGGCATCAGTTCATTTTCAAGAAGAAAATCAGTGACGTTGAGCCAGTTGAATGAGGAGGGCAAGCAAATGGGAAATAAAGGCCCAATATATTTCAAAACAACCAAGATATTCACAATAACTGCAACAAAAAAAAATAAGATAAAATTGACAACATCTAAATAATACCCGTGGAACTCTTGACCAACTTCAAGAAAAGAAGACACCCCACCCCACCCCCACACATGCATTGGTAAAATAGTCAATATCCAAGGATGACCTATTATCTTGTCCATTCATTCATTCATTCATTTATTCATATGTTCATTTAACAAATATTTATTCAGAACCTATTATGTGTCAGACATGAGGATAGAATGTTGAAAATACATGATTTCTGCCCTCAAAAAGTTCACACTCCAGCGGGAGAAACCATCAAAGGTCATCATGGAATAACCTGGTGAATAATGTGACTTTAATAACTAACAGTCTTTCCCATTTGGAAATAACTTTATAGGTTACAAGATTCCTTCACATCTTTTTTTTATCTTTCTGCATCACTATGTTGAAGGCATGTCTCTTAGAAGCTGAGTATGGTTGAGCATATTCTCCAAAACAATCTGAGATTTCTGTCTTTTAACTGAAGAATTTGTTTACTGATATTTGACTTATTTCTGCTATCTTTTCCTGTGTTTTCTAATACCGTATTTCTTGTATCTTTTTCTCCATGTTCCTGTGTTATATGGGATCAAACTTGCTTTATTCTCTTTTGTTTCCTTCCATGGACTTGAATTTATAAACTGTATTTCTATTCTGTTAGAAGTTACCATTTAAAAATTTTTAACATGGGCATGTGATAAAGTCAAAAGTCACCATTGGCTCTAACCTCTTCCCCAACAAAGCAAGGGACACTCACCCCTCCTGCCAGCCACATTATTATCAAATGTTTAAATTCCACTTTATTTTAACTCTTATCTCATTACTCAGTATTATCATTACTGGTTCTGGGGTTTGGTTTGTTTGTTTTTACATCAATGCTTATTAATTTTACTCATATGTTTGCCAGTTTCTTTGTTTCCACTGTTTTCAATTTCCTTCCTACTGAAATACAGGAATACCCTGAAAACTGATTTTTAGATGCACATTTTCCCATATTTAATTCCCAAATTTTATAAACCTTATTTATTTCTAAATACAATGGTTTTTCCGCTAGTGTTTTTATCGAAAAAAAAAACTTAGTTCATCTCAAAATTTCATCAACACTTGAAACAAAGCAATATAAAAAAAGAGTCTGAAGTTTTATTCCAAATACAATTGGTAGAATCATGTGAAGACACTGAAAAGCCCACTGAGAGTCAGCAGTGTCCCCCTGCGTGTTGTTGGTGCTACAGAGAAGCATCAGAGGGTTACTCCAGACAAGTGTCTGTTGATAGTCACATTCACTATTTTGTAATTAGGAAATAATGTTTTAAGCAGTTATTTATTTATTTAAGCGCTTGATGGTTGCTATACGTCAATGTTTTGCTGTGGTTTGGCTGTATTTTAGGAAAGTAGTTAGTGGTTTCAAGTTGGTATATAATGAATTAGATTTTTTTTCCCATTGATATAATGGGAAGTAGGCTTGGCAGTGCTTCCATTTAGATTGTCTGATTTTCAGGAAGGAGTTATTGGAAGTAAATGGGCAGGGCATTTATATTTTTACGTAGCTCCTTAAGGGACTCTAAATTATTTTCTGCAATGTCTTCATTCTACCTTTACTTCTGAATAACATAGCTGGATACTTATTCTAAGTCGACTGTTTTGCCTTCCATAATTTAATGACATTATTCTACCATCTTTTGGTATTAGTTTTGAGAATTCTGTTCTCAACTGATTATCATTTCTTTGTAAGTAATCTTTCTTCTTCCTCTGGATTCTTTTAATATTTTTGTTGGTTATCTGATGTTCTGCAGTTTCCATTATGATGTGTCTAGGTGTAGATCTATATTTATATTTTCTGCTCAGGATTCATTCATTCACTCAATATGTATTTATTGTGCACCTACCACATGCCAGATCCAGGCACACGGGATCAGCAAAGAGCAAATCAGACAAAGTCTCCATGTTCAAGCAGCTTACATTCTGGTGGGATGAAATGAGAATTAAATCATAATCCCACACATATAAATTATGTCTGAGAGTGATAAGTGCTATGGGGAAAAATAAGGTATGAAGAGTAGTGAGTTCTGGGAAAGCACTAAATAAGATAATCAGGAAGTCCTTTTCCAAAGGCAATGGAAACAAGGCAAAAATGAACTACTGGGACTTTATCAAGATAAAAAGCTTTTGCACAGCAAAAGAAATCGTCAACAAAACCAAAAGACAATTGACAGAATGGGAGAAGATATTTGCAAATGTCTCATCAGATAAAGGGCTGGTATCCAAAATCTATAAAGAACTTATCAAACTCAATACCCAAAGAACAAATAATCCAATCATGAAATGTGCAAAAGACATGAAAAGACATTTCTCCAAAGAAGACATCCAAATGGCCAACAGACACATTAAAAAAATGTTCAACATCACTCAGCATCATGGAAATACAACTCAAAACCACAGTGAGATACCACCTCACACCAGTCAGAATGGCTAAAATTAACAAGTCAGGAAACGACAGATGTTGGCGAGGATGCAGAGAAAGGGGAACCCTCCTACACTGCTGGTGGGAATGCAAGCTGGTGCAGCCACTCTGGAAAACAGCACAGTTTCCTCAAAAAGCTGAAAATGGAGCTATTCTCCGCAATTGTCCTACTAGGAATTTACCCCAAAGATACAAATGTAGGGATCCGATGGGCCACCTGCACCACAATGTTTATAGCAGCAATGTCCACAATGGCCCAAATACGGAAAGACCCCTGATAGCCATCGACAGATGAATGGATAAAGAAGATGTGGTGTATATATACAATGGAATAGTACTCAGCCCTGAAAAAATGAAATCTTGCCATTTGCAATGATGTGGTTGGAACTAGAGGGTATTATGCTGAGCGAAATAAGTCAATCAGAGAAAGACAATTATCATATGATCTCACTCATAAGTGGAATTTAAGAAATGAAACAGAGGATCATAGGGAAAGGGAGAGAAAAATAAATCAAGACAAAATCAGAGAAGGAGACAAACCATAAAAGACTCTTATGGGAGTCTCATAGGAAACAAATTGAGGGTTGCTGGAGAGGATGGAACTGGGGGGAGGGGGTAACTGGGTGATGGACATTAAGGAGGGCATGTGATATAATGAGCGCTGGGTGTTATATATAAGACTGATGAATCACTGAACTCCACCTCCGAAACTAATAATACACTATATATTAATTAATTGAATTTAAATTTAAAAATAAAGTAAACTTTTAAAAGATTTAAAAAAAAAAAAAGGAAGCTGGAGCAATCAATTCTACCAAATGCTTCTAACTGTGCATAATGAGGACAGAGAATGCACCACTGGAGTTAACAATGTGGAAACCTTGGGTGACCGCTCTGTGGAGAAATGGGGATGAAATCCAGATTAGAAGGGCTCCAAGGAAAACTAGGAGGAGAGAGACTATAGATGAGGAATACAGGCAGCTCTTCAGATAAGTGTCGCTGTGAGAAGAGAAATGGCGTAGCGTCTGGAGGAGGGTGTGAGACAAGGGAAATTTATTTTCTTTTACTATGACATGTTATTAAAATGTATGTGTTTGCTGATGGTAATAATATAATAGAGAGGGGGAAACTGCTGAAGGGAGACTGTGCTGCCTCATTCTGAGGACTCAAATTTTTCTCCACTTCCAGAAAATTATCAGCTTCTCTGTCCCCAAATATCACATCTCCTTGATTCTCTGAATACCTTCATTCCAGAACTTGTAGTTGGCTATGTATTGGTTCTCCTTAGTCTATTATCCGTATCACTGAATCTCTCTTCAACTTTCCATTTCTTTATCTCTCTGTGCTCTATTCTGGGTGATTTCCTGCGCTCTACCTTCTGGTTAAGTAGTCTCCTTTCAGCTATAACGAATTTGTTCTTTGACCCATCTATTGAATTCTAAACATCAATATTTCTCATTTTTACGATTTCTTTTCTTTTTCAAATCTAATTACTCCTTTCTTACAAGGTTGTTTTCTTATCTCATTATTTGTATAATTTATTTCTATTCATCTTAAACATTTCTATTTTGTCTCTTTCGGATTGTTCTGTTCTCTCACATCCTTGGGTGTCAGTATTCTCATTCATGGTATCTAGTGGCTCTGTCTCGTGGTGGCCTTGTTCTTTGTGGAGTTTGTCATTTTTCTAGCTTACCTTCAGCAAAAGTTGTTTTTCAGTTGGAATCCCACACGCGCTTCCTTGTGCCAGGGTCCCTCTGGAGAAATTGTTAAAGCTTTGCTTCAATAAAACCCTAGTTTTCAGTCTGACCCCAAAATGATGCTATTACAATCCCCCTTTCAAAGCAGCGTCCCAGATTAAGGACCTCAGTCTCAGCCCCTGAGACCATGCCTGGTCACCATCTGAGGATTCAGACTCCTAGTGCCCAGCCCCTGAGACCTACCGCCCACATCCACTCCTGCCCAAAGGTCCTGTCAGTACCAGCTCTAATGCTCCCCTTTAGGTCTGAGTTCCCTTCTTATTTTTGAAACCCAAGACTGCCCTTTCCCTTCCAGTTTAACTCTATATTTGAAGGTATTTTCTGGACATTTTTTTAATCTAACACTTTTATGTAATTGCAACCAGAGAAATGCCTGCCTAGGGTCACTCAACCAAATGTGGTAAACTCAGAGGTCCAGTTTAAAACACAGGTCCCAGAACACTTTGACTAAACTCAAAATTGAAGTTGGCCCCCCAAATGCTTCTCAACCCAAGAAACAACCACCCATTTGTTGGAGCTGGCATGGGAAGTGAAAATTTTTTCTATCCCTGTGATACCACCAAAAAAAAAAAAAAAGCAATTGGGTTTTTTTTTCCCCCCCGCTCAGGCAATTAAGGAAGGATTCATTAGCAGATCTCCATAGATTCATAGAAAGAATTCCTGCTTCCCAGCCTTTACCTATATCTTTTAAAGCCAAAGGGGCCTTTAAATAAGGATCAAAATAATAGTAACAAATGAAATGCCCTGTCCTAATGTGCAGACAGGCACTCTGGAGACCAGGCTGCCTGCTTCCTCCAGCATGCTCTTTGTGTAAAAGAAAATCCTGCTCTGTCTTGTTAGTATGGAGAAGGAGGATGTTTATGTTTTATCGAGGGAAAAGTCAGCATTTTTTAAACTTTTGGGGCATAAGAAGTAATTTGTGGATTTTATTATTTTTAATTTTGAATAGATGGCTCCTAATACATTGGAAAAAACTTAGGTTAAGAAATCATAACACATAAATATTTTAATATATGCCTGATAATACTCATATATTTTTACTTGGCAAAGTAAAAGAGATATATAGCAATTATTTCACTGATCCTCTCTGTTTATCAAGTTGTTGGTGCTTGTAAATCTGGAACAGAAATTCCATTTTGCAGCACAGAGAATCCCATTCTATTGTTTTAACGTATTTCCAGTTTTACTTATAACAGGTTTTACTGAAAGCAGAAATGTCATTATGAGGTAAAACACTATGTTAAACCAGGCAATAGTGAACATGCAAAACAAAAACATTATTTAATTATTTTGATTGAATTACCTCAAACTCCTCCTGTCCATAGATTGTTCAGGTCCCTCTGTCCTAGAGCCATCCCCAGCCCTTGCAGCCTCTCTTGGGGCTCTAGCTGAATCACGGTATCTCAAAATCCTCAAAGCAGTGCAAAAAACCATAAGAGGAGTAGCACAGAGCTCATATTCCTTTTTGCCATCTGGAACCCAAACAAGAGAAAGGTAAAATTACTGTCTAGCTACGGAATGACATTCAAAGCCTCTCTATACCCTTCACAGCGCTCCACTCTCCGTATACACAGACGCACATGGACTATAGTACATATACATACACATACATAAGTGTGTATACATGCAATTTTATAATGTCATTTGACCAAAATTTAGGCTTTAGGGACACATACCTAATTTTAAAATATAAATCAATAAGAAAGTATGATCCAGTCCAAAAAAAATTAACTCTACCCATGTATTTCAAGAATGCATGCATGCGATGTATGGGAAGAGGTTTGTGTTACAGAAAGGCGGTAAAAGGCAGGCCATCTGGGAAGATGGTTAAACACACAGGCTTCAGATTAGCCACTCTGAGGCTAAGTCTCTCTTGGCCACTCATAAGTTATGTAACCCTCGATAAATATTAACCTCTCTGGGTTTTCTGGAAAATGGAGAAATACTAAATCTCAGAATTGTAACCAGTAAGATTGTATATTTAAAGAAATTACCCCACTGCCTGAGACACAGCAAGAACTTTAAAAGTTAGTTATTGTCATTCCTACCAACACTATCTCACTATTTGATTTTCCCCCCAGGAACAAGTACCACAACAGTTTTTAAAGCAATACTGAAAATGTAAAAGCAAAACCATCACCTCATTTAAAAAAAGTGTTACTTCTGTGCATTTGAAATAAATACTTCTTTTAACCCTTGAATTCCAGCTAGATGTCTTTGGACCTCATATTAAGATGCTCATTGTCATCAGGTATTAGAGGTGGGTAATAATTCCTCCCCCAAGAAACAGGTAACACTTCATGTGAATATCATGATTCCATTTACTTGAAAAATAAAGTTTGTGACTGGGACATAAAATATTTGCATTTGGCTTATCTGTATATTACACGCAGACTCTTTTCTCTTTATTTTTATCCTGTTTGCTTTCCATAAATGGGATCCTACTAAACACACTATACACAGTTGCTTGCATTTTGTCTGACCAATACCTCATGGAAATCCCTTCAATTTAACTGGTCTAACTCCATTTCATTCTCATTAATGGCTACACAATATTTTATTACTGGGACAATCATTTTGTCACCAGGTTTTTGTTGTTTTGCACCGCAATTTTGTTTTTCTTTCTGTCTTGCTACTATGAATAATCTCTCAATATGTTTTCCAGATATCCCATTCCTGGGACTCTATCGCGTGCATATAAAAACACCAGTCCTTAAAAAGGACTTCTGGGTCAAAGACTGCATGAATTTTAAATTGCAGCAGAATCTACTAGGTAGCCTTCCAAAAAATCTTAAATGATTCACATTTCTATCAACACAGAAATGTAAAACGAATTTGAAGGGATTTGGAGAAAGCACCAACCCCGTCCACTACAGAGAGAGGGAAAAAGAAATGAAAATCTAAGAAAAAGAGAATAATTAAGCCTATTATGGTTGAGTTGAAACTCAACAGAATACACATGATATTAAAATTGTAAATCTGAGGACTATACAAATGGTGAAAAATAGTGTAGAAAATCATAAATAAGGTCATGAAAATGTATGCAAAAATGTCCTCTGTATGCTATAATGTCCCATACTAATGTAAAATGTTGTTACAGGGAGAAAACAGTAGAACTCAAAATTATGCTTCACTATTACAACCATGTATGACCTCTGTTTAGGTATAAATAAATAGAAATACAGTTCCTTTGCGGATGTATTTTAAATAAAATTTTTTTAAAATTATTTAACTAAAAAAGTCTTCGTTAAACTCTTCACTGCCAGAAAATATATCAAATATATAATACCAAATGTATCAAAATGGTAAGAGTGGTTCTCTGTGGGTATTTTTTTTTTTCTTTTTACTTGCCTGTATTTTCTCTCACGGGATTGATTATTTGGAATTCTCTTCTCCTTGTAAAGGACCTGTTGCAGTCGAGAGCATCTACAGCATTTTGGGACTTACTCAAAGTGGCTCCTCTTTACCTGCTGTAGGAGGCCTGCATGCTCTGCCACCGTTCCCATCACTCATGGCTCAGGGACTGGCGCGGCTCTGGCAGGAGGACTCAGCGAGGGAATCAGTGGGGCACAACCGCTGGCTCCTCTCCAATCCCACCTGCTTCTCTCCTGGCACAGGGCTACACGTCTTCCCAGCGTGCACGATGGTTGGGTTGGGGTGAACCTGTGACTGATTCTAGCAGAAGTAGCAGCAGTAGTAAGTGTCATTTCCAGAGAGGCCCCCAATAGCCTTTCCACAGGCAAAGCTGCGGGCTCCTTTCATTTCTGCACACTTGATGGAGATGAACCCCGGGACCTAGAAGGCTTCACATTGATGGCGAGCCCCGACTTGTCGGAGCCCCAGCATGGAAGAGCCTGCCCCCCCCCACCTTGGCTTAGAGAAGAGCTGCCCGCTGATTGGAAAAACTCATTTTAGGTTTGATGTGAGCAAGTCATTAAGTTCTAATGGTGTTAAGTTACTGAGATATGGGTGTTGGCGAAGAAGAAGAACAAGAACAAGAAGAAGGAGGAGGGGAGGGGGAGGGAGAGGAGGAAGGAGAAAGGAGGAGAAGAAGAAGAAGAAGATGAAGAAGAAGAAGAGGAGGGGGGGGAGAAGGGGGAGGAGGGAAAGAAAGAAAAAATGAAACTCTCAAAAGAAAAGAACAGAGATGTGGAATGACAACGGATTCAGTTTGAAAGTACAATAAAAGTCAGCTTTGAAAAATTGGTTTTCTACAGCTATTCCACATCAGTGGTGTTTATATAAGAGTAGTTTCCTCCACAGTCTTTAGCAACTCATGAATCACGGTTCTTATCCTCACTCGGAGACAGCTATGGGGACGAGCGAAACGAACATGTGGCAGGAGTGAGCCAACCTGAACTCTCCCTTCACTGGCAACTCCCGCAGACCCGTGTGCTCCTGGGTCCCCCTTCATCCTGTCCGGGAGCACTCTGGGGACAAGCAGAGTATCTCTCCCAGGTGTGAGGAGACCGTCCCACCATCTTAACTTCACCCCAATATTCAGACCTACCAGAAGCCCCATCATTCTTAGACACATCTCACAATGAATAGATGACAAACTTGAGCATCCGGTGCTGCGTGACTATGTTGGACACGTGTCCACGTGGCAGTCAGAAGGCCTGGCTCCCAGGCCTAAGGCATAAACAACTCTGAGCCTTGGACAGAGCCCATAATTGCCCTCTGACTGTTTTTTCATCTGTGAAACAGACGTCAAGGAGATTATGGGCCACTTACCTCACAGAGCTGTTGTGAAGGGCAAAGTGAGATCACAGGCTTAAATAAGATGCAAGGTATTGTATTTATTTCTAGAACTGGCAGAAATACAAAACTAACTGACTTCCTAGCATCAAGGAAGTTGCCTGAATATTGTTTCATATGGACTTTTATCCCAAGGACTTTGAAGACCCTTCAAACGGTTTCTTGCTGTGCTTACATGAGCCTGCCTGTGGTCCACCTCTTAAGCCTGTGAGGGGTTAAATAGAAATCTGGGACCCCTGCTCGACACAGTTACAAATCCCTATACTTATCTTCATTTATCCACCACTCCACTGGACTGGAATACTCAATAGTTATTATATTAATAAGTCTTCTGTGAAGTATTTCCTGTTCTTATTTAATGTCCAGGAAACGTCATACATTTATCAGAGGGCATTTTCAGTATCAGAATGGCACATCCCTTTCCCTGGATCATCTGGGTCCTGTTATATGTCATTCTTCTCTGTCATGTTCTTTGCCTCTCCTTTAACACAATGTCCCCAAATCCTAAAAATGTTCAGCTCACCAACGTCACTGAGAGGCCAGATTTGCAAGGATGCTTGCAGGGGAATACAGGAAGTTCAAATTTGGCTGTGCTATTAAGTACATTTAGAGGAACACTGGTTCATGGTCACATTCAGTACAGCTGCTTGATGTATTAACTTGCATTTGGGAGTCGAAAATTTCATGTGTAGCTGCTTCCTGTTTGCATTTTCGAAGGAACCAGTCAAGTCTCTGCACACTCGGCTTGAGGTGGTGAAGCTAGCTGGTGAACTCTGCTATTCAAAGATTAGAACAGAGCACTTCTTCACCCCGAGCCTCTGACAAGTAGACAAGAAGACACAGGAGCTCCGAGCGTGGGAGGGTTCTCCTCCGTGGCTCCGTGGCTTTTAAGTTCCACACGGGATGGTCAGACACTGAATTTGAGATTGATTCACAAAGGCTTAACTTCACGAAAATTATTTCATAACGGTCATAAAGTAGAGCTGCATACTGCTTTCTATGCGGATTTCAAAAGAACGTAATTTAAATTAAATTTAAATTATGCTCTCTAAATTTGGTCCTACTCCATGATAATTAAGAGTAAGAAGAATAAAAAATTCCAAGGAAGTTGAAAGATAACGGGGCGGAGGGGGGAGAGCGAGCAGACCAGCATGTCTCAGACTGATTGAGTCTACAAATCTTGACCTTGACTTGCCTGATTGAAGGTCACAATTATACACATCAAAGAGGTGGCTGCCTGTGGCTTGGATACAGTTGAAGGATGTTCAGCTATTTTTAGAAGCCAGTATGCAGTGAATGGTTGAAGAACACAGAAACTGAAGCCAGACTTCCAGGGTTTAAGTCAAGACTCAGTCCCTAACTCTCAGAAGGACCTTCGGCAGGTTATGTAAATTCTGTGACTCAGTTTCCTGATCTGTAAAATGACCATCATAAGCATGCTCATTTCATGGAGGATCAAACACACGAATGCATGTAAAGTGTTTAGAACAGTGGCTGGCGCACCACGATGCTCGCTGTCACGCCTCCTTTACCAGGAACTTGGGCAATGAGCGCTGCCAGTCTGCATTTTAAAATGTCTCTTGATTGGGAGCCTGGGTGGCTCAGTTGGTTAAGCGACTGCCTTCAGCTCCTGGAGTCCCAGGATCGAGTCCCACATCGGGCTCCCTGCTCAGCAGGGAGTCTGCTTCTCCCTCTGACCCTCTTCCCTCTCGTGCTCTGTATCTCTCATTCTCTCTCTCAAATAAATAAATAAAATCTTTATAAAAAAAAAAGTCTCTTGATTGTGGCAAGGAACTGGTGAATCTGAGACAAGCAGGCAAAGAGGGAAGGGCCAGGGCACAGGGTGGTGACGGAGAGGGCAACGGACGTGAAAGGTCTCAGGCTGGGTGAGAGAGTTCAGCTGACTTAACTCAATTCAGTTCACCACGACATCTACTGAGCATTTAGTTGCCAGGTGCTCTGCCAGACAAAGGGGGTTCAGAGATGAATAGGACTTGATGCCAGGCTCAGCTATGGTCATTGAAGTGAATCCCAGGTCAGCCAGATTCCTTCCTCACTGCCATGCCCAGGCCTCCCTCTTCTAGTCCTTTGCAAAGCTAGTGCACCTTCATCTCCCACCATCCAGACCTTACCTGCCCTTCAAGGACAATCCCCAGACGCCCTGCCTCCTGAAGCTTGCTACGGTCACTCCAGCCCACCCTCCTCGACTCTCCAGTGGGGGGTCTACTATAGCAACTGCAGTCACTTGATATGAATTTAACCACAGAAAAGGTTTCAGTTCTTGCTACTCAGCCTAAGTGGACTTCTCTGTACCACCTCCCCAACACACACACACACACACACACACACACACACACACACACACTCACACAAGAACATAAGTCGGGATGCAGATGAAAAGCCCAGGCTCAGAAACAGGCAGTCTGCATTCAAACATCAGCTCTGATCTTGAGAACCTTACTGAGCCTCTGTTGTCCCATCAAACTGGGGGTGATACACATACCTACCTCAAGGGTAGTGGTGAGGATTAAGTGCCTAGCTCATAGTAAGTTCCCCCTCCTTAACAGTAGAACTTCTCATAATCAGATACTTCAGAGATCTGATTTCATTTCTTCATTCACAGTGTCTCGGACTTTTCAGTATGAAATCACACAGTGTAGTAGTTGAAAGCAATGCTCTAAACTCATTTCTGTCTCCTTGCTGTGTGGCTCTGGGCAAGTGACAACCTCCTTCTGACTTCATTTCCTCCTCATCTATGAACTTGGGACAATAGGGGCCCAGCTCCTCCAAGTTTTGTGAGAATTAAGTGAGATCATGTATGTAAGCACTCAGCGCAGGGCTTGGCACATTGTAAGTGTTCAGTAAATGTTAGCAGGTATATTACTAGTACGACCAAGGTCATTGTCATTATTTTCATGGCTGAGCAAGCAGCAGAGGGCACCTGATACCACCACCCAGAGACACGCTTTGGGCAACCTTTGTGTGCTGAGGAAAATCCTCATTTCCTGGTCGCTTCTTACCTTGCCCAATCCCCGACATTGTCCGGGGGGGGGGGGCAGTTGGAATTCTCTGAATTCTCTGCTTCGTGTCCCAAACTTCTGCCTTGTGAACAATTTATTCTATGAGGCACTTACGCAGCGTGCTGAACACGTTTGATCTCCCTCCTTTGGATTTGTAGAAAACACTGTGTGATGTGTATGTAATGATATCACAGTTTCCTTCTAAATCTAAGGAAGCAGGAAAGATAATACAATGTTTCAGGCAGGCTTGTTGTGTAGTTGTCTGAATGGCGGGTTCCAGGCCAGAAAAACAACACCATTTACCCACTGCCTTTGAAGAAAAGTAACTGTTAATCATAAAGCCGAAAGAGTCCTTGGGATAACTTTATCACTCTGATCAGCCCGTTAGTCTAGCATGGTCTAATCCTTTCCCGGACTCAGGCTCGTTAAGTACTTCTTGGTTAACCCTCACCAGTATGACTTGTCTCCAGCTGGGGTGACATGTTCTTTATGGGCTGTTCTTATATAGAATGTGAAGGATATGCGATCACCTTGTACAAAGGACAAAAAGAACATCGTGATGTCTGTTCCAGCAGCGTCCCCATGTTTCATTTCCAGCAAATACCAAAGCCTTCCATCTCTCACCAGCTTATGTGTGGGGAGGGATGAACAAAATGTTCTGACGTGAGCTTGTTTCAAAATTTCTACCAGGGAAGCAACTTGAGGGATTTAGCAGGAGAAACTGTGGGTGTGTTATTCTGGTCATGCTTAAGGAACTTGGAAAACAGAGTCAGAGAATGGGGGGTGGGGAGGGAAGTTAGGGCAGAGATAACTTGGCAGTAAAACAAAAGCAAACCAACAAAAACAAGGCGACCTGAAAGGGGAATTGAGGAGGCTCACGGAGAAAGGGGGCATCAAATTGACAACTTGGCCAGAAATCTGGACACTGTAAGAGACAATTTAGTACTGGGTCATGCCCTGGGCTGAATTTATTGCTTCTTCCCTTGTTAACTCGCCTCATGTTTAAAGTCAAAACTGCCATAGGCTCCAAGGGATTTTATCTTTGTCATTTGTATGATCTGCCTCAAAACACATACCCTGAAAGGAGTCTCCTCTGCTTTGAGGTTTCTTAGCCCAAATGAGGAGAATGACATCCCAACCCCACCCCCATCGGAGTGAAGAAAGCAGAGATGCTGTTTTTATGGATGATGAAATCGATTTCTGAAAGTCAGTGGATTTGAAAGGAGGTTCTGAATGAGGCTGGTGCTGAGAAATGAGTGAAGCAGGGAGGTGGGGGCGCTGCGAAGGCGCGGAGACCCAGGTGAGGAGGACCTGTGGCAGCCAGCACTAGGGTAAGAGGCCCGCGGACCCGTGAGCCTGCAGACAGAGGGGACCACCGGCCGTCGCCACTCGCCAAGGCCTGGTGGTAAGAGCCTTCTGCTCTCTTCTGGCGTCCGGGAGATTAAAGAGTGAACATTAATATGAAGCCACGTTTTGCCAGTTCCAGGTGAGTAGGGAAGATGTCCCCCTGAGCCCAAGGTGTTACAAATGAGGTGCGTTAAGAACCCAGCACGGACATCAATCACCCTTGGGTGCAGAAAACGAAGAGGCGCGCCTCTCCCTAGCGTGTCGAGGAAGCCGGGCGCCTGGGAATGCAACACAAAGGCGGAGAGGCAGGGTCTCCATCCTCTTCTCCAACGCGGGCAGGCCGCAAATGGGAAAGCGAAATTTAAAAACGCACAATGCGTCGGCTTGCGAGGCTAACGATGTTTACACAGACATACCACGACGATGGAACGGTCCCAACATTCCGCGCACCGCGCAGGGGAGAGGAGGTGGGGGCGCGGCCGGGCCGCCCCTCCCCCGCCGCCTTCCTGCGCCGCAACCTGGACTTGACCCCCGCGAGCCTGGCGCGGCACGGCCGGGGCCGCCCCGCCGGAGCCGGGCGCTGAGACTGGCAGTCCGGGCCGGCGTCGCGGAGCCCAAACGCCGCAAGGTGGCGGGAACCCGGCCCGCCCCGACGCGGAGCCCTTTCAAATGCCTGGACCTCTTGTTTGATTGGGGGCCGAGGGCGGCCCGAGGACGAAGATTTTGTCTCAAAGTGTTGAGCTGTGAAAGAAAAGGGACAGCTCGACAGCAAGGGTCCAGAGCAGAGAAGTGGAGGTATGCACGCCCCCGGGAGATGCGCTCAAGCCCCCCGGCTGGGGGATGCCGGGCAAGTGGCGCTCCTGCTCTCCCCGCCTCCTGTCCCCACTGTAAAACCACGGCCTGCGGCTAGGGCTCTCCAAGGTCCCTTCCGGCCCTAACATTCTGACTTGTCTCCTGTGGATCAGGATTCCTGGCAAAAGGAAAAATTACTCCATAAGTAGGAATTAACAAAGCGCAGCTCTAGAAAGACAAAAGCAAACAAACAAAAAGACTCAGATAACCCCAAACACTAGAACCTAGTGCATTTTAACTCTCTTACTCTGAAGAAATTATTTATTTCTTTAGTAACAAAGGTAATTGATTAGAGTTAGTGCCGAAAAAGAAATGTGCTTGGGTCATTTATCTTAAAGAGGAAACATAAATCCATAAATCCTCCAGGCTTGAAGAAAGAAAACTCTATTCCCAAAATAGGCAGATCTTCCAAACAAGTCCTCTTTTTTCTTTCTAAACCTTTGCTCATAGCCACCTAAAATCAGTGGCTTTCTTTTCCTGAGATTCATATAATCTTTAAATAAAGGGCGAAAAGAAAGCCCCATTCTGCAGCCTGGCCTTGGAAAGCTGCGCCCAGAAAGAAAGATATTGAGATTTTATTTAGAGAGCGTTAAGAATCTGAAACAAAATGATTATCCGTCCCCTGAAAACATATGTAAAATAATTTATATACGAGGTGTTACACAAATTTACAATATGATTCTTAGACTATCTCTGGTCGGGAAAAGGAACATAGATCTTCTAGTTACACCACAGAATGTACTACAGGCGATGATTCACAGGCTGCGTAATCTCTCCCCACCTCCTCCCAAACAGTCACATCAAAAATAAGGATTATATTTCTGACATTTATGGCTTTAAAAAGGAGCGGGAAGGTGACTGATTCAAACTCTAGTTGTTACCAAAACAAGGTAACAAGGTGCTTGGTGTACACGAAGTGTTAGAGGTACAAAAGCTCATTTCACTTAGCAGCCTCCTGAGGAATCTTCCAAAATGCCCAAATAAAGTCCCCCCCCCACCCATCAAGCTTCCTCCACCACCTCTCCCTTGCCCTCCCCTGAATGTTCCCTCTCCAATCAGCCTGCCCCTGCTGGCCTCGGACAGGCCGACAGGCTGGAGACCAAGACGAAACACTGGCCCCAGCCCTCCCCCAGCTTCCCAGGGACAGTCCTTGCAGTGGGGTGAGTTTGTTGTGCTGACCTTGTGAGCGAGTGACCCACACAGAAGGACACTGTGTGCGGTCACTGAGTTTGCTGGCCTCATGTGTCTGTGTTCCTATCAATGAGGCACCAGGGGGAGGGGAGAGAGGAAGCAGGGAAGGAGGATTATGAGGACATGCAGGACCAGACACCGCAGCTGCTTGGGTGACAATAATTGGGTTGTTTCCTTGAAGTTGTTTTAAAGTGAAGGTGGGCCTGGCATCCACAACACTCTCCCAACCTCTCCTCTGGCTTCCTCCCACATGTTCCCAGCCTCCTCTCTCCCTAGAAAGCTTTTATACAAAGTCCGTGCCACATGCTCAGGGCACAGACCCCAGAGCCAAATGCCCCCCGGTCTGAATCCCACTTCTGCCAACCCCCACACACAGTTTCATCACCTGCAAATGGGAATGAGAAGAGCTCTAGCTCACAAGCGTGCTCTGAGATTTAAGTAAGTGAATACATGCTTAGCACGGTGCCCAGCACTGCATGCAGCGTTCTAAACGTTCCTTCAGTGATTGTTTTATTCAGGCCTCTTCTCCCTGAAGGGCTGCCTGCTTTACCGGCTGTGGCTTCATGCCATTCTGAGCAAGGAGCACTCCTTGTCTTCCCAGACAGCAGGGGAGCGTTGCTAGACTTGTGTTTGAAAAGATGTCATGGGGAAACTAAGAAAGGGTAGAAGACTCAGAAAAAACCCTCTTCGGGAAGGCTGCCATTTACTGACCCCAACTCCGTAAACACCAGTTTGTATACCGTTTCATTTAAACTTAACGATGGCCCCAAGGTAAGTATTTTTACTCCATTTTACAAGGAAGACATGAAGGCTAAAACAGGTTGGTAATGTCCCTGGTTGCACAGCTAGGATCAGAACCCGGCAGGAGTAAATACCACTTACAGAGTAGTATAGCTGCCCTGCCTGTCTTCATCCATTTAATGCTCTCAGCAACACTGTGAGATGGATGCCATTATTCTTCCCATTTTACAGCTGAGGAACTGAGGCAGCATGGGTAAATTCCTTGTCCAAAGCCCACAGGTACAAAGCGGCAGAGCTTGGCTGGAGCATAGCCCGGCTGGCTGCCCGCCGACAGCCCAACCACAGCCCACAACCCCTGTGTCTGCCTACCGGCGATGGGAGAGCCCTAGCCACACCAACCCCCACTGCCAATGGCTACTGTCATCATCCAGGATGTCATTGAGAACTGCAGATTTCTTAAGACTCGGCCCCATGAGAACCACACAGCTACCATATATCATTGCTCTGTACTTGAATTTTCAAGACAGAATGGATGTTGATTTTTCTTTGTTCTGATTTTTGTTGTGGTTTCCAAGAATCATAATATAATTTCTCTGTATTGAGAAAGGATGACCTTTTTCTGTCACTTGCAAGGGGTTTTTCCCTGGGATATTTAAGAATAGATCACCCTAGGGTATGTGCTATGGTGAGCACTGTGAATTGTGTAAGACTGATGAATCACAGACCTGTACCCCTGAAACAAATAATACAATATATGTTAATTAAAAAAACAAGAACAAGAACAAGAAAAAAAAATAGATCACCCTCAATACTTCCCACTGGGTCTGAGCTGGCTCCAACGTGGAAAGTGCACAGAGACCCTATGGAGGGCCCAGGACGAATCTTCCACAAGTCTCAGAAAGAAGTTCCTGGTGCCAGGCTGGCCAGGGGAGATGGGAGAGACACAGCTCCCCCTGAGCAGGCAGAACACGGCACCGACCCGCAGTGCCTCACTAGGCCTTCTGCGCCTTGACCTTCAGCTCTCTAAAGTACTCAGAAAAACATTGCTAACTGAGGCTTCCTGTTGCTCTTTGCAAAGACAGACATTTGGCTGTTGGGTTTTTTTTTTTTTTTTTCCCTTTTCTCCAAACAGGCTTGTATTTAGAAGAAGTTATTTAAAGCGTTAAAAGTAAAAGTTTAACTCTTTCACCTTCCCCAAGGTATGCTTCTAGAATTGAAATAAGCAGACATTTTGGAAGGGGAGCCCAAGATCTCGCAGCTGGTAAAGGACAGACAGCAGGCTGTCCATCCAGATCTCCTAACTCAGCGCTTGGGTTCTCTCCTCTGCACTTGACCAGCATGATGGCCTATGCTGCGGGGCTCTGAGATGTAAGGAAGTGACAGCATTAGGGACTCAGGGCTGCCCTAAGTAACTCATTTCCATTCCTATTACTGTAATTTAGCTCTTGGAAGATCAGCCTGCCGTTCTAGTAAAGGAAAAAGCAAACACACACACATACCACTCTGATTTTCAGCGTAGAAGCTCTGTGCCCAACAGCTAAAATAGAATGTTTTGAAATGGAGAGTGAGGCAGACAGAAGCCCTGGTTATTATAGTTAATTGAATTTAATTAAAGCCATAAAAGCAAACCACAGTTTTGCAGTGGGTACTGACCATTCTGATTGCTTGGAGGATTCAGAGGAGTCCTGCTCTTAACTGATGGGCAGAGACCCAAATCACTGCCATTACTCAGCCTCTGGAAAAAGGCCTCTTTACTTTGATCCATCCAGTTACTCTTTTGTACACTATTTCTCTCCTATATTCTATAGTTTTAAAGGTGATTGTTGTGGTTCCTTTTCATTCCAGTGAGCATTGCCCTTTTATTCCTTTTCCCTAAGAAGCTCAAAAAGCTGAGTGAAATTTTCCACTTCTTTTCCCTTTCCTGTTCTCTCTCCACCTCTCAATCTTCTGTCCCTCTCTGCCTCTCCATTCTCCTCCTGTTTCCCTTCTGGCCAACCACCTTCAGCTGGCCCCAAAGCGCCATCCAACCCGAAGCTGGTCTGCACCTGTCCTGCCAGGCCCTGTGCCCGGGCACACGAAGACAGTCCCCGCCCTCAACTTGCTCTCAGTCCAGCGGGGGAGGCTCAGGGAACACAGGAGGCTCAGCGTGGTGCTGCCGAGGGGTGCCTGGACTGCTGGGGCCCTGGGACAGGAGGGACACCTCACCCTGGCTTGAGGGTATTACCGAGAGAGGAGACTTTTCAGGCAGAGGGGATGTCAAGTGAGAAGGTGCGGAGGAGACAAGGGCGTGATGATGCAAGGAACTGCTGGTGGTGTCCTCCCCTTGCTCGGCCGCCTTACAAATCTCTGGGGGGTCAGGCCTCTGCCTACCCCTCTAGCGCCATCTCTACTTCTTTCTTTCTATTTTTGGCTCCATTTCTATTTTTCCATCATGCAGAATTTTTTTTTCTTTCTTGCCCCAGCCTTTACTCCTGCTGTCAGGAACATGCCTCTCACCTCCCCAGCCCTCTGCCGGCTTACTCTCATCCTGCCCACTTGTGGGGGTCCTCGACGAAACGTCCCTTCCTCCGGGAAGCATCCCTGACCTCCCAAGTCCAGGTGGCATCCCGTTCACTCGCCCCCATTCCTAACGCTCATCACACAGCATTGTCACCCCTGTTTATTTGTGTGTATTCTGCCAGGGACCACAAGCCCTGGGGAGGCAGGAATGCCATCTGTATTGTTTATCTTTGTCTCTCCAGGCCAGAAATGGCGTTGGGCACGGAGTAGGTGCTTTACAGAGGTTTGCTGGGTGCACTGAACACTGCTAGGAAAGACCATACTGGGGCATAGTGGTGTGAAGTGAAAGCAAAGAGGTAGGCAGGAGCAGAGGTAAAGGTCCTCACAGGCCGCCCTGAAAGAGGCAAGATGGGGAGACAGCATGTGAGGAGAGAAGCATGCCAGGGAGAGCCCTCATGGAGCCGAGTCACTGAATGCCAGCACAAATGTCCTCAAGCCGCTCGCTGGACCCACAGCCAGAGTTAGCTCATTGCAATCTGGATGAATTTCCTCCAAGGAGAGAGAAATCCCTAGCCAGCCGGAGCCATCTTGAATTCCCTTGTAACAACAAGACGGCAGAGTCGGATGGAGGCGGCCACTACTCCGTGTCACACTTCCCTCAGCAGCATGTTTGTTCACGTTCGAAATGAATGAGAAGCTTCTGGAGACCTGAAGAGCCCTATGCATAACAAAGAGGTCAAGGCTATCTCAAGGTTGGGACAGCGTGGCTGTCACTGGGCATCTCCCTCTGGGACCATTTCCAGGTGCTTTCACTCCCCACAGCTGGCCCCACCACCTGGGTCGGAGGCTGCCCTCAGAGCTCACTTCACCTGTGTGCAGGGAGTACCTGGAATTCGCAACCCCGCAGGGCAGCCCTCAGCCAGTTTCAGGAGAGCAAACCAGGAGAGCATCCTCTGACCCCTGAGCAGGACAACCGGGATGTGGGCCCTGCCCTGTCCTCAGGAGACCCGCTGCAGGATGTGGCTTCCTATCCCCTCTCTGCTCAGCCTTCTTCCCTTGGCTGCCCCATGCCATACCCCTGGACATCCTGGGAGCATCATTCAAAACTCACCTGCATGAGAATCCTCGTCTCCACGCTCCAACTGGGGGACCCAGCCCATGGCACACAGTGTTCCTAAACCTCCAGGCAGAAACAAGCGCTCTGCTGGAAGACATACGCCCTGTGTGCTTTAACCCAGCTGTTCACACGTGCAGTATTGCCATCAAAACCGTGGTCATCGTGGGTGAGGGGATGGGGTCACTGGGTGACGGGCATTAAGGAGGGCACTTGATGGAATGAGCACTGGTGTTATATGCAACGGATGAATCACTAAACTCTACCCTGACGCTAATAATACACTATACATTAACTAAGTTGAATTAAAAAAAAAAAAGTAGTCATCAGAGGTGAGGACACACACTAAGAACAATTTCTAACCCGAATGGGTATTTTCAACTAAAAGGAAATATTTTATTTTTCACATCCTAAAACGGAGCCCACCTCCAACCGCACGAATTCAAAGCCCTGTGCTTCCGAGCATTTGTGAGGTGTCATCCGATGGTCTCGCATTTGGCCCGGGAAGAAGATCACCACCTGCCTAAACTGAATATGTCAGGGAAGGGATGGCCTATGATACATTCCACCTCTCCAGAGAACGTTGCAGTCTTTCAAAATTTTGACTGGAAAGAGAGAATTGGGTTTGGGGTGGGTCTGTGTATATTCAGGGAAAGATAAAGTTGGAAATGGTCAGTAACTGCAATTTTCTATTGCAGGTATTTATCCAAGGAAAAAGTTTCAAAGTTCATGGGTGAAGAGGATAAATCTTAAACTCTGTAGGTCAGCTTTTGGAAGTTTATAATGCTAGGAACACACAAAATTGCTCACAAGTTCTTCTTCCTGAGCTTTAACTTAGTTTTTGCTTTTTTTTTTTTTAAGATTTTCTTTATTTATTTAGTGAAAGAGAGAGAGAGCACACGCACAAGAACGGGGGAGGGGCAGAGGGAGAGAGAGAATCTCAAGCAGACTCTATGCTGAGCACGGATCCCGATGCAGGGCTCGATCCCACAACCCTGAGATCATGACCTGAGACGAAATCAAGAGTCAGACGCTTAACTGACTGAGCCACGCAGGCGTCCCAGCTTTACATTAAGTTTAAGTTTCAATATTTTACATCGAGATGCTGCTGCATTAAAAGTAACAGAACAGGTTAATGAAAAAGTCAAAAACAAGGGTTTGGGTTTTTTTTTCTTAATTTTATTTTATTATATTCTGTTAGTCACCATACAATACATCACCAGTTTTCAACGCAGTGATCCATGAAAAAAACAAGCGTTTTAAATAAGCAAGAGAGAAAACCACAACTTTGCATTGCTGTCCCTTGAATGAGAAACAGAGATTTCTGCGGATTTATTTAAACTCTTAGGTTTGGGTGCAACAGGTGAACATTAAAATCATTTTGAGTAGTCATAATGGTTTTCTCAGTCTGGCATGTGCCAAATTCAAGAAAGATTAGAAATAGCATTTAGAGATCATCAGGCCTCCTGGATGGCAAATCCAAGTCCTGCTCTATGCCCAGCCCCTCCTCAGCCAACCAGCAGCCTGGCTCTGGGATTAGGGGGGCTCAGCACCAGGTCGTCCTTGAGCTGCCTCACCCCACCTGGCCCCAGGGCAGCATCTGGGGCTCTGCTTCATTCCTGTGCCTGAAGCCCAGGCAGTGACGTCCCCTCTAATCCCCGTGAGTCTGTTTCCCCGGCTAATGAGCAGCTCCATGATTGACTGAGTGCCAGCTTCATGCCAGCCAGGGGGCGGGGTACTTCTCCTCAGCACAAGTGCCCCCTCAGTGACTGTAATGCACAAGTAGGGGCTGGGCACCCTCTCCCATTCATGTGTACTGCTGCCTCTTCGCTCCATATCAGCCCCGACACAAACCTCAGCCCTTCCTCTGGTTATCCCAAAAGATCTCTTCACACCAAACCATTCAGGAGCTTGGGAACTTTGTTGGAAACTTGAGGGTCAAGAAAAGGAGGGGGTGCAATGCATATTGCACCGTGTCCCACCATCCCCTGGCTCTCCCTAGATGGAGTCCATGTCTTGGGACGTCAGCATCATCCCCCAAACAGGACATCACGCCTCTCCTACAAAACACAATGCTCTCCCCAGGAGTAAGTCTGGTGAATACAATTGAATACACCTGCCCTCACACAGTAACATAAGGCTGGGCAACCCACAGGGTAGAGGGGCTCACTGATTTCTCAAGCTCACTCAGCTAATAAGAATCCTACTGGGAATTTGACCACAGGTCAATCTGAAAGCCCCCACTCTCTACTACGTCGTGTTGCCTCGCCATGATGGAATCACCTGCTGACACCTCATTTCTTTCAAAGACAGGCCGTGTTCTGTGCCCTCCTTTTCCTTGCAGGCTTAGTCTTGCCCCTGATTCCATCCCAGCTGCTGGAGCCAGTTCCTGACTGCGGTCCCTGGCCCCCCACCACTCCCACACATACCTCTGGGGGCCTCCTTCCTCTGCCTTGCACCACCCCTGCTCTGCCCGCCTCCCTGCACTGAACCTCTTGCTCTATTTGATGGGGACCAATTGCTTGGCCTGCCACCCGTCTCCTCATCCCACATTCTCTGTCTTATTGGGCTTTCTCCCATTACCTGTCACCAGGCCCCTGACCACTGGGCCACCTCCTGTCCTGCTCAGTGCCCACAGGCAGCTCCCACAGAGCCTTGCTGATGGTATATGCTGTTTTCAGAAGACAATGACTCTCTCTTCCTTTCATGACTCTCTCTCTCACAGGCAAAGAATGTCTGCCTCCCAAGAATGATTCAATTCTTCACTGCCCCTACTGGCCAAGGTGCTCTAGGGAGGACCTTGCTGTCAGTGGCGTTTAATGGAGTGACTGAGACATCTCTACCTCCCTTCTCCCCTCTTTTACTCCATGTTGGCTGAGCAGGCAGCTGCCCTGGAAAAGACTTTTGGCTGATCCATTTTCTCCCTGCTCCCTCAGACTTTCCCATGCAAAGCTAATAATAGCTACTCATTGCTGTTGTCAAACTGAAAGTCAGAAGCAGATTCCCACCATCTGGGCAAGGACATGGCGGTCCTGCACATCGTGTGGGCAGGTGTCGGTCCCCAGCCTTGGGGAGCACGAAGGAGCTGGAAGGAACTCTCTGGAGGGGCTGGTATGCATTTAATGTCCAAAGGGATGGAGAGCTATTGTCACAGGTATCAACTCGCAGTATTATAATAGCAGTCGGGATTCTCAGACAATCTGGCAACCAGTTGGGGCTTTCCAGAAGGCCCCACGTGGCCCACCAACGCACATGTCCCCGGACAGCCAGCTGAGGGGTAGAGTTCGCCACATAGGCAATGTGGCCCCCAAGCTGTGGAGGCTGCAGATCAAATGAAGAGTCACCCCGGGGGGCTGTTGGCCTGTGCTGAAGAACTATGACACATACAAGCCCATGGCAGGAGCCAAATTATGCAACTGCCCTCGTTTCATCATCCATTTCTGCCCTCCTCCTCCGCAAAGTCTTCGCAGCCGGCCCACCAACCGTGTCTCTTCCTCCTCTAAGTTTTGGGCTATACCAACCATTGGGCACCTAAACAGATACGGCCTTGTGGCCTTCCCAGCATCCTATAAGGAACTTTCACCTACTACATTTTTCTTTAAAGAGGTGTGTGCATGGGGCGCCTGGGTGGCTCAGTCAGTTAAGCATCTGCCTTCGGCTCAGGTCATGTTCACAGGGTCCTGGGATCGAATTCCACATTGGGCTCCCTGCTGAGAATCAGGGAGGCTGCTTCTCCCTCTGCCTCTCCCCCTGCTTGTGCTCTTTCTCTCTCTCTCACTCCCATGCACTCTCTCTGGCAAATAAATAAAATCTAGAAAGAAAGAAAGAAGGAAAGAAAGAAAGAAAGAAAGAAAGAAAGAAAGAAAGAAAGAAAGAAAGAAAGAAAGAAAGAAAGAAAGAAAGAAAGAAAAGAAAAGAAAAAAGAAGAGAGAGAAAGAAAGAGGTGTGTGCGTGCGTGTGCGTGAGTGAGTGTGTGTGTGTGTGTGTGTGTGTGTCCTGACGCAGGAGCTCCTGTGCAGAACAGAACTACGGCTGAGAATAGTTACACGAGACAAACAGCTCCCATCTACTGGCTCTTCCCAAACGCCAGCCGTCTCCATGCTTCAAAGACCCTCTAAAGTGCCGTAGAGGATGTCCTGAGACTTCTTGACTTCTGTGTCTTAGCTGCCCGGTATCTGGTCCCCCTTCTTAAGTGAGGCGAAATTCTCCCTCTCCGAGCCTGGGACTCCCTTTCTCTTGCTGCTGACCAGAGGCTGCAAAGCCAGATGCTTGCTTTCTCCCTCCGCCTGGCAGCCAGGACATGGGCATGTGACCCGGTCTGGCCTTCAGATTTTAATCAGGAACAAGTGGCAGAGAAAAGGGGACAGGGAGAATTTGTTCTAGCAGCAGCACTAGTGGCAACATCTGGATGCCAGGGGCAGCGGGTCAGGGGGCTCCTCCTTTGTTTTCAGCACATTTTCTAAGCCCGGTTGGACCCACCCTTCTCAGTGATTCCTTGAGCTACTCCATCACCAAATTTCTTCTGTACCTAAATAGGTCAGAATAAATTTTCATTCCTTGTAGCCAAGAACCCTGGCTGTAGATTAAAATTCTTGTATCACAGAGTAGGATTTGAAGCTCAGAGAGGTAAAGCAACTTGCCCAAGGTTACAGGGCTCACACCTGTCTACTATAAAGCTTGTGTTCTTTTTAAAAAAGTTTTTATGTACATTCCAGTTAGCATAGGGTGTTATATCAGTTTCAGGTGTACAATATTGTGATTCAACACAACACCCCGTGCTCATCAGACAAGTGCACTCCTTAATCCCCAGCAAAGCTTGTGTTCTTGACAACATTGACTGTTAAATGTTCAAAATGAGAATTGGATTATAAAAGGCTTCTTCTCTTGTGGATACTTCGCAGACTTTTTTATGAGAAAATTAGGATAGAACCATTATGTTGCTGGAGATAGTATATATCGGTACAACCTTTGCAGAAGGCAAATCGGAAATACGTATCAAGCCCTTTAAAATGTTCAAGTCTTTGGGGGCACCTGGGTGGCTCAGTCAGTCGAGCGTCCTACTCTTGGTTTTGGGTCAGGTCATGATCTCGGGGTTGTGAGATCGAACCCCACATCAGGCTCCGTGCTCAGCATAGCATCTGCTTACGAATCTCTCTCCCTCTCCCTCTGCCCCCTCTCCATGCTCTCTCTCTCTCTCTAAAGTAAAATAAATAAATCAAATCTTTAAGAATAAATAAATAAATAATTTTTTAAATGTTCAAGCCCTTTGAGTTACTATTACCATTCCCCCCCTCCCTTCCCCCTTAGGTACAGTTATCACTCCCATTGAGAAAGGGAAGAGAGTCATGTACAAAGACGTTCAACATTAATTAAATAGTTAATAGTTGAAAGTGCACAGCAAAGAGGAATAATATCTCTGTCAATTTCAGTAACAGCCATTTTAAGTGATTTTTAACAAATAAAACCCACCATTTGGAATTTTTTTAAGATTTTATTTATTTATTTGAGAGAGAGCACAAGTCAGGAGCCGAGGCAGAGGGAGAAGCAGACTCCCCACTGAGCAGGGAGCCCGATGCGGAACTCGATCCGAGGACCTTGAGATCATTACCTGAGCCGAAGGCAGACGCTTAACCCACTGAGCCATCCAGGCACCCACATTTGGAATTTTAAAATTACTAACAAACAACTCTTGAGTCAAATTTGAGATCTGAATTGAGAACAGAGAAAATTCAGAAAGGACTATTAATAAAAATACACCATTGCCCGGAGTGTCGGAGCCGCTGCCGCGGAGTCCGGATTCAACCTCGCGCGCCGCTGACGCCCGCCCGCCCGACGTGCACTCCCGATTCCTTTTGGTTCTAAGTCCAAAATGGCAACTCTCAAAGATAGCTGATTCAGAATCTTCTTAAGGACGAACATACCCCCCAGAATAAGATCACAGTTGTTGGGGTTGGTGCTGTTGGCATGGCTTGTGCCATCAGTATCCTAATGAAGGACTTGGCAGATGAACTTGCTCTTGTTGATGTCATGGAAGACAAACTGAAGGGAGAGATGAGGGATCTCCAGCACAGCAGCCTTTTCCTTAGAACACCAAAAATTGTCTCTGGCAAAGATTATAATGTGACTGCAAACTCCAAGCTGGTTATTATCACAGCTGGGGCACGTCAGCAAGAGGGAGAAAGCCGTCTTAATTTGGTCCAGCGTAACGTGAACATCTTTAAGTTCATCATTCCTAATATCGTAAAATATAGCCCAAACTGCAAGTTGCTTGTCATTTCCAATCCAGTGGATATCTTGACCTATGTGACTTGGAAGATAAGTGGCTTTCCCAAAAACCCGTGTTGTTGGAAGTGGTTGCAATCTGGATTCAGCCCGGTTCCGTTACCTAATGGGGGAAAGACTGGGAGTTCACCCATTAAGCTGTCACGGGTGGGTGCTTGGGGAGCATGGAGACTCCAGTGTGCCTGTATGGAGTGGAGTGAACGTTGCTGGTGTCTCTCTGAAGAATCTGCACCCTGACTTAGGCACTGATGCAGATAAGGAACAGTGGAAAGAGGTTCACAAACAGGTGGTTGACAGTGCCTATGAGGTGATCAAACTGAAAGGCTACACCTCCTGGGCCATTGGACTGTCTGTGGCAGATGCCGAAAGTATAATGAAGAATCTTAGGCGGGTGCATCCAATTTCCACCATGATTAAGGGTCTCTATGGAATTAAAGATGATGTCTTCCTTAGTGTCCCTTGCATCTTGGGACAGAATGGAATTTCAGATGTTGTGAAGGTGACTCTGACTTCTGAGGAGGAGGCCCGTTTGAAGAAGAGTGCAGATACACTTTGAGGGATCCAAAAGGAGCTGCAGTTTTAAAGTTTTGTAATGTACCACTTCACTGTCTAGACTATAGCAGGATTTTAGTTGGAGGTTGTGTATATTGTCCTTATTATCTGATCTGTTACTCAAGTAATATTAAAATGGCCTAAGAAAAAAACGTCAGTTTCCTAAAGTTCCAAATAGGAATGGTTCACCAAACCCTGCAGCTGTATCCTGGTACTGGATACCTGTCTTTGTAGCCCTAAATTGGTTAACGTAAGTTAGCCCCACCGTCTCAGAGGCTCCACTGCCAGAGCTGCGGTTGCTCTGCACACCAGATGTGTGTTTACTGTGTGTTCTGTCACTTCGGGTTCCTTCCCCCAACACCCGACATGCCTAGTCCATCTTTTCCAGTCAGTCACGTTCTGGGATCCAATGTATAAATTCAATATTGCGTGTATTGTGCATAACTGTCCTAAAGGATCTTACTTTGTGTACCATGTATGTCAGAATATAGTGTACATGGCCATAAAACGTAAAAAGATAATGCAGCCAACTAAGTGTCATACCAACTAAAATACCAAATAAATTTTGAATGGTGAAAAAAAAAATACACCATTGCACAAACAGAATTTCCCCAGAGGCAAAGTCATTGCCTAAAACACTTATAATTGCTAAACTGCAAAAAATAAAAACAAACCATTTATGTTTAACTAAGGAAGTTTTAAAAAGGGCAATAATAAAGTTTATAAAGTTTTTAGTACCTTTTAAAATGCTTACTCGGTAACAGGAACGTTAAAAAAATCAGGATAAAATTATATTTACCATATGATTAAAACTTTATAAAACAAACATATCCATGGATTAAAGTATGAACAAGATACAATATTATCACAGTAGCAGGGATTTTAAATGGTTGAATTCTGGACAATATTTTTTCCTCGTGCTTTTCCATATCTTCAGACTTTTTAAAATGAGCTTGTATTGCTTTTCAATAGAAAAGGGTTTACGTTTTCGACGTGAGCTAATTCCCCCAAAACGGAGTCTGGCTAGGCTAGGGAGGTCTGCAGGTCACTGCTCTCCCCAGTGGCCAGAGGAATGGGTATCAGCTCCATGCTCTCTGCCACTGCCTTGCTCCCTCCAGCGCTTAAGATGTGTGTCCCCACTTCCACATGCTGAACGCACCCCAGAACCAGTGATCAGAGCCACAAGAAGGAGAGTTATCTGCGGTTGAAGCAAGTCTGCTGGCAGTTCATCTCACACAGGGAGGCGCAGGTGCTCAGGAACCCCGGGGCAACACCTCAAGCCTTTGGATCAGTCATTACTGGGCTGACATCCGGGTCCACCCTGGACAGAGGCATTGCTTCCATCACCACTGGCAAGATAATGGCTGTAAATGCTCTTCTCTCCACGGTGCTGAGGTGACTTCCTACCCCAGAGGCAGCGTAGTAGGCTCCCTGCAAGCAGGCTGCCCCAAGGCAGGGCAATCACCTCTAATGACAAGTATCACACCTGCTGCAGAGCCCGGGTCCTGTCAGTTCTGAAAGTCCAATGCTTCCAACTGTCATGGGGCACCCCTGGGGCATGAAGTCATTTCAGATCGAGTCAGATGCTCCTGCACTCCACTTGGAGCCTGGAGAGCCCTGGCCTTTCGCTTGGTTCTCTTGGACATGTGACCCAAGAGAAGGTGGAGCCTGGGCGGTCTCCGCGTGGAGTGCACCGCCTGGCTCCAGAAGGAAACAACTACAATGGACTGAACTGTGTCCCTCACTATGCATATGTTGAAGCCATAGCCCCGCGGTGTGACAGCTTTTGGAGATGGGCCCATAGGAGGTAATTAAGGCTAAGTGAGGTCATTGGGGGGGGGGTGGCTAGGCCAATAGGATCGGTGGCCTTATAAGAAGAGGCAGAGCTCTCTCTCTCCTTCTCCCACCCTCCACCTGTTCCCCCCACCATGTGACGACAGCTTGAGAAGGCAGCTGTCTGCAAGCCAGGAGGAGAGTTCTCACCAGAAACCAAACCCTGCTGGAACTCGATCTTGGAATTCCCAGTCTCCAGAGCTGAGAGACAATAAATGTCTGTTGTGTGAGGCACCCAGCCTATGGGAGTTTATTGTGGCAGCCTGAGCAGTCTAAGACAATATCCTTCTTAATGGAGGACACGCAGATCCTCCCCCACCATCCACTCAACAGGCCCCCAAAACAAGTCTTCCCCCACTCATCCCACCCCGTCCAGGCCCAGCCCTGAGCTTGGGCCCTCCTCACCTAGAGGCCCCTGCAAGTTCCTCAAGGCTCTCTCCACCCCTGGTCAGGAACCTTGTCCTTTCTTGTCATGGCACCCTGGATCTTGAGACAAGTCTTGGTGCTTGTTTGATGCTCAGTAAGAGCTGGTGGGAGGCATAAGTAACCAAGAACCCCTGCCAGGGGGTCCCACCAGCTGGGTGTGGAGAAGCAGGCTTTTCCCCAGCAATCAGCAATCACCCTTCTGGTGCCGGTTCTTCTTTGTTTTCTCTGTTCCAGGGTTCCTGCCACCCACAGGTGGCAATGTCATGGCACATTCTTAATGAACGCCAACCATGAGACTCTTTCTCTGCTCAACCCTCAGCTACAACGTTCAACAAGACGACGTGGTGAGCACCACAAGCAATAAGCAAATAAATGTATTATAGCATCTAAAATTACAAAGAATTTAAAAATGGGGGGCGGATAACATCTTTACAATGTGTGAGGAAATCCCATGGTGCTGAGCAGTGTCCCCTGCATAGCCCTGCATTACCTGATGAGCTGGGCTTGCGTTTGAGCATTAAACCTCTCTCCAGACGCACCCTGCCATCTCTCCTCTCTCTCACTGTTTCTGTTCTGTCCCAAGCCTGTGGGGCAAGGGCTACCTCCCTCCGCCCACCTTGTTTGCTCCCCAGCAACCCCTGCCACTCATCAACAGCCTAGGCTGGGCCCTTCCTCCATCACCGCCTAAGCCCTCGGAGTAACCGATTTCATGTGCTTCTGAAAGGTCTACTGCAGTTCTAACAATGCAAATACTTTCCTCTTCCAGGAATTGGAGGGCTTCTATGGAGATTGATAGAAAATACAGCAAGTCGCACTACAGGTTTAAATGCTATGAAAAGTCCATACAAGGTCTGAGGAGGGAAAAGTCAATCCCATGGGAAGGCAGGGTTTGGGGGTGGGGGGGAAGGCAGGGCAGGCTTTTCCAAAGATGTAGTATTTGAGCTACATCTTAAACAGTGAGTGGGGATTGGCCGCGCTGGCAAGAGCGGGGTAGAGGAGGGCTTTCCAGGCATTAGGAAGATCAGAAGCAAAGGCACAGACCCATGAAATTTCAAGGGCTCTACACTAATATCTGTAGCTGCCTAACAAATGACCCACAAACTTAGTGGCTTAAAACAACACCCTTTTATCATCTCACTGTGTCTGTGGGGCAGCAATCTGGGCATGGCTTAGCTGGGTCCTCACCCTCAGGGCTCTCCCAAGGCAGCAGTCAAGGTGCTGGCCAGGGCTAGGGGCTCAGCTGATGGCTTGTAAGAGGGCTCCATTTCCAAGCTCACATGGTTGTTAGCAGATCGCCGTTCTTCAAAGGTTGTTGGACTGAGGGCCTTGGTCTAGCTGGCTGGAGCCTGCCTTTAGCTCCCTGCCAAGTGGTACTCTTCAACATGGCCACTGGCCTCACTGAAGCATGCAAGCCAGGGAGGCAACAGAGTTGGCCAGCAAGACCGAAGTGACATCTCATCAGCTTCGTCATTCTCTGTTACCAGCAAGTTGCTACACCAGCCCATGCTCAAGGGGAGAGGATTCTACAGGTACGTGACTTCTGGAAGGTAGGGAGCCTTGGGGACCCCTGAGAGTCAGCCCCCCACAGTCCACTTGGGGAACTGCAGGCAATCTTATGCTCTGGTGGTGGCACAGCAACATGGGATGTGGGGGCAGAGGGGGACAGACCACGAGGGGCTTCAGAAACCATGCCAAAGGACTGGGGCATTGGCGTGTAAACGGTGGGATCCCTTCTCTTCTTTACATGCACCTTTTGGTTTGGTTTGGTTTCTCAAAATCACATCAGCTTCTTTAGTGCCCTAAAATCCCCATTACACTTACACACCCTACACCGTCAGGTCCTCTCTTCTTCCCATGCGTCCCTCCCTAACAGTAGTGGCACATCCGTCATGTAGACACACCTAAGTAAGACTTAAACAGATGGAGCTGAACTCTTTTAAATCCTCAGACCCCCAAACAGATGACACCCCCAAATCCATCACTGAGACCTTGGCAAGAAGTTGTTCTCGGCTGTCTGAAAACCCAGAACGGATGAGGGAGGTCAGGCAAGGACTGTTATGCTTCCCTGGGACCCGGCCCTCTCCTCCTGGGTCTGAGTTGTTCCTAGCCGTGGTGCTGCCACCAGGCCTCAGTGGATCCACATCTATCATCGGCCCCACTGTTCAGAGAGAGGCCCCAGAAAAGCCAACATTTCCCAAGCCATAACCAACTTTCCCAGAGGAAATGGCCTAATGTCATGATCCCTCATCTGCTGCTGGAAATGTCACTTGATTATGGTTGTCACAATAACGACTGCTCTTCCTTTTCATCGAAGTTGAAGAATGTCTACAGTTCTGGCTTTTAGAGGTTTTTACTGGCTTCTTTACCTTGATCACTTTTCCTGCACGTGTAAGAGTGTGTTTTTGCCAAAGCTCATTTCTCTGTGCTTAATAAAGCATTTTATGGGCTACTTTTTTGGCAGGAAGCCCCCGTCCTCCATCCTTTGATCTGTGGACTCTGTGTGTACTGAGCTAGCCCTGAGTAAGCATTACCCTTCCAAACACCACGAGCCACGTCCAAAATGTAACCTCTTAAGGTTCCATTTGGAAGCCCTGGGGGTCTCTTCCTATAATCCTTAGAACCCTCTGGCTTTGGTTCTTGCCCCACCCATGATTAATCTCCCAGGGAAAGGAATAAAAGCCGTGATAATTCCTGGATTTTGATGATTTCCACCCAAGTACTTCTCGTGACCACACTCACTGGTTACCGTGCCTCCATTTGGAGGATGGCCGCCTCTTACAAAGGGATCATGACAACATTCCAAACGCAACAGCTTTGATCTCTCGGCCAGAAGACATCTGCTTGCCTGTTATGACAACTTTACCTTCTAGGCTCAGGCCAGAATTGTCCCCCTGCTCCCTAAGCACGTCTCCCTGCCGGAATATCATTCCTTCTCTGTTCCCTTGGCTTCGTGTTATCACCTTCTCCTTCCAAAACTTTTGCCTCATCCCTCCATGAAATATTTTACCTCGGACAGAAATTCTGCAGCTGACAGGCAACTGGATTGGCTTTGAAGTGTGCTGGCTCTAGACTGAATCTCTGGCCGGAGGAACAACTTACTGGAATTACTTAGAAGTCTCCTTTCCTTTGTTTCCTTCTCTGTGTTTATTCATGGAGGAGAACGTCAGTGATCATCGGGAGGGAAGGCACCAGAAGCCCGTTCTCTGTGATTCAGCGAAGGATGCATTTTCCACTTCCTTCCCTCCCACAAAAAGCCACGATATTGAACAAAGTCTCTCTTCCCCGAATGATCTCCATTTCCCAGCTTCCTCACCTTGTGTTCCTAATCCCCGGCGTCACCCCTGCTTGGGAAGAGTACTGCCACTTACATCAGGTGGTACACACCTACCAAGAGAAGCCTGACCAGAATCTCCCCTCCCAGAAACAATCCCTTCGGGCCTCACCCGCAGGCCTGCTCCCTTTGCAAGATACAGAGACAGGCATGGGCCTCAGTGGGTGACGAGTACATTTGTTTAACTGCTTCGAAATTATTATTTGCATGTAGAAGACCTTGGAACAAAAGCCCCCGTGTATGTAAAAATGCCACAAGATTAAGCCTTTGTTTGGATCCCTTCTCACAAGAAGTATGATCATACACATCGCCAGGACACCTGAGAGCTAAATGAGCTATCAAATGGCTGATAGACTTGGCGACGAAACATAATCTGGTCCACAACCCCCATTGTCACAGCGCTCTGGTCCGTCATTCTACACGCCCGGTCCTCCTTTCTCCGCGTGCTGTGTCTTTGTCTCCAGGAAAGGGGTTTGCAGCCCGATCTGCCCGCGGGGCCAGGAGAGGTGAGCGAGGGAGTGGGACCATGAGAGAATGGAGTCAGTGGGTGCACAGCGCCCGGCACGTACAAGGAAAACGTTACTCAGTAAGCCATTCGGGCTATGGAGACCGTGACCCGCCAGTTACCGAGGCAGGATGAGTAAAACTGGAGTCAAGGTTGAAGAAATGGCCAGACTACACAGGAGCTATGGACACACATATGCCCATCTGACAAAAGGATTTATTTATAAAGAAATAACAAAGACCAAACTCCAGAGGGTTGTTTTATCTATAAGGAGAGAGGGAAGGGGATGGGGAGGAGGGTATAGGTTTCTGTGAGTTACTGCCAATATTTTACTTCTGGGGTTCATTGGCAGTTTCCTGGTTGTTTGTTATAGAGGGGATAAATAAATAGCAAAGCCATGCATGAACTGAAGGTGGTAATGAATGATCATTAATCTGATTCTGCATGCTGCAGAGATATAAAGTAATTCTCCAGGGGCTAAAACTTTTATTATTCTGAAATAATTGTCTCTATCACTTGTACTTAAAGAAAACCTAAGTTAATACCTGCTTAACTGAGAAATTCTCCAAGTGTTTGGTGGATTTGCTCCCCAGTGGTGAGGGAGGTATAACTGCTGCTTTTAGTCCCTCCCACACGATGCACTGAGTGGCACGTGGTCTGGACCACAGGGTCAAGTTCAGGAGAGACTGGACCGGATAGTGCTGGGCAGGGTGCCCATGACAGCTAGCTTGAACGTGACCCAGATGCCTTGGCAACCCTGGCACTCACTGGGGCATGTCAGAGCAGTGTTGGGAGTCAGACAGACCCAAGTTCAAGTCCCAGGTCTGCTGCCACCCATGAGCTGACCTGAGGCAAATCCCTTAGCCCGCCAGAGCCTCAGTTTCTTGAATGGCAACTGGGGAGTTTTAGTTTTCCAGGGCCACCATAACAAAGGTGGTGACTTAACACAACAGAAATCTATCCTCTCACAGTTCTGGAAGCTAAAAAGCTTGGCAGGGCCATGTTCCCTCTGAAGGCTCTAGGGAAGGACCATCCCTGGCCCTCTTCTAGCCCCCGGTGGAATGTCAGAAATTCCTTGGCATTCTTTGGCTTGTGGCTATACCCACTCTCATCTCCATCTTCATGGTCACGTGACATTCTCCCTGTGGGTCTGTCTGTCTTCTCATAGCCTTCCTATAAGAACACCAGTCACTGGATTTAGGGGCCACTCTGATCCAGTAGAACCTCATCCTAATTAACTACATCTGCAAAGACCCCTTTTTGTTTCCAAAGAGGGTCACATTTTGAGGTTTTGGATAGATGTGAATTTCAGAGGCATACTATTCAACCCAATACCTGGAGATGAGGATATATAACCAAAGGGACTATGATAAGAATTAAATTAAATAATGTGTATAAAGCACCTAGCACATGTCAGCGCTCATCATCATCATCATCCATCACCTCAGGGAAGAGATTCTATTTCTGAAAACATTCCACCCTGCTAGCTAAGGTGACCACAAGTGAAACTGTGAAACAGGCCTGGTTTCAAATCTTGGCTGGGTAACCCCTGGCAAATTACCTAGCGTCTCTGAGTCTCAATTTCCTTATCCACACTAGTGGAAATACATAGATATAGATATAGATATAGATGTAGATATAGATATAGATATAGATGTAGATGTAGATATAGATATAGATATAGATGTAGATATAGATATAGATGTAGATGTAGATATAGATATAGATATAGATATAGATATAGATATAGATGTAGATATAGATCTATACATCTATACTTAAATGGCATTTCCTATATTCCAGGCACAGTGCTAAGAGATTTATAAATCTTATCTCAATCAATCATCAGAACAGCGCTGTGAGTTAGGTATTATCTATTTTACAATCAAGGAAATTGAGTCGGCAGGTATTTAAGACAGTTGGTTAAGGTCACATAGGAAGTAAGTGATGGAATCAGGATTCAAACCCAGGCAGTCTGGCTCCAGAATTCTTCCAAGATTAAATAAGAAAGTTTAAATAAAATGGTTAGCCTGTGCTTAGCAAGTATGAAGCGGTCCATAAATGACGGTACAGTAACTATGCTCCCCCTTCCCAACCTTTCCCTTTGGCTGGCCTCAGGACTGCCTCTCCGCTTTCTCTCAGTTCAGGTACGCTGTTGGCTTCAAACCAGAGCCGAGTTTCCGTGTCTAAACGTTCAGACCGCTCAAGTTCCATTCAGCTTCCTGGGGTATCTTGTCCTCTTTTTTTTTTATCTCGTTCTTACTCTCTCCAGTGTCTTGTGACCATGGTGACCGGAAGGGTCACAGAACGGGAGGGTGCAGTGGTTTTCTGTGGCAACTGGTAAGTTGTGGCATTTCTTTGCTGGGGTGGGGACAGAGCGACGCCACAGACTGGAAGACGTATCTCGGCGATATCCACTCGGGGGCGGGGGGGCCGCTCACCAACCCAAGAACCTGTGTGCTGTCCTTGGCATAAAGCTCCTCGAGAGATCCATCATGGAACAAGACCTCCCTTAGATTTAGGAAAGCCACCACTAGGGAAGAACATAGAAAATTCTCCCATGGAAAATGTGAATCCATGATGGCGTCAGAGGTCGGTGAAGCGAGCTAACTCCTGAGCACCCACCCTTGGGCGAGGTGGGCTCCCAGCCAGGGGGCCCTGCTAGACCCTGCCCTTGCCTACTCCGAGCAGGAGGCTTTCACCCAGTGCTCGTCAGTGTTCTGGGACTTGGCGTCAACCCCCTCCCCTACTGCTAACAGGTGGGTAAGAGGAACAGACCGCCTGCCCCCCAGCTGGGCTCTCCTCCTGCCTTTCTTGCTCTTGCCAGTCTCCTCCCATGGGCATGGCATCCATCACAGAAATTCAGCCATAAAGACAGCATGCACCGCCACACCCACGACGGGAGAACTAGGTAGATCTGATAGTAACTTAAGCAACTTTCTGGGCAAATGTGTTCACCCTCCCCAAACCCACAATACGAGGACAGGCTTTCTCCAAGAAGTAAAGTAAGGGACAGCACTTGGCAAACTGCAAAGCAAGCCATTTGCCACTGCTGCTCCACGCTTCCCCTTTTAGGGTCCCTCCCGCCTCCCTCCCAGGCCCCGACCCCCTTAAACAGCACTGCCTTCCCTCCTTTCTTCCTCACGAGACATACCTTTCCTCACCCCAGACTTTCTAGGGCCCCTGTCATTTTGATAGTAATGGGCATTATTAAGGAAGAAATGCCAGCTAATTTGCCAACCAGCTAGTGGGCGGCACCTCCCAGGTGCCACTGTGCCTTCACCCAGGCGAGATGCACAAAAGATGCAGCTGGTGGAGAGTCTTGAGGCAATTCCTAAATTTTCTGCTGCTCACCTGTGGGCGGCTACGATGTACACAGAGTTTACACTCAATGCTATGAGGTGAGAGTGCGGGGCGCGGTTTCTATGAACTGGTTACGAAGCCCGTGAAAACACACTAACCAGCAATAAAGTCTTTGGGCTGCGAGCCATGGGGAAGTTGGACACACAATCTCATCCCTCGCGTGCCTAGGCTCCAGGGAGAGGTCAGGACTTAGGGCCCTCACCCTTCATGAGCTCCCCGACATGTGCCCCCTGCAAACAGCACTCCCCGGTCCCTCCTCTGCCCAGCTCTGACTGCAGTCTCCCCCTGCGCAGCCCGCTGGGTCCTCAGGACTGGGCTGTGGGGGTGAAATGGGTGGAGGGGATGAAGAGGTACAAAGTTCCAGTTATAAAATAAACAAGACACGAGGATGAAAAGTACGGCAGAGGGAATACCTTCTACAATATTGTAATAAGTTTGTACGGTGACAGATGGTGACTACACTTATCGTGGTGAGCACTGGGTCGTGCATGTAATTGTTGAATCACCCTGTTGTACACCTGAAACAAATAGAATATACTATATGTCAACTATACTTCAATTAAAAAAAAAAAAAAAGACAGGGCTGTCAATGATGGCGCTCCCCTCAGCCCATACATTTTAACAGAGATTTGGGGCTCCTGGGGATTGAAATGAATGGTACCCTCTGGGAAACATAAATTATAACCAGTTCCTATCCGTACTCACTTTGCTTGCCTTTCACGTCTGTCTGAAACACATGGAAAACCTCAGATTCTTCTTGCCTGATGCCCTCCTCATGTTTGTTACTATATTATGAAAGCAGTTAGAAAAATACATATATATCTCTCTACTCCAAGCTCCGCACATAAATGGGATTGTGCAATATTTGAGTGTGTGTGTACGTATAAATTCCACTTACATGATGTGCCTGGAATAGTCAGATTCATAGAAGGGAGGTTGCCAGGGGCTGGGGAGAAGAAATGGGGGGTGACAATGTTTAATAGGAACAGAGTTTCAGTTTGGGAAGTTGCAAAAATCCGAAGATGGATGGTGGCAGTCGTTGTAAGACAATGCGAATATACTTAAAAAAAAAAAAAAAGATTTTATTTATTTCTTTTTTTAAATTATTATTATTTTTTTATTTAAGATTTTTTATTTTTTTGCGAGAGAGAGAATGAGAGACAGAGAGCATGAGAGGGAGGAGGGTCAGAGGGAGAAGCAGACTCCCTGCTGAGCAGGGAGCCCGATGTGGGACTCGATCCTGGGACTCCAGGATCATGACCCGAGCCAAAGGCAGTTGCTTAACCAACTGAGCTACCCAGGCATCCAAGATTTTATTTATTTCTAAGAGAGAGAGAGTGAGAGAGAAAGTGCACAAGCAGGGGGAGTGGCAGACAGGGAGAAGCAGGTTCACCGCTGAGCAGGGAGCCCGATGCGGGACTCGATCCCAGGACTCTGGGATCACGACCTGAGCCGAAGGCAGATGCTTAACCAAATGAGCCACTTGGGCACCCCAACAATGCAAATATACCCACTGCTATTGAGCTGCACACTTAAAAATGGCTAAAATGGTAACTTTCGCATTATGTATATTTTACCACCAGCATATCAAATGTGTATTATACATATGCATTAGCTCAACTCTTATTTAGATATATAACTAATTTCAGACAGTTTACACTTTACTTTTGATCTCTATCCTCCTTTTTCATATCACGTGCCTTGGTTTGGGCCTTTTATCTCCTAAGTATTTTCTGGATTTGGTTTTTACCGAACCCAAAGGAATGCCCCTCCAGAAAAAAAACAAACACAAACACAAACCCCACAGCTCTTTCTTCCTTCTGTACCCCCCACACCAGTCATCTTCTTCTCAGTTGCTTTTAGGCAGAAAGCTTCCCTAGTTAAAGAGAAAGTCTGATTCTCAGTGGTACATTTAATAATTCATAAATCATGAGAGGTTCAAACAGGTTCAAAGTTTAAAAGTTTAAAAGTTTTGCTAAAGCTTTAAAGTTTAAACTGTCAGAGGCTTTGACAAAAAACTTTTCCTGTCTGGAATATTTAAGATTGTTGTGCCATATTATATTCAGGACTCTATTATATCTTCCTCTCCCAAAATGTTTCTCCTAAGGAAATCCAGGCGCCGTGGGCTTCGTGCATTTTCCTTTGTGGCCCTGAGGCCCCCGGAGGGGGGCCTGGGGGGACCCCCGGCAGGTACAGGGAGCCGGCCTGGGGAGGGGGCGGAGGCTCTGACAAACCGCACTTTGGGGGAAAGTGGCCAGAATCACCAACTTGTGGGGCTTTCTCTTTAAAAGAATGGAAATTGTAAAATGAGATCCTGGCAAAAGTGTGTAATGAGGTCTTGGCGGAAGACAGTGAGTTGTGCATAATCTGCTATTTCAAAATCTGGAAGCAGAGAGGCCAAATCTTCCGCTGGCCTCCAGCTGACCTCTAATTTTTCAGGCATAATTACTGTATTTGCATGTGCAATTGAGTGTGGTGTCAGCCACCCACGCCAAAGCACTTTTTTGGAGTTTATTGGGACAAGAACAAACACGGTCATTTCCACTGCAGACTGTGTTTGAACAAGCAAGCGTAGAACATGGAGGTCATGTCTGACAATCCGGCCTTGGACCCAAGGCTGCATATACTATGTTGTTTTGATAACGTCACTCCATTTCTCAGAAACCTTCCGTGGCTCCCACTGGCCTTTCAGGTCAGATCCAAGGACTTAGTCATGAACTTTCAGTGCCTCACGTCAGATCCTACTGCAGACGAGCAAACCCCCCACCTTCCCCCACCTGCCCTGCTCCCTGCTGCCTCCGACCCTTTCTATGGGCTGTTCCCCACAGCTGAGAATATTCTCTTTCTCCTTTTCACCAAACACTTCTTTACAATTTCCTCAGAATTCTCCTCTTCCTTATGGTTCCACAAGACATGAGCATCGGTGCCAGGAACAACTCAGCATAATCAAAATCTTTTCCTAGTTTCCAGGATTTGGTGACAGGATGTTGTAGATGGTCCCATGACATAGACGCAGTAATGCTGGACTCCCAACTTGGGTTTCTACCCCTGGACGATGATGAGCGTGCTTTCGCACAAACTCCCTCCTTTGACCCTAACATGCTCCCCTCCACGCCCTCACCTGGGTCTTCAGTCCTTGGAGCTCTGCTGGCTTCTCCACAGTTCCTGATGAGAAAACCTGACAGGGATCTTCAGGACTCTCCCAGGTGGCCTCTGGTGGCATCTGACAGTGGCCAACACTCTCTTCTTGAATCTTCCTATTCTCTCAACTTCACAGGACTTGTTTCTCCTCTTTTGTGCCTCCTTCACCAGCTCCACCCCCTCCAGCGGGGGGCGCTCCGCGTGGCGCATTCACAGCCAGCGCCCCCCTTCATCCACTGCTGCCCCCAGGCAAGCTCCCTTCCCTGTGGCTTGAGCTACCCCCGCTCTCCTGGTGGCCACACCCCAGCTCTCCCATGGGCCCCGGCACCCCCTCTGCATCTCCCCACTGACTCGGCAAACAAGAATCCAGCAAACTCAACCACTGTTTCCTGACAGTCTCTCTGAGACAGAAACCAGTGGGACACTCTCCCTGCAAAGCAGCCCCGCCTCCCACCTCCAGATGCCATATTTCATTGTCTTCCTGCCCATGCTCCTTTTGTGTTTCCTGTTCAGTCAAGTACCTGGTTGTGCAGAGTAGAACTCTCCATCGCCCCTAATGGCTGCCCGCCTCGACTTTCCCAACCGATGGAGAACCACCCCAACGACCTCTCTGCCATCCCCCGTCTCTCTCTCCTCCACCCCACGGCTACTTCTTAATTCAATCTGTCACTGCCTCCTGTCGTAACATCACAATGCCCTGCTCCCGGGTTGCTCTTCTCTGGCCTTTCCTGTTTGCAATCTTTACAAACAGGGACAAGTCGTGTCGCTGCCTGGGGACCACAGCCTTTCCCAGAGCTGCAGCCAACACTCCTGGAAACACGAGGCCCTTTGCTGTCAGACCCCCTTCGACCTTACCAGTTACATATTCCCCCACAACCCTCCTTCTCCTCTCTCTCCACTCTCTGTTCCTTCTTTTCCCGAGCAGGCAGCCTCATGCATATCTCTGTGCCTTTGCAAATACAGTTTCTCCTGTCTGGAAGGCCTTCTCAGACTCTCTGCTTGCTAAGCCCCCAGGCATGCACTGGGTCCAGCTCACTTCCACCATGAAGCCCTCTAGGATTCCCATCAGCAGGGAGACACTCCCCCTCCTTCACACTTCTAGACCGCTGTGTTCTATGCACACAGCCCCTCCACTGGTCATGCGTGCCTTACCTGTGGGACTCTGGGCTGCTTATCTCTCACCCCTCGGCACCTAATACACTGTCTGGCAACGCAGGGGCCAATCTCTCTTCTGAAGGAATTAAATCTTATGGCACCAAGTAACATCCTCTGGATGACTAAGTGCACTCAGCGTGGCAAAGCACCGTCTCTGATTTGGATTCCTAGTTCCTCTCTGGTTGCAACCACCTGATAGAATTTTCACTATTCCTGATGGAGGAGTGTGAACTCTTGGGGAGAGAGGAGAAAAATTCTCACTTAAATGACTCCTCTCCTCCCAGCAGACTCATACACCTTCCTCTGTGGGTTGTAAAATCTATTTATCCAGTGGCACGCCTTTTAGGTACCATGTGAAACATTCTGGTTTCTACCAGAGTGGATGTGAATCATTTTATGCTAAAACCATGCAGATACTTATATGGTTCCCAGAGAGCTCTCTGGTTAAGCCTCTGTTCTGGCATGTGAATTAAGGATAGCTTAGAGAAACACAGGCACTGGGATACTTGTGGGTAGTTTGCTTACATCCATGGGGAGATGACATAGCTTAGCCTTGTATGCGTCAGGCTTTGAAGTCAGACAGACCAGGGTTTAAGTCCTGGCTCCGCCAGCATGGGACCTGTAGCACCTCACTTCAGCTCTCCGCCTCAGGTCCTCATCTGTAAAATGGAAAAGGTCATACCTCACAGGGTTGCTGTAAAAATTAAGTAAAATCGTGTCTTTAAAGCATTTATCACAGAAGAAGCCCTCGATCATTGCTACAGTAGGTGCTGGAGTACTAATGATTGGTACTTAATGCTAATGATCGCCTTAATCGTGAGCACAGGAAGTGCTTTATACACTATGTATCTGTACCCACACATGCACATGGAAATATGGAAATATATATAATATGCACGTATATGTATATACATTCATATGTGTATATTTATATATGTTGTATATTTACATTTGCACACATTGGCTATAACGACATATAATCCTTACAACAACCCTATGATGTAGGAACTATGATTGTCTCCATTTCTCAGGTGAGGAAACTGAGTCAGATTAAGTAACTTGCCCAAACTCACCCAGCTAGTAAGTAGCAGACCCGGAATTTCAACCGAGGCAATTGATCTGGAATCCAAGTCCATGCTCTCAACACCCATTACAGAGCCTTCCTTGCACTGCCTCAATGAGCTCTTCAAGTCAATAAATACTATCGTCATCACTCTCATCATCGTCATCCTCATCACTGTCCAGGATGCCACCATGTCTATTCCACATGACAAAAGTGCTCTAGTGAGGCTCTCTACTCAGGCAGCTCTCGGGTGGTAACTCTGTTGCACAAACAGAACTGTATCTGGCAGCGACTGGAGCTGCCCCAAAGGTCTAGCCCGTGCAGCACTAATACTTGGGTGGTAACAAGTACTGTCCAGGGAGGCCTTGGGATTCCGAAAGAGTGAAGCCAGGATGTGAGCCGGTGCAGAGTCTGAGTGTGTGGCCCCTGGCACAACTTCATCCCATTGGCCTGCTGTCTTCCCTCGTGTAGCTGGAGAAAGACACCAATTGATTCCTGCCTCCCAATCAATCCCAGCCAGACTGTGGGATTTTGTAATCGTGTCTGTCTCGGACGACAGCCCGCAGAAGTCAGACATGGAAGCGCTTGCTTGGGTTGTCCACGCATTCCACCCCTGAGCCAGGAAATGCGAACTTCTAACCCAGTGTCACTGTTTGGTTGTAAAAATCACATGTATTTGTGAAATATGTAAGTGGACTTAAATGTGTCTGAATGTCATGGGCTTATTTACTGGAAATTTCACTTAGTGGGTTTTCTTTTCTTCCCTGTCATCACTTAGGTTTGCTGACTGTTCTTTTCTACCTATTTTTTCCCCCCAATTCCATCTCAAAGTATATTCCTGGCCTTGACCATATTAAGCGTCTTTGTCCTCTGTAGTCTGTGTAGAACAGGCTTTCCTGAAATATTTTTGCTTAGAATCAGGCAAGTTAGGGCCCCTGAGTGGTTTAGTCAGTTGAGCGTCCGACCCTTGCTTTCGGCTCCGGTTGTGGTCTCCTGGGTCCTGGGATTGGGTCCCTGCATCAGGCTCCACGCCTCAGCAGGGAGTCTGCCTGAGATTCTTTCTCACTCCCTCTGCCCCTCCCTCTGCTCATGCGCAGGCGCGCACGTGCGCTCTCTCTAAAATAAATAAATAAATCTTAAAAAAAAGAAGGATCATATGAGTCTGCCTCTCATTTCTGATTCTGTTTGGCATTAGGCAAGTTGCTTTCTCGAAGCCTAAGTTTTGCATATGTAAAATGGGTATAATAAAGAACCCAACTTGAAGGAATTTTTGTGACGATTACATGCAATAATTAACAGTAACTAACACTCCCTGAAAACTAACACATGTTGATCACTGTGCTAGGTGCCTTCTCCCAAGCTTGCAGACAAAACTGTTGAATAAAGGAAGAGGCTATAATGTCCTATTTGGCACCGAGCCTCTTTCCAGGAGGCACATCTCTACCCTGATGGACGGGAACAAAGACCGTCTCATCAGTCCGAACTCTGCACATAGCACTGGACATAGCATCATCTCGTTTCATCCTCACAAAACCCTGCAAGGAAGCTATTGTCCCCAGCCCTGTTTTACAAAAGAGGAACTGAAGGCAAGAGAGTTGCTTGCCCAAGGTCACCAAGTGAATAAGAGAGGGGGGACACATAATTACCATGTGCTAAAGCAATATTAAACAGTAGCAATAACAATAACAATTAGTGGTTATTAAGGAGACTTACCAAGTGCCAGGCACTGTTCATTTAGTCCTCATATCAACTCTATTAGGCAGAGACTGTTACTAAGCCTGTTTTATAAATGTGTAGATAGAAGGGAAAGGGTGTTTAGTGACTTGCTGAAGGTCATGTGGTTGGTAAGCTGACAGAGCCAGAACTTGGAACTGGTGTTCCAAATTCAGAACCAGAACATGTCCTATGCCGTCTCTTTAAAAATGAAATAATTAGGGGAGCCTGATTGGCTCGGTTGGTTAAGTGACAGAGTGTTGATTTCAGCTCAGGTCGTGAGATTGAGCCCTGCATCAGCCTCCATACTCAGTGTGGAGTCTGCTTGTCCCTCTCCCTCTGCTCCTCCCCCTGCTCACTCTCTCTCTCTCTCTCTCTCTCTCTCTCTCTCTCTCTCAAATAAATAAATAAATAAATAAATAAAATCTTTTAAAATGAAATAATTAAATATGCATAAAACGGTTTAGCCCAGTGCCTGTGCACGCACACACACACAGACACACGCACACACACATATTATTGTCATCGTTATCACTTATAAAATGATAACCAATATTTTAGTATTGTTCTGCTTTTCCAGGCATCTCCACTCATCCGTAAGAGCTGAACTTCCAGCATGAATCTGAATGGACAGGATATTCCCATATCCCATATTCTCTGATTCATTTGATTTTTGCTCATCTTCACTGCCTTCTGCAGATGTCAACAGCAAGACCCCCATCCTAAGCTAGGTTTGTTAACACCCTGAGTTTTCTTTTCCAGAAGCCCTCCTACTAAACTGATCCTGAAAATCACTTTTCTTCCTGCCACAGCTCTGCATTCGTTTTTCAATGCTATAAACAAACAAACAAACAAACAAATTACACCAAATATGGTGGCTTGAAACAACGAAACTTTATTATCTCAGTTTCTGGGTCCTCTGCTCAGGGTCTCACTAGGCTGCAGTCAAGGTGTTGGCAGGGTGGCATTCCTTCTGGAGCTCGGGGTCCTCTTCCGAGCTCACGTGGTTGTGGGCAGAATTCAGTTCCTTATGGTTATGGGACTGAGGGCCACTGGTTTCTTCCTGGTTGTTGGCTAGAGGCTGCCCCCAGGTCCTAGAGGCCCCCAGAGGTTCCCAGCTTTACGGCTCTCTGCACAGGAAGCCCACACCTCAGCAGCTTGCTTCTTTAAGGCCAGCAAGAGGACCTCTCACTCTGGTCTGCTAAGATGGAGTCTTAGAGAAGAAACGTAACTTTGGAATGATGTCATCATCACCTTTACCGTATTCTACCAGTTAGAAGTAAGTCACAGGTCTCACCCACATTCAAGAGGAGGGAATTATACAAGTCAGGTCCTTGCGGATCACGTTAGGGTGTGTCCGCCACAGGTTCTTTGACAGCTTGCCTCAATTTCCTCTCCATCCCACTTCATCTTCGTTTTCATTTCCATAGCAAAATACTTTTTTACTGTGTCTGTAAGATTCTGAGATTAACTCTACCTCTTTTTCCCACGCCTGTATAGAGGTAGGTCCAAGCCAAGACCTCTCCTTTTCTCTCCATGTCACCCAAGACCATAGTCTCTTCATTTTTAACATCTTGACTGGTATGTAACTTACATACCATAGCATCAAAGTGTACCACTCAGTGTATATTTATATTTTATTTATATCATTACCATAATATAAATCACTCCAAAAAGAAACTTCCTATCTTTAGCTGTCATCACACCCCTCCTCCTCCCCGCTCAGCCCTTACTTATAACAGCTAATCTGTTTTCTGTCTTTATAGATTTGCCTGTTCTGGACATTTCATACAAAGGGAACGATCCAATATGTGGTCCTCTATGACCGACTGCTCTCACTGAGCATACGTTTGTAAGCTTCTGCGTTCTCCTCTGTGTTGTGGTATAAACAGTATTATCATGACTATAAGGATGTTTAGAATGCTGTAGACAAAACTGCCAGGAAATGAAAGATTTTAACTTATAAAAATAGAGTGAGGAAGGAGTGTCTTCATTCATTTTTCCACCTCACAATTTTTTATGAGAACTTACTCTACATAGGGCCCTGGAGGGAAGAAAAGATATGTGAGATTCAGCCATTGTTCTTAAAGAGTTCAGGCTGTACAGAATACAGGCAAATACACTCCTACACCACAGGTCTGACTTGTGCTTCAGCAACCCTAAACATCAGAGGAGGGGAAAGGCACAGTGAATTTTCAACTCACTAGGATAAAACAGAAGCCAAAACTAGTCTCTCCTGCATGTGACTTGTGTTTTAGGGGAAAACGACGTTAACCAATATTCTTTGCTTTTAGTTATACGGAGCTTAATGATTTTTTAAAATGGGGCGGGGGTTGTTCTGAGAGCTGACGCACGTCCAGTGCGCAGAATAGACTGGCTCACAAGTCCATTAAGAGAACTCCAGGGGAGGGGCAGGCTTTCCCATCGGGGCTGGTGTTCCCTCTCTTGATATCAGCCCCAGGGATCCCGTTCTGCAGCAATGCGCTCATGAATATGTGCTCCAAGCCTGAAGGAATTTTACCGCGACTTAGCAATTTTTCATTTGCCCAGAGGTCAGCGTTTGGATATCAAAAACACTTCTGATTTAGACAAGCTGAGGAATGATGAAACCATCAGAACGAGTGAACCTATATGTGGGAACTTTGGACGTTTCACAGAAAGGCAAGTTCAAGAATCCTTAAAACGAAGAGGTGTCTATCACATCAGCTGAAGAAAACAGATAATGAAACCTGTACCACAAACGTAATATTATTAGTGTTCCCAAACATTCCTCTGGGATAAGCAAGACTCTTGCTCAAGATTTTCAGACAGGGCCCCACGATTTCGAACTCCAGTCGTGGAGGAAGGCCAGAGTCTCAGCCATGGGACCAGCTCCTCCCACGGCCGGCAGCCTGGGGCCTCCCATCACTAGCTACAGGCTACCTTGGAGCAGGGCCGGCCTCGGGAGCAGGCCTAGGGCGGCCTCAGGAAGATTCCTCACTCCTAAGGCCCTCTTCCACCTGGCTTGCTGATCTGAAATTCCACCCTTAGAAATTTATGTCTTTGCTCCAGGGCAAATACTCCTGGGAGAAGAGACACATCTTTTATCAGCCATTTACACCTCAGTGCAAATGTGTTTATCAGAGCCTCTGCCAAAGAGGCTGTTTCAGAGGAGAGAAGGCGAAAGGAGCGAAGACAAAAAAAAAAAAAAGCCTGAGGATGAAGAGAAAGGAACCAAAAGACCCGAAAGGACAGACAAGGATGACAAGGTGCACCAAAGGCGAATACACTCGGCTTCTCCCCAGCAGGGCTGCCTGAGACGATTGGCAGCACACCCAGACTTTTGAGACCGAAGGGGGTTAAAGGGGTGCAAAGTCATTGCCGAGAGGGGGCAGAATTCAACCCTGTGCCTCTGGCTGTAAGAGTAGGGATGAGGGCCTGGCCCCTGGCTCGTCTGTGGTGCCTGTCTTCTCTCAGCGGGACAATCTCAGGAGGAACAGCGCCGCTCAAACAAAGGAGGAGGAAGCCAACACCTGTCCTACCAATCATCAAGAGTGCTTTGTTCCGCTTTAGTACACTGCCAAGAGCCTCAAGTCTACTTAATCACACACAGACTTTTTGCATTGAGAGAGAGTGAGCAGTGTTTGTCTAACAGAATGCGATCTTGCACCCTGTGGGGGTGGGGAGCCATGCCCCGGCCACTCACACTGAGCTACTGTCTCAGACCTATCAACATCAAGGTGAACCCCAAACCTGGCGAGATGACTACTCGCTTATATAACATGATGATTTCACAACGCTCACAAGGGATCACAACTCAGAGCTGTCCAGTTCCATGCGACGTCAGGGAATTCTAGGAGAAGGTGTTTTGGAATCAATTAACTGCATTCACAAAAAACCTCTTGGCTTCCTATAGCTGGTATTATTCCAGAGAACAGCAGACCATAACCAGGCCTCTCTGAGAAGCCCAAATTTCCCAAATGTAGAGTCAGTGTAGGTGACTGGTGACACGCTCCAACACAGTTGGGCTGCTGTCCATGCCTGCAGACCAAGCCTGTTGATCAATAACGGTGAATCAAGGGAGATCTGTGACATCGGCCCTAGATATGGATATAGCCACACCTTCATTTTTAAGATACGGGTGTTAAGATGGTTCTTTTTTGAAAAAAGATGTGAAGGGCTGTGCTCAACGAACGGGAGTGAAAGATTTACACAGGATGTTCCCAAGTAATTTCACCCGCTGAAAACACAAAGAGCCTGGAAAGAGGAAGCTCCAACTCTTTAATTTGCCTGACATCCAATTCTCTTCTAGAGAATGAAGCCTTCTGGACTTTGAGGAGGAAAATGCCTACCTCAAGAATTACAGCGTTAAAAGATCTTCCTCGTAAGTGAATATTTAATGAACTGTAACACCCATCATAAAACACTTCATATGGCTTTAGTTATTTCACGAGCCAAACTATGCCTCAAGCATACAAAATGAGACCTTGCTCGTCTTTTCAAGTGCCGTAAGAAGCCTACATCGACAGTACTCTTTTTTTTTTTTTTAACCATCCTAGGGCTTTTTTTTTTTTTTTTTTGGTTAAAAAGATCGGAGAATTTAATCGTATGTGTCTTCCTAGAGAAGACTGGTTCTGAATGCTTTTTAAAGTGTGTTTGTGGCATCTGAAAGTTCCCTACCTCCCACACTCAAGTTCTAAAGTTTGAAAGAATACATCATTGCTAGTTTGATGCATAGCCAAAAACGAGAACACAATGCAAGGGAGTGTAACCATATTTCACTCCACAGTGGAGTCAAAGTTTTTCCTTAGACATGGTTTTAGCATAAAGTAAATTGTATTTCCAGGATTGCAGCCAAACATAACAATACAAATAATGATGACCAAAAACAGCAAAATGCGGGTGAACCAGAAGTGATGATATTTCATAAGGAAATCCCATAAATGTTCTTAATATGCTTTGGATTTACTTGAAGATTAATTAATTAAACTAGGTTGGCAAAGTCCCAACATATAAAACTGTACTAGAAGAGAATTCTATAGAAACTCAATAGGGTTGCAAATAACGATTTAATACTTCTTGTTTTTGGGGTTTTTTTTTTAAGTTTTTATTTATTTATTTGACAGACAGAAACACAGCGCGAGAGGGAACACAAGCAGGGGGAGTGGGAGAGGGAGAAGCAGGCTTCCTGCTGAGCAGGGAGCCCGATGTGGGGCTCGATCCCAGGACCCTGGGCTCATGACCTGAGCCGAAGGCAGATGCTTAACGACTGAGCCACCCAGGTGCCCCATGATTTAATACTTCTTAATGCAAATAATGAGATGTAATTCAATAAACAATGATTCTGAAAATGAAATCAGAGGTCTTCTTTTTTTTTGGCACTGGCTAAATACTTCACAGTGACTATTTTCCAGACTCTCTAAATTACTCCGTTTCTGGATTATAAGGATTTCTAGCAAATCATTAACACGGCAGCATCAAATCTCTCATAAAGCATCCATATGAATTTGCCTCCCTACTTCTTCAACTGAATCGTGAGTAGGGAAAAGAATGAACACTTGTTCCATACAGAATTTTGCTAGGTTCTTCCATGATTTTCTCAGGTAACCCCCACAACAACACCGTTAGATGGGTAGTACCTTTACTTCACAGATAAAGAAACTTAAGTTCTGAAAAGTAACTCATTCAAGTTCAAACATACTGTAGGTTTCAGAAGTGGGAAGGAAACCAGCTGGGGCTTTAGAAGAGCGTTGCTCCATGCATGACTTCCCATTATTCAAGAAACTCAAGTGAAGGCAGTGGCACAGTTAAAACTCTATGGACTCCCGAGCTGCGACCCTCGGACAGCGGACAGCCTCTGACACTGAACCCCGAGCGTCTTAGCCTTACACCTGTCTTGGTGCAGTGTTTCACCCAAATCAGGGGCGGTAGTACTAGAATATAATATTAAATCACTGAATCAAAAAAAATTAATCGTTTTCACTTCTTTTTTTTAATGGAAGTAAAATTCACAGAACATAGACTATTTTAACCATTTTAAAGTACAATTTGGTGGCTTCCAGTACATTCACCATGCTGTGCAAACAGCTCTTTTCTTTCAATGCTTCAGACTGTGTCAAGGAGAAAGTCTCAGTTTGGTGCTGCTGTATCTTTAATGACTCTAATATTTGATAACTTCCCTTCTAAGAAAAAAGGGAGAGCAAGCTGGTAGCCCTTGGTAAACAGGCATAAAACTAGAATTCGATAACATGAATTTGGTGTTTCATTTGTATTTATTTTTTATTCACCCTCAATTTCTATTTATGCAGTAACAAAATTTCCTTATTAAGAAAAAGTATTTAAGGGGTACCTGGGTGGCTCCATCAGTTGAGCACCCAACTCTTGATTTTGGCTCAGGTCATGATCTCTAGGGTCCTGAGATCGAGCCCCATGTCAGGGTCCGTGCTGGGGGTGGAGCCTGCTTTAGATTCTCTCTCCCTCTCCCCCTGCCCCTTCTTCCCTCTTGCATGTGCTCTATCTCTCCCTCTCTAAAAAAAAAAGAAATACATATTTAAGTAAAATGGTGAGTTGATTTAAAGAAAAATTCAGGTAAATAATAGCACTGGTGGCACATACATATGGCCAAAAAAATCACAAAGGAAGTACTTGGATGGCAGAAGTTCCAGACCCACCCTTCTGGATGTCAAATGGAAAGGGACAAGGAAGCAAGACCAGGTCATGGGCGTTTAAGAGGAGGAAGTGAGCAGAATGAAATAATCCATCAAAACGTCACAGGGATGAGGGGCTAGGACTTGGGAAGGTAGACTCTAACGATCGATTCTAGAATGTGCTTTTTCTTTCCTGTCCAAAGTTCATCGGCCCGGCCTGCCTTCCGCCATGGTTCTGAAGGCTTAGAGGTCCTGGAGGTGTCTCCACTCTGAGTTACAGAAAAGTACCCCGTCTCAGAGCAGGAACACATCCACCCACAGACTGGCCAGAGAACCAAGAGCAGAACTCTCTGAGAGCTGTCTTAAGGCCAAGCTGGAAAGAAGCTCAGAGGCGGACCAAAGGAGCTGAAAGAGCGGGCCACAGTTTAGCAACTGCAGGGGGCAACACAAAGAAATGTTCAGTCTCAGTGCACCTGGGTGGCTCAGTCGGTTAAAGCGTCTGCCTCCAGCTCAGGTCATGATCTCAGGGTCCTGGGATCGAGTCCTGCTTTGGCTCTGCAATCAGCAGGGAACCTGCTTCCCCTCTCCTTCTGCCCCTCCCCCCCGAATCGTGCTCGTTCTCTCTCTCAAATAGAATCTTAAAAAAAAGGAAGAAGAAATGTTCAGTCTCCCAGATTGCTGGAAAGGAAGGAGGGAAAGAGAGGTGGGGCAGGGACTTGGAAGGTGATCTCTAAATGGAGCTCTTGTCCACTTGGCCTCAGGCTTTCCAATGAAGGCTTGTGGTTAGAGCAGCGGTGTGGGAGGGCACACGTGTAATGAGTTGTCTCCCCTCCCAGGGATCTGCTTGCAGGGCCCATTTGTGCAAAGAGCTGATGGCATGCCTCAGAAGTGAGGCTCTGCTGCTGGATAAGCCTTCTCCACCTACAAATCTGTTTCTAATGATTCACCATTTGTAAATGGAATTCCCATCCCTGGCTCTTCATTAGTAAGAGGTTATCAAAAAGAAAAATGGGGCACCCATCTGGAGATAAAAATCCCTGATGCCTAACAGATTGTCAGGAAGATTTCCAGCTCACCAGATTTGAAGACAATGCATGTACACAGATACACACACACACACACACACACACACCAGTCCAGAGCTAGTGCAAGCTAGAATATTCATTCACTCTAGGTACCCAACATATATTAGACTACTACATGAAACGTAAAGTTCCTCCTTTCAAAATGCAAATATATGTGAAAGAAACAACCCATGAAGCCATCAGTCCTGTACAAACTGGTTGAACACAGTGAAAGGTGATGCCTTCTCCTAGCTCCTAGCGTCTTCGAGAGATCACATCAACTGAGGAAAAGGAGAGTTTACCCATAGAAATTGCATTTCCCTCCAGTTACTGTCACATTTCTGTTTTCCTTCCTGCAAAATCTGTCTCAAGAGTTGTTCATTGTCTTGTGTGCACCTCATCTCCTGAACTCACTCCTATCCGGCAAAGTCACCAGTGACTTCACATTGTCAAATCCAAGGGCCACTTTTCTGTCTTCCTCCTTCTTGACTCTTGGCAGCATTTGACACAGTTGAACTCTCTCATTTGAAACACTTTTTTATCTTGCCTTCTGTAACACTAAACTCTTCTGATTCTCATCCAACCTCACAGGCCACTCCTTCTCAATCTCCTTCCCCTCTGGGCTACTTTCTGCAAGGAGGAGAGCCCTAGAGCCACACCTTGGCTCTCTTCTCCATCTGGGTGATTCCCTCTAGTCCTGAGACACTGAACACCATGCTGAGGCTCACAACTCCAAATTTCTACCTCTGGTCCTGACCCCTCTCCTGAGTTCTGGACTCAAATATCCACCTATCTATTTGATATCTTTAACTGTATGTCTAATAGGCATTTCAAATTTAATCTGCCCTGAACAGAACTTTGATTTCTGCTCCCACATTTCTTCCTCTGTCTTCCCCTTCTCAATAATGGCCTCCAACATTGGGGCACCTGGGTGGTTCAGTCGGTTAGGTGTCCAGCTCTTGATCTCAGCTCAGGTCTTGATCTCAGGGTCTTGAGTTCAAGCCCCTCATTGGGCTCCACATTGGGCATGGAGCCTACTAAAAGAAAAAAAAAAAAAAAGAATAATGGCATCAACATCCAACACCAGTGGCTAAAATAAAACCATCGTATCTCACCAAGACTAGCTGGTTTCCCTACTTCAGTTCCTCTATTCAAAATTCTCCAATGGCTTTCCATCTCAAAATTGGATCTAAGTCCTGATCTTAGCCTGTGATTTGCCCACCCGCCTACCCCTCTGTGACCTCGTCTCCTCCCACTTCCTCTCTGTTCACTCCCCTCCCACCACAGTGCCTACTGCTGCCCCCCCAACATGCCATGTGTTTCTACCCCAGGGCCTCTGCACTCACTGTTTCCTCTTCCTGGAGCACCCTTGCCTCAGATATCCCCATGGTTTACTTCCTCACTTCTTTGCTCAAATATCATCCAATCAAAGAGGAGTCCCCTGATTATCTTATCTAAACTGGCCATCCATTTCACTCTTCATCCCCTCACAATGCTTTGCTTTATTTCACTATCCCCACCTGACATGTGTTATTACCATCTGTTTCTCTCCACTAGAGCGTAAGGTTTAGGGGCGCCTGGGTGGTCAGTTGGCTAAGCGTCTGCCTTCGGCTCAGGTCATGATCTCAGGGTCCTGGGATCAAGTCCTGCATCGGGCTCTCTGCTCAGCGGGGAGCCTGCTTCTCCTTCATGCCCCTCCCCCCGGCTCATGCACACTCTCGCTCTCTCTCAAAAATAAATAAATAAAATCTTTAACAAACAAGCATAAAGAGTGTAAGGTTTAGGAGAGCAGTGACTTGACCTGTTTTGTTCACTACTCTGACCCTCAAGTTTAGAAGAGTGCCTGGCACATAGCCGGTGTTAAATCAGTATTTGTTGAATTCTCCAATAAATCTTTATTCCTCTTTACCCCCAACTCCTTGTATTTAGTCCATCAGAAAAATCATTCTTTCATCTCAATCCCAAACACATCCAATTTTATCCTTGTTTAAGCCATTGTCATATCTTGCTGGGACTACTGCTTCCTGGCCTGATTGGCCTCCTTGTTTTCTCACTAAAACCCATTCTCCAAACTGCAGCCAGTGATTTTTAATAAAACACAAATCAGGTCCCTTGTTTAAAGCTCATTAATGCTCTCTGAATAAAGTACAAACCTTTAACCCAGGTCAAAAGGCCATGCACGACCTGGCACCATCATCCAGTCCTTGCTCATGAAGCTTCTGTCACACAAGTCTTCCATTGCCTTGCACACACTAAGTTTGTTCCTGCCCCAGGGATGTTGCACATGCTGTACCCACTGTGTACATAGCTCTTCCCCAGATAGCCACATGGCTGGTGCCTTCTCTCTACCCAGGTCTCAACTTAAATGTCACCTAAAAGAGAGAAGCTCCCTGGTCACCCATCTAAGCTAAGCTCCACCCAGTCACTCTCTTTCAGGTTGTTACTGTGGTTTTATTTTCTTCATAGCTCTCATAAACATACTGTTTATTCACTTGCAGATTCTTTTATCTGCCTTCCCCAGTAAAATATTCTGCCTTGTCCACCATGTTAGTCCCAGTATACTATACAAATATTATTATTATTATTACTTGCACATGGGTAGTTATTCATCAACTATTTGTTAAACCGAATTAAATTTGGTAGCTTTAAACAGGTAATTTTTTTTTAAGTAAAGCTATTCTAAATCTTGAGATGAATTAAAGACATCATTATTTATATTAGTCAAGTTAATAATGTTAAACAACACCACAGCCTCAGAGGCTTAAATCAATCAAAGTAGATTTTGCATTCATTTCACTGTTTAATAAAGATTTTATGTGAGCAGCAATCTACACAATGATTCCAGGACCCAGGTTCCTTCCATCTTGTGGCTCTACCATACTCTACCTTCAAAGCCTCTGCTGGATTTTCTTCATCTGACTAGTCAGCATGCAAAGAGAGAAAGCAAGCCAAAGATCTCCTTAGGGGTCGGGGGCCAGGCCCAGAGGTGGATGATATCACTTTTACCCAAATTCCATTGACCAGAACTAGTCATATGGCTCCAGCTTACCCACAAGGAAGGCTAGGCCCGCCTAGGCAGAAGATTCAGGACTGACGAGCATCCACTCAGTCTCTGCTACACGGTTTTATATTCTGCAGTGAGCGCCATGACTTCAAGTCGTCTGCCACATGAATGAGTTTGGTCATTGCCTGTTAGGCACTTGGGGTTCCAGGACTGACAAATGGTCAACCTCAGCAGACAAGGGAGACCAAAAAGTAGTGTGGTTCCTGCCCCTATCAGAGAGGATGAACATGAAACTACCCAAACAATCCTTAGTCCCCTCAGCATGTGCATTCATGTTTTCAGCATTCACTCTTAGGACTACCATATTTGAGCCTCAATTCTCGCCATCACACCAGCCCAAACTTCCAGTCTTCAACAGCTAACTCGAGCCTCTGAATTTCAAGGCCTAGTTTCTTGCTGAGACAAACTGATTTTGAGGGCCATGGCTTTAATCTTTCCTGGTAGTTTCTTTCTTTTAGCTTGTCTTAGACTAACCCTAACTGTTTTTGTTTGGTTATACACAGTATCTTAACATGGTTCTTAAGACACATGATATTTTATCCAGTATCATGGGAAACAGACTACATGAATCAATTATAAATAGCTCAGCCAGGGTGGGAACAAATTCAAACAGATAGCTATCCTTTGTTCTAAAGAAGTATATTTAAAGATATTCAAATGTTTTATGAATTAAATCCAGTGAGGGTAAGCCCCAGATCTCAGTAAGGACATTTTTACTTTCTACGTTCCTTTCCTTTAATATCATTCCCCTTGGGCTTAGTCTGTGATCTGCATCTCATAACTGTTTCACTTAAGTATGGAAATTACAAGGCCATAAAGATAAGAAACAAAGGTATATTGAAGAGCAATGTAGAATTTTATGAATAAAATGAAAAGATTCAAACCCTAACCCCAATCCAAAAACAAGTAGGAGGACATTACAGCAAAACATGTGAAATAAATGTGTTGAGTCTTCGGTGGTTCTGATTTCGTGGTTTTAATAAAATTAAATACTAAATTACATCTAGCTAGACCCATCTAGGAACAAAAAACAGATAAAATAGACTAGTTGAGGAGAGAAGAGGTATACAAGTAAGGCAAATATAAAACAACCTTAAAGTAATCTTCGATTTGTTGGCAGTAATTGGATAAACACAGACCACAGTCAGGAATGTTACATATAAAGGACAGATCACCGTAGAACGCGGTGGGAATGGGCAGTCTTCGGGATACTGAAGGAAGGGCATCATGTGGATTGGGGGGGCAGAGGAGAGGAGGTTCTCCAGGGAGGGTAGAGCGTAGGCAAAGACGTGAAGTTGGAAACGTGGGTAAAAGAGACGAGGACGTGAAGAAAACCAGCTTGCTGAAGCAGGGCATGCCTAGTGGGTTGCTCTGTGGGAGAAAATGGAAAAATATGATTTATTGAGCAAGACTCATTGTTAACAAGCTAAGGAGTCCAGACTTGAAGTGATCAGAAATAAGGCAATAGCACGGGGTCTTAATCAGGGGCAAGAGATGATGAAAGCAACAGCGAATTTGGCAGAGCAGTGTGTGGGGTAAATGGAAAGTGAAGAGACTGGTGAAGAGGCTGCTGTAGTAATTTATATGGGATTTGATAGGGACTTGGCTCTGAGAGGTGGCACTGAAACTGAGACCTGGGGACAAATCCAAGATATTCTGCAGAGAAAGGAAAGATGCTTGCAAATGACTGCATACACAGAGTGAAGGAGAGGGGGTGAATGAAAAGCCCGGGCCCAGGGCATGGTGTGGCACCGAGTAAGGGCAATTGATGAAGTGTACGAAGCATCCTTCAGAATAAATCTTGTAATATTTATTACCGAGTTAGTCATCATGGAAATTTCTTTTTAATTTCTAAGACACATGGTTAAAATTAAGGTTAATATTCTTGTTGGCTTTAGTTTCAGATAGCTTTGATATTCACAAAGTTGGGGGGATTTTGAGCATACACATCAAAATAGTATGTAGCTGCCAGATCATGTTTTCATTTATAACAAAATAGCAGAACAGCACTACATGTAATCAAAACATATTTTACTAGGGGAGGCAGTCAGGGCTCAAAATCACAATGGGTCTTGAGTAAGTGTAGCTGGTATAAGACAGCTAATCAGTCTTTTAGGTATCACGTATACTTTTACCTGACATTTTCTGCTCTACAGTTACTTCCTTAGCAAGTAGAAAGAGGTGTAAACTGATGCCAGAATCCAGAGAAAGAGACACTCCACCCGGAGGAAGGTAGACACCAGGAAAGATGTTAAAAGACCTGATGAAAAGTAAAGCATGCACATTTCAGGAAAAAAGAAATGTCTGTATGTGGAATGAATGTAAACATGAAGATTTGCCAGGAGCAAATGGGAAGGAAAGGAAAAAGAATGAGCAAAACCTCCCCACCCAGGAGCAGAGGATTTAGGAGAAAGTTGTGGTAAAGAGAAGTGAATTGGCGATCCAAAAATTAGAAATGTACAAATTAACATGAAATAAAACCTTCAGCAGCGAGACTTTAGTCTTTGACACCATCAAAAGTAGAATCTTTTCTCAAACTCATGAGCCTCCAGTTTACTAGAAACGCGTGACCTTCAGTGCCTGAAACAAGGTGGCATGACTCTTAGTGCTGTGGGGGATGGGAGAGAGCCAAGGGGAAAACAGGTAAGTTCCTCGCTAAGAGAATTATGTTCCCAAAGGCAAGACTGTAGAATTAAATGGTTCCCAACCAGTAATCCCACTTCTGGGTATATATCCAAAGGAGATAAAGACAGGATCTTGAAGAATATCTGCACTCTCATGTTCATTGCAGCCTTATTCACAAAAGCCAAGACAGGGAAACAACCTAAGTGTCTGTGCACAGGTGAATGGACAAAGAAGATGTGAGATAACAGAGAGACAGACAGATACATAGATAGAGAGATAGATGATAGAGATGATGGAATATTATTCAGCCACGAGAAAGAAGGAAATCCTGCCATTTGCAACATGGATGGACCTTAAGGGCATAATGTTAGGTGAAATAAGTCAGGCAGGCAAAGACAAATACTGTAAAATGTCACTTACAGGTGGAATTTAAAATGCCAAACTCATAGAAACAGAAGTAGAGTGGTTGTTACCTGGGAGGGGTGAGGAGTGGGGAAAATGAGCAGATGTTGGTCAAAGGGTATAAACTTCCAGTTATAGGATGAGTAAATTCTTAGGATCTAATGTATAGCATGGTGATTATAATTAATAATACTGTATTATATACTTGAAAGTTGCTAAGGGAGTAAATCTTAAATGTTTTCACCACAAAAAGAAGAAAACGTACTAATCATGTGATGTGATGGAGGTGCTAGCTAACGCCATTGTAGTAATCATTTTGCAACATAAAGTGGATCAGATCAATACATAATACACCTTAAGCTTACACAATATTAGATGTCAATTATATCTCAATGAAGCTGGGAAATAATAAAATACAATAGAATAGTTCCCAAAACTTGGATGCTTAGAGGACATTATAAAAGGAGGAAGTTGGGCATTTCTTTGGAATTCTGGTACATATCAGGGATTTCTAATTGATCTTTAATACCTAATCTTCCCTTCTTGCTCAGCAACAATTTCTAAATGTTAGCAGGGCACACGGCTGCCTAAAATAAAAACTATTATTTCTTAGCATCCATTGCTAGAGAGGTATATCCATCTGGCTAAGTTTTGGTCAATGGATTATAAGAGGAAGTGGTACACGTAACTTCAGAAAATGTCCTTAATGAAAGGGAGCCTGCCCTATTCTTGTGTCTTTTCTACTCCTGGTCCCTGACATGTAGTGGGATGGCTGAGATTTTAGAGAAGTCAACTCAGACCTCAGTATGAAAGCCACATGTTGAGGATGGTAACCCAAGAATACAGGAGCTCAGGTCCCTGATGATAATGGAGCCACCATACGAGCTGTAGATAACGTTTGCTTAAAAGCAAGATAAACGTCTATCTTGGTAAGTCCCTGATAATTACCTAACTAATAAAAGTTAATCTTTAGGATAACCAGAACTTCTAAAGGCAGGGCAGCCTCAACCTAAACCAAACTGGCACGAGCCTTCCAGCACTAGAAAGCTGACCAGGTCCTTTCAGAGTAAATATTAGGGTAAATCCGATCAGTGTGAATGAACATGAATTTTAGCTTGACATTGAGGGGGAAAGAAAAGAGGAAAATAATCAAAGCACTTCAGTCGACAACTGACCCGGTGGGGCTTGGGGAAAGTGAAGCAAACTTAGCACCTTCTGCTTAGAAAAACACAAAATAGAAACAGAAGATGCGGCCCTTTGCGAAGCAATCATTAGGAGAGAAAAGTCAGTAATGCACTAAATGCTACCCAGTGACCGACATGGAAGAGGATGGACCGCGTTGCCCAGAAGACACTGTGTGTGGGGCACAAAATCAAAAGTAACCCTGGAAAATTCTTGCGGGGCTAAGAAAGTACAGCCGGCAGAAATTTCACAGTTAAATCATGACTCTGTTGCTACGGGGCCTTATTATAAGCCAAAAATCTGCAAGACGAAACTAAAATGGTACGTGAAAGTGAAAAAAACCACAAGATTAAGCAGAACAAGAAAATGGCAGACCTCATTTTATCATGCAAGGGGAGGAACAGTCTGGGGATCAAATGAAGAATTGGTCCTTAGAACTCACAAAGGAACCATCATGGTTATGGCTTTGAGGGCTAGATAAGACCTCAGCAAGAAAGTGTTTTCATAGGAATCACTACGTAATAGCTGTTACAACACAATTTAGTTCCACATTCTGGAAGGAAACTCAAAAAATCCATCATGCAGTTACCCAACTTTAAGAAGGGAAGTGTGACCAATGCACAAGCAGTACATTTTTGGTGGTAGGGGGGATCATAAAAGTATCACATAAAGGGAAATTAATTGAGAAACCAGGTTATTGTTAAAACATTACTAGAAACCCAAGAAAAGTATTTACTGTGAATAAAAAAGATATTTCTTTAAAAAAAAACACCCATATAACCACTGTTAAAAACAAACAAAAACCACCTCTCTCTCTCTCTCTCTCTCTCTCTCTCTCTATATATATATATATATATATATATATATACATATATATATATAATGTAAATATTAACTGAGTAAGAGGAATAAGAAGACACAGAGTTTGAAGGACAGGTGTAAACCAGAAATTGGACAGCAAAAAGGCCTGCCAGGGAGCTTCAAACACAAGGGTAAGAGATTAGGGAAGTTCGACTGCAAGTCTGCTGGACGCTTTTTGATCACAGTGCAAACGATCTGATTGAAGATGAAAGTCAAAAGAGACTAAATGGAGTTTTTAGGGAAACTCTGCCTCCCAGATTCGGTCTGGAAGTGTACTAATGGGAGACATTAAGTGCCCAGAATGTTCTAGACAAGGCTGACAGCACACAAGTCTTCAGAGCCAGAGAGCAGCTAGCCCAGAGTGCCAAAGGAACTGTTACCCAGAATGCGTGACTATCAGACTGCCAGTAAGAGCCTCGTCCACATGTGCAAACGAAATGGGAGATGCACTTACATCACAGGTAAACTAGTGGAAGATAAAATCAAGCAGAAACCCTGGATACTTTTAGAATGTGGCAAAATGGTGGAGGGGGGATCTTGCTAAATTAATCTATTATTTTAGGAGAGAAACATACATAAGGACAAGGGGAACCGATGGACAGAGTTGGAGTCTCAAAGTTCTTTACATGGGTACCTGAACTACAATGAGGCCTGTTTTGAAAGAAATAAAAACAAAAACAAAAACCCTCAGACCTCACTCAGGCCTTACAGAAATAATGTCATTGTTCTTGATGGTTTCTCGAGGATCTTCAGGAAGATGTGTTGTGTCACTCACCATAGAGCCAAGTGCTGAAATTCTTTCAATCTCTCTCTTATCAAACCTTCTCCCTGAGGCAGGTCTTTCTTCCTCCCTCTCCACATCCCATTTCCTTCTGCCTCTGTGGCTCCCCTTCACCCTCTCGCCCTCCCCACAATCCAGGTCATTGTACACTCCCCACCTCACTCCCATCAGCCACCCAGACCCCAAAAGGCCAGAACTAGCTCACCAGCATTAGCGCGAGAAAACTCCCTCATGTAGCCTAAACCACTACTTCCAGTTCTTTCTGCTCTTGGGAATACTCAATTCATGCAGTCTTAGAAGATAGAAACTGTTTCAGGAAAAAAATAAAACATTCTATCTTTGCACTCGTGGCGCAGATGGTGACAACAGCTAACTAACACCTTTATGGCGTTTCCTCATGCTTTATGACCCTACCTCCTTTAATCTCTCTATCGTCCTCGTCACCACCACCACCACCATCATCACCAGCCCTTTTTCCCACGTAAAGAAACTGAGGTTAACAGCTTCATCAGCAGGACAGGTTTCTGAACCCTGCTCTTCAATCTGGCTCCAGAACCCACGTTCTTCACTACCACACCACACGGACTCGCCTCTCTCCCCAGTGAGATTCTCTTGCTGAGCTTCCTGGCTCTGTGGATGGCACCCCCGCATATCCACTAGCCCACTCCCCCTCACTCCCATGCGCTGGGTACTGGGGACTGTATGGATCCCCGCAGCAACCTCTCCCTGCCTGGGTGCTTACAGGAGCAGGTATACATTCAGGCTCACACACACACTCACACACTTATACACACACACCATCTTTTCACCATATATAGCAAGAGTGTGGGGTGTCCAGCACTTTAGTGTCACAAGATTAAACGCGCGCACACACACACACACACACACACCAAAAACAACGCAAATATCTACTTTTTAAACTATTAAAACAAAGATTTTGAATGTGTAGCAGGGTGTTATGAAACTAGATCTCAACATTTCTGAATGCCTGAGGGTGAAATTAGGGACAAAAGGTTTTGGCAATCTTCCAAAAATTCGCTTCCTGTGGCTCTGAAAGTGGAAGTAAGAATGTGTCTCCTGGGCAGGCTGTTCTTGGCTCTGGAAGGGAACAAGTGAATGACCTCAGAGTAGTGACCACTCAGGGTCCACGTGGTAGTGGAGGCTGGAGCCTGTCCCAAGCCAGCCCTCTCAAGATGACTAGCACCCAGGAAACTGGCAGTGAAAATAGTGGATTTTAAAAAGTAGAATGTTGGAAGTAGGCCAGTTGGTGGTGGGAGTCTGTGGGAGTTTGCATCTGCGTTGTGTTCATGCCAGGGGGAGGGCAAGTGTGACAGGAGTTGAATCTCTTTACCCTCCAAAGAGTGACTATGGTCCTGCAGCACTGACCCAAAACAGAAACCTAGACACAGCTTGTCTTTTGGAAGAAAACCAGCATCAGTGAAGTGTTCTTGGAACTCAGCAAGGTGGTTCCTCCAGCCTGAAGGGCCCCCTGAGTTCTGTGTCCAGCATAAGGTGATCCTATAAATGACTCCCACATAAGGGGGAGGGGGTCTTACAGAAAGACAATGGACTTCCTGTTTATCTAGGCACGTGGGGGGTAAAGAAGGTGTTAATTTCAAAAACAGATGAAATGTGATCTTATTTGTCCCTCTGCCTACATGAAATGGGTCATATCAATTATATTGGCTACTATTAGAGTTATTTCTGTCTCCTTCTCTCCATTCCTTCTGCATGACCCTGGCCTGGGACTGGGGCCTCCTTTGAACTTTCCTGACACAATGCTGTATATCACTGTGACGCTCTTCTGCCATGACATCATTGCTTCACTAAAGGGAGCCAAAATGTTCATGTTCTAGTCTAGTCCTTACATTGGCAGAACCACAGAAACCATTTTATCTGTTCACTCTGCATGATCTGATGGTTGGTAAACTGATTCACACTAATTAAACCCACAAGAGGCTGATCTGTAAGCCTGGAGAACAGTATGTTAAATTACAGAGAAAGACAAAACCAACCCGAAAAGCAAGGACATGCACTTGTGTTTGGGGTAGGTCCACCCTAGAAGCCAAACAACAAAGCAAAGCATTGCCTTGTCAATACGGGACCAAAGCAAAAGTGTTTGTGTTTCGTCATGTGATTTTTATAGAAAGCTCTGGAAGACGGAGAAATTTGCCTTTCATGATTGCTATGCTTGAAAAACCAAGACCAGTATTTAGAATGAGATGTTCCTTTCTCTTTGAGGGTTCCGGAGTAACACTGACCAATTCTTATGGCCCAACCCTCATTTTCCCATGGTCACCCAGATGCGCTCTCATTCTATTTGTAGTTGTCACTATGCTTAGAATTGTTAAACTTAGAGGTAATTTTTATCAATTATGTTTTAATGGGTAACTTAAGATTGTGGCAAATAAGTCTAAGCCTCATGGCACAGCACCTAGAGCTGAAACGACATCAATGAGCATCTAGGTTACTGGTTTTCAAATTGTGTGTCATGGATCCCAGGGGCTGCTGAATTAGGCAACTGGAGGTGTGAGGAGGAGGGTGAGTAGACAGGCAGTAGCTGCCCACCCCTTTGTAAGGAGTCTGGATTATTCCAAGTGCAGAAATCATTGATATGTTTTAATATAAAGTGACAGGATGAAATTTACCTTTTTTTTAAAGATTTTATTTATTTATTTGAGAAAGAAAGAGAAAGTATGAGCCGGGGTGGGGGGGTCAGGGGGGAGAGGGAGAGAGACAAGCAGACTCCGGGCTGAGCGTGGAGCCCAAGGTGGGGCTTGATCCCATGACCCTGAGATCATGACCTGAGCCAAAATCAAGAGTCAGAGGCTTAACCGACTGAACCACCCAGGTGCCCCTGAAGTTTACCTTTTAAATAACCAATTTGGGGGAAGTGATTGCAGGAAGGCAAGAGTGGAAGTAAGGAGACCACCTAAGAAGGTATAGTGTTTGTCTGGGAGGAGATCTGATAGTGTTGCAAATCAGGGTAATAGCAGTAGAGCTGGAGAGAAGTAGAATTTGAGACATAATTTAAAAGGAGCAAAGATAGAACTTGGCTAGTCAGGGAGCAGATGTTAGCAAAGATTCACTCCTTTATTTATCCCGTCCAGAAAATTTACTGAGTGCTTACAATGGGTTAGGCACTGGACTAGATGCTCAGCTAGACAGCCAAGGCCCTGCCTTTCCTGGAGTTCATATTCTAGCAGAGGGAGACAGACAATCCACAGGAACAAAAATAGGTAAAATATTAACATGCTTGACAAATCAATTGTAGGGCTCACATTGTTTTCCTCCACCCAGGGACCATGGTACCGCATCACCTCCTGTCCAATCAACAAGTTGTCCAATCCCCTGAGAATCACGTCGTATGTTTTGCCCAGTTTTTCAGTCTGTAAGATAGAAGGGTGAATCTACTCCCTGTTAATCCATCATGGCCAGAAGTGGAAGTATAAGAAATAAAGGAAAGGAAGAAGTCAAAACTCACCACCAGTTCTGACTTTAACAGCACAGTAGATGGTTGTGAGCAGAACCAAAAGGCTTTGGTTTTATTTTTGCTTTTTCCTCTCTCCCAGTCTCCCTCCCTCCCTCCCTCCCTTCCTACTATCCTTCCTTCTTGTGTACATCTGTTTTAAGATACGTTTTGTTTTGGGGCGCCTGGGTGGCTCAGTCGGTTGAGCGTCAGATTCTTAATTTCAGCTCGGGTCGTGAGTTCAAGCCCTGCATTGGGCTCCACGCTAGGCATGGGGCTTACTTTAAAAAAAAAAAAATGTCAGAATATGTTTTGTTTTGAAGATGCTTGAGAGCAGAGTGATGGCAGAAAGGATGGAAATCAACAGGCTGGTTTGGGGCATGTTGAATCTACAATGCCTGTAAGACACATGATACTAGAGTTCAAAGAGCAGGAATAGGCCAGAGATGCCCTGAAGAACCTGGGCATGTAGAGATACAGTTCACCTGGGGGTGATTTGTAGGAGCAGATTTGTAGAGGGCCATCTGCACTCAGATTTTGAGATGTCATTTGAAATGCCTATGAGACATTGAAATAACAGTACCAAGTAGGCAGTTCAATATTGGCATCTGAAGCTCAGAAAAGAGAGATGGGTTGCAGACATAAATCTGAGGCTCTTCAGCTTATAGGTGGCATTTAAATCATGAGAAAGGATGAGGTTACCTCAGAAGAGAGAGAGGAGGGAGGGAGAAGAGAAAAGAACAGAGCAAAGGAGAAAAGACAAGATGAGAGGGCCCAACCAGCAGCCCTGGGGAATACCAGCATTTAGAGGCAGCACAGAGGAAAAGAGAGAAAGCATCGGAGCAATAGAAAGGACTGGCCATTGAGGAAGAAGGAAACCAGGCACTGGAGTTTCAAAAGAAAAGAGTATTTCAAGAGGGAATATCAATCGGTTCAAATGCTGCTAAGAAGGGCAAACAAGACAAGAATTTTGAAGTATCCATTGGATTAATTTGGAAGTCATTCATGAGCTGATCAGGAGCAGTTTTGATGGGATGGAGGAGGGGAAGGTGGACCAGAGTCGGCTGAAGAATGAACGGGAGGTAAAGAGCAGGTGGCATATACAAACAACTATTTCATGGAGAATGGAAAAGTAGAGTAATCCTAGAGGGACTGAGGAGTTAGCAGAGGTTTTTTGTTTATTTTTAAGATATAAGACCTAGAGCATATTTGGATAATAAAACCAAGAGGTTAAGAATGCAGAGAGAGGGTTTAACCAAACAACAAGCCTCCTGAAAAGGCTCCTGAATTGTCCAGGATCCAGACTCACTTTCTAATGGTCCTTACTATACTCTCTCAGTTAGCCTTTGCAGATCACCCCCAGCTAGTTGGGACCTCTCTAAAAGCAGGGACCACCCCCTCAATTCTTTTCTGGGCCTACTTGTGATATAGCATACAAAAAATGCTTGAAATATTTCTTCAATAAATTAATGTATACACAATGCAAATGGATGAATCAAGTTTATCTGGTGAAATCCTCCCTGAAAAGGGAAGCAAAGCTATCTAGGTATTTAATTACCTCAAGATCAGAACACAGTTTCTGTAGATTCTGGTTAATGTCCCCAGAGTAGAAAATAAGCACAATAAAAACAAAATTATTATTATTAATATTTTAGAAACAAGGAATGTGGGGCTTTTTCCCCTAAATTAATCATTACTAATGAATAGCTACTTCCTGTGTAGATCCAAAGGCTTCTTTCAGCATTCTAGGGCAAAGAGTAATTGCTGTATTTTACATCTGAAATCCATTCTCATTTATCAAAAAACAATTTAGTTTGGAAAGTGCTATATAATTATTTCCATTATTTCTATAATATCGCTATATGTTGACTTAATACATTATTATGCCATCAATTCTCAATCATTAGGCTAGTGATAGAATCAAATTCTGGATAATCCAAAACAGTAAATAATAAATACTGTAGGGACAGCAAGTTTATCATACCAATTTGGGCTCATTTGGGCAAATAGCCCATGTCAACCCACAGATGACAGAGTTTCAGCTCAGAAGCACTTTGTGTAGCAAGGGGCCTGCTTAGGATTTTTTCATTTAGGAGACTGATTCACAAGTGGATCAATAACTGGCTAAAAAAACAGAGCTCTCTATAGAAAGAAGGTTATACAATTCAAAAACATGGCAAAGGCAAAATCAGATTCACAGAATTTAGAACTAAGAACTAGAACTGAGAAATTGCCCAGTTCTACTCCTTCATTTTACAAATGAAGATAAAATCCAGAGCGATTGCATGACTTGCTCAAAGTCACACAAAGAAATTAATGAAGCATCCTCCTGATAAGTGATCACTTGTCTTGTTACTACCAATCCAGTGCTCTATACCATCTTCCATCCCCAAAGAGTTGTTTTGTCTTCTCCAGCAAGGGAAAAAAACAAAACAAAACAAAACACTTCAAAGTCTAAAAGACATTTAAAAATATAAAGAATAAATTGAAATTCAAGATAGATGAGGCATTAAGGGAAATTCAGATTTTTAAAGCTTATGCTACTCTAGACAATTTCCTAGCTATTAACCCATGGAATTCTTTCAAGTCCCTGTCACATTTTATCCCCACTTACAAATGAGGAAATAGAGGCTACACAGACTAAGTAATTTACCGCAGGTCACAAAACTAGCAAGTAATGCAACTAGACAAGAATTTCGATCTACAACACTAGGTACACTTCTCTTTCCACTATATCACGCTTCAAGTGAGGTCACACCCTCCAACCCAGACAGATCATAACCCAATGCACAGAAATATTCAAAGATGGTATTATGCAACTACAGTTGGGAATCTTGGTGGGGCAGGGGACAGGGGTAGACATTAACAAAGAGGGGCCAGAAGACTAGAAAATAGTTTTCGATTGTGAAATTTGAGAAAACCTCAATTCTGGGAACTATAATTCGGTCAAAGCAAGTTCTTGGCGTCAACCTGTTGACACTTGGCAAAAATCTAGAATAAAATTTCTAAATAGAAGGTTTTGTGAACCATTTAGAAAAGAATGGAGGCAACATGGATTCACTAAATCACGATGCCAAACCATGAAACACATCCACTAGGAAATAAGGTTAAGTCTGTTGGGATGTCATTGTGGTCAAAGTGAAAATATGCAATTAGGATAACAGGCCAGTTGGATATATTCACAATTGGTTGAAGTCGCCAGTAGCTTGTCATATGACCCTGCCTGATATAATTCTATTAAATATTTTTGCAATGTCTTTTTTCAACCTCGAAAATCATCAGATTTGTGGATAATTCAAAATTCTATGGGAGATGTCATAATGATAAATACCAATAATCATTTTGACAGGCTGAAATGGTCAACCCCTCCATTTTAGACTTAACAGGGGAAAGTATAGCTCTACATTTAAGTAAAAATAAACAGATGGGTATATGATAGATAGATAGATAGATAGATAGATAGATAGATAGATAGATAGATAGACAGAATCACATAAATTCCAAATGGAGAAAATCTGACTTGACCAAAATTTGTGAGAGAGAAAAGACTGAAGTTTACTAGAAGACAGAAGTTCAGTATAAACCAACAATAGCACCCAGATGCCCTACAACATACTGGATAAAAGCTTGAGCTTGAGCATCTGCAAAGCTGTACTCACAGTCCAAGTCCACCACTTAATTTGCTTGGCTTTAAAGCTTCAGGTTCCTGTTCTATAAAAAGAGTATTATACACCGTCACATTGCTAGTAATACAACTTGGGTCTTCTTATTCCTCTGGTATTTTTTCCACGTAGGGCTACCTTCAAATGGTTTAAAAAGTATTTTAGAAAGGAAGGATTGGGATCATTCCATGGGAACTTAGAGGACCAACCAACCAACCAACACCAGATTAACAGAGGGAACTATCAAGGGCCAATTTCAGCTCTCTTCTTGGAAGAACATTGTACCTGGCAGGCCAACATGGAACAGACTTCCCCCTGAAGCAGAGTGGTTATGGTGCTACAAGCAAACAGGCAATAGGTGTGGGACCAACTGTCAGGAATTCTGCTGCAGTGATTCCAATGAGGATGAGAAATGGCACCAGTGATGCCCCGTCAACTCTCAGATTCAGAGATTTCTCCAATTCTGGGTTTCTATGATTATACAACTGATGTGAAGACAGGTTTTTACAAAAGAATTTATTGTCATTGACTTCGCTTTATGGAAAGCCGAATTGACCTGTGTTTGAAGTGACAGGGAACCAGATCCCTTTTCTCAGCATTCACCTGAGGGTGGAAGTAACAGAAAGCATTCTGAAGTCCCCCACAATTCCAAACAGCTCACAGAACAACTGAGACTTGCTCCCCTATATTCTGACAATTACCTTTTTGTCTTTTGGCAAGTTTGTGAAATATCATTGGCACATGCCCCATTCTGAGTTTATCTGCTGCCCTGTGCTGTCCCCTGCTGCAGATGCCGGGTCCCTGTGCTGTCTCCTGTCCATCAAAACAGAAATAGGCAGTTTCATTCTCCCTACATCATTAGCTTATTCATTCATTCAGCAAATATCAATGACACACTACTTATAAAAACAGTTCCCCTTTAATGAATATGTGCCACGTTCCTGCAGCTTTCCACACTTTAGCTCAACTAATCCTCTAAGTCACTCTGGGAGATTTACACCATCTGAAGGTAAAAAAATCAAAATTCACAGAATCAAATGAATCCACTCACTAATATCACACAACTAAAAACTGGTGAGACTACGTGTGTGCTCATTCTACTGCATTATTCTAAGTAAGGCACTGAGTTGTAAGAGGAGAGCAGGAGAAAATCTCTTCTATCCAACCACGTACCCCTGAACAGGGGATATTACATGCACACAGGTAACTATATTAGAAGTGTGGGCATAGTAATTACCAAATATACTCTGGACAAAAATGTGATTAGAACAGCCCTCTGGGGAGCACCTTGATAATATACAGCAAAGACCTTTGTAAGTTGTAATGGTTTATTTTATGTGTCTACTTGACTGACCTAAGGGATGCCCAGAGAGCTGGCAAAGCATTATTTTGGGTGTGTCTATGAGGGTGCTTTTGGAAGAGATTAGCATTTGACTAAGATACCGGCCCTCACTAATGTGGGTGGGTATCACCCAACCACTGAGGGCCTGAATAGGGAGAGGATGGGTGAATTAGTTCTCTCACTTCTTCAGCTAGGACGTGGGACATCCATCTTCTGCCTTTCTACACCAGAGCTCTTGGTCTTTGGGCACTGAGACTCTGGGACTTACACCAGCACCCCCAACACCACCCTCCCTACTCTCAGTCCCTTGGCCTCACACTGGGACTCACACCATCAGCTACCCTGGTCTCAGGCCTTCAGACACAGACACTACCCACTCTCCTGGTTCTCCAGCTTGCACACAGCAGACACAGACACATCTCAGCCTCTACAGTCACGTACGCTAATTCCCATAACAAATGTCCTCTTATATTTCTATACTGGCTCTGTTTCTCTGGGGAATGGTGACTAATACAGAAGTCCATACTATTTGATGTTAAATGATCACTTCTGGTAATTTAACTTTCCAGCTGTGATGTAGTAAGTTGTAGCAGACTAGGACTCCCACAGAAAATAACCAGAAAAGCTAAACATAATACAAAAGAACAACTGCTTGAGGTTGTGCAAGAGCTGCTTGGGCAGCCAGGACATGAGAAACCAAGCTTCTTGAAAGAAGAGAGAAGGTCTCAGAGGTAATCCCAACATCATGCATGCAACTTTTGTTGCCCCATGACATTTGTTCAGTCTGGGTGCAGGTAAAGGACAGCTGCTGAGAAGCTGTAAGTCAATGGGTCTTTCAAGCAATCCCCAGCACTGGGGAGACAAATGAAATACTGGGGGAAGTATGTAAAAGGTGCAAACTTCTGGTTCTAAAGTAAGTAAGTTCCAGGGATGTAATGTGCAGCATGGTTGACCCTGCTGCACAACACTGTGTTGTATACTTGAAAGTTCTCACCACAGGAAAAAAAAAATGTATAATATGCACGGTGATGGATGGAAACTGGACTTTACTGTGGAGATCATTTCACAATAAACACATACAAATATCGAGTCATTATATTGTACCCCTGAAACTAATATAATGTTCTGTGTCACTGGTATCTCAGTTAAAACAGAATAAGTCCTTGGGGCTGCTATAAGAGAATACCATGGTTTGGGTGGCTCATGAACGAGTGACATTGATTTCTTACAGTTCTGGAGGCTGGGATGTCCAAGTTCGAGGCACCAGCGAAATTCGGTTTCCGGTAGGGCCCTGCTCCTCACTGAGAACTGTCTTCTTACTGTCACCTCCCAAAATGGGCCTCTCTGGGACCTCTGTTCTAAGGACACTAATCCCATCCATGCGGGCTCCTCCATCATGACCTAATCACCCCCCAAAGGCCCCACCTCCAAACACCAGCCCATTAGATTTCCTCATATGGATCTGGCATGGGGTGGGGGAGAGACACCCAAAAATTAATAAAAACTTAAAAATAAAATAAAATTGAGAGAATGTGGTTCTCGGGCCCCTGGGATGTGAAACGACAGGGTCCCTGAGAGAGTGGAGGTGGTACAGAAAAATGAGCCCAACATTTGACAATTACGTCTGAGGCACTTTCCAAATTCTTAAGCTACACAGGGAAAGAGGCAGTAGTTTCACTGTCGTGAAGATTAAAGAAAAAAGACTGGAGTTTAGGTCCCGCCAGGAAGGAACTGCCCTAGTAAACGTTCCAGGTCTCAACTGGGACATCTGGAAGTGCACACCACAGAGACAAGAAACAAGCCAAAGACAGACGGTCCTCGTGGAGACCACAGCTAGGTCTCAATAACTGCCAATTAGAAGATAGTGTGAATCCTTTCTGGAAGAAGGTCATTTCATCCAGAGTTTCTTACATTTTTTTTTAATATAAAATGTCTGGCCTTTAATCAGTAATTACCAGCCATGAGAAGAAATAAGATCAAAAAATAAATAGGCCCTAGAAAACAGACATACGAGTAATCCAGACATTGGAGTTATCAGAGACAGACTTTACAATAACTGAATTACTGGAATTTATATGTTCAGGAAAATAAATAGCAAGATAGACATTATCACAAAAAGGGAAGAAAGAAGACACAAAACAGGGCAGAAGCAAATATGAAGAAATAACATCTTAGATATTTCAAAAACTCACAAAACACATCAAGGAAGAATCTAAACTGCTCTAGAACCTAAGTGGGATAAACAAAGAAAATCACACCTCGTATAGCATCGTAAAACTGCTAGAAAAAAAAAGACAAAGACAAAAATCTTAGAAACAGCCATGGAAAACAGACACATTACCTTCAGAGGAGAAACAATAAGACCAAAAACAAAGAACAAAGGCATGCCATCTTTAAAGTGCTGAAAGAAAATAAATGTCCACCTGAAATTCTGTATCCACTGACTGAAAATATCCTTCAAAAATGAAGATAAATTAGAGACAAATTTTCTGGCAAAGAAAAAAATCTGGTAATTCATTGTCAGCAGACTTCCATTAAAGATGATGGATGTAGTGAAAAGAAGGACCATATGCACCCCAGTGTTCATAGCAGCAATGTCCGCAATAGCCAAACTGTGGAAGGAGCCGAGATGCCCTTCAACAGATGAATGGATAAAGAAGATGTGGTCCGTATATACAGTGGACTATTACTCAGCCATCAGGAAGGATGAATACCCAGCTTCTGTATCAACATGGACAGAATTGGAGGAGATTCTGCTAAGTGAAATAAGTCAAGCAGAGAAAGTCAATTATCATATGGTTTCACTTATTTGTAGAACATAAGGAATAGCATAGAGGACATTAGGAGAAGGAAGGGAAACATGAAGGGGGGGAAATCAGAGGGAGAGATGAACCATGAGAGACTATGGACTCGGGGAGCAATCTGAGGGTTTCAGAGGGTAGGGGGGTGAGGGATGGGGTAGCCCCATGATGGGTATTAAGGAGGGCATGTGTTGTAATGAGCACTGGGTGTTATACGCAAATAATGACTCATGGAGCGCTAAATCAGAAACTAATGATGTACTGTGTGGTGACTAACATAACATAATAAAAAGAAAAAAAAGATGATGGATGTTAACAAGACTTATTGTGGTTATCATTCCATAATTTACACAAATATCAAATCACTATGTTGTACACCTGAGACTAATATAATGTTATATGTCAGTTACATCTCAGTAAAAGAAAAAAGGGGAAAAAAAGAAAATATTAATGAAAATTCTCATATAAGGAAGACAATATCAGATAGAAACCAAAATACAAGAATCAAAAAGGTAAATTTGTGGGGTGCCTGTGTGGCTCAGTCGTTAAGCATCTGCCTTCGGCTCAGGTCATGATCCCAGGGTCCTGGGATCGAGCCCCACATCGGGCTCTCTGCTCAGCAGGAAGCCTACTTCTCCCTCGCCCACTCCCTCTGCTTGTGTTCCCTTTCATGCTGTCTCTCTCTCTGTCAAATAAATAAATAAAATCTTTAAAAAAAAAGGTAAATTTGTAACATATTAATCTTGATTGTACCAGGAAGCAGTAAAAATGTTTTGTAGGGTCCGAAATGTATGTAGAATTAAAATACATACCAACAATAAAAAAAGAGGCAAGAAGAGATTAAATTATTATTTAAGAAGCATTGTCCAAAGGGGCAATGGTGAAAGTATAGATTATATGAGATGCAAATAAATCAAGGAATGAGGGGATGCTGGGTGGCCCAGTCAGTTAAGCGTCAGACTCTTGATTTTGGTTCAGGTCGTGATCTCATGGCTCATGGTACTGAGCTCCCTGTCAGGCTCTGTGCTCAGTGCAGAGTCTGCTTGGGTTTCTCCTCTCTCCCTCTCCCTCTGTCCACCAACCCCCCCCCCGTATGCTCTCTCTCTCTCTCAAATAAATAAATCTAAAAAATAAATCAAAGAATGAAATTGTAATCTCAAAATTAATAACTAAAAGAATATATAACAAGCTAATAAAAGGAAATGTGGAATAATAAAAAATACTGGATTAAAAGAAAATAAGGCTGGGTGCCCAGGTGGCTCAGTCAGTTAAGCGTCTGCCTTCGGCTGAGGTCATGATCCCAAGCTCTTGGGATCGAGTCCCACATCAGGGTCCCAGCAGCAGGGAGTCTGCTTCTCCCTCTGCCCCTCCTCCCATTCATTCTCTCAATAGCTCTCTCTCTCAAATAAATAAATAAAATCTTTTAAAAAAAAATGAGCCATAAAACAAGTGAACATAAAGAGAGTAAATATTAAGGTAAATACAAACCAATCATCTCAGTAATTACATTAAGTATAAGCAGAATAAAATCTCAACTGAAAAATAGTCAGTCTGTGTAACAACCACAAAAACAACAACAAAACCAAAACCAAAACAACTATACAGCTTACAAGATACAAATCCTAATATGAGGGCATGATTCAAAGTCCTCAATCACAGAGAGACTGAAAGGAAAACATGGAAAAAGATAAGCCATGAGAATGTTAACAAAAAGGTACTATAACTACATTAATATCAAGCAAAGAAAACTTTAAGGCAAGAAACATTACTAAAGATAAAAGATATTCATAATGATAAAAATGTAAATCCATCTAATTCTAAATAACATAGCTACAAAAATTGAAAAACTAAAAGAAGAAATGCAGTGTTAGTAGGAGACCTTAACAAGCCTCTTTTAGCAGATGAGGGGAAAAAATAGGGCAAAAATAAATAAATAAAATTAGTAAAGACACAGGAGATATGAATAACAAAATCAACAAATCTGATTTTTTGACAAATGCAGAATACTCCACCCAACAGTAGAAAGTACTCATTTTTTCCAAGTACACATGGAACATCTAAAAAAGCAGCCTTACACTCTCCATAAGTAAATTCTTAACAATTTCAAATTTTTTAAAAATCATTCAGAGTGTATTTGCTGGACACAGTGAGATGCCCAAATGTTTGGAAATTAAGCAATTCACCTTTAAAAATAAATTAATATTTTTAAAAACTCATCCTGAGCCAAAGAATAAATCACAATAAAAATTAGAAAACATTTTGCTCTCTATACTATAAAATATGACATCAACCTGTGGATTGTGGCTAAAATTCTGGCTAAGGAAAATATGTAGTATTGAATGCATTTGCCAGTCAAAAGAAGGCCAAAATCAATCAAGAAGTTAGTGCAAAAACCAGCAAATTTTATCCAAATAAGAAAAATTAAAAATAACATGAACTAATGAAGTAAAAAACAAATGCATGAGAAAATCAATAAAGTTGGTACTTTGGAAAAATAATAAGAAGAAACACTTAGCAAGACTAATCAAGAAAAAAGAATGCGAAAATTGTCCAAATCAAAATGGAATGTAAAAGGAAACATCATTACAGATCCTCCATCTTAAGATATCCGATCAGAGGCTCCAGGTGGCTGGGTGGGGCCCAAGGGGACAAGTCCCATTGTACGGTGCGAGAGAAGTCATTGTCCCTGCTGCCCGGAGGCAGGTCTGAAGGGCATGCTCACCCTCACCAGGGCCTGGATAGGGACCACCAGCTGGCCCCCTTTTGCCCACAGACTCCAGTGGCCATGCTAACAGACCAGCTCAGGAAAACGCTACCTCCTTCTCCAGGCCCTTGCTCACCCTTACTCCCACCCACATCCTAAAGCCCCACGTGAGGGGACGCCTGTTCAGCCCAGGCCCCCATGTCCAGGCCAGTAAGAGGCTCCTGGGTAGGTTCCCTATTTCTGCCAGTGCACATGATGGAGTGTGGGAATGTTACAGGCTTAGAGGTGAGGCTGAGCCAGAAAGGGTCAGGAAAGCTTTGGGGCCTTCTCGTGTTTGCAGGGAACAGAGAGGAGTCACACCTCACAGGCTGGGGAGTTGTACTTCATTCTGAGGGTCCTAGCAGGTTGTGAACAGAAGGGGGATTCAAGATGAGTTAGAATTTTAAGAGTTTTCCAAATGCTGCTCAGAGGCAGAACAACTAGACTGAATGATGGAGACACTGAGGCACAGGGAGCTTGACTGCTGGTAAGAGGTCACAGAGCTGGTGAGTGGCAGCACTGAGGACTGAAGCACCCAGGTTAGTCCGTTAGCTCTGGGCTGGGCAGGGTTACAAGGGAGGCCTGAGCTCGTGGAGCCTGGCCATGGTCCCCTACCTCTTCCCACAGGTGCTGACGGCTGAGAAAGCACTTGTGGAATCTGCACAAGGAAGCAGGTGTTTCAGTCCTTCCCTGGTCCCAACCCCACTCCTGTGTTCTCTGGGATTACGGTGTCCTGAGATTCTTCACCTGCTATTTCCCCAGCCTTTGGGTCTGGAGACTCTGGAGGTAGCCCAAGCCCACGGTCCTGAGTCCAGTACAGGGGTTATATGGAGGGCTTCCCATTTCTGGCAACCACTGGCAAGAGGTACGGACATTTATCCCAGGAACTGGTACCAGGATATGCAAATTCTTTGAAGGAAAGCTGAGCTAGGCATCTCCTTTCTTTCAACAAAGAGAACAGGGCAAGAGTCAGGACTGTAATAGCTGCCTGAGGAGTTGGGCATGTATTGTGGAGGTAATGGGAGGTTTGGATCAGGGGAGGGAGGAGGTCTTGTCCAAGGACCAATAAGCTTCATCTGGCTACGAGGCAGAGAATAGACTGTGGGGGTGAGGGCAGAGGCTGGGAGTCCAGGAGGCTACTGGAGGAGTCCAAGTGAATATTGGACCAGAATGGTGGCCTCGGAACTGGGAGAAGTGCCTGATTCTGACTCCATTTTTTAAAGAAAAAACAAATGGATTTGGGGATGTTGTAGGGGACAGAGATAAAGGGAGGCATCAGAAATGACCCCAGAGATTTTGGTCCCAGCACCTGAAGGGAGGGGAGCTCCATCAGTTGGGGTGGGTACTATGGTCTGAATTGTGGCCTCCTAAAATTCATATGTGGAAGTCCATGTACTCCAAAATGTAACTGTACTTAGAAATAAGGTATTTGAAAAGGTGTTTAAGTTAAAACTTACTTAACTAAATATCTTTAAAAATCTTTAAGTATCTAAAAAAAAAAAAAAAAAACTAGAGCAAATGTAATTCTTAGTAGCAAAATATTGAAAGCTTCCCCCTAAGATTGGGAATAAAATAAAGAATGTTCACTATCACTAATTCAAATCAACATTATTCTGGAATGCCTATAAATCAAGAAAAGAAAATACAAGTTTTAGAAATTTGAAGAGGAGAGAAAAAATTGTCATTATTTTAGATAACATGATTATATACATAGGAAATCTAAAAACATTCTACAATTAGAATTACTAAGTGAGCCACAAGGTCTCTACTTACTAATCAATATACAAAAATCCTACATACCATCACAAGCAATTAGAAAATGAAAGTTTTAGGGGCACCTGGGTGGCTCAGTCGGTTAAGCGACTGCCTTCAGCTCAGATCATGATCCTGGAGTCCCGGGATCGAGTCCTACATTGGGCTCCCTGCTCAGCAGGAAGTCTGCTTCTCCCTCTGACCCTCTTCCCTCTCCTGCTTTCTATCTCTCATTCTCTCTCTCTCTCTAATAAATAAATAAAATCTTTAAAGAAAAAAAATTCTCTATTTAAAAAAAAAAAAAAGAAAATGAAAGTTTTGGGGCACCTGGGTGGCTCAGTCGTTGAGCGTCTGCCTTCGGCTCAGGTCATGATCCCAGGGTCCTGGGATCGAGCCCCGCATCGGGCTCCCTGCTCCAAGGGAGGCCTGCTGCTCCCTCTCCCACTCCCCCTGCTTGTGTTCTCTCTCTCGCTGTCTCTCTCTCTGTCAAATAAATAAATAAAATCTTAAAAAAAAAAAAAAAAGAAAATGAAAGTTTTTAGATGATAACATTTACAATGTTATGACTCAAAAAACTAAATACTTGTAAGTAAATTTAACAAAATATGAATGAGGCCTGTACAGAGAAAACTATATAACATTATTGTGAGAAGTTAAAGACCTAAATAAACTGCGGTACACACCTTGTACATATACCCAACAGAGTGAAGGTATTAATTCTTCCCACATCTATCTACAGATTCGATGTAATCTCAATCAAAAACCCAGCAGGAATGTGTGTGCGTGCGTGTGTGTGTGTGTGTGTTTGTATTGGCAAAATGACTCTAAAATTCTTATGGAAGTACAAAAGGCCCAGAGTAGTCAAGGCAATCTTAAAAATGAAGAAAAAAGTTACAAGACTTGCACCTCTAGATATCAAGAAATATCAAGCTACAGTAATTAAGACATGTCATTTTGGCACAAAGATAAATAGAACACTAGAACAGTGGGGCGCCTGGGTGGCTCAGTCGTTAAGCGTCTGCCTTCAGCTCAGGTCATGATCCCAGTGTCCCGGGATCGAGCCCCGCATCGGGCTCCCTGCTCAGCGGGAAGACTGATTCTACCTCTCCCACTCCCCCTGCTTGTATTCCCTCTCTCGCTGTCTCTCTGTCAAATAAATAAATAAAATCTTTTTTAAAAAAAGAACACTAGAACAGCATAGAGAATCCAAAACCTGACTCACATCTGTAAGGTCACCTCACTTACGATAAAGGTGACACCACCACACTAGGAAAAGGGTGATCTTTTTCAATAAATGATGTACTGTCAATCGGGAACCCAAAAGATGAAAATCAATCTTGACCTCATACTAGACACAAAACGCTATTCCTGGTAGTTGTAGATTTAATGTACAATACAACAATAAGGCTTCTGGAAGAAAGCATAGGAGAATTACCTTATAAGTACAAACAGGTTAAATGGGACACAAAGAGCAATGTAGTCTAGAGGTAGGAGTGCATATATTCCAGAGTCAAACTGCCTAAGTTTGAAATCTGATTCCACTCTTGGACAAGTTTTTTCTTTAATTTTTATTTACTAATTTTCAATTCCGTTATAATTAACATACAGCATTATATTAGTTTCAGGTGTACAATATAGTGATTCAACAATTCTATGTATTACGCAGTGCTCATCATGGTAAGTGTACTCTTAATTTCATCCATCCCCTAACCCACCTCCCCTCTGGTAACCACCAGTTTGTTCTCTATAGTTAAGAGTCTGTTTTTTCACTTGGCTCTTTTCTTCTTTGTTCATTTGTTTTGTTTCTTAAATTCCACACGAGTGAAATCATTTGACTTTCTCTGACTGACGTTATTTCATTTAGAATCATACCCTCTAGATCCATAGATCCATCCATGTTTGTGCAAATGGAAAGATTCCATTCTTTTTATGGCTGAGTAATATTCCACTTATATATATAAATTTTACTCAGCCATAAAAAGAATGAAATCTTGCACATTTTCTTTATCCATTCATCTGTGGATGGGCACTTGGGTTGCTTCCATAATTTGGCTACTGTAAATAATACTGCAATAAATATAGGGGTGCATGTATCTTTTTGGATTAGTGTTTTCATTTTGAGGTGGCAAATACCCAGTAGTGGGATTACTGGATCATATGGTAATTCTACTTTTAATTTTTTGAGGAATCTCCATACTGTTTTCCACAGTGGCTGCACCAGTTTGCATTCCCACCAACAGTGCATGAGGATTCCTTTTTCTTCACATCCTTGCCAACACCTGTTGTTTCTTATGTTTCTGATTTTAACATTCTGACAGGTGTGAGGTGATATCTCATTGTGGTTTTGATTTGCATTTCCTTGATGATTAGTAATGTTGAGCATCTTTTCATGTGTCTGTTGGCCATCTGGATATCTTCTTTAGAGAAACGTCTGTTCATGTCTTCTGCCCATTTTTAATTGGATTATTTGTGGATAAGTTCTTTATCTATTTTGGATATTAACCCCTTATCAGATATATCATTTGCAAATATTTTCTCCCATTTGGTGTGTTATTTTTTTGTTTTGCTGATGGTTTTCTTCACTGTGCAAAAGCTTTTTATTTTGGTGTAGTCCCAATAGTTTAATTTTGTTTTTGTTCCCCTTGCCAAAGGACACGTATCTAGAAAAGTGTTTCTACAGCTGATGTCAGAAAGATTACTGCCCATGTTTTCTTGTAGGCGTTTTATGGTTTCAGGTCTCACATTTATGTCTTTAATCCATTTTGAGTTTATTTTTGTGTATGGTATAAGAAAATCTGGTTTCTTTTGCAAGTAGCTGTCCACTTTTCCCAGCACCATTTGTTGAAGAAACTGTCTTTTCCCCCATTGCATATTCTTGACTCTTGGGCAAGTTTTTAACCTTTCTGTGCCTCAGTTTCCTCATTTGTAAAATGAGGATAACAATAAGCAGAAGACTATTGTGAGAATCAAATACAGTGATACATGTAAAGTGCCTAGCGCAGCGCCTGACACATAGCAAGTGTGTAGCAAGAGTTATTATTAACCATCCTTTCCATGAACACTGAGAAGACCTCCTTGGAGGGGCAATACTTGTCTTCCATTTTGTGTAGAAATCTTATGTCCAGCACTCTGATATACAATTTCTTTCTTTTTTTCTTTTTTACTTGAATATATCATATTGGTGGCACTGCTTCACAATCCACAAGCATCTGCTGAACACCCACCTGCTGTGTGCTGGACTCACCTTGGGGCAGGACAAGGTGGGGAAGATGCTTGTGCAAGAAGCAGCTGACACATCTCTTCCCAGTCACAGAAAGCTTCCCATGTAGTGGGGCAGGAAGACATAGGCCTGAGAAACTAACCATTGGAGAATGTGATGGTACATAAATGAGGAAGGTCTCGACTTCACAAAGTAGATCATGCGAAAACGTGACAGCGTATTATTGGTGCTAACTACACATACAGACGTGAGGGCAATGAGGAGTTGGAGGAGGGAGAAATCAGAGTCACAGGGGAGGCAGTGACATGAGTCATGAGAAAAGATCATGAATAGTTGCCCTGGAATACAATCTATAAAGGGTGACAACCCCTAACACTGGCATGATTTGCTCTATTTGCTTAAGAAACACCCAGAACTGGAATTGCTTGGGCAGGAATTACAGGTTTGGACAAGGGAGCTCTGGCAGGGAGAGGAGAGAGAGGAAGTCATCCTGGGGACACCCACCCACGGCCCTCTCCCCACTGCCATCAGCCCTCTCCTGGGGCACTTTGATAACTCTGAGAAGCCCTTTGTACGCCACTATGGCACTACCGATCCATTTTCAGCAAAGAAAAATGTGTGCATCTTCCCCTCCTTCCCACTTCCAGCTTCTTATTTAACCAGATTCGGGGTTGAAACCAAATACCGTCTCTCGCTACTATCCAGAACCCTCCAAAATAAGATGACTAAATCTAAAAGAAACGAAATTCAAAAAACACAGGGACAATTTATGCTGCTAACTCACACAAAGAAGCACACAGATTTGAGTCCACAGATTGGCCAACCTTGGGGAAACAGCCCCACATTCATTCTTAATTTTCCCAGTCTTGCCTACTTAGTACACCAACCTCTGCCTGATTTAAGTGGTTGAAGTAACAGGCTGTGGATTACCCAAGCCCCATCTTTCCCTCCTTCTCTTGGCTTCATTTTTTGCTATTTACCACTTATTCTAGAATCTCCATCAGGAGATAATGGGGGAAAAAAAAGACAGACTGAGATGCAATTAATTAAATGTCAGGGAAAAGGTAGAACATATCTGAAGTCAGGGATTTTACATTTTTTAATTAGTGTTATTATATGTGTGTATCCTTTATGCATTCTCTCTCTTTCCTAGCCTCTTTAAGATGTTCCCCCTGCTTACCTGAAATCATGAAGGTCATTTGGGCTCAGATGTTGCTTGTGACTGGCTGAGGATGCTGGACTAGGCAACCTCCTGGTTAGCCATGCTCTCTGAGGATTTGTTAGTATCAATAATTTCTTTGATTACTGAATTCCAGATGTAATGAAAGAAAAGCACATTTGAATCATTATCTTCCTAGACTGTGAGTTCTGTATAACTAAAATTTCTTTCAAAAGGAGCAAAATCATCTTCTACCCTCCAAACATGTTCTTCCTCTTTATTCTTAAAATGTCTCAGTTGACAGCACCACCCCCTCAGTTGCTTAAACTAGATAACTGGGTGTCACCCTTGATTCCTCCGTACCCCCACCCCACTTTCCACCCCAGCCATCGTAAGTTCTGTTATATTCACCTACTGTTCATTCCTCGGCCTCTCTGCCTCCCCCTCCTTCTTCAGAGGACCTGCCCACACCCCCCTCACCAGTCCTCACCCAATGGCTGCTGTGTAGTCTTGATACCCCAAACCTTGCCTCTGGTCTCCCCCTCCAATCTGTTTTCTGCACAGAATCTTCTATCTTGAATGAGAATATATATTCGATCAACAACCCACATAGCCTTCGGGATGAGGGTCAAAGGCTCTAGGGAAATATGGAAGGGCTCCAGGATAGCCTTTCTGTCCAGCTTTTTGCCCACCATTCCCAGATTTGCACTTTCCACTCAGGCAGCCTGACTTCCTTACAGTTGCCCCCTATGCCCCCTGCTGTTTCTCACACCAGACACCCTCCTTGACCCATTCTCTGCTTTCTGTACCTAAGTCCTTTCAGGTGCCCCAGTGATTCCCTTCCCCATGCTGGCTTGTAACTACCAGCTTATGTGTCTGTCTCCTCCCCCTGTTCGGGGACTGTGTTGCCTCCATATCACCAGCACCCAGCCTGGCACATAGGAGGTACTCAACAAATAGTCACTGAATACACTGGTTGGATGGTGCACAGCTAACACATATATTGAAATAGTTTAGAAGTTAGGCATATAAAACGTAACATAGGAGAGAATAAAAACAAATATGTTTTCGAAGCTTTTTCATTGCTTTGGATCCAGAGCACAGAACCAGTCCTTTGTTCTTCCCACAAATCAGTGGCATTCGGCCAATGCATTGGATTGCTTTTGCTTCCTGAATAATCAGAGTAAACATCTATTGCATTACTTATTAAATGCAGGTGCTGAGCGCTTTGCATTTAATCTACAGAGCTGTCCTATTAGGTAAGAACTATTGTTACATTTGAGGAAACTGAGGCTTAGTGAAACTAACATGTTAGCTGGTTAATATGGAGAAGCTGGGATTTGAAATCCGACCCCAAAGTTCATGCTCTTAACCATTGTAATTTCCATGGGAGTGAGGGTCAGAAGACCATATATTGGTGAAAAGCATGTAGAGTTGAATTGACTCCTGGAAATCCCTTTTCATCAGAAGTTTGTGCCACTTTGGCAGGAAGCTACAGCGCGTGTTAAAAATTCATGGGCACAGGCTCATAATCCCGTTGTTCTAGGTACAAGTCAAATGCATTACGGTCTTCACTGAAATCTTATACGTATTTGACTTGTCTCCTGAATGATCACTGTAGTACCTGATGCCATGGTTTGATGACTTTTTTCTCTCTCAAATCTTCATGGCTCCTGCTAGACTGGGCGAGGCCATATTTGTGAGCCCTGCTGAAGACAGACATCCCATCTCCCAGGAAGTTCAGTCCAGCCACCTCTTGCCCTAGCACTGAAACTAACCACTGAGTGTTAGATGAGCATGACGACTGGCACGTGGGAGCCATGCTCTATGGGAATAAAAACTGCTAGAATCATACTCAGTGGGGCGAGCTGTTCACACTGAGAGCGTGGGAGAAAGCCCGGTTGTGAAGTATAAATTCCTGTATCCCCATCCTGCCTTTCTGTGGGACCTTGGGCTGAATGCTAGACCTAATTACCAGCTCTATTTAAATGGCTCCCTCCTGGGACTCCTGGGTGGCTCAGTCGGTTAAGCATCTGCCTTCAGCTCAGGTCATGATCCCAGGGTCCTGGGATCGAGCCCCACATCGGGCTCCCTGCTCGGCGGGAAGCCTGCTTCTCCCTCTCCCACTCCCCCTGCTTGTGTTCCCTCTCTCTCTCTCTGTATCTCTCTCTGACAAATAAATAAAATCTCAAAAGTATATATATATAAATGGCTCCCTCCTTGTCAAATGTGTGCATATTTGAGTTCATATACATTAAATATGCAGGGATACCTGGGTGGCTCAGTCAATTAAGCGTCTGCTGTTGGCTCAGGTCATGATCTCAGGGTCCTGGGATCAAGTCCTGAATTGGGCTTCTTACTCGGCGGGGAGCCTACTTCCCCCTCTGCCTGCCACTCCTGTTTGTGCTCTCTCTCTCTCTCTCTCTGACAAATAAATGAAATCTTAACAAAAATTAAATATACAGATGGAACGATTCCATTACATCAGGACCCTCCCGTTGTCCTGGGGGTCAAGGTATCTGATATGGGCAATGATATCCATTTTTGTTTTGAGATCTCAGTCTTGGGAATGGAATAACTGACCTGCAGTTCTTCCTTTCCTCTGGCCTAAATCTCTTAAGATGCATCTTAAAATTGTCTCTCCCTGCCTTATTCTTCTCAGAGGTGGAAAACAGATGCCTCATCCCCAGAGGATCAAAAGAGATATTTGCAACTCCTAAAATTTACTCATGCAGTCTCTATTTCTTTCCTCTGCAATAAGATTAAATCAGATGTTTTCAAGTTCCTTGAACCATAGATGATAGATAGATAGATGATAGATAGATGATAGATAGATAGATAGATAGATAGATAGATAGATAGATAGATAGATGCAGAACGGAAAATATGGGCCAATAAATGCTTTTTAAATTCCTTTGAGAAAGTTCAAGGAAGATTTCTATTTTCTCATGTGAAATTATGATTTAAGCCTTTTTTTTTTCTGTTTATACCAAATACACTATGGCCAAACTCTAATTAACTTTAGGTAAAGGAGGTCAAGAACAAAAGGGCAGAATTAGCATAAAAGAATCATCAACTCTCACAGAACACAAAGAGTACAATGGAATCTACTATATGGTTTGTTTTTTTTTTTTTTTGGTGGACATAGTAGCTTAGCAACACATATTTACTTCCTGTTATAAAAAAAAAATGGGCCCTATAAAATGAAGAGTTCCTGCATGGTGAATCACATATGCAGCTACAGTTTTCCTTTTAAAATTACGTATAGAGCCCTAGGAAATAGAAGATGGTCGCCAGCCATTGTCTTGCTGGAAAAGTTAATGACAGTAACAGTGTGTGTACAGAAATAAAAACACTGCAACAAGTCCAGAGTTCCAAGCCCAACCATCCCACCACAAATCAAGGTGCTCCTGGTGCTGGTTTTCAATGCCACGGCCATTTGGCACAGCTCGGGGAGCCTACCCAGCAGCAGAAAGGACTGGCTCCCAGGGGCTCATGTCGTGAGGCCACCGTGCATCAAAGCTAGCAGGTGAGCTTTAGGATTCCCACCCTACACACCCCTCAGCGGCGTGCTGCATTCACTGTTTTAAACTCGTATTTACTTGTTTGTTTTAATTTTGGTAAGATGCATATAACATAACATTTACCATCCTAACCATTTTTAAGTGGAGCTCAGTAGTGTTAGGTATGTTCACAGTGTCATGCAGCCATCACCACGGTCCAACGGTGGAAGTTTCAACTCACACAACTGAAACCGCGCACATGAAAGGCTAACTCCCCATTCTCTCCCCGCAGCCCCTGGCAATCACCATTCTACTTTCTATGCTGTGAATCTGACTTCTCTAGGTACCTCTTAGAAGTAGAATCATACAGTATTTGTCCTTTTGTGATGGGCGTATTTCACTTAGCATACTGGCCTCAAGGTTGATCCCTGTTGTAGCAGGTATCAGAATTTCCTTCCCTTTTATGGCTGGTTAATAGTCCACATGTCATATTTATTCTCTCCTGGCTGTACAGTATTTGTATGCAGTCAGGGGTGTAAGAGCCTGGTTAGTAATCTGCCTGTTCCTCTCACACCCATGGGATGAACTTGGTCCCAGGAATATCACTCCGTGTCTATCACTATCACGCCACAGTGCGTCCAGAAGAGAAATTCCTTACACAAAATGTTACGAGACCATAGGTTAGACCAGGCATTCTGAACTGGGGTCCAGAGCCCCTTAACAAGTCCAGGGTTGGACTCCAAGAAGTTTGTGAGCTTCTTGAAACTTAAACCAAAACTGTATGCCTTTGTCTTTTCCTGGGGAAAAGAGTCCTTAGTTTCTGTTATCTTTTCAAAGGGGTTTTTGACCCCCAATTGTCAAGCATCACTGGTCTCAACTGCATTTCATTAAAGTTAAACTGAGAACTGGATGAACTGTTATGGTTCCTTCCATCTCGGCACATGAGGATGGCAGGGCCATGATCTCCTAAGTACCTCCCACAATGGACACTCTCCACTGTACCCCAAAACCCTAGAGCACCTGCTTGCGGAGCCAGCTGTGCTTGGTCTAATTATTCTGCACAGTATGTAAGAAATTATTTCTGCAAGAATGGAAAAAATTTAATACTCAATACTTTCACCAGGTTCAATTTCAAACTAACATGGTATGGGAGGTAGAAAAGACATATGAAGCATGGTCGCTGATCTCGAGGAACATGAAATCATGGGAGAGAGGCAGAGCTTGCACACCACCGGTGAACACTATTAATGAACTCAGCGCCAAGTGCCACCAGCGAGCAACACAGATAGAAGCCAGATGTGTGGCATCGATCTCAGTGTGCGAGAGGAATTTTCACAGGGTCACAGTCTGTTCAAAATCATGCTGCCCCGATGGAGAAAACTCCTATTCATGCTGAGGTCTAGAAAGAGTCTAGCTTCTGATACAAACTAGTATGTTTTCACTTCATCCACAAGGAAAACCACATAACTGACCTCATCTTCCTTTAAAATGTGGCCACCAGGAAGCTCAGAGTCCTTTTTCTGTCTCAACAATGGTAACTCTGTAAGTCCAAATGACCTCCACATATTTGTCTTATTACCCAGCCTTCTTCTCTCCTTCCCCATACTTGACCTTTAATTCGTGTCTTCTGCGATCTGGATTCTACTTTGGAGTTTACATTTATTCCTGTGTGGTGTGTTTTCGCTGCACACCGGCACAATGCTTTGAATGAGACTTGTTGTCCGTGGTACCGACGATAAATGGGAGCTGGGGTGGAACTAGGAACATGATGGATGTCTGCCAGACTGGCTATTTTCTGCTTCCGTCCAGGTAGACGCCTCACCCTTCTCCACCCTGCTCTGCATCTCTCTGCCAGGCTGTGGGTTGGCAGTGGCTGTGTCTTACCGAAGTCCCCAGCTCTTATCCGACAGCCTTCTCTTACACTCACAGCTGGAGCTATCTTGGGGTTTTAATCATGGGTCCCTCCTCTTGCTGCTCCTCCTTTCTTCTTCTGCTGGCCCCAGGGTGTGCCCCACCCCTCACTGGCTTCTGTGAACAAAGCGCATAGCTCCTGGGTACTGCCTGGGCATCCTCCTCAGTTACTCCGTCTCAGGGAGAGCTGGGATGGCGGCCGACAAGTCCATCCGAATGAGTTGGGGTTCTTGCCATTTCTCCCCACACACAGTACATTCCAGTCACACTGCTTTCTGTGTATTTCTGTGAAAGCACCAGCTCCTTCCTGCCTCTGAATCTTTACACATTCCTTTCCCTGTGTCATCTCAGCCTCCTCGATTCTCTTCCGCGCACTCACGGTGTTCAGTGGATGCTGTCACGTACCCACTGAGCCATCGTTCTTCCTTTCTGAGTCTGTCCCCTCTACTGAGTTGTAAGGGCAGGCTTGTGTCTGATTATGTGCTGCGTTCTTAACACCTGGTGTTTAATAAAAGATGGCTGAATGAATGAATGAATGAATGAATGCCTGAGTGAAGACAAAGGCCCTGGCTTTTCCATCGTGCCGTGCTGCCTCTGGGCTGCATCCTAAATACTCACCCGCCAGGCTGCCAAGTCGTCCTCCTGCATGGCCTGCTGAGCTGGCCAGAGCCCAGAGCAGGCCCAGTGCTGCCTGGTCAAGGCACAAGGTGGGACGGGCTGGGCCATGGAGGGAACCCAAGGGGGCATGCTTGGGAGGGACTGAGGGAAGATGAAAGATGAGGAGGGAAGTGAAGGTCACTTGCGGGCACCCTTGTGAGATTCTTGGGCTTGACCCTAAGATAACTGAAGTCACTCAGGCTCCAAAGAGCACGATGGCACACCAAAAGTGACCCGGGAGAAGGGAGTTTGGAAATGAGTGTGGAATAAATAGGAGGGGGAGGTGCTCCAAGGATGGGGTATCTTCTGAGAGGGTGGAAGGGGGTAGTTGAGCCATGAAAGATGAGGAAAATGACCTTAGCATGTCTCCCAAAACTAACAGTTCCCACTCCTTTTGTCACCTCCCCAAAGTTCCCCCTCACCTCTGTGTAGCCATGACAACCTTAGCAACCGCTCTGAAGTACAAGGCTACAATAACAGGCCGCTTTTGAGTGAAGTCAGTATGTGTTAGTAACTGAGAATATGACCTCTGGTGTCACAAAACCCTCACTGGGAGTCCTGGTTCGGCCATGTGGCCCTGGTCACATGAGCCAAACTCTTCAAAATGCAGTTCTATTGCCTGCAAAGTGGGGGTAGCAATGGTACCCACCACCTAAAGGTCTTTCGAGTATTAACTGTCTCTATGTGTAGAATGTGTAGCCTACTACCTGGTACAGGATACAAGTTTTACTGGTTTTATTTTATTGCTGTGATTTTATGCTTCATTTCTCAGATAACCCACCACAGGGAAATCAGCTGAGACGTTACATAAACAAAATCATAGAAGTTCTACTAAATCCGACCATCATACTCCATTTAAGAAGTGGAGGGGGAATCTGACAGGAGTTTCAAATGCTAAATCATAAACACCATATGTAGTGTTTCACTTTTTAATAACAAAAGATTCCAGGTCTTGCATTCCCACCACCAAGGGACCTGCGTTCAGCCCTTTTCACACATGATCCTAACTCCTCACAACAAGCTCCAAGTTCAGCATAATTTCCCCCACTTTGAAGTTGAGGAAACCAAAGGGAGGCTACTGGGCTCACTGAAGGCCACACCATTGGAAATGACAGGAAAGAAGGTCAGCCTGAAGGACTGTGCCTGTCCTCCAGGGTCACTGTGCCTTTTCAAAGTGACCTTTGCAGTGTTTCCAACATTATTTAGATGCAGTTGTTATCAAACACGTGAAACTCAATGGCTATGCCTATTAGGAAACACTTGTGTGTTTATGAAAAGGAATTTGCTGGTTAGTGTAAGTGATGAATTTTGAACTGCCGACCTATGACATCCATTGTGTGTCCCGAAATGTATTCTAAATTCTTCATTGCAAGTTGAACATCCATCGTGTTGGCCCCCTTTACCTGCATAAGCCAGGCCCCGGCAGCACACAGGGCACCTTTGCGCCCCCACTGTTGCAGGCATTGGGTGATCAGCTTGCCCGGGGGGGAAATCAGGGCTTGCGCTTGTCCTCTGGAACATCTCTAAAATTCTTGGCTCCATGTGTAATGTTTGGACCGTTCCTGAGCACCATCCCCCGGCCTGGAGTCCATCCTTGACACGTCCGCAGATACTCCAGGAGAGGTGGAGTTGAGCGAAAGAAGTAAAGCCCAGAAACAATTGAGCAGTAATAGTTTCAGCCCTACACAAGTGCTATTTTGGTCTCTTGGCCTTGTACCTAACAAATGAATAAGAATTCTGAGTGGAAGCATGGATGTCCATTAGGATGAGAAACCAAGGAAGGGGTGGGCCCCTCATCATAGCCGCTTGGTTCTCAACTACTCATTCATTTGACCTTGTTCCTTCGCAGGACACAAAATATGCTGGAGTATGCAATGTCCAGGCCCCACTGCCACTTTCATTTCACTTGTCCTTAAAATGCCCTACAGGAAAATGAAAGACTAATTATGATAACACACAATTTAAGGCCTACAAAATGCCCCTACGTACTGGGAGCAGCATGCTCTTCACAGCAAACCAGAGAAGTCAAGAGAGCAGAGGCACAGAAGTTAAGTCAATTAGCCAGAGTCATGGAACTGGTGAATCAAACTCAAATCCAAGATCCAGTTGGTCTGAACCCAAGTCCAGTGTGCTTTTACCTACATCTGTCTGTCTGTCTATCTATCTATCTATCTATCTATCTATCTATCTATCAATATAGCTCTTTTTTTTTAATCACAGCCACCAGGCCCAGAAGCAAAACTGCATAGAAAAAATTTTTCAAAATTTTTGAAAATACTAGAACAGGGTGCTAGAGCGAGGTAGACTCAAAGACCCCAAGGAGCTGCCCTATAAATGGCCGTTTTCCTTTGCCACCTGTGCCTGCCCACCCTGCCCACTGCTGTGGCCTTTACCCCTTTCTGCTCTGGCTGCCACTCTCCTCGACTGACCTGCTGGTGTCAGGAGCCACGGGGCTGCAGCTAGGGTACCCTTGTATCATCCCAAACCACAAGGAAACAGGAACAGAGCATGATGGCTCATCTTCACCACCACAGCGTGGCCCCATCCTGCTCCTGCCCAGCTCTGCGTGGTCCCGGAGAGCCACATCCTGCCTGACCTGTGAGGAAGACCAAGGCTAAAACACAAAACGCCATGGATTTGTCATCGACTGGCTTCTCACACAAGGAGGCAAGTATTATTTTCCCTAGCCGACAGAAGAGCAAACTGAGGCTCAGATATAGGAATACTGATTGAGCCCAAGTCACACGGCTGGTTCATGGCAAAGCTGAGAACTCTGACCCAAGAACGGCTGCCCTTGGCTTATCTCCAGCTAGCATACAAACACACGGCAGGCCCAGTGCAGGGTAACGGAGGCCTCGAGGCACTGCAGAGGCTTTGTGGATGGGCCTGGGAAAGGGGCCCAGCTTTCCTGGCTTCCAGTCTGGGACTCCTGCCATGGGACCATGCCACTCTCCTTCGACAAAACAGTCTGGAAGTGGACAGTGGCTCTCACTAAAACAAGGCAGTCAGGTGTAGGAGTATTTTCCAGATGGATATTAGGGAAAAGGAAGGGAAAAAAAAAAAAAAGTTCAGGTTAATGCAGAGATCTATGGCCCAAAATACCAAAAGGGAAAGTACGGTAATTCACAGAGAGATTAAAAGAAAACAAAGGAGGGAAAATTGAAACAAAAGCTATCTCATTGACAATCTGCCATTTCCCTTTTTTCCAGTTGCTTTTTTTCCCTCTTGGGAAACTGGCATCCGTCTCTCCCATCACCAGGCACATAACATGTAAAGACACGGGCTTGAATCACTGGGTCTAATGAGGCATTAACTGAATGCGACTGCAGAGCCCAGATCTCCTCCAGTCCCTGCAGTACGCCAGACTGCTCTGTCCACGGCCAGGCAAGGGGTGTCCCACCTGTTTTAGGAGCAACTAACTGACACTGAGTGATTCAGACAAGGCCACAAGTTTCAAAACAGGCCCCTTTCCTGAATTTTATTGCCTGGTTCCATATTGTTTGACTAAAAATAACTAACTTTCCACAATATTACTTACACTGAGCTTTCCTTTAGCAAAAGAAGGTCAAAATGAGAGCTGAGAATTTAGCATGAAACAAATAAGTAAATGATCCCCAAAGAAGAAAAATCCACCCATAGGTCATCCACCTTTTTTAAACTATGAAAGAGAACTATAAAACTTTCTTGAACTTGACAAACCAAGCGAGCACGTAAAGGCAAATGGCTTCCAAGCTGCCACCAAATGGACATAGGTGATTCTTGGTTTTCCTTCCCAATGGCTGTCGCTAAAATGGACACACCCTCCCAGACAGCTTTGGCTGGTTCATTTCATCTGTTATCATACCAGCAGTTGGTGTGGTAGGCAGGATTTCTAGGAACGGCCCCCAAGATTCCACACCCTGATGCCAGAGCCTGGGAATGTGACGAAATATCATATCCTGTTATGTTAGGTGGCACAGTTGACCTTAAAAAAGGGAGATCATCCAGGTGGGTCAATGTGGTCACATGGGCCCACAAAAGCAGAGAATATTCTCTAGCTAGTGGCGAAGAGGAAGGAAAAAGGAGACACGGAGGGACTGAAGCATGAGAAGGACCCAATACACCACCGCTGGCTTGAAGATGAAGGAGACCACATGAGAAGGAAAGCAGGAAGCCCCTAGTTGCAAAGAATGGCTGGGCTGACCGTCCGCAAGAAAACAGGACCTCAGTCCTCCAGCCGTAGGGAACTGGATCCTGCCAACAACCGTAGGAGGTTGAGCTTAGAAGCAGAATCTTCCAGACAGGAGCCCAGCCAGCAGACAACTCAGCTTGAGCACAGCCCAGTGGAGCCCACCTGTACTCCTGACCTAGGGAACTGTGGCCTAATAAATAGGTTTTGTTTTCAGCCATTACGTTTATGTTCACTTGTTACAGCAGCAATAGAAAACTTATACAGGGGGCAGATACAGAGAAAAAGAAAAAAATCAGGGCAGCATGGTGGAAAGGAAAGAGCAAGGATGAGATTACAGGCTAAGACTCTCCAATGACCACTTACCGCCATTTCAAGTTCTGATCTGCTCAACTCAGATCAGCAGAAAACTAACAAAGAGCTCGAGAAGTCTCTTCTGACCCCTAAAAAGAGATTTGGGGTTTGTTTGTTTGTTTGTTTTTTCCCTTTCCAAATAGTGAGGTTTTTCTGCTCCTGACCAATGGGTGCCAGATTTTTATCAGCCAGGAAGCTCTGCTCGGTGTGACATGAGGACAGTTAGGGCTGCAGGGAATAGGGCCCAAAGCATGATCTGCTGACAGAGAATGGAGAGGGCCCGGGGCAATGACGGGAGCCACCCACCTCCAGAAAGAACCCTCTCCCCTGGCTCCTTGTCCCCCTAGCCTCCAGCTCCTCTCAATTTAGTCCACAAATGCTTCCATTTCTTCATCGATTTTCTTCCTTGTCACAATCTTGGCTAGATTCAATTTATTTTCCTAGACGCTGGCACGATAGTCACAAAAATAAATATTTGGGGGAAAAGAAATTTTTGAAGTACAACTGAAGCAAAGGAGTAGGGTGGGCAGTTGCAGGAGCATCCTGAAATCTAAAATTTCAGATTCTCTCTCCTATAGTTCATCCAAGGGCTCTTACCTGCTGAGGTCAGCCAAGGACTTAACCTACTGCTCACACGGATTCAAGCTCTCATTTCACTCCAACAGCTATTTATTGAGGGTCTCCTACATGTGCTGGGCACAGGTACTAATGGGATTCAGTCACAGCATAGAATCTTGGCACAAATAATTCAAACACAATCGCCTGAGTTGGGACTTTAGCAAGAAGATTACAGAGATGGGGGCCTCGATGTCACTGCCTCAGGGCAACGGAGCAGTAAAGCCACTACACAGAAGGTGGCAGGCTACAGTGGATCCCAGCAAACTGCAGAGCACACATCCCAAGCATTAAAGTCATGAGGGCACACCCACCCGCTCCACAAATCCTTCTTAAGCCTTCTCTCTGTCCAGGCATGAGGCTATGGGCCACCGACAATAACTTCCTCCACCAAAAGCTTACAGCCTGGTAGTGGGCAGTGGTGGTCCACAAAGGTGGCCTTGGAGAAGAAAAGCTGCTTGTTTAAAGATCCAGCCAAATAAAAGAATAAGCCTTTCTCTTAACTGAACTCTTTTGGAAACTGATCCAAAAACAGAAGAGGATATTTTTGTATTTCTAGCTCACTCATGTCTCTCCTTCCACCTTCCAGCTCATTGGTATAAGCTCCCAAGATGGCCGACTCAATATGTAGACTCTTACATATTGCTGTCTTTTGCTGGTATTGGGGGGAAAACATCCAGGGGAGATGGAATTATAGACTAGTGTGACAGTGATGCCTGCCCCTGCCACCACTGTCTACTGCTCAGCTAATTCCCCACCTGAGGTAGTCAGGCCATCATTGATGAGCTCGGAAACTGCCTTTTTTTTTTTGAGAGAGAGAGAGAGAGCACATGCCCATGAGGGGGTGGGGGGTGGGAAGGGGCAGAGAGAGAGAGAGTCTTAAGCAGACTCTGCACTGAGCAGGGAGCCTAAGGCAGGGCTTGATCTCACAACCCTGAGGTCATGACCTGAGCCGAAATCAAGATGTAGAAGCTTAACTGACTGAGCCACACCCAGGCGCCCCGGAAACCGCTTTTTTTTTTTCCTTCGGGAAATTGCTTTTTAATGGTGAATTGTTCCCTAAGTCTCCAGAAATGAAATCTATTCGGCTGCTGTTTTCAGAGTGTCTCTTTCCAGGGTAGCTCTTTATTTCTCAGCTTGTTTATAACATGGGGATGATATTCCAGATCTTTCTGCAGGGACTGCTTACAATGATGAGAAGTATTAACATAAAGTACCTAGCACACTGGCTAAACCACAGCAGACAACCACTATACAATAGGTTCTGCTGGTGTTGTGATTCATCACAATTCGGGTCATTCCTGACCACCTTCTGAGCATTTGAACCTAGGTGTCCCAAAGGGTCCTCAAACTCAACATGTCTAAAACTAAACTCACAATCTATACGCCCATCTGTGCTCTGTCTGCTGCATTCTGCTTTTGCTTAATGACACTATTACCTGCACACCACCACCCAAGCTATGATACTCTGTGTCTTCTTCCCCCGCCCCCTCCACTTTCTCCTCACTCCAAAAAGGATCGGTCGTTAGGTCCTGACCATTCTGTCTCCCAAAATGTCCTGAATCCATCTCACTCACACTCTATGAGTCCAAGATGGAGTCATTTTCCGCCTAGACAACCGCAAAAATCAGATAGCTTATCTCTCTTTCTCTATTTCTACCCCAGTACAAACCATCCCCTTCATCACGTCCTACAACTTAAATCGGATCATGACCCTGTCTTCACTAAAGGTCTTCCGTGATTTTCCACTGTGGACAAAACAGTGCCCAACTCCTTGGTACCCACAAAATGCCCGTGATAGTCTAATCCCTTCTAGCCTCGTCTACTGCCACCTCCCACCATGACCTACATCCAGCTACTCCAACCTCCTGGCTATTCTTCTGACGTGCCACTCCTTTTCATTCCTCCATGCTTTGCAAATAACTGCTTCTGTTTAGAATGCTTTTCCCATACTTCTCCACTTGGAAAATTTGCCTCTCAAGGGCTGACTCAAATATTCCCCCAATTTGAAGCCTTCAGATATCTGGATATCAGGTATGTGGATCAAAAGTAGCCCTCCTTCCCTATATTCATATAGCATTTTCTAACAGCTTAATTGAGATATAATTCACATGTCCTAAATTCACCTATCTACAGTGTACAACTCAGTGGCCTTCAGTATATTCACAGAGCTGTACGGCTCTCCTCATAATCTAATTTGAAAACATTTCCGTTATCCTAAAATAAACCTTTATAGCCATCAGCAGGCACTCCTCCGCCCTCTGCCCCGGGCAACCCTAATCTACTGACTGTCTCTGTGTGGATAGTTGATACACATAGAATCCTACAATGTGTGGGATCATACAGTATCTTTTGTGACTGGCTTCTTTGCCTGAGCATAACGTGTTTAAGGTTTTTTCATTTTCTACCTGTGTCACTTCTTCATTCTGTTTAACCGCTGAGTAGTATTCCACTGTGTGGATAGACCACATTGTATTCATCCATCAGGTGATGGACATTGGGCTGTTCCCCTTTTGATTATTATAAATAATGCTGCCGTGAACGTTTGCGTGCAAGCTTGTGTGTCCCCTAGCATTTTGCGCACAATTCCATTCTAACATTGTCTGTGTTGTCTTATGATTATTTTTATACTTCTCTCCATCAAATTATAAAATCTGCCAGGACCTTATCACTCTCAGAAATTGCCGTGTCCCAAGCAAATCTGACAAGTGGCTGAATGAGTGGAGCTAAGACTTCTGACTTGACTAGACTTTTTTTTTTAGAGTAGCTTTAGGTTTTACAGAGAATATCCTTTTAAGCAAGGTAGAGCATGCACGGTTGTATTTATTTTCAAGTAAGGAAAAGAGGACTCTTGGCAATAAACCAGGAAGACAGTGGCAAAGTAGGAAGAGAATAATCCTAAACTGAATTAACGTTAAATAAGTGACCGCGGCAACACCTTCCATACGCACGCACGTGGACACTGCGCATGGCTTCCCTTGTCTTTCGTAAGATCATCTCATTTAACAACATGAGGCTGGCAGGAAAGGATGTTCTGGAAATGAAGTGTGCCTGGGTCAGCACCCGCTCCCCAGCCAACCCCTGGGAAACCCAGGCTGCCCCTGCTTGCCGTGGAGGATGCTGAGCACTGCCCCGAGCCACGCAGTGGGAAGGAGCCAAGCCGGCCAGGATCCCAGCTCTTCTCTCCCCACACCCACTGCTCTCCTTCAGTCATACTGCCTCCCAGTTCAGTTTCAAGACCCACAGCATTCTAATCCCATATTTTTCATCTTCTGAGGGGCATGGGACATCACTACCTACGAGAAACCACGATAGACCACACCTTCCTGGTGCCCACACAGAAAGCCAGCAGGATGGCCCGTCTGGAAGCGGAGTTGGAAGGGCTATCCCCAGACACTCAAGACAAGCGCCAGTGGCCAGAAGGGTACTCGCTGGAGGAGTCATCTCTCTGGATTTTCCTGCTGAATCAACTGGACGCATCATAAAAACTCCCGTGGGCTTGTATCCAGACTGGCCTAGAGTTCACCTCCATGGAGAATATGCTTTATCCTCTTTTGAGGATGCATTAGAAACGCCGAAGCACATTCAAGGAAGAGAGCAGGCACCTAGCTGGCACGGTTCAGAGCCCCCACCCGGCCGCCCAGGCCTCTGAGTGCCTCTCCATCTGCTGACCCCAAACACCCGGAGCACAAGATGACGTGGCCTCGCTGGACACCTTCAATGGCCCCAGAAGTTCAGGCGGCTCCTGGTGACAGCTCAGGATGCACAGACCCTAAAATAACTGATTAAGAGGTGGGTGCTATTTCTAAAAAGTACAGCCTGTTCTGTTTTAGATGCCAGGGTATTATGTCATGTTATCTGTTCCCATCACAAAGGGATGCATCTCTGGCCTTCAGAGTACCAGCTGCCAACGCCTCCTTCACTTAGTGGTTCCTGCATACACTGAGGCCAGGAATACAAACCAGGTGAAAGGTAGGAGTTTCACCTGAGATCCCAAGTGAAGGATATTTGGAAACATTTAATCAAGAGAACAGGCATTCCACGTTGACGTGTTTTCTGTGTGGGAGAAGGGGCCGAAACCCTGAAACTCAGAGGACTCCCCAGTGACCTGAAAGGGTGGAGGACAGAGGCTTATTCCCCGGCCAGGAGAGCAGCTCCTTTGCCCTGAAGCATATGACAGGTAGCATCAAGGGAGGGGAAGCAGCAAGGCCCTTTGGCCACTGGGCCAGAAATAAGGGTGCAGTGTCCGACGTCAGCTTCCCATGAAGGGGGAAGAACATATGTGACCCCATACTGCCGACCACAAGCTGGAAGCGGTGAAGAACTGACTCAGAGCTCCGGCTGTCTGCTTTTGGGTCCTACTTCTGCCGCTTTCTGTGCCCTGGACAGGACACCCCAACCAACCTTCTGCCCCTGCAGAAAGAGGTCAATGTTCATATCCAGGGTGTAGAATGGTCACAGGGACAAAATGAATCAATATTAACATTTGAAACCCTTTTTAAAGGACCGACACGTAAAAAGTGCATTTTAACACAAATTTAAAATTTAGACTGCCATCCCGACTCCAGAAGGATTTTCATCTAACCATCACACACTGCTGTATTTCTGCACTGATAAAAGCCCCAGTATCCAAAACCTAGGCAGGAATCAACTCTTCGAAGACCAGGGGCCTAAAGATGCAGCGACTGATGCAGATTTTTCAATGTTTTTTTTAAAAATGTAAACAAAACAATAGCCGAGGTTGACCTTGTCAATCAATAAAGGTTAGGTCATTTATTCAGACCTTTCCTTTCTAACTACCAAAAGGCAAAAGAACGCCTGTGGTTTGGGGAAGTCTTCTAAAAGTAAGCTTGGTGGGGGGCGGGTAGGAGGGAGAAGAGAGTCTTTTTTTCTCAATCCCCAAATATTTCCAACTGCATAATAGATTTCAGAAATGATTATAATTGTCAGTCTCTATCTGGAGCAGAAAGAAACTTTCCTTGTGACAGTAGAAGGCAGGAACATCCCTGGATCTAAAAATGTCCCATGCTCTGTAACCTGTTTCACTATTGGGGAGGGCGGGTAGTTTTCATTCATTGCAAAATAGAAATTTAGCTTTTCTATTCAGGGACAAATTATGAGCCGAATTTCAACTCTGGGTGGTGAGACTCACCTGTGAAAACAGACCCTCCCACCTGGACCTGACAAAGCCCGGAGCATGTGTGGCTGTCACCATCCGTGGAGTGTGGGAGGGGCGGGGAGGGAGGGGTAGGCTGCAGGCAGGCCTGGGGTAAGACTAAGACTCTGCTCACAAGCTGGGGCTGGGTGTGGCTTCTCTGGCACTTAGAAATGAGCCTCAAATACAGCAGTGGTTCTGAATACAAAAGCTGCTAGATGACACGCTATCTTCCCATCCACCCCTTCTTTATTATTTGGTATCACTAAATGCCTGTGGCCACAAGGATTCCCACCTCAGGAGTGCTACCTGCCACGGGAAACTTTTCTAGGATTTGAATGTTATCTGCGCTGGGACCCACTCTTATTACCATTTTAAGACATTTAATGAGAGAAACAGGAATATGTGTTTTCTCAAGAGGAACATCTCAGGAACATAAAACCAAACACATATGCAGAGGAAATGCCTGTTGGGCTTCAAGAAATAAAAAGGAACAAGAATATTTTAAAATCATGAAGAAGAAAATAACCTTAGGTATAAAGTAGGTGTGACAAGGCTTTTCTTTCCAAATCAGTAAGAATAAAATAAACATTAAATACTATTCCTTATCTTATTTTACACACACACTCATGCACCCATACACAATGGGCAGCAATTCATCCCTTCATTTAACAAATACCTATTTGGTACCTGCTGTGTTCTAAGGGATCCATCAGTGAACTCCAGGGATAAATAACTCTGCCTTCCTGGTACTTACCTCTCATGGAGGAGAAAAACAACAGGCAAGTGAAGTCTATGGAATACTGGACAGTGCTCAGCGCTCCTGAGGAGAATAAAACAGGGAAGTGGCTTTCCACAAGCTAGGGGAGAGAGCCTTCCCCAGAAACTGAACCCTGCCAGAACTCTGAGCTTGGACTTTCCAGAGTCCAGAATTGTGAAAAAATAAATTTTTTTTTTAAAGATTTATTTACTTATTTGAGAGAGAGAGCCAGGGGAGAGAGAAACCCAAGCAGACCCTGAGCTCAGCATGGAGCTCGACACGGGGCTTGATCTCAGGACCCTGAGATCACAACCTGAGCCGAAACCAAGAGTCCGACACTTAACTACGCCACCTAGGCCCCCCCCAAAAAATAAATTTCTGTTGTTTAAGGCACCCAGTGTGTGGTATTTTGCTATGATAGCCCAAAGAGACTTGAGTTGGGTACCAAGAAGGGGGATACCACTGTAACAAATGCCTAAAAATTGCAGAAGCAGCTTTGGAACTGGGTAATGGGTAGAGACTATAGTTTTAACTGCCATGAAGGGATTATTGGTAGCAATGTGGACTTTAAAGGCAGTTCTGGTAAGGTCTCAGAAAGAACAGAGGGGAGCTGGAGAGATAGCCTCCGTCTTCTTAGAGAATACATAAATAATCATGAACAAAATGTTGGCAGAAATAAGGACATCGGGCGTTTCTGGTGAAGTCTCAGACAGAAATGAGGAACAGGTCACTGGAAACTAGATCCTTGTCATAGGTGGCAAAGAACCAGGCTGAAACGTGTTCTAGTGTTTTGTGGCGGGTAGAAGTTGCCAGTCATGAAATTAGATATTTAGCTGAGGGTATTTCTAAGCAAAAAAGGAGTGCTGTGGTTTTCCCTTATCACTTACAGTAAAATGTGAGAAGAGAGATAAATTGAAGGAGTTTTTTTTTTTTTTAAGATTTTATTTATTTGTCAGAGCTAGCGAGTGAGAGAGCAAGGACAAGCAGGGGGAGCGGCAGAGAGAGAGAAGCAGACTCCCTGCTGAGCAGGGAGCCCGGTGCGGAACTCGATCCCAGGACCCTGGGGTCATGACCTGAGCTGAAGGCAGACACTTAATCAACTGAGCCACCAAGGCGTCCCGGAGTTTGTTTTTGTTTTGGTTTGGTTTGGTTTTAAGCAAAAAGGGACCAGAACTTGAAGATCTGGAAAACCCTCTGCCTATCCATAATGCGAAAAATGGGAAGAACACTAGGGTGTGTGGCTGAAACAGCATTTGATAAGGAGATCAGTATGGGTGTGCACCACGAATTTAATCAGCCCCCTCAGAAAAAAGCCAGGAAGAAATGGGATTATACCAGCAGAAATACTGCCAGGACTAGGGAAAGAAATGAAAGGTAAAATGAAGGCAGGCTGTTGGACCTCTTGGATTCTACAGGACTGCACAATACTGCTCTTTGGCTGCAAATGCTCACGTGCTTTCTTCAAGAAAGGGAACAATGATCCCAAAGGTGATTCAGAGATCATTAGGGCCGCCCCCATCTCAGTTTCAAAGGGTGGGGCCACCACTGTGGTTTCAATGGGCTGAGCTGCCACCAGCCAGAGCCTTGAGGGTAGGACCCCCACCCCAGAGTGCAACAAGAACAGGGAACTCTCCCTAGGGCCATGGGATGGCCCAGCAGGCAGAGCAATGAACCAAAGAGGATTATTTTTGTGCCTCAAGATATAATGGAATTTGCCTTGCTAGGTTTAGTCTTACTTAGGACCTGCCACCTCTTTCAAATTCCTCCCTTTTGGAAAGGGAATGTCTACGCTATGTTGTCCCACCACTGCATTCTGGAAGCACTTAACTTGTCTGGTTTCACGGGTGCACAGCTGGAAAGGAATTTGGCCTCAGGATGAATTGTACCTCTAGTCATACCCATACCTGATTTACATGATATTTAGCTGATAGAGACTTTGGGGTTTATAGATGATGTTGGGATGAGTTAAAAACTTGGGGATTGTTGGAATGGAAAGAATGTATTTTTTGCATATAATAAGGACGTTAATTTTGGGGGGCCAGGGGCTGAATACCGTGGCCTGAATTGTGTCATCCCCCTCCCCCAAATTCACGTTGAAGCCCTAACCCTCAGTGCAGCAGTATACAGAGGTGGGCCTTTGGGTGGTAATTGAGGTTGAATGATGTCTTAAGGGTGGGGTCCTCATCTGATAGGATTAGTGTCCTTATAAGACAAGACACCAGAGTGTTCCCTCCTTCCCTCCCCTCCCCTTCCCCTCCCCTTCTACTTCTCCCAGCGCTCAAAGGAAAGACCCTGTGAAGACGAAGCTACTGTCTACCAGCCAGGAAGAAGCATCACCAAACAGCAAACCGTGCTGGAACCTTGATGATGCCTTCCAGCCCCTGGAACTGAGACAATTACTTTCTCTTGTTTAAGCCATGCAGTCCGTGCCATTTTGTTATGGCAGCCCAAGCAGACTGAGACAGGCTTGGACATAGGAGTATGCCTACTAGGTTTGGTGAAAAGCAAGGCGGTCAGTGGGGCTCAAGCAGAGTGAGAGAGAGGGAAAGTGGCAGAAGTAAGATCAGAAAGAAAACAGGAGTCAGACCACGTTGGGCTTGGAGGGCTCATTCGTCATTCATGAATCTGTAGTGAGCTGTTATAACCCACACGTGGTGCTGGGGATGTAACAGCGAATAAAATCCTCAGGTGTTAACAAATAATCACAAAAATAAATGTGAATAAGAGATACCAATAAAGAAGCTATTTAAAGAAAAATTATAGGGCTCCTTGAAGGTTTATAACAAGGTCAGCCAAGCTGGAGGACCATGGGGCATCAGAAATGTCTCCCTGAGGACAAGACCTCTCCACTGAGATCTGGGGATTACTGGGATTTAATCAGGGAGGCAAGGGTAACGATGCAAAGGAGGAAAGAGGATTTCAGGCACAGGGGAAGCTTGTGTACAGGCCTGAAGTACGTGGGACTCCAGTGGTTCCAGGAGCTGAAAGAGAACCAACATGACTACAGGGCAGAGCAGAGATTCATGATCCAGGGGCAAATGGCATAAATAAATCTGGAACAAAGTCTCTACCAGCTCTAACAGAGCCTGGTAAACTATGCTTAAAGATTCTGAACTTTAGAGCAAGGGGATGCCAGGAGGATTCTAAGTTAGGGACATCATTTTTCCATGTGCATTTTTAATGGCAAACGGATTGCAGGAGCAAATATGAAGCAGCACAGCCCTTCTGGGAAAGCTCTTGCAGAAGGTCCACATGAGAGGTCCCAGCAGGAGGGTCTGGGGCAGTGGTTATTATATATTACCTGAAGCCACCCACAAGTGCTCTCATGCAATGGATGCGTAAGCCCAAGCATAAAGCAGTGAAATGTATCATAAATGCAAAGAAGTGAGCAGAGCTGAAGCAACAGGCCCCGGGTCTAAAAGAGAGCCAGACAGGGAATTCAGGGTTGCCAAAGATGGTGAGGGGAGTAAGGTCACCTCCAATAGTGAAAGGAACAGAGGAGGAAAAAGAGAAAAGCTAGTGCCTACTGCTACCTGGGCTGAAGCTTTGAGCAACCTACAGTCCCAGGAGGACAAAAGGGCACAGACAGAGCCTCACCACCGATAACTGAGCCAAGCTACCTGCCAGCCCTGTGACCAGATCTGTGATATCACCAAATCACTGCGGGACCAAAGTCCTAAAAAACCCTACTGAGTCTGGCTCCGACCTGGGGACCCCAGTGAACTGATAGAGGAAATCTCAAAAACATGCCAAACTAAATTTATTTTATAGAACACAAACTATGTATATTTAGGATGCTCAAACAATGGAGTAACTTTCCCATTTTAAAAGTATAAGAGGGGCGCCTGAGTGGCTCAGTTGGTTGGGAGTCCAACTCTTGGTTTTGGCTCAGGTCATGGTCTCAGGGTCGTGGGACTGAGCCCCGTGTTGGACTCTGTGCTCAGTGGGGAGTCTGCTTGAGATTCTCTCTCTCCCTCTGCCCCTACCCCCCGCATACTCATGCTCTCTCTCTAAAATAAATGAATAATACATAGATAAAATCTTTTTTAAAAAGTACAAGAAATTATGAGAAATGAAAAAAACAACTGGATATAATATAAAATCTTGGAAATGAAAAAGATAGTCATTAGTATGAGAACAAATAAATGGGATAAACTGTAGCCTAGACAGAACCAAAGAGAAAATAAATGATAAGGAAATAGTCCGGAGGAATGCAAGGCCTATTCTCTTTAAAACCGTCAAAAGGCAAGGGCCTTAAAGAAAGGGAAGGACTAAGGAACTGTTTTAGACTGGAGAAAAATGGGAGAGAGAAATGATGACAGAACACATGCAGTTAAATATTAATAGGAGATTTGTGAGTTCTTTGTACTATTCTTGCAATTGCTCTGGAATTTTTAAATTATTTCAAAACAAACTATTTATATTATAAATGAGTCTCATCAGTATATCCTCAAGCAGGAATAGTGGATTCTTCATACCAATATTTCTTAATGAAACAAGAAAACACTTGTGTTGCTATCTTAAAACTATTTCTAAAATCCAGAAACAGGACTTCACTGTACTTTGTCAAGAAAGAAAGAAAGAGAGAGAGAGAGAGAGAGAGGGAGGGAGGAAGGGAGGGAGGAAGAGAGAGAGAGAAAGAAAGAAAAAGAGAAAGGAGAGAAAGAAAGAAAGAAAGAAAAAAAGAAAGAAAGAAAGAAAGAAAGAAGAAAGAGAAAGAAAGAAAAAGAAAAAGAAAGAAAGAAAAAGAAAGAAAGAAAGAAAGAAAGAAAGAAAGAAAGAAAGGAAGAAAGAAAGAAAGGAAGAAAGAAAGAAAAAGGAAGAAAGGAAGGAAGGAAGGAAAGGGAGGCAGGTCCAATTAGGCTTTATTTCGGAAAAAGAAATAAGATCATTCTCTATGCATGTCAATAATGAATTGATTTTTTCTATCTATGCCTGGGAAGGCAAAACCTCTTTAAAGAGTCAGGAAGTTTTGACTATCATCTGACTAAAGTTAAGATGCGGGGAAACTGCCTAATTGTTCTCAGTTAATTCTTTTTTTTTTTTTTGCTCTTGTTGTTTTTTTAAATATATAGTGTTGCTTTAAATTAGCAATAATAATAAAAGTGAACCTTTATTAAGTGCTTACTATATGAATGAAGGGTTCACGTAACTAACTTTCCTTACAGGAATTGTAGGGAAAATTAAAGGCAGAGATTGAACATCCCAAGAGCAGTATACTGTTGAGAGTATTCAACACCCTCCATGTGGTTTCTGTAGTTAGGTCCATCAGACTTTGTTGTTTTTCCTTCTGTGATAACAGAGAGATGGCGGATGGCACATTTTAAGAGTGACATGGGTAAATGCGAACACTTCCTGAGGAAGTGACGGGATGGTGAAGAGTCTGGGAAACGAGGTCTAGGAGCGCGAGTGCAAGGAAGTGAAGGTGTTTATACTAGAAAGAGGTGGCTTCAAGGAAACATAAGAACTGCTTTCAAATCCCAACAAAACTAGGCATGGAAAAGGGATTACATTATTCTGAGTAGTTCAAAAGGACAAACTCTAACCCATAAATGAAATTCATGTGATGTAAGATCTGGGACAAACAAAAAAGGAAAATGCACCAACGACTCAAGCTATCTGACACAGGGTGAGCTGCTGCCCTGCAAATACCAGGGCTCTGGAGGAATGATTCCTTAAATAAGTAAAAAATTATACCAGATGGTGTCCTATGGCTATTCCAAGCCTAAACTGCTATTATGACACATCTAAAATTACAATCGTTTTGATTCACGACACTTACTATTAAATACTGAAACACTTACTTTCCATATAAATCTCGGAAATATACCTATGGCGAGGTCAGTCTGCATGTACGTGATATTTATGAACTTCAACTACATAATAGACTGAGTGAGGATAAGAGGCTCTTAGTGAATTAATGATTCATCATTTGGCAAAGAATGGGACTTTTTATTTTTTTTAAGATTTTATTTATTTATTTGAGAGAAAGCACATGCACTAGAGTGGGGGAAGGGGCAGAGGGAAAGAGACAGACAGACTCCGTGCTGAGCCAGGAGCCCAATGTGGGTCTCCAACCCAGGACCCCAAGATCATGACCTGAGCCAAAGTCACATGCTTAACTGACTGAGCCACCCAGGCGCCTGAAGAATGGGCCTTTTTAAGGAAATAGAACTATATTTAAAGTCTATAAAATGTGTGTTCAGCCACATAGTATTTATTTCTTGCACATCCCTATTAAATATATATGTTTAAATGTATGTTTAAACATACATATGTGTATGATGTTAAGCATATGCGTGATGTTTAAACATATGTATGATATTAAACATGTACGGTATTTAAACATACATATGTATATGATGTTAAATATACATTTAAACATATATGTTTAAATCACCATATCCACTCTTAAACCTTAGTTCTGCTCTCTACTGGGGATTTAAGAGCTCTCATAAAAGAGGTACTTTCGAGAAGGTGGGCACTGCTCAGGCAGGAGAGCCCCCATCCTCAGCCTCAGGAAAACCTGCACAGGACTGAACCCATCCATAGGGTAGCAATTCTGCTTCAGACCCAAAGCACAGGTCCCCCACCACACACACACATCCATGTTCTCCAGGGAGGTAGACATAACCTACACAGAGTAAGGGAGAAAAACTCAAAGGATTTAAGCGTGCCAAGAAGGGCGTTGTTTTTTGTTTTTCTTTTTTCCTTTATGAGTCAGCAGCAGTTTGAATACGTGCTTTGGCTTAACTCATTAGAATGCACCCCAGGACACAGCTGGTGGTGCCCCTGAGGAGGAAGCAGGACAAGGGTCCCCTGGGTGGGGGGGTTGGTCATCTGCACATACATGTGTGATAATACTGATTAGAACTACACACACACACACACACACACACACAGAGGCACATAAAAATTGGTGAAATCTGAATAAAACCTGTAACCTGGTTAACAGTTTAGTACAAGGTCCATCTCCTGGTCGTGATGTGGTACTGAAGTTATACAACCTGATACCTCTGGGGGAAGCTGGGGAAGGTCAGAGAGGGCTTGGTACTATTTGTGCAAGTTCTTGGGGGTCTATAATTATTTAAAAATAAAAAGTACCGGGACGCCTGGGTGGCTCCTGGGATCGAGTCCTGCATCGGGCTCCCTGCTCAGCGGGCAGCCTACCCCTCCTTCTGCCTGCCGCTCCCCCCGCTCGTGCTCTCTCTCTCTCTCTCTGTTAAATAAATAAAAATCTTTTTAAAAATAAGTAGGAAGTGGAAGGGGAGGAGGAAGAAGATGGCCCTTTGGTTACTTGTCTCAAAGTTAGGGAAGAGGAAGGAAATATGAAAGGGAAAGGAAGGAAAACCCCGTAAGAACTGGACTGCCTCTTTCCTGGAGCCCTTTGTTGCAAAAAGCCCCTAACTGGACTTCTTTCTCTAGCCTTGCCTCCTTTAATTCTATCTTTCTCTTGGCCATCTGATACGCTTCTTTAAAAAATCTGACTGAGTCTCTGTCAAGTTTGCCCATCGCTAACAGGGCGTCTTGCTCCCACTGCTCTCCTCCACCCTCCACCCCATGGCCTCGGCCATCCGAGGATACCTGCACACGCCCCACCTTTTAACACCTCCTCTTGCTGGGCTCATGTCAGGGCCACTGCCCAGAACACCCTTTCCTTCCTCCATCTCGCTCTCCCTCCTCTTTCAAGTTGTCACCTCAGTACCCGAGATTCTGGGATGCCTATCCTCCCCTGTCCCAGGGTTGGGCTAAGTCTCCCCCCTTGGTGCTCTGCTTGCTTCTGTCCGGGGATATTCAGTGCTGTCTGGGCCCATCCACTCAGAGCAGGAGCCCACACAGTTGGAATGCAGGTAGGTGGGTCACAAGCACCAGGTCTGGCCGAACCAAACACTGAGGGATTTTCAGCACCTCTTCTTTATATCCCTGAATTCTCCACGTTGTTTTGCAGTGATATGTCTGTGTCTGGTGTCCCCCCCCACCCCAAGAACACCCCCCAGATGGAGAGCTTCTGTGGATGCGTAGTGCCTGGCAGAGTGCCTGCTACAGGGCTGGTATGCAACAAATCTACGTTCAGCTTACCTGACCCAGAAGACAGACATCCTGGCCACATTTTGCTTCACATCCAAAACTAGGAGGCAAGGCAAGCGTGCCTTCTCCCAAGAATGTAAAAAGGCGGTCAGAGAAATCCCGGCACCCAGAGTCAGTGGAGACCAAAGGGAATGTGGGATGTAGCATCGGATTGAACCCGAGGGAACTGTGGAGGCTGAAATGGCACAGCTGGTGGCATGGCTCCTGGCCGGGACGGGCAAGGTGGTCAGCACAGGACTGTAACCACCCACACAGCCAAGGAGAGGGCTCCTCGAAGATCAGGGAACCTGACCAGAGCACGGTTTTCCTGAACACCAAGAGAAAAGTGTCTCCCGTAACAGAATTTCATCCAACCTGGGAATATGCTGATGTAATGAAGAGTCAGGGCAGCAGAAAAGCACCGGCAATTAAGGTACAAAGCTGTATGTACTTTGAAAGCAGCAGGCCCAGCAGCTGGCCTGAGTCAGATGTGGGACAACAATGGAAGAAGACCCAGATCAGCAAGGACATGTGGACAAGCCCGGGAGGGGGTTACATGAAGGAGAACCAGGCCTGTAAGAGTCAGCCAGTCTCTCACATTCCAGGGTGATGTCGAAGCCACATCCAGAGTCTCCTCAGAGCACCCCAGTTTCGTTTGGGTACTTCTCGATTTAGATTTCCAAACTTCTGAGTGGCAGACTCTCATCTAAGTACTGTAAAAGGAGAAATGATTTAAACTAGAGTGGAAGTAGTCATCTCAGTCTGATTTTAATGCCTTTTTTGTGTATCTTCCAGGCCTCCAGGCTCACGGACACTGGTTGCCCAATGGGGCTCTAACTTAGGAGATTCTAGAGACCCAGGCCTCATCTGACCTTGCAAAGACTCGGTGACCTGTCTGTAGTTTGCACTTGATGAAGTCTTTCAGTATATGTGACTCAGGAAGGTAGTTACTGAGGAAAAAGGGGGTAATCCAGCTCCTCGATGCTTTGAAAATGACCTGGGACTCGTATGTGTACAAGTATAAATTCTCTTGGGCCACCACAGCAAATCAGGCAGATCAAGCCTGCAACCCTTCAAAGACATTGCTCAGACTGCACCTTCTCCTTGAAGGCTGCCCTGGGCCTCCCTTGAGGGATGACTACTTCATTTGTACAATTAAATTCTGGAGAGGAAGGGTCTCAACCAGCAGGTATGGGTGTCCATCTCTCCTCTGCCTCTGTTACCCCAGCTCTTGAGGATGCTAACTCTGAGGAGGTGCATCCACACATTGTGTGCAGTGGAAAGTGGGAATAGAGAAGGATGCTCACGTTAACTGAGTGCCTATTTTGTGGCAGACACTTCTCATAGACTATCTCATTTGGAACAAGGAAGAAAAGCCAGTAAGAAAGATAAATAACTCCCAAAAGATCTGTTTCAGTTCCATTTGGCTACTTTCATGGTCCATTATTTTCAAAATTCAGGGAGGCTCCATGTACAAGGAGCTCTGCCCAGTATCATTGTCTCTGGCATGGAATCAGAAGAAGCAGGGGGTTTTGCATCTCTCAAGGAGCTTGTGAATGCCAATCTCACATCAAGTCAAAGAGGTGTTGCCCTGAGATCTCCAACTGTGGGAGTTGGGGAGTGCCTTAGTACAGGTCTGCTTTTCAAATATATTTACATTCCAAGGTAATGGATGGGCAGTATCTGAAAATTCGTCAGGGAAAATGTTATTTTTGGTAAATGCCAACCTCCTAACAAAAACACAGCTCTTTTTCCCTCTCACCCCTCAATAGCTAAAGAAGAAAAGGGGTGGGCAGTGAGGTGAGGACAGGGAGAAGAATCCCAGATTATTTTCCAACTGGGTTTTGTGCAGTAAATGGAATAATAATTAGCAAGGACGAGAGTGCTTACATAGGAGGAGCTAAGGAAAAAGTAGTTCTTCCAAGCAGGCCTATCTCTGGACCTAGTTTGTGATTCTAGGGCTAAGATTTAGAAGAACCCCCCGATAGAGACTCTGGAAGACACTTGTGTGAAAACCCAATTGCCAGCCCACGCCTTACGCCCAGACAGTGAGGATTTGCTGAAGAGCACCTCAGAAGTCAGCCCCACACAGGAGGAAAGAAGAGCAGAGGAGTGGAGAAGTACCCCCTTGGACAAGGGTTTGAGGCGTACCTGAGCTCGGCTGCCTCCTGAGAGCCCAGAGGGCGTCTGTGTGGGTCTTGTCAGAGGCTTGCTGACTCAGAGAACATTAGACCTTAATGATTCCAGTGCCTTCATTTTACAAATAAGGACCCTGAGGCCTGAGAAAGTGATGTGCCCTGTCCAAAGGTTTAGAACAAGCTGGTGGCTGGCACTTGGTGTGTGGGGGGCCTTTTCCCAAATTTAAAGCATCACTTTGGGCTAACCAATTTTTCTGATCCTGAGCATAGAGGCTACCATGGGTACTCTCTTGTACCAGAGGTCTGTAAGTGGCCTGGCCCGTCTCCTGTCAAAAGTATCCCAAACAAGCAGAAAGAGAGTTAGGAGAGAAACACTCAACCTTGACCTTTTTTTTTTTTTTTTTTTAGCAAAATGAAAAGAAAAACCAAATAAGCATCTTAGTGACTAACAATTTCTAACACGACTGTGTAAAGTATTTGTGGAGAGCTATTAGCAGAACCCTTTGGAAAGTTTTATATTGTTTTCCTAAAGGCCCACGTGCTGCCCAGCCCGGAGCTGACTGTGAGCTTGAAAGGCTTTGCCCTGACACTTTCCACTTCCTGCTCATCCTCCTGTTACCAGGATGTGAATGGGGCGCGGAGGATGACAGAAACTTCCTGCAGCCCCAGAGCTAAGACTGGGCTGACCCACGCTGGAGGAGGCTCTGTCCAGCGGAGCCCGGGAGGAGGAAATCTTGTTTCCTTTTCAATCACCCAAGAGGTGGTACAGAGGGATGTGTAGGAAGTCAGCTAATTGTGCTTAAGTCACCGTCTGTTTCTTAAACAGAGGATCCCAAATCCAGTTACCTTAGAGCTGAGACATGCAAGGAATGGAACACAAGTTTTTCTCAGCCGCTTGGAGAAGCAGCTGCATTTGGCTCAAGAAGGTCACAGGACACTCCCAGCTTCGAAATCCAGAACAAGGCCGGTGAGTGCCTTGCCTTCCCATAACCAAAACCTAAGGGCTCCCCACTTCACTCTATGCACTGCCAAAAACAAGCAGGAATGAAAGCCCGGTTCTGAACGCTGCTGTACTATCATTCAAACAGGACCATGCACCGAGCTAGGGAGGGGGCCTAGGGAAGGAAGGCATTTGGGAACCATTGTTAGCCAGAGAAAAAAAACACACACACTGTAAACATGTATAAATGGTCTGGGTAACTTAGTTGCCCAAGATCCTGTTGAGAACTTTTACTCATTACTCTTGTTATTGTTATTGTCAGAGACATTCCCTCCTACACATCCTTCCTTGCTCCTGGCAGGAGACACGTCTTGATCAAAAGCAAAGAATACTCACTCTCTCCTTCCAATTATGAAATAGGGGGTTGGTCGAGGGTGAGGGGGGCAAAGTACATTATCAGGGCAGTTTTTCATCACTGGCAAGGAATGGGGGTTTTTCTGGGCACTAGCTGAGCAGAATAACTTAATCCACATAGTGCCTTCCGAAAAGGAGATACACAGCCCATGATGTGGAAAGCTTTGAAGGGCAATTTAGGATTCTCTTTCAGAAAGAGGACATGGACGACATGCTTCCTATCAAACCCACAGGGAAAGGCTGCCATACACAGCCAGCCAGCCATATTCTCAGGTAGGAATTTACATGAAAGTCGATATAAACCAGGCAATCTGGAATGGGACTGCATTTGTGCCCCATTAAATCAGGGCTTCACCCAACCTTAATTTGCCATCACTGGACCCCTGAGATCCAGTGTGCAAGTTCATCCCTCAAGGCCCCGGGTCCAAATGCCACATCCTCTTCAAGGCCCTTCCTGGGTTCCCCCATCTAGTCGTCCTCTGGTGATCCCACAATACCTTCCTCCCCCTCTACAGAGAGAGCTTTGGCGGGCACGAAATAAGCACTAAATCGATGCTCACTTGATGGATTCCTAATCCAACAAATCAGTGAGTAAGCAAAAGATGTCAGAATCATAGACACGTCTTGCAAAGTGAAAGCACAGCCTTCAATCTATAAATGCTTTGGGAACATTTATCCACTTCTGGGGAATACTTTTTAAAAAAAAAATAAAGATTGTACTCTGAGATTTAAATTTAAAAAATCACACTCAAAGCAAGGAAAGGAATACTTGTAACTTGTTCTTCGAGTAGTGGCAGCAATGAACCCTTTGAGCCCTGAAGCCCCAGGTCCTGGGGAGAAATGGCGCACAGTGTTTCTGATCTAGTTGCTTCTGAGCTGAGCCCTAGCGCCCAGATACTGGAAAATGCTCTTCCATCTCACATGCAAAAGGAAAGAATTCGGGGCATTTTGATATTTGCCCATGGCCCTCCCACCACATCCTGCCCTCCGTCGCTGGAACCCCGCTGCCTTTATCAGGACCTTCCCACACCAAGCGCTCTCCCTTGTCGTTGAAGAAATGGCGAAGGTTTGGAGAGATGCCTTCCCTCCCTCTGGCCCACCTCCTTTTCTGGTGCCAACTCCCATTCAGAGGAGAGTTACAAAGAATTGTTTGTGCAGGGAGTGGCTCGGCCTTCCCTTTCGGTCCCTGCACCACCCCCTCCTGTGTGCTTTACCGCCGAATTCCCAGCAGCTGGCTTTGTTGCTGCAACACATGGGAACTCTTTCTTAATGTGGTACAAAGGTGTCTGTAGGTATCCAACCATGGCACACTGCTGGCCACAGCTGGCTAAATGTGGTTTCAGAGACTTGTTTGTGCTCCTGTGTGACTAATACTTACCTACCCGCTGGCTGGCAGGAGACCTCTCTCCTACTCATCTGGCACTTGGAACACAATCCACTGGCTTCCCAGCCCCTGCCAAACTCATTCATAGCCCAGGCAGAGGGGCTGGGTTTGGGTGGACCTGAAGAGCAGGGCCTCCAGAGGTCCCAGGGACTCAGAGACACCGGGCATGTTCTTCCCTTGAAGGCTTACGCCCCCTCGGCCGACGGGGATAACTTATGGGTGGTGCGAGCACCATGTAGGGAGGAGGCAGGAAGGCCTCTAGCTTCTCCTCTGGTTGAACAAGTCTGCCTATTTGCAAAATAAGCCTGTATTTTAACAAAGAAAGCTAGGTTTAAATTAGTCAAGAACGTAAAGTGATAGGCAGCACCTGACAGGCTTTGGGGTCAAAAGAATTAGTAAATAAACAAATGAGTGAATGATTAGATGAAGGAATGGACTGATAAGGAAAGAGAGGAACAGGGAGGGCAAACAGTTCTCTGCATTCTAGGAATTTTCCCAACAGACCCCTCTCTATACCTGTAAAATAACTAATGAAAAGATTGCATAAAATACGGTATGTCTGTGTTCTAAAATACAATATTATCTGGCTGTTTAAAAAAGGAAACATCTAGGGGCTCCTGGGTGGCTCAGTCGTTAAGCATCTGCCTTCGGCTCAAGTCTGCTTCTCCCTCTCCCACTCCCCCTGCTTCTGTTCTTTCTCTCGCCGTGTCTCTCTCTGTCAAATAAATAAATAAAATATTTTTTTTAAGATTTTTATTTATTCATGAGAGACAGAGAGAGAGAGAGACAGAGGGAGAAGCAGGCTCCCAAGGAGCAGGGAGCCCGATGTGGGACTCAAATCCCAGGACCCCGGGACCATGACCTGAGCTGAAGGCAGACGCTTAACCATCTGAGCCACCCAGGCGCCCCTAAATAAATAAAATCTTAAAAAAAAAAAAAGGAAACATCTATATACATATGGATATGAAAAATATCCAAGATCTACTTTGTGTGAAGAAAACAAAAGCTAAGGACAGACAGTCTGGATAGCAGGCTACTATTTGTGTGGGTAATTTTTTTTTTAATATATGTTTGTAAATGCATAGGCTGTCTCTGGAAGGACACAGCATCAGTAGTAATAGTGGTTGTGTCTGAAAGGAAAAATAGGTGGCTGGGGACCAGAGATTGGTGGAGACTTTCTTTCCATTGTGCACCCTTTTACATTTCTGAATTTATACCCTGTCCATATATTATCTATTCCAAAACATTAGTGAGTTTCTTTTTTTATTAGTAAAAACTAAAATTAAGATAGATTCATATCTATAGAAATAAACATATCGATCATATGTTTAAAAAGAAAAAAGAAGCATTATCAACAATAGCCAAATTATGGAAAGAGCCCAAATGTCCATCAACTGATGAATGGATAAAGAAAATGTGGAAAACACACACACACACACACACACACACACACACACACACACACCCCACATTACTCAGCTATAAAAAAGAATGAAATCTTGTCATTTGTAACGATGTGGATGGAGCTAGAGAGTATTATGCTAAGTGAAGTAAGTCAGAGAAAGACAAATACCATATGATTTCACTCATATGTGGAATTTAAGAAATAAAACAAATGGGGGGCTGGGCAGGGAAGAGAGGCAAACCAGAAAACAGACTCTTAACTATAGAGAGCAAACTGAGGGTTTCTGGAGGGGAGGTAGGCAGGGGTATGGGTTAAATGGGTGATGAGCTTTAAGGAGGGCACTTGTGATGAGCACTGGGTGTTGTACATAAATGATGAGTCACTAAATTCCACACCTGAAACTAACGTTACAGTGTATGTTAACTAACTGGAATTTAAATAAAAACTGGAAAAAAATAAAGTGATAAAAGAAGTCACACAAAATATATACAGTATGATACTACTTACAGTTTTAAAAATACTCTGAGTATAGGAGCGCCTGGGTGGCTCAGTCAGTTAGGCGTCCGACTCCTGATTTCAGCTCAGATCATGATATTGGGGTCATGAGATCTAGCCCCAAGATCGGCTCTGCGCTTAGCTCTAAGTCTGCCTGTCCCCCTCTCCCTCTGCACCTCCCTCTGCTCACACACCCTCTCATGCGCTAATAAATAAAATCTTAAAAAAAAAACCTCTGAGTATACATGTATACATACACACATGTATGTGAAGACATTTAAAAAGTTATGGGAGGGGAATGGAGAAGGAGCTTTCACTTTTTATGCTGTGTATTTCTGTATTATTTAAAAGCTGTATTCAGTAACTTAAAATATAAATTTAAAAATGAGGCAGCTCGGGACGCTTTAGCTCAGGTCATGATCTCAGGATCGTTAAGACTGATCCCCAAGCGGGACTCCACACTCCATGGGGAGTCTGCTGAAGATTCTCTCTCCCTCTCCCTCTGCCCCTCTGCACACCACCCCCCAACTCACATTCTCTCTCAAATAAATATATAAATAAATAAATAAATAAATAAATATGAGATAGCCCTATATGTGCTGGTCAGTTATCCTCTCTAAGGTACAGTGTTAGGTAAAAAAGGAACAAAGTCGTATATATACTATACAACCATTTGTATGGGGAATTTGCATGTGAATGTAGAGGCTCTGAAAGGCTGTATGTGGGATTGGCACCAACTGTTCCCTCTTGGGAGGGGAAATGGGTGGCTAAGAAACAGATAAATGGGGACTACACCTTTGCATAGTGTATAATTTGCATATTTGTAATTTTGTGCCATATGTACATGCTACCTAGTATTCTAGTCCAATTTTTTATTACTTTAATTTTTAAATATAGGGCTTCCTTATTAGGCTAGATTATGTCAATAATAAGATTAAAGCCTAGGGGCACCTGGTTGGCTCAGTCAGTTAAGCGTCTGGCTCAGGTCAGGATCTCAAGGTCGTGAGATCAAGCCTGCACTGGGCTCCATGCTGAGCATGGAGTCAGCTTAAGATTCTCTCCCTCTACTCCTCCCCTCCATCCAGCACATGCTCTTTCTCTTGCTAACTTGGAAAATCAAATGGCATTTCCTTCAACATCCATACACAATTCCCATTCTAGAATATTCTGTCTCCTTGAGAGCCGGTGCTCCAAAGGCACCCATGAAAACACCGCCTCAAAAGACCAAAGCACAGCTCAATTCCCTCAGTGGTCAGCATTCTTGTGATACCCAGCCTAGAGACCCCATGCTGCATAAAACAATACTAAGAGAAGACTAAAATCAAACTATCTCAACAAATACCGGCTCTGAGCAAATTATTCTAATCATTAAGAACTGTTTGTCAAGTGCCTACTATGTACATGGGCTGGTAGCTCACACCCCCATTTGTCTCTTAAATGTGTCCGGATCATAGACATTGAGGCCCACTTTTTTTTTTATTGTTATGTTAATCACCATATATTACATCATTAGTTTTTGATGCAGTGTTCCATGATTCATTGTTTGTTCATAACACCCAGTGCTCCATGCAAAACGTGCCCTCCTCAATACCCATCACCAGGCTAACCCATCCCCCCACCCCCCTACCCTCTAGAACCCTCAGTTTGTTTTTCAGAGTCCATCATCTCTCATGGTTCGTCTCCCCCTCTGACATACTCCCCTTTTCTTCCTCTCCTGTTATCTTCTTCTTTTCCTTTTTTCTTAAAATATGTTGCGTTATTTGTTTCAGAAGTACAGATCTGTGATTCAACAGTCTTGCACAATTCACAGCGCTCACCGTAGCACATACCCTCCCCAATGTCTATCACCCAGCCATCCCATCCCTGAGGCCCACTTTTTAAAAATCAGATTAATACAATTTAATCCTCCCTTCTTCAGACCATGGGTAGCAGGCAGAGTCTGTCTGTCAAAATTTCCAGAAATTTTATGCGTAGGTCCACACCTGACCTAGCTACATAGCTCCTAAAATAATTGCTCTAAAATATCCCTAAAATTGGCCCAAATGTTCAGGAGTCCCAGAGGAAGGTCCCTTCTGTTCCCGTTGTGCCCACCCCAAACCAAGCCCTGGGGGGTCAGCGGCTGCTCAGTCTCTTCCCCGGTCTCTTCACCCCTCCCAACAATTCCCTCTTCTTCCCTCTGGGCGCCACTGACAAACAGAGTGATTCACAGTTCACTCCAGATACCTCACATTTCTGCCTGGATCAGTCCCACTGGCAGAATGCCTGCCCCCCTCTGCCAGTGTAAGGCCTAAAAGCCCTGGTAACTTCCTTTTTCTAACCACCGGTCCTAGCCGGCTCTCTCCTCCCACACTATCATCCTTCAGTGATACTGACCACTGCTTTGGCAATTCACTGTGCACTACCCTGGGACAAACGACCCTTCTCTTCTTGTCAATTCCACGACTCGTGTGTGCCGGGAATAATTACAAGGAGAAGGATATAGGCCCTAGGAGAGGGGAGAAAGAAGTGGGCTGGCAGGACAGAAGTCAGAGTTCGGCAGTACAGCCTGGCAAAGAAATGGGAACCTGGTCAGATGCCCCAGGGCCTTTTCACCACCTTCTATGATGGGAAGAACCCTGGAGATGAGAGGGATAGGGCAGCTTTGACTCCAGGGATCCTTCTGGGCCTGGTCAGCAGTCCACAACCCAAGTGCTGGAGTGGGGTCTAGTGGCAGAAATGTTGGTGCTCCAGGTGACCCTCACTTCCCTCCCTCCTTCCATCTTCACTACAATGTGCTTTCAATCCCACAGCACCCCCCCCCCCCCCCCGCCTCTTCCCTAGAGGACCACCCTCAGGCTACTGGAACCACTTTACCCAACTAGTAGAAAGCCAGAGGGCCTGGGACTTCTTCCTCCAGGGACCCACAGGTGCTGGGATAATTCTGAGGCATAGTTTGCAGATGCAGACTCAGGCCAAACTACCCCCTGAGGGGCTTCTGAAACCACGCCCTTTCCTGGAGGACCTCAGCTTCCCCATCCTGCTTCTCTCCTGCTCCTTCACCTGTCTCTCCAGGGAGCAAGCCCTTGATAAATCACGTGCCTTCTCTAAGGGCCTGCTTCTGGGGAGCATGACCTACGACAGGCAAGGTGGGGGCTGCGGGAACGCCCTTTGGCACACAGAGAAAGGAAGCAACATGGTTTTGTTTTGTTTTGTTTTTTAATTTCCTAAAATATCCAAGTTCTTTTGTGCGTTGGGAGTAGTGGCAACAAGAGGAGAGAGAAGCTTAGAGGATGGTGCTTGACCTCCCTGGTACTTACATCTCATTGACTCAGTGACTGTGAGCAATCAAGGTCAAGAGCCTGCTATTCGACTTTATTCACAATCATAACCTTCACTGGACTCTCCCATGTGCCAAGCACTGTGCTAAGACTAAGCCCATTCTCTCTCTCTTTTTTCATTCCTCAGACCAACCCTGTATAATAGTACCCCCATGTAATAGATGAGACTGTGAAAAATGAAGTACTCGTCCCAAGTGCCAGGCAGACATCAGGCCTGCCTTCCTATGTTCTGTGTATGTTCAACCGTCACACTCACTGGGATCCTCATGGGCCAGCCGGGCCTTAAGATCATAATTGCCCAAAGCTCTTTACTGGTGGCTCTGAATTTTGAGCGCACTCAAAAGAACAAGAACTAGCCCTCAAAACAAGCGGACTGCAAGGTGAAATCACCAATTTTCCTAAAATCAAAAGCAATCTCTTTGGGGAAGAAGGGTTTAAAAACAGTTTTGTTTTAAAACACTCTTAAAAAGGGCACAGGTAGAAAATAGGCCTGAGGTCTCCGTGGCTGATGTGATTTCAACTTAGTAACTTTAGTTTCCACATCTCCCCTAGTTCTAGATGAGTTTTACCTTCTTTCCCTCCACCCTCCCAATAGGCCAGGTAAAAATTTTTATAGAAACGTTCCTTGTACGCTTATAAAAAGTAAGAAAGGGGTGGGGGGGACACTGAGCTTTTCTGGCAGTCAGGAAACGGTATCTACTTTTTAAAACCAAACTCAAAACATTGTCAGTCATATTAAGAAACAGTTCCGCACACTACCACATGTGAAATTCTTATTAAAGTAGATTAAAATGCATCCCTTCGTTTGCTTTGTTTATTGGAGAGTAGTTTCACGCACTAGCTTATTAGGTGTTATTAACATAGTTTAAACGTTTTTTTTTTTTAAGATTTATTTATTTATTTATTTGAGAGAGACAGATAAAGAGAAAGAGAGGGAGAGGAGCAGGGAGCCCAATGTGGGGCTCGATCCCAGGACCCTGAGGTCATGACCTGAACCGAAGGCAGATGCTTAACCAACTGAGCCCCCCCGGGGCACCCCTATTCACATAGTTTAAACAACAGCACAGCATCATTATCAAAATACTGGGCACCGTTCATCTAAAAGAAAAGAAAAAAAAGAAGGCTCCTCTTTATTTAGCAAGCTTGCTGCCCTTCTTACATAGCTTTGTTTGGGGCTCAAATTGTAGGTCTATCAAATAGGACTGAGGCCCTCTCTTCCCTGCACAGGAACAGAAGGAGCCACGCAACCAGCGGCTGAGGAGCAGTGGAAGTCGGCGGGGGGCAGGGCTGGGGGGAAGAAGGCAGCGGTGTGCCCAGGGAGTAGCAGTGACAAAGAAGGGACACTGCGGAGGTGGTGGCATGCCCAGTGGCCAAGCTGGAGGCCAGAAGGGAAAAATGGCAGACCAACAGAAGCAGTTCCCCAAAGAGGCATTTGGAACAGTCAAGAGATTGATGATATACAAGGGGGTTGAACAAATAAGTATCTTGGGGCCCACAGGAGCCTATTTCTCATCATCAGAGAAGGAATCTACATACATTGAAAGGGAGAAGACCAGAAAGAAAACTGAGGTATTGGATTAGAATTAGATGTATCAGTGTGCACTCATTTTATAATACAAGTAAAGAAACAGATATGTGTGTGTATGTGTCTGCGTATGAACCAGATCGTCCATTAAAAGGAACCAGAGCACCATCCTCCATTAAAAGGAACCAGAGAGCTCCCTGGAGAAATGGCTGGTTCCTGGACTGGGGCAAGGAGCTTGGAACACGTTGTGCCAGAAAATAAGGAAAAGATGGGGCGCCTGGGTGGCTCAGTCGGTTGAGCATCCAATTCTTGATTTTGGCTCAGGTCTGGATCTTAGGGTCCCAGTGTCGGGCTCCTCCCTGAGCCTGGAGTCTGCTTAAAAGATTCTCTCTCTCCCCCCTCTGCCCCTCACCTCCACCCCTTGGCTCACACTCTCTGTGCTTGCTCTCTCTCTCTCTCTAAAAAAAAAGAAGAAAGTAAGGAAAAGCTAAAAGAATGAATGATGGAGACATGACAGGAGCCAGTTTGAAGATGTTCCCACTGGTCAAATGTCACTTTGAGCATCAAAAATAACTAATGATAATAGTCCCTTAAATAATGGAAATCCATGCATCTCTTCATATATGTATACAGAGCAAATAAATGGAGAAGGGAACATTCTGCTTACAGTAGAATGTCAGTAGTAGGCAGAATTAATGGTAAACCCAGAAAACCATTATTCAACAACCATCATAGTGGTGGTTGATTCAGAAGGGAGTTATCCGTGGAGACAGGCTGGTGAGAACAGGCTATTGTGGTCTCCTCCCCAAATCCTTATCAGTTATGAAGGGAAAAACGGGAATTTATGGTGGAGAAACCAAGTGATGGAGAATAACATCTCCAGTGGTTAGATAGCTGGCAACTTCTCAATGCACAGCATCATTTCTAGAGGATTCCTGCCAAGAATGCATGGCCTGAGTCTGGGCGTGAAGACATATCAGACAGACCCAGGGTTTGGCCATCTTACAAAATGAAAAGCTAGTACTTGTTCCACTCGAGATCCTGAAAGATAGGGAAAGACCAAAGAACCATTCCGAATCAAAAGAGACTGGAGAGGCTTGGCCACTAACAGCCACATATGACCTTGAATTGTACCCTGGACAAGAAAGAAAGAAGTGACATGGTGGGAACAGTTGGCAATATGTAAATGGAGTCTGTGGAGGACATGCTAATGTGTGAAAGTAACCTGCATGGTTGTATACCGTTTATACAGGAGAGTGTCCTTGCTTCGGGGAAATACATACCTGCATAATTAGGAATGATGAGCGGTCTGTCAGCAACTTGTTCTCAAGCAGTTCCGAAAAAGACTATGTATTCCTTATTTATATATGTACAATATGTACAACCACACTATATATATGAAGAGAGAGAGAGGGCAAGAGAAAGAACCTGAAAATATAAAATATTAATAAATGGGTATCCTGGGGGAAATGGATAAACAAGATTTCTTTCTACTGTTCTTGCAACTTCTACAAGTTTAAAATTATTTTAAAACAAATTATTAAAAAAAAATGGGATCCAGGCAAAACTTGAGGTGACCAGGAAAGGAATCAGAACAGTGAATGGGAGAGCAAATGAAATGAGAAGTAAAGAGAAGAAAGCAATAAAGCAATTTATTACTCTCTCCCCCAAATGCATTGGAAACTATCTGCAATATAGCTCCAGCTGGTTTCCTCATACATCAAACCTGACTCTATATATGAATATTGTGCAGGACGACAAGCCGGGGCTTTGCTGCCAGACAGATCTGGATGCAGACACTACTTAGAGCCCCGTGCTTGTGGGCACATTATCGACCTTCTGAGACTCAGTTTCCTCAGGTGTAAAATGGAGGGAATCACACATTATCTCACAGATTGTTATGAAGATTGGGGGAAATCATTTACAGACAACCACAGAGATCATCCAGAAGTAGACGATGTGGGGTCAGTGGTTGAAGACAAGTTCTCACGGAGAGCCCACTATCATTTGGGGCTTACAATGCACATCAGTGACTTTTTTGAATACTGAAAGCTCAACTTTCATTCCTGAGTCTGTCGCTTAACAGTTTGTGTTTAAACAAAATGAAGCAATCCAAAAACTGCTGCAATTAGGGATCAGGGCTGTTGTCGACAGAGAACGGTATCAAAGGGGCCTCAGACACATTTATGATGCTGATACCCAGTGAGACACCCACTGTTTAAACAAATTCGTAACATGCTGCATGTTATTTATTGACCCTGTGCTTGGCAGAAGGTGCAAGGCAAAATTGCCTCCATCCACTTCTGAAACTAGTATTCATCAGTCACAGTGCCTCTGTTACACCTTGAAATTTATTATGTTGCAGAAAAATGTCCAGCCTTGTGATAGGCTTTCAGTATTGACCGATATTGACTTACGAGTTTTCTTGACTTGTGAGCCCCTCAGATCCCATCTTTGGAACCACAGAGATTGTAGCCAGTGATGGGTCCAGAATTTCCAGTCAGGAGAAGATGAGGTTAAAAGGAGAGAGACGTAGGGAACTTGTCTTTTTTTTGTTTGTTTTTTTAAGATTTTATTTATTTAAGGGAGAAAGAGAGAGAGCGCGCACAAGCAGGGGGAGCGGCAGGCAGAGGGAGAGGGAGAAGCAGACTCTCTGCCGAGCAGGGACCCCAGTGCGGGGCTGGATCCCAGGACACTGTGATCATGACCTGAGCAGAAGGCAGACGCTTAACTGACTGAGCCACCCAGGCGTCCTGGGAACTTGTGTTGAAGGTGTTTTTATGGCAAGCACACCTTTGAGACAAGCTTAAGAAAAATAGCAAATTTCCTTTAGAATTTCATACCAAATTGAAAAATAACCATTGTCCAGATCAAAAGACATCATTAAGGCCACTATCTATGATCATGGTTGCTGGCTAGCTGTAGCAGGGGCTGATGGAGACAAAGGAAGGGGACAAATAACACCTTTGGCTCAGCCCCCATCCTCAGTCCAGTACCTGGCACATAGCAGCCTGTAATGCTAGCCGACTCCTGTCTTGTCAGCTGAATTTTTTTTTTTTAAAGATTTTATTTATTTGACAGAGAGAGCACAAGCAGAGGGAGAGAGAGGGAGAAGCAGGCTCCCTGCTGAGCAAGGAGCCCGATGTGGGACTCGATCCCAGGACCCTGGGATCATGACCCGGGCTGAAGGCAGCCGCTTAACCGACTGAGCCACCCAGGTGTCCCTTGTCAGCTGAATTTTAGAAACTTCTAGACCCAGCTCTCCATCAGTGACAAGGCAGAGTCAGTCACGATGCCTTCATTGCGCTATCAGGTGTGACTCTGTCTATCCTGAGAGTCTATACTTTCAGGTATCCTATACTTTCAGGTATCCTGAGATTCTTACATGCAAAAGTGGGAGACAAGACAGAGAGATGTGAGAAATAAAGGCAAATGTAACCCAAAGAAGGTATATAACTAATCACAGCTGTGTAGTGCAGGGAGGAGCGGGCCACAGGCATGACTGCGGAGACAGGACCAGCTGGGATTAATGTGGGAGAAGTGTGGGGTGGGGAAAGGTCAGCAGACCCAGTGCTCATTGTTGCTTGCGGCTAATTGAAAACAAAGGGAAAGGTAAATGTTATTTCAGATCCTCTCACCGAGATAGATGATTAAAGTGGCCATGAAGAGCCCTCTCAATTTTTTTTTAATTGATGACACCACCTCTCAAAGGAGTCTACATGGCTGAGCCACCCCCAATTTCCCAGGTTGAGCCTTCATTCTTTCCAGGGACTGCTAATAGCCTCAACTTGCCTATGAATTTTCTTTCCACCCCAAGCAGGCTGTTGGAGGTTTAGGCAAGAAGCCCTGATGACCAGGCCACCCCTAATGGCTACTCTGCATCCACATTTCTGGTCTGTGGTTGCAGGACCAGGTGCCCTGTGGGAGTCATGAGCCCTCAGGGAGCAGCCTCTCAGGAGCCACAGTTGGTCTCCCAAGGACCTCTGAGTCCGTGGACGCGCTTCTCGAAAAGAACAAACATGTCTGAGCTCAGAATATTCTCTCCTATCCATAGAAGCCATCGTGTAGATCTGAAACACTTAACGAACTGATCATTAATCACGAGGAACAGGCTTTGTGGGCTGGACTCCCGTGCAAACACTCAGCTGCCATTAACTTGTATTGCAGATGTCGATATGCAAGAACACTGGTTCTGAATACCAGGAATGTGTCTCTCTCAGATTGGAGGCCGATGAGGTGAAAAGAGAGATTTATGCAATGCAAGCTATCTCTCTCTTCTCTTTCTTCCTTAGATTTTTCTCTATCTTGAGTAAAGTTCGGTTTTCAGAAGATCAATCCCGGTTGTAAACACGGTCTTTAAAACCTTTGCACTACTTTCCTGCAGAATTTATGATTTGTTTACATTTGAGGCAAGGAGCAGCAACAGGGGTAATCCTGAAGCCTTTGGTAGACTACTCGAAAGAAAAAAGGGAATGCGGGACACATGAGTAAAAATACTTCCTTGTTCCAGCCATGATTTGTGGGTGCACAATTCTCCCAAAGAGAGAGGTCATGCCCTAAGGAAATTGGTCCAACCAGCCCTTTGTAACCATTAAAATAAGCCCCTCAGAGCTTAAGAGAAAATTCCAGAAATCCACAGATTTCAGGATTTGGAAAATGCATAAGAGAAAATTTAAGGCAGGTGCCTCGGTGGCGATTTGGGGTGTTGCTGGCATGACTGCCTCCTGGGAATTAAAGAACGCTGACCAGCATGGTGTGGAACTGGCCAGGCCACACAGTGGACACCTGGAATGAGAATCTTCCAAACAGAAACCCAGTCATGAACTGTCCTTGTGGTGGGAACAAAAGTCAGAGGCCAAAGAGAATGGCTGAGTAGGAATCAAATAACCCAAGGTTTTTTCAACATAAATCACAGAAGATTTAAATTCCTCCCTCATACTTACAGAACTCTTGGTCATCTCCGTTAACAGAAGTTTTAATATAAATGAATGGATAAAGGAGGGAAATTAAAAGACCTCAGGTCTAGTGAAGGCTAGAACCTTCTACATACTCATACCTACTGGGTACATGACCTCCAGCAAATAACACACCCGGCCCCGAGCTTCTCCCCAGTGATACGGGAACACTAGCACTTCCCCCTCAAGAGTTAAAATGAGGATAAGATAGTGCACGAAAGATAAATACAGAAAAGTGCTATGAAAAGGTAATCCTGGGGCGCCTGGGTGGCTCAGTCGGTTAAACGCCTGCCTTCGGCTCAGGTCATGATCCCAAAGTCCTGGGATCGAGCCCGCGTCAGGCTCCCTCCTCAGTGGGGAATCTTCGAGTCTGCTTATCCCTCTCTCTCTCTCCCTCTGCCCCTCCCACTGCTCATCCTCTCTTTCTCTCAAATAAATAAATAAAATCTTAAAAAAAAGTTAATCCTATAACATATAAAATGTTTATCACCAGTAATGGAAATAATGGCTGTGATAAATACTTTTGAAATAAACTAACGGGGGCACCTGAGTGGTGCAATTGGTTAGGCATCTGACTCTTGGTTTCAGCTCAGGTCGTGCTCTCAGGGTGGTGAGGTGGAGCCTGTCGTCAGGCTCTGCACTCAGCACGGCGTCTGCTTGAGATTCTTTCTCCCTCTCCCTGCCCCTCCTGCTTGTGTTCTCTCTCTCTCAAATAAATAAAATCTTTAAAAAAAAAAAAGGCGGGGGGAGAAACTATCAGATCCTACTCTAGAGTGAATGGGTGTTAGAAAGGGAAATGTTCTCCTCTTCTTAGCAGGTCTCCACAGTGAAGGCACCCAGGAGGGTAACTGCAGCTTCCACAGGTCAACCTCAGCCCACAAGGAGCAGTGTGAGACTTCTTTCTTCAGAAGGAGTGTTGGGGTTATGGCCGGGAGCAGGCATCTTAGCAGGGGAGAGTCAGTGGGGTGGGCTCAGAAAAATCGGGCCATTTCACATACTATCTCTGAAATTGGGGGATAGTTATTTGTTCCCTTTGGACCTCCAAGTGTTAGGTCTAAAATAAACCATAGGGGGGCGCCTGGGTGGCTCAGTCGTTAAGCATCTGCCTTCAGCTCAGGTCATGGTCCCAGGGTCCTGGGATCGAGCCCCTCGAAAGGCTCCCTGCTCCGAGGGAAGTCTGCTTCTCCCTCTCCCACTCCCCCTGCTCATGTTCCCTCTCTCGCTGTCTCTCTCTCTCTCTCTGTCAAATAAATAAATGAAATCTTAAAAAAAAATTTTAATAAAATAAAATAAACCATAGGTTTCCTACATCTTTTCCAGTACAAAATTCCTTTGATTCTCTATCAGGTAATAAGCAGATAAATTTGAAAATAATAAATAGGTGGAGTGCCTGGGTGGCTCATTCGGTAGAGCCTCTGACTCTTGTTCTCAGTCAGGGTCACAAGTTCAAGCCCCACACTGGGTGTGGAGCCTGCTAAAAAATAATAATAATAATAATAATAAAATAATAAATAGTTGACTTCAGGATAGTTTTTTTTATTGCAAGTCATATGTTAAGTAACAAAAGGGATTACACAGATCTATTGTGAATCAACATCAGGCAAGAATTAACTTGGGTTTTGTTGAAAAGATTTTTTTAGTTACTTTATAACTCGTATCTCCACTAGGCTTGTCAGCCATTCTTACAGGCTACACTTTCAGTGTGCTGTTTAAAAGACAAGATTAAAAATCTTTAATCATTGATTTAAGGAATTTGAGTAATACTGTTTGGTTTTTTACCAGGCATCTTAAATATTTAAGAGAGAATGTGTCAATATTTGGACTAAATGAAAGAAAGATGCAGGAATACATGCGCCCTGTTGGTTATTGAGATGTTTCCCATTGTAGAAAAGGAGTAGATTTTGTTGCCAGCCTTAAGCTGCCTTGCTGTCAAGCAAGAAGAAACAGAGTGGGAAACAATCTGAATTCGCCTATGTTCTATCTTTGTTAAGGCATCTTTGAGTCGGCTAACATATGTTACATACAGTAAATTAGATTAGATCATGTAAGTTTGGAGGCAGCTGGTTGCTTAATGGCTTTAGCTTGTATCGTATAACTCTTAAACACAAAGGAGAATGTGAGAAATAGTAAACAATAAAGCTCTATAATAATAGAGCACTCATTTTGATATTTGATCTATAGCATGCCAAACTTCCAAATAACTGAAATTTCCAAGCAAACCTGAAAAGATTATAAATGACTTCTGAAACGTTTTCTGGAAAGCCACATCATTCATTCACAAGTGCATGCATTTATTCATGCTTAATAAACCATGTGCTGGGCTCTGCAAGGTCCCTGCTAGGTGACAGGGGTCGGTCACTCCATCCCACCAACTTTCTCTCAGCACTTCAGTGAATGAGAATTTGTTGGCATGCATCGTGTTTTAGGAAAGCAGTGTAGTGGGTGAATTCTCATGTGTTCTGTGCAGATTCTCCCACGTGGCGGGGGAAATAAGTTAAGATAAAGGCAAACAAGCTGTTGACTGCCCCCCAAGAATATGAAAAGTTAGTCAGTGAGGGCAGGTGGGGAAAGAATGCTAACAATGGAAAACTCTCACTTTCTAGCCCCCAAAGACAACCTTGTGTATTTCTTTTAGTAAAACATGTTCCCCACAATAGAATGAGGGGTTTTGTCTGCCTAGGGCACTTCTAGAAAAATATGTGATATGTTCACTTACGAGATGTTCAAATTTTGTTGAATATTGATAAAACACGGCTATTAAAAAAGTACAATTAGAGCATGGTCTTGGAACTTGATTTATTAACACAAGGCCCCAAGCTCATCCACAGATTCATCAGATGTTACAGCTACAAGGATCTTACAGTTAACGCACTGGAGGCCAAGCTCACTATAGTGACTACAGCAAGAGCACTGAACAGGGAGTCGTGATACTGAGTCTCTGCCATTTAGCTGGAGGGGCCTCTATAAACCCCTCCAGAAAGGAAGGAGGCAGTGCGGTATTTTGGTCAGGACTATGGGCTCAGAGTGAATTCAGGATTCACGATGACTAATGATTGGCCTGAAGTTTCTAATGATTGAGCCTTAGTTTCTCATCTGTAAAATGAGGATAGTAATAATACCTACCACACTGGACTGTTGTAAGAATAAATGAGGGAAGGCGTGTAATCCCACTGGCCCTGAGAAACCAAGAAAAGAAAGACAATTCCCTGCATACAGATATGTTGTACTATACGTGCAACCCAAGCCTGCTCAAGGAAATTTTGTGTCACTTGCACACCACAAAGAAATCATCACCATCCTCAGAAGCCATTAGGTGCATCTGAGAGACGTCAGGGCCAATTTCTGGGGATGGAAGGGAGCCTCTACTGGGCTCACAGCCATTGCTTCTCCCTTGGAGGACAGAAGCCCAGGAGACTGAGGTCTGGGGAGGACAGTGTCCCAGTCTCCCCAGCTCTCCCTATTAAAGAAACCTGTCTGGGGGGAAAGATGACCCCAAAAAGTGACAAAAAGGCAAACTGGAGATTAAGAGCATAATTGCAGGATATTCCTAAACTCCAACACTAAAGCAAAAGGATTATTGAGTAACAAACTGTATGTAGCCTTTTGGAGAAGGGCTCATAGGGTTTCATAGGAGGAAGAGTTTTCATTGCACCTGCCAGGAGCAACTTTCAAAGTCTTCATTAGGCATTTCTCTGCAATCTTCTCATCTGCCACTCCCCTCCACCACCCCGAGCACTTCTGGATCTGCTTCTACCCAAGGAAATTCCTGGTCCTGCATGGCTCCTCTCTATGTTAGATTTTTCCTTTTCCAAACCCCCAACTTTAAATTCTTTATGCCTCCACTGTCTAGAGCTGATCAGCCCCCACTACTTCACAGTCCAAACCTGGCATATTTCCAAAGGCAGCACCAGCAAGATGGCATCCATCTAATGACATCCAGCATTATTAGAAGGCAGCTGTGGTTACAGATGTTAGAGTGTATTTCCCCCAATACAGCCTAACTCATTGCTTGGATCCCATAGTGAATATACATGTTGGTCAACCCAGCATCCATCTGACCTCTTTTCAACTGAATGCATATTCCCCTTCTAGTATCTACCCTCCCCTTCATGCAGTCCAATGCTTTCATGGAAGCTGACCTTTACCCCAGCTCCAGTGGTGAACCCTGAAGAATCTAAGCCAATTAGACTATTCCCATCACCTTTGCCAAATTTCTTGATTCAGGGATGGCTGTGTAACTCATTAGGGCCAATGAGAAGTGACAGGGGACTTTCTGAGTTTCTGAGAATGGAATTTCCTTGCTCTTCTGAGCAAGCTATGGGATGCCAGCGCTCTCCCACTGGACAGAGCCATCCTACAGCCCAAGATGAAGCAGCCTTGGGGTTGGCAAAGGGAAATGACTCACAGAACCTGGGTCTTAGCTAATGTTTTTAAGCCTCTGGACCTCTAGCTTAACACCAGTCCACCTCTGATGTCTGGTTACCTGACTAGCTACTCATTTAAGCCAGCTCCAGCTGAGGTTTTTGTGTCCTGCAGTCAAAAGCATTCTAACTGAGATAGGCCCCATTGTTTCTTATGTACTGATCTTAAAATCCAACTAGACCACAAATTCTTGAAGGACAGAGACTTAGATTTCTTTTGTATTTCCCGCAGTCCTTGGGACATGGCAGGAGTCTGAGTTTCAACAATGGGCTGGTTTGTTATGTAAGATCCTTTAAGTAAGGTCCTTGGTTTTTGGACATTAACTCTGAAGTATAAGAATTCAGATTCCTGTCAATAAACAATTATTACACTTGATCTTAGCCAAAAGGCCGAGAAGCGATGCTATCAATAAACAATTATTAATGAAAATAATGGCTTTGGATAGTTTGGAATTCTAACCACATGGGAGTCATAATTATAAATTACAACTCAGCCTGAGGGAATTCAAACATTCTTCTCCACCTCGTCCTCCATATTCCTAAGAATTGACTTCTATACAGGCAGCATCTAGTCAAACCCCCAAATCTGTAGAGAGTCTCGGTGGTTTTTAATAAATGTGTTCATGAATTTGGAAGCATAGATTTTTTTGAACATATTAACGAACTTTGAAGAAATAAGCCTTTCAAGAGAAATTCAACTGAAAATTCTCCAAGGTCAAAGAAAGAAAAGAAAAATTAGTTTAATCAAGCAACCAGCCAGTGAGTGGAAGCTCTTCTCACTCAGGGTGTAGACTGTATCGTTTCAGGAATCATACAAAAAGCAGAACATTCAGAAGCCGCCCAGAACTTGTGCCCAAATCACAGCACAGAGCAGTGCTGGACAGTATGTATTCCGAGGACCAACTCTGACTGGCATCTATCTTGTTAGCAAATACATTTTTACTTGCAGGGAAACCCTACTCAGAAACCACACACATTCCTCTTCAGTCCTTCAGTGAGACTCTACTGCACTAAAGCCCTGGCATTTGTGCTGATTTTAGAAAAAGAAAGACATATTTATTAGGATCTCTTATAACATATTAAAATGCTTCTGTGCTAACCCAGGACAGTGTCTTGGTCATTTATGTAAGATTTCCTGCATATTTCAGTGATCAACTTGCAAACTCTCCAAAGCTCCAAGTCACTCTGGAGCCTCACCCTGTCCCCTACCCCACATCTAGAACTTCCATGCTGTCACCCCGAGAGCTCCTGAAGTCCACTGTCCCTAGGAAGCAGTCCCTGACTCCCTTTTCAGGCACCCTATCTGAAAATGAACTTCACAGAATTCCCCCATCACTCAACACCCCCACAGGCTGCATTTACCATAATGGAAATACTTTATTTATCATAGGTATTTATTAATGTCTTCAATATGTTTATTTATATCTCCATTGTATGAGGTTCTAAATGTCAAGGATCTTGTCAGATTCACTCAAATTGAACAACAAGGAAAAACCATAAGGCAAATGGAGTGCTCATCATTCCTTCTCCTTGGCTCTGGGCAAGCTGCTTTTCAGAATACCTCTAACCACAAGTCATCTGCTGCACCTCCTTCCTTTCCCCTTTCAAAATGCAAGTGTCCCTTCCTCCAGCCCCACAAAACTCTGCTTCCTGCTAAATTTTTAAATCAGCTGTGTTATAATCAGCATGCCTTACTATGTTATCCCATCCAGTTGTCATAAAAGGACAAATGATGGGAATCTGACGTGACCTGACAAGGAGAGGCAGTTTGGCTCTAGGAGGCTGAGTTGTTCCATGAGGCAAGTATCCAACTTAAAGTGTTAAAGCCCACCTTGGTAAAGAGCCAGTCATGACACCCCACAAAAAGCAAAGCTTTAATAAGTGCTGTTGGAACAAGAATCATTTCCTATAGATATTTCTTCCACTCTTTTTTTTTCTTAAGATTTTATTTATTTATCTGACAGAGAGAGAGAGAGCACAAGCAGGGGGAGCGGCAGGCAGAGGGAGAGGGAGAAGCAGGCTCCCCGCTGAGCAAGGAGCCCGATGTGGGGCTCAATCCCAGAACCCTGGGATCATGACCTGAGCTGAAGGCAGACGCTTAACCGACAGAGCCACCCAGGCGCCCTTCTTTTTATTCTTTATAAAGCACTTTCACACATATTATTTTGCTAATGATGATGTGATACACACAAGTACGAAAATAGAGCCTTAGAGTCTAAGTGCCTCTCTAAGCATGACACTAGCATGTTATCAGACAGGACAATGAAGGTATTTGTAGTTTCTTTAAAGGCAATTTTTACAAATTTGGGGAAACTACTGTTTTGTTTGTAGGTTCACTCTTCTACTTCCCTGAGACAGGCAGAAAGGGACTTGAAGCCATTCTCGTCTTATTCTCTATTCTCTTCTCTCAACTATGACCATCCCCACACCTTGGAATGTTCGTGGGAGGGAAGGAGAAGCTATTTCTTCCTGCTAAGAAACCTGATCGCAAGACAAGCAACATGTCAGGAAGCAGTGTTCTTCAGGGGAAATGCTTATGACTCTGATCCTCCAGGACTACAGAAGGGAGATAGCCTTCCTCATCCTCTTCCTCAGGACCCCCCCGGCCCTCAGGCCCTTACCCCATCCAGGGTGGGATGAGAGAAGTGACCTCGGCGTAAGGTAGAGGCTGGGGACCCGGGAACTTGGGGATTGATTTCCCCGGGCATCAACAGCCTCTTAGACCCAACCCAAGAGATGAGTTTCTAGCCAGGACCTCTACACCTTCACACAAACATAAACATGGCATGCAGGGGTGTGCCTGCTCAGCCTCCAGGTGGTACTGCAATTCCTGCCTTCTCCCCAAACACGTACGTTCACAACTCCCTGGATTCCAATTGGGAGTAGGAGGTAGAGAGTGGAAAGGCAGGTCAATCAGATACTTAAAGATGAAACATCCCAGGTGTGAGGCCAGAGGCCAGGTGGCTCTGCATGAAAGGAAGGTGGCAGTTTTTGTTTATCTAGAAAATGCAGGAGGGGAGGCCTGGCATTCTCAGATACCTGTTTCTCTATTCTTTTCATTCAAACTAAAAGTTCAACACCTCGAATCACTGGAGAAAGACGGGCTTTCACAACATCTTGTGGATTTAACAAATTCTAGCCACTGCTTACCCAAATCTTACTCTTTGCAAAATACCCCAGGAGATATATTTATTTATTTGACAGAGAGAGCGCGAGCGCGAGCACAAGCGGGGAGGTGGGGGCAGAGAGAGAGGGAGAAGCCCTTTCCATGCCCAGCAGGAAGCCCGACACGGGGCTCAGTCCCAGGACCCTGAGATCATGACCTGAGGTGAAGGCAGATGCTTAATCGTCTGAGCCACCCAGGCGCCCCCTACCCTAGGAGATATAAAGGCTCATCAGGTCAGGGTTATAGAAGAGGCACTAAATGGAATTCAAGGGCATTGCACAGTTCGTTGTTTAGTGTTTCCAAAACTTTGCTCCACAGAATACTTAGGATTCCACAGTTAGACTACACGAGAAAATGCTACATGGGATTCCCCCTCCTGAAAATTCCCAATGGCTGTGAGCATATTCAATGCTTTCTGGATCGATGGATGGATGGCTAAATTAAAATCTTTATATCAAAAAAGTCAAGCGATAACAAGTGTTGGTGAGCACCGGGAGCAAAGGGAACACTTGTGCCCCAATAGTAGGAATATAAACTGGCACAGCCACCATAGAAAATAGTATGAAGTTTCCTCTAAAAATGAAAAAATAGAATTATCATACCATCCAGCAATTCCACTTCTGGATGTCTATCTGAAGGAAATAAAATCACTATCTTGAAGAGATCTCTGCACTCCCATGTTCACTGTGGCATTATTTACAATAGCTAAGACATGGAAACAACCTAAGTGTCCACTGACTGAATGGATAAAGGAAAGAAATATTATCCAGCCATTAAAAAAAAAAAAAAAGGAAATCCTGCCATTTGTGATAACATGGATGAACTTTGAGGGCATCATGCTAAGTGAAATAAGTCAGACAGAGAAAGACAAGTAATGTATGATCTCATTTTCATGTGGAGTCTAAAAAAATTAACTCACAAAAACCGGTGGTTGCCAGGGACATGGGGTGAGGAACAGGGCGGGAAACGGGCAAAAGTGGTCAAAGGGAACACACTTCCAGTTGGAAGATGAACAAGTCCCGGGGACATACCACACCGGATTGTGACTATAGTTAACAACACTGTATTGTATATTTGAAAGTTGCTAAGGGAGAGTAGATTTTCAAAGTTCTCAACACACAAAAATTCTAACTATGTGAGACGGACGGATGTGTTAACTAACCTTATTGTGGTGATCATTTTGCAATATCCACAGATCACGGCAGTTGTACATCTTAAGCTTACACAATGTTACATGTCAATTACATCTCAATAAAGCTGGAAAATAAAATAATAATCTCTAGGTGGTTGCCTCTAGGTATGCCCTCCCGGAACCTTTAGGTTGCCAATATTCTCTTTGTGAGCTCTAAGTAACAACTAGGGTAGCCACCTTGGAGACAATGATGCTCTTTGTTTCCAGTCTGCCAACCTAAGACCTCTCTCTCTCTCTCTCCCATGTATTTAAAAGCTTATGTCTTTTTGACACCTGTAAGCTAAACAGGCGCAGAAGAGCTAAATAACGAATTCAGCCTTAGGGATAACAGGCACTTACCTGAAGAGTTACACGTTAGAAACTACTCACAATAAACCTGTTCTGGGGGAGGATGATATCATTTTAAGTACAATTCCAGTAAATTCTACAACCAACAAATTCAAGAAACAATCTCAGGGAGCTCGGGGTATGGACTTGCCATTTTTACTAAGTCTGTTTACTCTCACATCCTTATGACCTTCAGAAATTGATCTAAATTTCTGGCCTTGTCCATTTCAAGGAATGCAGTAAGATGACTGAGTTCAGTTCCACGCTTAATCCAGATGTCTAGATTAAGACCTGAGTCATGAACCTCTGAATTGTGGCACATTGCACTTCTAAATGTTCTCTTAGCCACTAATTTGCTGACATTTCAAACAAATGATGTCCGCAAAGTGGATCTGAACCCAGGCCTTTACTTCCCAGGATCAAAGAACTGACAGAGCAAATGAAGCCCGTGAAGTGGATAAAAACAAAGTGGAGAGATGACACGACATAAATATTTGAGTGTCAGCCTCTCAGCTGCTCACAGAACAGTTGGACAACGATTGCCTGGCTCTCCTCCGTATGGCCTAGTCACCCTGCTCGCTCCCTGCACTAGGCTGTGCCCAGAGCAGGACTCTGAATGCTACAAACACAGACTCCTCACCCATCCACAACCATGCCTTCCCTGGTCCACTCCCCACTTAAAATAACATATTCTGCACAACAGTGTGAAGAGACTTAAGCCACGGATCTATACACTTAAAAAGGATCAAGATGGTAAATTTTATGTTATGTATATTTTACCACAATTTTTAAAAATGAAAAAGGAGATGTACTCATTACATTGAAGAGCGCACCTACTATCTACAACACAGTTGAAGAAAAGTTGGCCTTAATACTGCTCCTAATAATAGTAATAACAGCTAACATTTACTGAGCCCTCACTAGGGCTCTCATTTAAAAAAGAATCAATCAGAGGACCTTCCAGCTTGGACCATGGCCCAGTTTGTCCGTAAGCTCGCGGAGAAGGCCCCGGCGCTGCTGAACACTGCTGTGACTTACTCAAAGCCTCGACTGGCCACATTTTGGCACTATGCCAAGCCTGAGCTGGTTCCTCGCACCCCTGCTGAGATCCCTATAGCTATTCAGAGCTTGAAAAAAATAGTCAAGAGTGCTCAAACTGGTAGCTTCAAACAGCTCACAGTTAAGGAAGCTCTGCTGAATGGTTTGGTGGCCACCGAGGTGTGGATGTGGTTTTATGTCGGCGAGATCATAGGCGAGCGTGGCATCACTGGCTGTAATGTTTGAAGACCAATCTTTAACATCTGTTTATATGTGGCTTATTATTTGAGTGTTCTTGAACCATGTGTGATCAGACTGGTATTTGAATAAAAGAAGATAATGTATCAAAATAATCAGTCAGAGAGGGACAGAACCATGAGAGACTCCTGACCCTGGGAAACAAACTGAGGGTTGCTGGAGGGGATATGGGTGGGGGGATGGGGTAACTGGGTGATGGGCATTTAGGGAGGGCACAGGTTGTGACGAGCACGGGGTGTTATACACAACTAATGAATCATTGAACTCTACATCAAAAACTAATGATGCACTATATGTTGGTTATTGAATTTAAATAAAATTTTTTAAAAAGAAAAAGAATAATAGAAAAAAATCACTCCACATACGTACACATACATTGTAGAGACTAGTATCATCTCCATATCAAAAATGAAGCACAGAGAGATAAAGTCACTTTCCCAAAGTCACACAGTAGTCACAGTGGATGTACCAAGAGACTCTAAAGATATATGTAGGCCATTCATGTAATTTGATTAAAAGGTAATTTGAACACTTATGGATTATCTATTAGCAGTTGAAAAAAAATGTTCGCTCCTGGTAGGGCACCAAAATGTGTATCAAGGAGAACCCAAATCTGGAGATTCCAATTAGCATTCTCAGGGCAGCACGACCTGCAGTATTTCTGGGGCAGTTCTAGCATTCTAAAAAAGACTTCATAGTGCCAACTCTCCTTCAAGTCACACGTCGGAACTACTCTGTTTAAACGCGTCATGTGGGCTTCACATGGTGTCTAATGGATGCTTTTAGCTGACTGGGCTCCCCTTTCCTCCCCTCTTTCAGTTCTGTTTCCTGAAAGTCCCTGAGGCTGCCATTTCCAGGCTGCAGGTATTGACTATTTCACTCATACAAAGTCCAGTGAGTTCTCTGGAATTTTAACAACACAAGAATGCCCATGAGGCGGGCGATAAGAAGAGATGATGAGGGCAAATCACTGAAATAAAGACAGAAAAAAGATGAGGTTGCACCAGAAATTACCATTATTTTCCATATCCAGGAGACAGCATGACCCTAGACAAATACATAATGCTGAGTTTAAATTCTGATCCAACAACTTATTGCCTTGAATCCTTTACCCTCGTTTGCCTCCCTGTCCACGTCTATAAAAAGAAGTAGACCTACATCTACTTCACAAGTTGTTATGAGACTTGAGAGAAATGTAGTATTAACGTGCTTGCCGAGCTACCCAACAATATGTAAACAGAGTTCTAGGTGTCCTTCCTATGCAATTTTTTATTTAAAAATTCATAAATTCATAACCATCAACACATTTCAAATCCAAAGACAGATTCTGCATTAAAAAGCACCCATTTGTAGAAACATTCTACTCATCTGTGTTGTTTGAAAACTTGATGTGAAAGGCCATGACCACATAGGATTCTGATTTCTATGCTATTTGTAATTCCTATTTAACTAATGAAAGACCTTAGCTAAAATCATCAAGGGAGGCCAGGTATATGTCCCTAATATCTTAGAATAAAGTCAAAAAGGATAACCGTTTACCCTCTGTTGATGTCATGGAGAATGGACAGTCCCAACAAGATATTTTTATACTTGAAACATCCTCTGCCCTCCATTCAGAAACTTCAAATATTAAAACATAGGAACTGTTGAGCAGTTCCAGTCCCATTGTTCAATGTCACTGAAGAAGTATCTCAGCCGTGTTTTTGTGTCACTCCCTTGTCTAAAGCCCTGAACCCTGAATTTAACTTGGGACACAAAACGCACCAGGAAGTGTGGTCCAAGTGCACAGCACCCCATCCAAGTGCCTACTTGGATGTATCTCCCAGTAGCAGAAACCCCAGACTCTCCTCTGAACATGTGGGTGAAAGCTCGGAATCACCCCCTTCTTGTGAAGACCTTTTCCTTAGTGGTCTTCCCAGGAAGCCCCATTCATTTCTAGCACAGGTTCTACCTCCGACAACATCTACTCACATCTTCCAGGCATTAACACCTTAGAGCGACAACACTGTGGGCACCAGCAGCGCGCTCTCTTCTCCATGGTGCATGTAGAGGCATGGCCCTTGCCTTGAGGGCTTATGACATAAGCAGGACAAGAAACAATATTTAGACAAGACATCAGATCAAGAGGATGGTAAGATTCAAATGTGAGCTGTTCTCCTTCCCTCTCCATCCCTCAGAGGGGAGTTCTTCAAAGAGGAGCCAGGACAGGAGAGAAGGATCGATCATTCGGAGGAGACCCTTCTGGGGATGGAGTGACAGATATTCACAGAGAGTCCAAGGGCTGGGTTGGGGCTGAGGAAAGGTGGTTGGGAAAAGGAACAGGAGGAAAAGAAGGCAGAAGTATAAGTAGGAACTGAGGAGGGATAATTTTTTTTTTTTAAAGGTTTATTTATTTATTTGGCAGGAGGAAGGGCCGAGGGGGAGAGAGAGTCTTAAGCAGACTCCTCGCTAAGCACGGAGCCTGACTCAGGGCTCGATCTCCCAACCCTGAGATCATAACCTGAGTGGAAACCAACAGTCTAATGCTTAACTGTCTAAGCTACCCAGGAGCCCCCTCCTCTGAGGGATATTTTAAAGGGACTGGGAAAGTATTTCAGAGAGCAGCCCCTGTGAGATGGCTCAAAAGCACTGAGCATCCCCCTCCAGTGGCGACAGAAGCAGAAGACTAGAACCATCTTTCCAGCAACCTTTTTTCAATTGTCACTGCTGTTATTTCCTAGAGGAAACATTTTCAGAGAGGACAAAGTTTCTACACACCAGAATGTTCCTGGCCATTTCAATAATAGAAAAACTAGAGACAAACAAAATGTCCATCAAAGAGATTGGTTAGTACATGGAGGGTGTCCGTGTGGTAAGTATTGTGCAGACACATTGTGGAAAAGATCATTATTAAGACAGTATATAAACATGGAGAATATACGTGGTTAATATCAGGAGAAGATACTAAATTGGTATGTTACAACGAACTTGCCACAATGCCCAACAAACGTATACGTGGACAAAGACTAGGAAAAATGCAAATATAAAAAAAAGTACTGCAGTCACGTTAGGATAGTAGCATTATAGGTTTTTACAATTTTTTCAAACTCTGTTAGCATTGTTTTTACATGCATTTTTCCAGTTTAAAACTCTTCAGTGCTATGGTGGTTTCATTAATGGAAACATCCTTCCAGTGTTAATCCAAGTATCTCCGAGGGAGCAGAATGGGATGAGAGTTGTTCTTTTTAAGCATCCACCTATAACCTACACTGCTTCAGCAGGCGGAGGGGTGCTAATGAGTCATTTCACACATTTGCTGGTGAAAAGAGCCACCTGGGGTGGGGGGCACCTGAGGTATGTAACACAGGTCACTGGGGGGCCCAAGGGAGTTACTGGCTTGGAATGGAAGCTGTGAAAGCCAAAGATACTAAACAGCCACTTGGACCATTTGCTTGCAATTCTGATAACCCATTGTCAGCAACAAACAGGCATCCCTGAGGGCATCATGGCTCCTCACGAGCCATGGTTTCCTCACTGCTCAGATGTGACCTGGGCTGGGCATCCCTCAGCAGAGCCAAGCTATTTCACTCAGCTTTGTTTTCCTGTGTAGTTTGTTTCTTAAAATGTAGCACTATGGATAAAAATAAGAAAGGCTTGGTTAAGTGCTTGGCCACAACAGCACAGACAAATGCGGCGGGGGGCGGGGGGGGGATAGTCCTCTGAAAGAATCATTTTGCCTACTGTTTTCTACCCGGATTCTAAATCTCCTGAGAAAGTGCTAACTTTGGGGAAAATCCCACAAATGCAAATACACAAGGTTAATTTTCTCCCTCAATGGCTACCAAGAAAAGTATCACCTATTTTGCTGACCTCGTTAGTACTTAAGCAGCATGAGTGAGACCCCAGGGCTTAAAAGGCCTGAAACCTTGGGATGGGAAAGAGTCCCGGAACCATGGTCCATGTTACCCACGTCGCCCTGCGGCACTGAGCTGAGGCAAGTCACTTAGCTCACTGAATTTTTCTGCAATCCGGAAGACAAGCGTACGGCCTCTCTAACACCATCATTCACCCATCCGTTTACCAGATGCCGTCATAAGACAAATGAGGTACAGAAATGAAAAGTTTTAAAAAGCTTTAGACATAGGCTAGTAATATTATTAAATAAACCAACCAAACAAACAACAACAACAACAACAACAAAAAAAACCACACAAGCAAAACACATAAAAGGCTGTGTTTCGGGCATGTTAAATGCCCCGAGAAGCTGCCAGTGAGGGCACAGCTTGGGGAGTGGGCTGGAACGTCTGTACACTGAGATCCAGGGCTCCCCGGTATCAGCAAAGCCCTTGAAAGAGCCACCGCAGATCACAACCATCTATGGAAGAACAAAGGGGGAAACACAGCCCAAAACAACAGAGAGAAGCAAAAGCCAGCGCCTGGCACTTCTGGGCAGGCAAAAGTCCAAGGTGGGAGCCTCCAGGCTCTCGTGACTGATCAGCACAACCCGAAAAGGAACAGCACGTCCCCTGCCCCCTCCCACCAACTCCAAACCAGGGGCTGCTCACTGTCAGCGGTGTGGGCCCCTGAGTCACCCACACGTCAACGCCCTGGGTTTCCCTTGGCTCCTCTCCCACCGGTGTTGCCAGATGATGAGATCATGGCACTTGACAAAACCCTCTCTTTCAAAAGCACCTTTTATCCAAATGGATAAAAAAAGAATTTAACAGGCTTTATCTTTCTGGCTGTCCCATCTTTGGCAAGGCCTACAAGCTCACATATTCAATTGTGTTGTTTTGTTTTGTTTTTAATATATATTTTTAGAGCCGTTTTGGGTTCATGGCAAAATTGAGAAAGTACAGAGAGTTCCTGTATACTCCCTCTCCCCAACCACCCCCACGATGGACAGCCACGCTGGAATGACACGTTTGTTACAGTCCTCGAACTTCCTCATCACCTAGAGTCCACAGTTTACAACAGGATTCACTCTTGGTGTTGTGCATTCTATGATATATTCAGTTTTCAAGGAAGGAAGTAGGCAAGAGGAGATCAGAAATTCACAAACCAGTCAGTAAGCAAGGACTCCAGGCTCCAAAAACAGAACTTCCCTCTCACATCCTTAGTAGAAGGCTTTCCTTCAACCATCAAGCAAGGGACCACATGATGTGTATTAACATGTAGGACAAGTTTTTTTTTTAAAAATCAGCTTGTCTAAGCCAGTGACTCTCAAACTTTCCCATGAATATATAACCCTAAGAGTTTTGTTAAATCCAGATTTTGCTTGAATGGGGTGGCGCGGGGCCCAAGATGCTCCAACAAGCTCCTAGGTGATATCCATGCTCCTGGACATTGGACCCCACCCTGAGAAGAGAAACTGAATTTGAGGTGTGTTAAAAGGGTTGGGAGCTTTCAAGTTAAGTGTATTTGGATTCAGATCATAGCTCTGCCGCTTCTGCCGCTTCCTGGCTGGCCAGCCAATGATTGGATCTATAAAAATGAGATGATCAAACTTACCCTGCAGGATTTCATGAGGTAATGACTGCAAAGTTCAGTTAGAGCCGGCACCCAATGAACTGAGCAGTAATTACCATTATTTGTTTTCATTGCTTGTATCAGTGTTATATCTGCTTTTTTTTTTTTAAGATTTTATTTGCTTATTTATTTAGAGAGAAAGTGCATGCAAGCAGGGGGAGGGACAGAGGGAGACAGAACTCAAGCGGACTGGCACTGAGCGCAGAGCCCAACCCAGGGCTCGATCTCAGGACCCTGAGATCATGACCTGAGCTGAAATCAAGAGTCGGACACTTAACCAACTGAGCCACCCAGGCGCCCGTTATATCTGTTTTGATCAGTTCTGCTTTACCCATCTTTGTATAAAAAGCATATTAACCCCTTTTAGACAAAAGCTATACAATCTCACTAAGAACACCTCATAAAACCAGATTAGCATATGAGTTAAAAGAATCGTATAACCCAGAATTTTAAATAGACCCCCCAATTTTTTCTCCCACTGTGGTTTTTGTGAAAAATCAAAAGAGTTTTCTCTCTACCCTTTTCCCTCAAGGCCCTGGTCTGTATATCAGCCTTTCACACTTGACCTCACACGTATTCATGTGAATTACATAGTGTTAGATTTGGACAAAATTTTGAAAGGTACCAGCCCAACTCTCTGATTTTAGTAAGAAAAGTAAGGCCGAGGAAGATCAGGTTATTTTCCCAAAGTGACAGTTACATTTTCTTAGGACCAGAAGAAATTGGGTTTGAATAGGTTAAATTAATTAGAGGCGGAGGCCATTAGACTGAGGTGATTCCTTCACCTTAACAGCCTCCGCAGGCAAACCAATCCCAAAGCCTGGAATGCCTCAAGGTTAAGAAATCCAAACCTGGACAACCAATCACAAATGGCCAGGCAGGGTTTCCACACAAGGCAACCACTTAAGCTTTAACCAATCAAATAATTTCCTTGCTTTGCTTCTGCATCTTCCCTATAAAGTTCTTGCCCTAAGACTTTAGGAGCACTCCTAGCCACTTCCGATCTGTTGTGTCCCAGTACCAATCGATTTTTGTTCAAAGAAAAGCCTTAAAATTTTTAACATGTCTCAGTTTATCTTTTAACCCTTTCTTTAAGACTGCTGTGCACCTAGTAAAAGGTAACTCTCGCACACAGGGGACAGATGGGGGAGGGTGACAGACAACAGCACACTCTGAAACCATATACAGGTATTAACAGCAAGGCTCTAGTAGTGATTCCCAAGATGTGGGAGTTCACCGGTCAGAAAAAGGAAAAAGAAATTATAATTGGGGGTGTTACCGACTTTTGACTTGGTCAAGAAAGAACTTTTTCCTGTAGTTATTATCATTCACTATCACCACTATCCCATGAAAGGACAAAAACATTTCAATGCCAAAAGGAATAGAATGGACACAATCCCAGAATAAAGGGCATTCTTATAATTTTAGATTTATGAAAATTTCAATTATAGCTCCTATTTTTCTCATTTTATCGCAAATGAGCAACCAGAAGCGATCACTGATCCTTAATCTACTTTGAGTCACAAGTGCCTCTGAGAATATGATGAAAATAATGGACCTTTTCCCAGGAAAATGTACATACCTACATACATATATTTTTTTCAAATAAGTCCAAGTATTTGCAGGCCCTAGGTCAAGATCACCTGCTCTTAGCTGGTAATTTAGTCTCCACCTGACTCACTAGTGACCTCAGCCTCTGGTCAGCGGTCCTCTACAAACTGCAGGAGAGGGGTCTGAGGTCCTCTACAAACTGCAGGAGACTCAGGACAAGGTCTCACCCTCAGGCTCTAAGGCTCTCAGGACTAACCTTCTGCACAGTGGCCTGAATTTTCATGAGAGGAGTACGAAGGAGTTTCTTCCTTTGCCTGGACTCTGCCCATCAATGGTAACACCAAATTCAAAAATATCGCCCACCCCCAAAAAAGCCCCAAGACCAAAAGTTCCTCTGGGTCCAGGAGGACCAAGAAGCTCCACCTGGTAGTGTAAGGTCATGGGATTCTGGGAAGGAGACTTAAAAAAAAAAAAAAAAGGAAAAAGTCTCTCTGAAACAAGACCAAGGAATACAGATTCAGGTCTGTCTGGGTCTCACATCCAGATCATTCTCAAAGCCCTCTGGAGCAAATACAGCTGAAGTCAGGACAGCTAAAACAGGTCCAGGTTCAGTCCATCAGTCCGTGCTATAGGAATGGGGTGGATGGCACCTAAATATCCTAGAAACAGTATCCGGTGTCACCCAGAAAATGATGTGGGTGACAAAGTCATTACAGCCTGCTTGTGAGTGATGAGCAACGGGAGAAGCTTCTTGACCTTCAGAGGCAGGCAGACTATTCAGAATGGCTTCTCAGCCGTGTCTGTCTTAATATGATCAGACCTACCTGCACCATCCATCCACCCAGCTTGCAGTTCCTGAGGTTGCCCATACAGAACGTATGATATCATTCAATTGTATCCCTCTGAAATGACCCACACAGAACATACGATACCATTCTACAGTATCGTAGAATGGCCTTTTCTTTGGAAAAGGCCAAAGAAAAGTGATCTTGGCTGCAAGCCTCAATGACTGTGTATTAAAGAGAGGAAAATCCAGGGGCGCCTGGGTGGCTCACTTCTTAAGCGTCTGCCTTCAGCTCTGGTCTGATCCCAGGGTCCTGGGATCGAGCCCCGCATCGGGCTCCCTGCTCCGCGGGAAGCCTGCTTCTGCCTCTCCCACTCCCCCTGCTTGTGTTCCCTCTCTTGCCGTGTGTCTCTCTGTCAAATAAATAAATAAAATCTTAAAAAAAAAAATAAAATACAGAGAGGAAAATCTACTTGCAACCTCTCCTTCCATCCCCCTACCCTGAAAGAAAGGCATCTGCTTCTTCCTTAAGTCTGTAGAATTCCTAGCTCTAACATCTGCAGACTTTAGGGAGCATCAGGTAGCTAAGTGGATGTTATTCATAGAAATGGTCTCCCTAGATGGATTATCAACCTGGTTTAGTTGTTTGTTTTGTTTTGTTTTGCAGACATAGGTTGGGGAAAATCTCTAATGGTGGCTAGGGTCGGGGAGGGGCTAATGAAAAGATTTGGGGGAAGTCGGGAATCCTTCAAATCATTAAAACCAGTTCTTATCTGGGCTGCCTGGCTGGCTCAGTCCTAGAACATGTTACTTGTGATCTCAGGTCTGTGAGCTCAAGCCCCACTTTGGGAGTAGAGCTTATTGAAAATAAATAAATAAATAAAATAAAGCCCATTCTTATCTGGAGAATGCCCGAAGAGGTGATAATCTGGCATATTTAAATGTAAATGTATGGTGGATTCAGTTCCTGGAGCCCCACGGGGATGAAAAAATACTGGTAATGCTTTATTTCTAAAGCTGGGTGGTGGGTCCCTGGGTATCTCATGGTTATTCTTTGAACTGAGTATATGCAGATACATATGCTCTTTGGGTTATATATTTCATTAAAATAAAAACATTTAATTAAACTCTTCTCTATTCCCACTGCCTACTCTACCTGAAGTTAACAGAATGAGTCAATTAGGGGATCAGATTTCAGAGTTTATCTTTCCTCTGTGAAGTCTCTCCCTCTGAACTTCTTTCCTCTGTGTGGCTTCCTGTTTCCGGACTCTGCTGGAATGTGAGCAGCAAATCTTGAAGAAGAGAATTTGTGAACAGGACTCAGGCCAGTCTCCATCTTTGTGCGTTCAGGGGTGACGCCCCTGCCCTCCACTGCCTGGAAGGAGAGACAGATCAGGTCGGTGGGACAGAGGACTCCCTCCTGAGGGCACACCTGCTCCAGGCGAGAGACTGGAAGCTAGCTGATGGACTGAAGGGCCACCAACTCAGCCTCTCGGAGCCCAGCCCAGGACCCGAAGGGACGCCAAAGGGCGCAGACTCTACAGAAACAGTTCATTCAAGGCATCGTTAGTGCTATTTCTCTCTCTTTTCTCCTTCTTTCTCTCACCATAAATAAATGGCAGCCATCAGTTTGGATAGAGCCGCTTGGGCTCGAGGCCTAGGGAAGCATCCACTGCAGGGAAAAGCGAGTTTGCCTTTCTACTTTGGAAAAGAAGAGCAGGGAGCTCCAGATCCTTGGCCCCAGGTTATAATCAGCCCCGCCGGAAACAGCTTTGTGTGCTCCACGTGAAAGTGGAATTGAAGCAAGTGGCCGGCCGTGTTGACCTGACTGGTTCGCAGTAATCAACCCAAAGCAGCCATGATTCTAATGGTACACGGGACACCAACTCCCAACTGCAGCCATTCGGGGCGTGTCAATGAAAATCACATTCAGGAAAAGAAAAATCACATTCAGAATGTAGTAAAGTGAACAATGTATCTTCTTTGAAGAGGAGAACAGTTGAAAGAAACTAGTCAATGGTAATTAACAGCAACTTAGAGCTTGAATGAAACCAGGTGCAACTAGAGGGTGAGTATGTCTTGGTTAGGCACAAATGCTATAAAGGAAGCGGTCAGACCCTTGGGCTCCGCTGGAGGGCAGCATGAGCCGGCCTCGGGTTCCAGAAGCAACAGACCTTCCCCATCTTCCCCAGCTGGAAAGGAGCTTTTCTCCAGCAACCCATAGATGCCCGTTTTTAGTTAGTTATTATTTGCCATTATTCCTATTGCTGATGGTATTCTAAGTCTTTTGCTATGAAGTAGCATTGAACAAATTTATTTTTCAATATACAAGCCCGTTGTGGCCTTGGAGACATCATGACAGGGATTAAAACTATGATGGGGGCGCCTGGGTGGCTCAGTCGGTTAAGCGTCTGCCTTCGGCTCAGGTCATGATCCCAGGGTCCTGGGATCGAGCTCCACATCGGACTCCCTGCTCAGCAGGAAGCCTGCTTCTCCCTCTCCCACTCCCCCTGCTTGTGTTCCCTCTCTCGCTGTGTCTTTCTCTGTCAAGTAAATAAAATCTTTGGGGAAAAAAATAAATAAATAAAACCATGATAGAATTAAATAACTCTTAGGAGGTCAACTCCAATCCTGGGATGCCCATCTCCATTCTGACTTTTCTCAAATGAAGTTTCTAGTCTTAATTACTTTCATTGGTAAGGTACTCGAGGAAAAAAATACAGTACAAAACTATTTCCTCTAATGATTAATCACTTCTTCCTAGAATGGAAGAACAGCTGATTCCTGGAGTACAGCTTGTCTGTTTTTAAAAAAGCAAAGCACTCCACAGCCTAACCCTCCCCTTTCTCATTTGATAGACTCAGATGGTAACCACACCCTGATGTGGGGTCTTGGGGTTTTTTGTGTTTTTTGTGTTCTTCCACACCCCTGAAAGTAAGCCTCTTGCCTCACACTTACTAGTGGCACCATTGGGTTCCCGAACTTCAGAAACAACTGAGGGGAAGAGAAAGGGGCTCATCTTTATTTCAAGTTTACTCGGTGTCAGGTATTATGCTTGGCAGTTCACATATAGCATTTCATTTAATTTCACAACAACCCCAGAAGATATCCCATTGCTCTCAAACGGAGGCTCAGGGAAGTTAAATATTATGACCAAGTTCGCACAACTGGTTAAGTGGAAACACAGGGTTTAAGTTAAGATCTGTCTTCTTCCAAAGCTTTGGTCCTTTCCAGTGTACTCTATAGTTCCCTAAATTTCAAGAAAGCTAATACAGAGGGTGAGTCTGCCTATTGTTACCCTGGAGCTTGTGCGGGTACATGTCTTTTTAATGAGACACACTTTTTAAAAATATTTTTTAATCTAAAAACACCTCTCAAGCACTGACTAGATGAATGACATCATCACATCAGTGATAAAAAGACACCCCTTTTCTGGTTCATAAACATGTGATGCCATATCCAAAAAAAGTGAAGCAATCACAAGCTGTGAATTCCTAACAAGTCTCTGCAAATCTTGTACCAACACTAGAGGAGCAGAGAAATGCGGTGTTAAAAAGTGAGAAGAAAATGTAAGGTGCATCAAGTCTAAATGTCCAAGCGGAAGCCCAGAAGAGCCCAGTGACTTGCCCAGAGTCACACAGCCTGACCATGGCAAGCCAGGCTCAGGACTTGACTGGACAGGAGTCAACAGCTCCTACACTTCAGGAAAACACCCTTGTACAGAATGTCCCCTGCCCAGTGAGAAGCCTGTGGGAGTCCCCAGTATTAGTCTACAGGTTGCTCTGAAGGTATTTTTTAGATATAATTAACATATAAACAGTAAACTGCGTAAAACAGATTACCCTCCATAAGAAGGGTGGGCCTAATCCAGTCAATGGAAGGCCTTAAGAGTTTCCGAAGAAAAAACTCCTCCTCGGGAATGCAACATAGAAATGCTGCCAGAGTTTCCAGACTACTGCCCTGCAAAACTGAGACTCAAGATTCCAACATCGATTCTTTTTTTCATCTTCAACTCATTTCTCCTAACTCCCACTCCCTGCCTCTGGCAACCACCAATCTCTTGTCTGTATCTATGAGCTTAGGTCTTTTGCGGAGGGCTTTGTTTTTGTTTTAGATTCCATATATAAGATCAGATGGTATTCGTCTTTCTCTGCCCAACTTATTTCACTTAGAATAATGCCCTCAAGGTCCATCCATGTTGTCACAAATGGCAAGATTTCCTTCGTTTTTATGGCTAATACTCATAGATACATATAACCACATTTTCTTTATCCATTCGTCCATTGATGGATACTTAGGTTACTTCCACATCTTGGCTATTGTAAATAATGCTGCAGTAAACATGGGAGTGCATGTATCTTTTTAAAGTTAATGTTTTTGTTTTCTTCACATGAATACCCAGAAGTGGAATCGCTGGATCATATAGTAGTTCTATTTTTAATTTTTTGAGGAAGCTCCATCCTAGTCTTCATACTGGCTGTACCAGGTTGCATTCCCACCAACAGTGCACAAGGTTCCCTTTCCTCCACAGCCTCACCGACACTTGTTATTTCTTATCTTTTGACGCTAGCCATTCTGACAGGTGTGAGGTGGTATCCCATGGAGCTTTGCTTTGCATTTCCCTCATGACTAGTGCCGCGGAGCACCTTTACATGTGCATGTTGGCCATCTGTATGTCTTCTTTGGAAAAGTATTTATTCAGATCTCCCTAGTTTTTAATTGGATTTGTTGTTTTATTACTGCTGAGTTGTATGGGTTCTTCATGTACTTTGGATATTAGCCCCTTATCAGATATATAATTAGCAAATATTTTCTCCCATTCAGTGGGTTGCTTTTTCATTTTGTTTGAAGGCTTCCTTTGCCGTGCAGAGGCTTCTTAGTTTTTGATGTATCCTCACTGGTGTCTTTGATTTTGGTCTTAGATTCAAAAAATCATCATCAAGACCTATGTCAAGGAGCTTACCACCTGTTTTGGGGTTGTTGTTTTTTTTTTAGGAGTTTTATGGTTTCAGTTCTTACATTCAAGTCTTTGAGTTAATTTTTGTGTATGGTGTCAGATAGTGGAAAAGAACAAAAAAGAACAAAACTTGTTGTTCTTTTGCATGTGGCTGTCCAGTTTTCCCAACATCATTTACTGAAGAGACTGACCTTTTCCCATTATATGTCCTTGGCCCCTTTGTTGTAAATTAATTGACCATATATGTGCAGGTTTATTACTAGGCTCTCTATCCTGTTCCATTGATCTACGTGCTTTTCTGCCAATACCATACTGTTTTAATTACTATAGTTTTAGGGTGCCTGGGTGGCTCAGTCGGTTAAGTGTCTGCCTTCGGCTCAGGTCATGATCCCAGTGTCCTGGGACCGAGCCCTGCATCAGGGCTCCCTGCTTGGTGGGAAGCCTGCTTCTCCCTCTCCCACTCCCCTGCTTATGTTCCCTCTCTCACTGTCTCTCTCTGTCAAATAAATAAATAAAAATCTTTAAAAAAAAATAAAAGGAATGCTTCTAAAGTTTAAAAAAAAATTACTATAGTTTTGTAATATAGTTTAAAATCAGGGATCATGAGGCCTCCAGCTTTCTTCCTTCCCAAGATTGCTTTGGCTATTTGGGTCTTTCATGGTTCTACACAAATTTTAGGTATTTGTTTTATTTCTAAAGTGAAAAATGCCCTTGGAATTTTGATGGCGACTGCACCAAACCTGTTGATTGCTTTGAGTAAATAGACATTTTAACAACATTAATTCTTCCACTCCATGAGTAAGAGATGTCTTTCATTTGTGTCTTCTTCAATTTCATTTATGTCTTGTAGTTTTCAATACACAGGTCTTTCACCTCCTTGATTCAGTTTATTCCTAGGTATTTTATTCTTTTTGATGCAGTTATAAATGGGATTGCTTCCCTAATTTCTCCTCCTGATAGTTTCTTTTTAGTGTATAAGAAACACAACAGATTTTTATGTATTGATTTTGTATCCCGCAACTTTACTGAATTCGTTTATTAGTTTTTCGATGGAGCCATTAGGGTTTTCTATATGTATCATGTCATCTGAAAATAATGACAAGTTTTACTTTTTCCTTTCCAACCTGGATGACTTTTATTTCTTTTTCTTATATAATTGCTCTGGATAGGACTTCCAATACTACGGTGAATAAAAGTGGTGAAGATTCATCCTTGTCTTCTTCCTAACCTTAGAAGGAGACGCTTTCAGCTTTTCACTGCTCAGTGTGATGTTAGCTGAGGGCTTGTCATACACAGCCTTTATTTTTTGCAGTACATTCCTTCTATACCTGCTTAGTTGAGAGTTTTTATCATAAATGGGTGTTGAGCCAACATCAACTCTTAAACTGAGTTACCAGCTTGCTGGCCTGCCCTATGGATCTCAGACTTGTTATCCCCCACAAACACTCCATGAGCCAATTCCTTAAAGGGAGGGAGGGAGGGAGAGAGAAGAGAAGGTAATATACACACATAGAGATATATACACATGCACATGCAAATACACATATAAAAGTACATACATATGTACATGTACATATACGTATATGGTTGTTTCTCTGGAGAACCCTGACTAATAGATAGTGAATGAATGAATGAGGTTCTTCTAGGCTGCACATGGGAAATAAAAAGCAACTAAATCAGTGTCTATCTCATAAACGCACTGTAGTAGGAGTTACATACGCGGCTCCTCCCTCCACAAAGCTCAAGCTGAGTGAGGCTTCAAGGCTGATGACAGGGCCATGAGGTGGTAATATCGCTCTCTTTTTTGTTGAACACTGAACACTGCAACCTGGAGAGTTCAAGCAATGTGGTCAAGCCACAGAGCTGGTGTGTGGAGCCGGGATTCAAACTCATGATTGCATGACTCCAAAGTCCACAGTCCTTCCCCCAACATCATGACAAGTCAAAAGGGGAGGTTTCAGGAAAAATGGAGCCGGCCACAATGTCAAATGCTTTAAAGAGGTCAAGGAAGGAAGACTGAACTGAGGAGCAGCTACCTCCACTGCCCCAGTAAAAGATATACAGCCACCAACCAAAGGCCTTCTCTGGTCAGTTCCATAATAAAAGAACCTCTCACTCAATTGGAAAGGAAAGGAGGGACCATCTAGGAATTTCTCTTGGAAGGACTCAACTAAAAATTTCACCCATGAATCTAGTGATATCAAAGTATCAGAAATGTTTGTTGTAAACTCAAGTATTCAACAAAATGTAAATGGAAGAACAGAATAAACAAAAAGACATTTCTGGTAAAAGTATATAAGGAATAGTAAGTGTGTAAGAAAGAGTAAAGGGAAGGTAAGAGTTATAGAAATGTTAAATATTACATAATCTATGCCAGTGTGTTCCCCACAGACCAACTGGTATTCAGTATGTCTTATAGATAATACACAACAGATGCTCCCAACATCATTTTCCATGAGTAAGATGGCTTGTGTCCTCAAAACGTAGGGTGCTCTGAATTAAATACACAGGGTATACAAAGTTCGTTTGACTGGAGTCATCACTCTCAGCCAGCCAAGCTACTGGTCACTGCCCAGCTGATTGGAGCCAGAGATCTTCCCTCTGCCAGATTCAACAAGAAGGGAGCATAAAGAATGCAGTCTCTTATTTACAAGCTGTGAGGCCTACAAAAACTTCGCAGAGTGTATCTGTCCATTTGGTGATAAGTGATCTCCGGGGGCTCAGAAAGGGAAGCTGTTTGGGTTAGCAAGTGTAGGTGTTTGTCCTAATTTCCTGCTCTCACAATGCTTTCATTTATTCCAGCAAACACAGCCTGATGATTCACTGGAGACCAATGGTCATTTGTGCTACTCCCTGGAGGTAACTCTGAGCTGGTGTTTGGGGACATACCCAATCTTTGAACAACTCTATTGGCCCAAGTCTCAGTACCTTGTTAATTTCTAAACTGATTAATGAAGCAATGCTCAGAGTAGTAGAAGTTACTAGCCTCTGCCAAAGGCCAAATTTTTGCTCACAGTGTTTGGTTCTCTAGTTTAGTTTCATTTAGTGACCTCTCAGCCTAGCCCAGAGCCAAGGCCACTGAGTCAGGAGTCTGGAAACCCATGGTCCACACTAACCAGCAGGACTTAACCTCTCAAGATTCTGTTTCCTCTACTGGACCTCAGAAAGGTCCTTCCATTTCTAAAGTTAAGTGAATCCATGATTTAAGTGAACAAGTACATTAGAAGGTATGTATTTCCTTATTCAAACACCACCAAGAGCAGGGTTTCCCACCAACACCCAAGCCATCAGCAGTGCAAACAGAAACTACATGTCCCCCCAGAAAACACCAGAGAATCAATCGAAAGAAGGTATGAAAATTCAGAATGATTCTGGGAAACAAGCTTAATATACACTTAGCGCATGTAACAACCAATTAGAAAAGTAAGACTAACATCAGAAAGTGTGAAACACCTAGGGATAAACTTAACTAGAAACATGCACAGGATCTAAATGAAAAGTTTAAAATGCTAATGAGGGATGCAAAAAAATATCTAAACAAATGAACAGGTAAGTCAACAAAATAAAGATATTAATTCTCCCTAAATTAACTCAAAATTTTAATATTATCCCAATAAAAATACAAATAGGGTTTTTTTTGTTTGTTTGTTTTACTGAACAAGTCGATTCTAAAGTTTGTATGGAAAATAAAGTGAAAATAGTGATCAAGTTCTCATTTTTTAAAAGATTAATGAGAAGGGGTTAGCCCTCTAAGTATATTGAATAGTCAAAGCAATTTGGGATCAAAGCATGAACAAACAGATCACTGATACAGAATAGAAAAATCCAGAAATAGAGCCAAATATATATAAAAATTTATATTATATATATCCACATAAGAATTTATACAAGAATACATATACATATGAGAATCTACATATTTTTTTAATTCCCATTTTGAATCACTGGGAGGTAAATGGATTATTAAGAAATGATGCTGGGACAATTCGGTTGCCATTTGGAAAAACATAAGGTTAAATATATACTATACATATTACAACCACCAAAAAGAAAAATTCCAGATGGAAACAAAATGTAAACCTCAAAAGCAAAATCATGAAGTACTAGAAGAAAACATGGGATTAAAAAAATCTTAACAGTGAAAAAGGCTTTCCTAAATATTACACAAAACTCCAAAGCCATAAAAGACAAGACTGATAAACTGAAATACCTTTAAAAAAGAAAACATCATGATTTTTTAAAAGTATAAACAAAGTCAAACGAAAAACCAGGAATAAATATCTTTAAAGTATATTTCAGACAAAAGGCTAATGTCCTTCATATGCAAAGAGCTTCTCAAATCAATGAAACCAATAACCCAATAGAAAAAAATAGGTAAAGAATACGAACAGAATCGGGCAAAGAGCTCACATAAATGGAACCACACACATGGCTCTTACTCATTGGAAAAAATGTTCAACCTCATTCGCAATAAGATAAATGAAAACAAAACTCAGAGATGCGAAAATGACAAAAATCAGAATGTTTGGTAACAAACATGTTTGGCTAAGGGAAAACATGCACTCTTGTACATTGCCTGTGGGAGTGCAAACTGAACCAACCTCTGTAAGACCAATTTGGCAAAGCTATCAAAATTAATAGTAGAGATACCCCTTGAGTCAGTAATGCCAATTCTAGAAAATCACCTCATAGGTATATTTGCATATGAGTGAAATGACACAGATATGGGATAATAATTGCAGCATTGCTCAAATAGCAGAAGATGGGAAACAAATGTTCTTCAGTAAGGCACTTATTAAATAATGAACTACCCAGACATACTAAGTGAAAAAAGCAAAATGCAATGTGTATAGTATGCTACCAGATGTGTAAAAAAAAAAGTATATATACTTGTATATGCTTGTGTATGAACCGATAGTCAATGTGTATAATCAATACAAGAAATAAGAAATTACATCTGGGAGAAGAACAGAGTGGCTGGGGAATAGGGGTAAGAAGGGCAATTGTTTTTCACTGTATTCCAATTTATAACTTTTGAATTTTGTGCTAGTCAAGAAATTTTAATTAATGCAAGGCCAAAAAATGCACATTCTTCAGCCTTACATGGGACCTGCAGAATCAGATTCTTTGGGGAAGGAGTCAGGGGCTGTGCAATTTTAACAAACACTATGCATGATTCTCATGCAAATAGAAGTCTGAGAACCCTGACAGAGAGCATCATTAGTAATGTACACTTATCAAAGTAATAATAGCAACAATGATGTAAGCACTAATGAACACTTATTTAAAAAGATAAAGCCTAAGACACCACTGCCAACATCTTGCACAAGTTTTTCTGAAAAAAATTCCTTGGCACAACCAAGCATAGAAAGATTTGACACCACAATGAAGCATTCCTTGTTCTCTCGTGTTCAGTTTTAACCACTACTAATAATTTTACCAGCTTTTTACACTTTGCAAAATGCTTTAGCCTCATCTTTTGTGCCAGGTAAGGGCATAACAAGCCTTACTTGGAGTTCCATGAAAAGACGACAAGTAAATTGCTCAAACACAGCACAATACCTGCAAACTCCTGCCCTTCCTTTCCGGCTAACAACTACACCCTACCTTCTGTGGGTTCTAAAGAAACCTGTCGTTGGAAGAAACACATACATTTAACTAGGTGTCTTAAAAAGGCATACCTATATTGCAAATCACAATTACGTATTTCTGAGATGCTGGGGGAGAGAGGAAGGACCTAGCCTCAAGTCTCAGGCAACTCCGGCTTCCCTTCTGCATTCTCCAATTTCTTCCCCTTTAAATCGAGATGAAAAGACAGTATGATGGAGAGATTAAGAGCATGTGCTTTGGAGCCGGACTGCCCGGGCTCAAATCCTAGCTGTGCCACTCTGTAACCTTGGGCAAGTTACTTCTCTGTGCCTCTGCAGACACATCTGTAAAATGGGGATAGCACCACTTCATTCATGACATAAATCGACATATGTGCAACACTTTGTATAGAAACCGGCACGTAGTCAGTGCTAGATAAATATTTGCTATTTCAGACCAGTGTTAAAGGAAGAGAATTCACAAAAACAGAGGTAAAACCCGGGGAAGGGGTAGAGAGACGGAGGAAAACTCGATGGCTAAAGAGAAGACACAGAAGGCAAACAATGAAAAGTCGATTGTTTCCAAGAAATAAAAAACCAACTACAAGATATTGAAGCAATGGGCCAAGCAAAGCAAAGCTGTTTTTTCCTTGTTCTGCGGACGGCTCAGCTGCCAGACGTTTCCATTTTCCGGTCTGGGTCCGTATCGCTGTATAAGTTTTGTATCAGGGGCCCCAGACCAAGCAGGTTTGGCATGAGGGGGTGGGGCAGCACCTCTTACAAAGCCCTGTGTTCATGAATATGACCAGGATTCTCACCCTCTGTGGCCTAAGGCAGCAGGATGAGCTGGTAAGGGTACCAGAAGAGGGCTAGAAGGGAAGTCGAACTCCACCAGCTTCCCACAGACACACCATTGCCTCTGCCTTGAATCTGCACCTGGGCCCGTGGGCAGCAAATGCAGATGGGAGGGACCTCTGAGCAGCCACACTGCCTGATTTTCTGCATTTTATGGCTGCTTCGGAGACGGAGGTCCAGAGAGAGGAAATGACTTGCCCCAAAGTGAAGGGATATCGAGATTATCATCCTACCACAGGGAACCGCCGATGACTGAAATATAAGCCCTTCCACTAATTAAAACATTATTTCATCTCTAACTGCTATATTTAAGCCATTTTTTAAATGCCCATTCTTTAAAAACAAGCACAAAAAAAAAAAAAAAAAAAAAAGAGCTTCTGAGCAAAGTATCTCTTTAACTACAACTGTGTGAGCAGTCACCTCCCTGGGCCGGCTCCCGAGTGGGAAAGCACAGCTCAGACCAGCCGACCCACCAGTTCTCGGGTGCAGATTTGGGAGATGCCGGAGTACTAGGCGGGAGTGTGGTCGCTTGCTCGAATGTCTAACTCAGGGGTTCGACGTGTACCTGCCACATCCTAACTTTCCTTTAGAAGCTGTGCGTTAAGTATCAACCGTAATTTATTTTATCCAGAGCCCCTGTGAACTTACTTAGGCTTTCAGCCTCCTAGTATTTAACATTTGAATCAGTCACAGACACCATAGGATTCTTTCCCTTTGCAGGTCCTACAGCAGGCTACCACCTTGTCCCGGACCCCCCAGCCCCCACCCACCTCCAGGGACCACAGCCGAGGGGTCTGCTTTCGTTGCAGCTAACGGTTCAGCCACAGAAGAGAATGCCTCAAGGAGCCAGAGCTATAGGTACCGAATTTTTACCACAGACCCTGTTTTGAAAGATTTGGTCTAGCAAATGTATTGATGTTTCTCATTTAAAATATTATCAAATTCATACCTGACTGCCCATTAGAGCTTCCAAACAACAGGTGCCAAGCTGACTTGGTATTTCAACCCAGAAACAAAACGCATTTTAATTAGCAAGAGCTGCCTTACCCTGAATGTTTGATCCTGCTCCCCCACCTGGCCTTGCCTATAAAATTATTTCCTCCTCAGAGTTATAGGATCTTTAGACCCCGTGGAAAATGCCAGTACGTAGAATTGAACGCACCAAGCTACCACACTGCCCCAAATTAAAAGCAGCCTGAAATCTGGCATAGCCACCAAAGACTTGCTGTATTGCCCTCCCAGCAGCGAATCTATGATCTGAAATTATTCCAAGGACTGAGGAAAACATTTCCCATGAGCAAGAAGTTAATTCATCTGCAGGGGGAAATGAGTGGCTCCCTTTGCTTTCCTGACCCTCCCATAGGCACCAGGCAACAACATAAAGTGACCCCGGAGAGAGACCCCAGACAGAGCCTTCAATTATGTAAGGTGGCCTAAAATCAGCCATGGGTGACAGACAAATTCTGCAACCCGCGGTAATGGGTCTGAGGACTCTTGAAGCTGAGATGACCCATCTACTTAAATGCACTCCCTCTTTTGAGATATGGCTTGTTTTTTGTGGGTCACACTTCGGGGGAGCAGTGCTGAGATCATGTATTTGCAACAAATTATCAAACTTCTTTATACAACCACAGGTGAGGTTAGCATTGAAAGGCCTAGTTTAGGAGAGCTCATGGTGTTAGGACAGGCTAGATTACAAGAAGCCCCGTTCCCCGCATTCTTGCCCCTTGTACTTTATTTTATGGAAGCTTGAATTCCTTCCCTTTTGTGTTCTTAAAAAAAAAAAAAAAAGCTTTAGCAACTCAGTGGTGACTTGGGTTTGGAAGGAGCAACATCCGAGACCATCCCCAGAAAGAGATTATTCGGAAGCCCCAATTAGAAAAATTCATTTTCCAACCAAATCGTATTAACTCTAACAAACTCCCAACCAGAAAGCACTCAAAGTAATGAGAACTGAAGAGGAAGGAGGGGGAAAAATTGGGTTAACAATTTTCTTCTGCTGTCAGACTAACCCTTTTCTTTTAAAATAGCCGAACTCAGACTGGTTTCTCTCGTGCGCTCCCTCCCCCCAACTCGGCCACCCCCTGGGCTAGGAGAATCCCTCATTTCACTCACCCCAGCCTTGTTCACAAAGTGCAAGTGAGTCAAGGGACACCAGAACCTCACAGACCATAAACTTCTAAATACCCCACAGGGAGTAAGGCATTCAGAACACCCATGTGGTAAAAGCTCCTGCCACCTTACCTCGAAGTCAACACACTTGCCCAAGGTCACAGAGCTCGTGCATGCTGAGCAGGGACCCAAAGCCTAGCAGTCTGAGTCCACACCCAGACCACGGTTCTAGCCCACCTTAATGGTATCCGGGTACATGTGGGACTCAGTGGCTTCTCCAGACACATATACCCCCCAGCTCTGAGTCTCACTTGCAATACTACCCACCACAAAGCAAGATCTCCCCTCTCTTGGGAGACTCAGACTGGCCCCCATAGAATGATAATCAAAGCAGCAAAAAAATGTCCCACACTTCGGGAGCCAAAATGAAATGCCACCGTTGTGTCGTGAAACAGTCTCCTGGTTTTCTGAAATCCACAGAGACCGTTCAGATCATTTCCTACCTTCTGGTGAGTGTTAAAGGACTTCAACCTCAGATGAGCTGGGAGACTTGGTGGCACTTTGCAAAGGAGGAATTAGAAAGTAAAACTGTTCTGTTGCTGGGAGTGTATTTCATTCAGAGGGAAAGGAACTCTGGACTCTAAATGTTTTCAAGGACTAGCCCTACACAGAATGCTTATAATCTCAGATATTGTCACAGAATACTAGGTCCTTTTCACTTATAAAAAGTGTCCCCAATGCAAACTGAAGGTGTTAACTCCATGTGCCAACTTCAAATAAACCAAGGTACAAAGCAGCTCCAAAAGAACAATTCGTTGAAAGGAAAGCCAAAAGGCAATTTGCAAACATCACATGCACTTGTTTTATATGAACATCTCCAGCCACATACAGTATCCAAATGAAACTAAAAGGGAAGGAACTCACTGTACAGAAGACAAAACAATACCCTTTTTATTTTTAAAACTTTGGCAAAAATAGGTTTCCATAAGACATCCCATTAAAAAAAAAAATTAATGTAAACCAACCTGCCTGTGGGTTAGTCACACTATAGACTTCATCGTAGTGTGTACAGATGCCTACAGTATTTACAAATGTTATCTGTTAGGTAGTAAAGTTTTGTTGCAATTTTTCCAGCACACATTCCACAGTAAAATAAAGAGGGGATACTGGTGTTCTTGTATAAAAATTCTTAACAGATGGATAAAGGCAATTTTCCTGAGAGAAGATTTGTTCTTGAAGTATTTTTCTTTCACAATTGGAAATATAGAAATGGGATGTGGTTGTAAAAGAAGTATAAGAATGTCTAAGTTAACATTTTTTTCTTTTAAATTATTTAAGTACCATTAAGTTAAAATGTTTACATTCATTATAAAAAATGTTGTTAAATCTTATGCAAATGATTTAACACTGATTGCTGCAACGCAAATTGCACTTTTTAAAAAAATTATTGTTTACATGGAAGAAAAACATCTTGTTTGCTACCCTGTTTACAAATCCCGACTGACTTCAGATCAGTCACACAATATGCACTTTGAGAAACGTCAGTCACAGTGTACGTTACAGTCATAATGCAGTCTTGCAAACTGAGTCACAGTCCTGACTCAGCCTCCAGAGGTGTGTACCAAATGGTCTTCTCCATGAAAGCAGGTGAAATTCAGGTGTGGAAAAGGTACAAAGAAATTCTGGAACAACCAAAACCGATCAGAAGAAGCACATGATTTGGGGCAATACACATAAAACTTTTTTTTTTTTTAATCTCTCTCAATATTCCTTAGCAGGCAAGGCCCCGGTCCTAGTCCCGCTTTCTGGAAGTGGCACGGCGGACATCAGATCCCCTGGCGGGCCCAGAGGCAGGCTGGCTGGCTGGTGGCTGGAAGGGGCCGTGGCCGGGGAGGAGGCGACATGCTGTGGGCTGCAGCGGCCCTTCCCTGGAAGCTCTCCATCTCCTCTCCCGCTCTTCAGAGATAGGGGCAGGGTGAAGGCAGAGCAGGCCTCTCGGGGAAATACATCTCTTTCAAAATAAAGGCACGGAAATCACGCATCAGAGGAATGTTCTGTCAGCATACTCGCCCTGGTGTGGCCGGCTTGACAAAATCCCCACAGGCCGTGCGCCCTCCTGCTCCCTGGCAGCAGGCTCAGGCCAGGGCAAGGGCGCACCAGGAATCCTGTCTCACCGAGGATGTGACTTCGGCTGGCGAGGCCAGGCTGACGCCTATGTACAACCCATCTTGACCTGAGTACTTGAGCTCGCTGTTCTCGGGATTAGTGCTCTCTCCCGCGCCAGACATCACTGAGGCGCCCGCCTGGCGGAAGAGAGGGACAGAGAGGGAAAAGAGAAGGGGAGAGACAGTTATCGATAAATTTGTCAGGCGGCACTCTCCTGCAAGGAAAACACCCGGAGACAAAGGAGATGGGCAGCGAGGCCGGCTGTGAGGCGCCACCGGCCTCACCCTGGAGAGCTCAAGGCTGGACCAAGGTAGGAAAGGGCAACCGCGGGAGGCCGATTTGTAAAAACGGCAGCAGAACTCTCAGCTCTCTGACAGCGAAACAAACCACACCACCTAGGGAAACGGGTCTCATGATGCCCACACTGATCCAATCATTTCCAGAGAAAACAGAGCGCCACACACACACACACACACACACACACAGTGGAGCCACAACCTGAGCACTTATGCCAAAGTCTAAAATGGAAAGCTACACAGCTCAGCAAGAACTAATAAATGAAATTTTTGAGGGCGCCTGGGTGGCTCAGTTGGTTAAGCGACTGCCTTTGGCTCAGGTCATGATCCTGGAGTCCCGGGATCGAGTCCCACATCGGGCTCCCTGCTCAGCAGGGAGTCTGCTTCTCCCTCTGACCCTCTTCCCTCTCATGCTCTCTCTCATTCTCTCCCTCTCTCTCTCAAATACATAAATAAATAAATCTTTAAAAAAAATGAAATTTTTGAGCACTGACTTCGTACACAGGTTTTAGTATCTACCGCATTTACCTTTAATTCTTTGCAAGGAGAACAGGCCATTTTGAAAGCAGGCCACATTATAAAGAAAATGCTAACATCCAGTATCTGTCATGGTTGTGGCAATATTTGTTGAAGCAAAAGATCACTGTTCTCTTATTTCATTCATTCCTTCCATCCAAATGAGAAAGGTCAAATAGAAAATATGATATAACTTAGTAGAATCAAACCAAAATAACTAAAATCATGTTTAGACTACAGTTTGAGAAAACAGTTGCCTTTGACTTAAAAAAAAAAAAAAAATCTAGCCATGACCAGTATGATGCCCAGGCTGCTCGGTATGCCTCTGAGGACAGGGGTCAGTGACGTGCACAACACCCAGAGAGACAGTGGCCGTCCACACACAGTGCCCCCGGAGGTTGAAGAAGCTCCAACGTGTCAAAAATAACACGTCTTCCTGGAGCATCCTTTACCAATCTGAGTTCAGGAACATGCCACCTCTGGTGTCAGAACTCCACCAGTACATGTGCATCAGCCACAACTTCGACCTGCAGAACATTCCACTGTTCTCTCCAGCGACACGCAGTGCTGACTGCCAGGTACAGGAAACGCAAGGGTGTTTCCCTCAGGATTTATATGTATGTTGTGCTTGGTTTAAGAAGTTAAAGGATCTAGGGACGCCTGGGTGGCTCAGCCAGTGAAGCGTCTGCCTTTGGCTCAGGTCACCATCTCAGTAGCCTGGGATTGAGCCCCGCGCATCAGGCTCTCTGCTCAGCGGCGTGTCTGCTTCTCCCTCTGCCTGCCGCTCCCCCTGCTTGTGCTCTCTCTCTCCCTCTCTGACAAACAAAAGCTTTTTAAAAATAATTAAAAGTTAAAAAAAATCTAGCCATGATTCCATACTTAAATCATGGTTTTTTCCTTCTAAAAAGCTCACGGTCTCTTATTTCTTCCTAGGTTTCAGGGTTTCATCCCGTAAATTACTGGCTATTTGCTTTTTGACACAAGTAGAATATTTTGTGCTTTTCAAAAACATCCCTTTGTCTGTCTGAGCTGATGTGACATCTACTTCAGAGAAACATGGGGCACCAGACACAGCCTGAACTGAACGGAAGGCACCCCTTAACTCCACACAGGGGCCTGGAATCAACGTGGTCCTGGCTCTCTCTGGAACAAAACATCTGCTTTTCTCTCTCATCCTCAAGGTAACTGCATGAGGCTGGGAAGGAGGGCTCTAGAAGGTCTGGCTGTGGGAATTCCTATCCATTTGGGGAATGTCCATCCCAACTTCCCAATCTAGCCCCTCTCAGGTAACCAATCCTTCTCTTTCCTGGTGAAAATGAGGGTATATAAAAATCCAGCCACAACAGTACCACCACACTCCAAGTTCTTTTTAAATTAACACGAGACTTAAACTGAGGGCTCTGGGTGCATAAAAAAGCAAATTTCATGAAGTCACTGAGATGCCTAAAACTTAAAAACAGATTTTGAAATGGCTGAAATAATCCTGTCAAACACACCAAAGTGATGATTTGGTTACCCAGAAATATGGTAATTAACAAGCCATTAACTCCAGAAACTCCACTGTGAGCAAACCCAACATAGACCCAGATCTATCCCCCAAAGAAATAAACAAAAGGGTGATATTCAATTACAAAAGGACTCATTTGAGAAAGGAGCTACCATACAACTAATAAAAAAGAGTGAGTGCAATTATAAATGATTTATGTCACATCCAATCTCATATTGATCTACCTATTCCCAGAAAAAGCACATGTGCATTTATCCAACTAAAGCTGACTTCACCACAGCAAGCGTTAATTTTCTGAAAGAAAAAGGGTACCTGAATTGGCCCAGGAAGCAGCCCACCTCACCTGGCCAGACATGCTGAGAGAGCAGAGGGGTCAGTCACCACCTCAAGTCAGCAACAGGAAACATTAGCAAGGTGCTTCTGAGAGCCAGGCACCGTGACCATGAGCCCCAAAGAGACAGTCGCTCCCTGGATGAGCTCCTAGGCCACACACACACGTGAAAGTAACAATGAACAGCTGCCTATCATTAACGATAAAATGAGTGGTCGAGATACGGAGGTGGAGAAATAGGTCAAAAAGGAATCAAGAGGGGAAGGATTCCTGGGGATGGGCCGCAAGCAGACTTCCAAGCACTGCCCTGGTTCAGCCACCTACTGAGTAAGGGCACCTCTGCAAGCCTCCTCCTGGGTAAACTGGCCTTCACGTCACCCGTCAGGTAGGGTTTGGTGATTCAGTGATCGTAAAAGCATCAGCATGACGCTTTGCCATGGTCAAGACAGTGGTGAGGGCAGGGGTTTCAGCATGGGAGAGGCATGTAGGACATACCAGAGGCCTTCTGAACCAGGACAAGCAAAGGCAGCAAGGAGACAGCGTGCGAGAGGCAAACCAGAAGGCCAGACTGAAAACTCTCTATGCCTCAGGTTCCTCACCTAGAAAAATGCAAATTTTTTTTAAAGATTTTATTTATTTTAGGGAGACAGAGGAAGAGAACAAACAGGAGGAGGGGCAGGGGGAGAATGACAAGCTGACTCCGCACTGAGCACAGAGCCCAAAGCAAGGCTTGATCCCAGGACCCCAAGACCACGACCTAAGCCGAAATCCAGAGCCGACGCTTAACCGACTGAGCCACCCAGGCGCCCCTAAAATTCATTAACATACAGGGCGCCTGGGTGGCTCAGTCGGTTAAGCGGCTGCCTTCGGCTCAGGTCATGATCCCAGGGTCCTGGGATCGAGCCCCGCATCGGGCTCCTTGCTCCGCGGGAAGCCTGCTTCTCCCTCTCCCACTCCCCCTGCTTGTGTTCCTGCTCTCGCTGTGTCTCTCTGTCAAATAAATAAATAAAATCTTTAAAAAAAAATTCATTAACATACATAAAGCATTTCCAACAGTATCTGACAACAGGAAGGATGATACAAGTATACACCACTATTAGCATTTTATTATTCTTATTAAGGAGCATAGACCTAATTTAATCTCCCCAAGTCTGCCCTTCACCAGGTGAGTTACCACCCATCGTTTAGTGGGAGAAGTGGAACTCATTCAGAGCTAAGTGAAAACCATCTACCTCAGCAATGACCTTCTAATTGTTTGACAACTCTTCAAAACAAAACAAAAACCCAGGTGCTTCCTTAGCCCTTCAAAAGGTTCATGGGCCTTCTTCAAATAAACTACATTGAAGAAACCCTAGTACCCTGAACATTCTTCTTAACCCTTGAGCAATAACTCCAAAAGCTAAACTCAACTACCTTCTTTGTCTTCTTTGTTCAGTCAAAAATGTTAAGCTATACGGCAGACCAAGACTCCTGCGCCAAAGGGCAGGCAAACCCCAAATTACATGAGTGACTCACATCAGCTCATGTGAAATCAAAAGCAACATCTGACTTTCTGAGGAAAAGATGGAACAAGTGCTTATGCCAACACTTTTAAGAACCTTATTTGTAATTGGGGATACATAATTTAAACATGAAATACTGCTACAGTTTTTTTGTTTATCAGTCATACCTTAATAAAAAATAAAGGTGTTTATGTAATGATACATAATGAGATCATAGTGATGATATACGATGAGACCGTGATAACCCCAGTCCCCTCATCCATGGGCAGCAGGGCTATGTTCTGGTACACGCCTTAGAAGGCAGTTAGCAAAGCCCATCAAGAACTTTATACCCTACTTAGCTCTGTAATCTCACTTCTGGAAATGTATTTATAAGGAAAGAATTCAAAGGAAGGGACAGGCTCCACAAGGGAAGACATCCATTGCAGGGTAACTTATAATAGGGGAAACCATGGAAATAATCTAACGCCTAATAATATGGGATGGTTTGGAAAAGCAAGGTACATCCGCTCAATGAACTATTATGCAATTATTAAAAATAATAAGATCATGTAGCAAAGTGGAAAAAATCCTGTAACGGCAATGTTAACTGAAAAACAGCAGGATATAATTACAATTTATGCACACAAAAGTATTTCAAGGGAACCCAGTAGTGTGTGGGGACGGGGGACCATCTATTAGCCATCAGTACCTTCCTTGGAATATTTTAATTGAATGGCGTAGTGCAGTCTAACTTTGGGGAAGGCAGAAAACATTAGCACCAGAAGTATCACGCACAAGCACTTGAGGGGTAAGCCAGCCTGGAAAGTCATAAAGTAGCATGAAAAAATAGGAAGGAATCCTAGTGGAGGCACTAAGTGAGAGAAGGGAGGACCAGAATGGGCACCCATGCACCCCGGAAGTCACCTCCATCCACGCCATCTGCCACCGGCTGGAAGCTGGCAGATGTGAAACATGGTTCTACGTACGTTAAAACACCCAACACACTACAATTGGGTGCATCCGTGTCATCTGGGCTCTTGAAACCAGTATTCTGTGTAAGAAATCTAGAATTGGCACAACTCTCCTAAAGAAACCTGGCTTGTCATATCATTGTTTGTCTCAAGTGCCTTTCCCTCTTTGATGATGTTCAAGAGCTACCCTATCAAGAATCAGTACACTACAACTTGGGGGGAGGGGGAAATGAGAGAAAACTTACGACCCTGGACCCAGTACACACACAGAAAATTATAAGCATAAATTTCGATTGATGAGTATGTTTTCCCACATCTAGTCAAACCCTTGAAAGGACCTTATTAGTCCATATCGAAGACATCTAAACACAGCAAAAGCAGGCATTTCACTAACGTAAACCAACCTAACCCCACCAGTGTTCCTGAACAGGCGCTCGGAAGGGAGCGTTTCAGAATGCCCACAGCTGAACCATCCTTCCTCCTCTTGGTGGGCCGCTCACGCAGGCGGAGGTCCTCGCTCTTTCTCTGATCAAAGTGCATTATGAGGGTGGAGCAGAAATCTGTTCTGGGTTTCCATTCACAGCTTATCTGCCCTCCACCCTCCCACAGACAACTGAAAATGGAGGCACTTCCTGTTGAAAGAATGTGTTATCAGCTCCAGACTCGGCCGGGGCTTAGCACTGAACTCAGGCCAGGTTAGGTGGGAGACCCGGCTGAGTGGCTGGCTGGAAATCTCCCTCTTAAAAGAATAAATGACTTCAGGGACAACCCGGGCTTCTGCCGAGGCTTGGGACATGGAAAATGTCCACTAGCCTGTGAAGTAGGCATAGTTCATCTTTAGATCACATGGATTTTTTTCTCCCCCTGTGAGAACAACTTTTGAACGTATCTGAAAAGTCAAGAATTCCTTTTCTTTTTTTTAAAAGATGTTATTTATGTATTTGAGAAGCAGAGAGAGAGAGAGAGAGAGAGAGAGAGAGAGAGAGAGCACACCAGCAGGGGGGGCGGCAGGCAGAGGGAGAGGGTGAAGCAGGCTCCGCGCTGAGCTGGGAGCCCGATGCGAGGCTCAATCCCAGGACCCCGGGATCATGACCTGAGCCAAAGGCAGATGCTTAACCGACTGAGCCACCCAGGCGCCCCCTGAAAAGTGAAGGATTTCTAATTTGATAATCTCCTGGAGTCAGTGCCCAGCAGTGTCTGGCTCACAGTGGGCTCACCAACCCTGTCAGTTCTCTCTCTTTTCCACTGCCTCACAGGCAGGCCCAGAGACAGCTCCTAAGGCACCTCTGGATAGGTGACTCTTCCGAGCGAAAGAAACCCTTACAGGACACAGCCATTCCAGAGAAGCATGGGTTCTCTAGCTTGTGAACATCAATTTCATCTCTGAGGAAGGAAATCAAAAAGGAGTCAACTGGGATACGTTCAGTCCTCTGTGCTGTAATCTCTCTTAACGGAGCCCTGAGCTGAAGAAACAAAACACAGCAACCCCAGGACGAGTGTGTGATCATTGCCAGAGCTTAAGACTTTGATGATGGTCACACTGCCTCCTTAGCTCGAATTCAGACCCCCGGCTTCCATGGTCTCTGATCTGTCCTTCCTACATCTAAGCAAGCTTGTGGTTACAGCTTTTTCTTGTGTGAGGGGAAGCCAGCCATCCCTCCCTGCCAATGCTCTCTTCTCTGCTTTTGTAACCTCTAGGTTAGTTAGGCTCTCTTGTGCTTTAGAGCGGCCTGCTCAAAAAATAAATAAATAACAACTGTGTGTAAATTCCAACAAAAGAGAAACACTTTTAGATATTTTCACTCTAAAAAACTATACTCATTTCAGTTTGGAGGGAGACACGAAAGTGCCTCGCTAAGAGTTTAGGAAGTGGCCTAAGAAGATACACAAACACACAAAGGTTCTGTCTCCATCAGTACCCGTGAAAGTCGTCCATCACAACAAAACCCTTTACGTCTCCCCTAACAGCTCAACGCAAAAGAACAAAAGCACCTTTTCTCACAAGAAGTTAAGAGTCACGATCACCGTAGCCAATGACCTAATTCAGGGTTTAGCAGAATATTTTCGTTATTTTTTTGTACTTTAACAAGCGAATTTAATGCAGAGCTCACTGGCTGCCCTCTTGGGCCCTTTCACCCCACCCCTCCTGGGCTTGAGTAGGCCAGGTTCAACCCATACCCCAAGATGCTGCCCATTTTTAGGAGGGAAGAACAATTCTATGCACACAATCTACCTTGGGCAAAGGAGCAGATTGTTTTATACATCTGTACACATTCAAATAGCAGGTTTGTTTGAAGAAAGGCATAGCCCGAAGTTTAAGTGCCCTTGGACTAATAGTAAAATGCTGATTACAGGGGCTCCGGGGGGGGGGGGGGCTCAGTCGATTAAGTGCCTTTGGTTCAGGTCGTGGTCTCAGGGTCCTGGGATTGAAGTCCACATCGGGCTCCCTGCTCAGTGAGGAGCTTGCTTCTCCCTCTCCCTCTGCTCCTTCCCCCCTCCTCCTGCTCTCATGCTCTCTCTGCACTCTCTCAAATAAATAAATAAAAACTTTTTTTAAAAATGCTGATTACAAACATAAATGGTAGGGGGGAAGGTTTGTCCCACAATTTAAGTCATTGGCATTCTAAAGAAAAAGTTTATCTTCTAAATCAAAATGGATGACCCTATTCAAGTCAAGTCATAAAAGATCCTGAGGAAAGATTTAAAACCTGGTGAATTACCTTTTTTAACAAAACTGGCTTTTCAAATTGGGTGAGTATCTTAATCTCACCGTCTCAATCAGAGAAAGCAGACCATGGTCCTAGAACCAAGCAGCATTTGCAAGAAAGCATTATGGAAGGACTAAGTGTCACAAGGAATGAAAAACTGTGGCTATCAGAAAAATAAAAATGTTTAAAATATGGTTACTTTGGGGGCGCCTGGGTGGCTCAGTTGGTTAAGCGTCTGCCTTCAGCTCAGGTTGCGATCTCATGATCTCGGGGTCCTGGGATTGAGCCCCGTGTCGGGCTCCCTGCTCAACAAGGGCATCTGCTTCTCCCTCTGCCCCTCCCCACCCCACACATGCTCATGCGCTCGCTCTCACTCATTCGCTCTCTCTCAAATAAAATCTTAAAACAAAAAACAAAAACCCATGGTTACTTTGTTAACCCAACAGCTCTACATCTCTTAATTTCCCCCATCAGGAAAGTATTTCTTTCTAATGTCTTGGGATGGAAAAAAAAATCCAAAACAGTGCCATGTAAATAAAGCCCATCCACTATCAGCTTCCAAGATTATATTTAAATAGTGCTGTTCTCCTTGAGCTTCAAAGAGGTCTGCAGGCATCTCCCACTTATGCTACACAATGCTCTGAAGGACCAGATGGTAGGAATTACTTTCCCCTTTTAGGAGGAGGAAAACAGAGGCTTTATAAAACCTCGGCAGCTTACTGTAGTCACACACAGAGCTGGAGCTAGCCCCTGGCTGCCTGAATTTGTTTCCTCCCAGCTGCTAATCTGTGAACCCCCAGAATGAACTTCAGACCATGCCAAGGCTTCACCATGAATCAAACAAACAGGCTTAATCAGAGCTTTAAATTAAAAAGTATGTGTCCTTAATAAGATAAAAATAGGATTCCGGAGTGTGTGCCCCCAGCTCTGGTGAAACCATGCCACGTTAACAACGAACCAGGAGCACAGCCATCGGATACTGACTTGGGACTATTTACTCCCAAGACTCATACAGGACACCGAGATCAATACCTGCTGTCTATTTGTTCATGTCTTTCTTAAAATCTGAGGTCAATAGAATAATCTGTGCTCAGTCCCACAAATTCCAAGGGCTGGGTCCGGGGCCACAGGTAGCTGAATTATGAATTATCGCATATACCAACACCTATCTTTGGAGATGCTTTTTAAAATTATTTTAGTTTTGGGAAAAATTAACAGGTAGATCTCAACATGAACAAAGCTAACACAAAGCTAACAGATTGTATTTAATTCATATCCATTAGATCTTCATATTGCTAGTAACTCTTTTGGCAGACACCCATGAAATGCATAATAAATTACTTTTGTTCCAGTAAAGGAATTCATTTTCTTCAAAATTAATTTAGCAATAACATTTCAGAGCATTCTAAGCCAGGATTTCTTAAATTTGGCCATGTTTTCCCGTAACATTATTTCATGTTTTGTGACAATTTGTATATTCTTACAGAGGCAGGGCTGGGGGGGGGGGAACTGCAAGGGATCTGTAATCTGCAGAGAAACACTGTGTTCTAAAATGAAGCCTTCTAACCTGAGGCCATGAGAAGGCGCAGGACACCCTGCCCACACTTCTTTACCTAGCATTCTGGCTTTCAGATTGAGATAATGAGTCACTTATTAAAAATAGACCACAGTCCTGTGATAAATTGGATGGACATATATATTATAAACTATGTAAAGGACGATACAGTTGCGCTGACTCCTAACATATATATAAAGGCCCTGGATAATTAATCTAGTGCAATGCATCTGTAACTCTTCCTCCTCGCTATCCTCCCCATAATACACAGGTGTGCATGCACGCACGCGCGTTCTGCTGCACACAAGACAAACAGGAGGAAGTCTAGAAAAGGCCTTGGAATCAAAATGAAAGTATGCAAACTCCACATGCTTCCATGTTCCCTGCCAGGCTGGCGTGTGACTTTCTCAGCTAAGGCCAATGTGGTCAGACAGGAACGTGAGTTATTAGAAGGAACTGAAAGAAGAAAGGGAGCCTGGCACGTCGGGAGGGTGAAGATAAAATGCCAACAAAATATTTACGTTCACGGCTCTGTAGCGAGTGGCAAGTAGGATATTAATAACTGTGATGACTGGTCAACTCCCTGGGAGTGGTAACAGCCCTGGGACGGGGAGGCAGGAGACATCGGTTCCAGTCCCGGCTTCAACACCGGCTGGTTTTGTGACCTTATGGAGTCACTCTGGATCCTGGCTTATAAATGAGGCAATAATAAAAACCTAACTGCAGCACTCTCACAGACCCTGGTGGGAGATTAATGACTTTTTAACTCTCTTTTTATTCATTTAGAAAAGAGTGTCGTGGACCATAAACTCTGCAGCGAAACAGACACTTGCCTACTAAATGCTTTTTCAATGATTTCATAAAAAACTAACTGTATGGCAATTTGAACATTCTGAACAATTCCAACTAACCTGGCACTCACGGTGTTTTTGTTTTGTTAAAGCCAATTTTTTTTTTTAAGATTCTATTTATTTGACAGAGACACAGTGAGAGAAGGAACACAAGCAGGGGGAGTGGGAGAGGGAGAAGCAGGCCTCCCGCTGAGCAGGGAACCCGATGCGGGGCTCGATCCCAGGACCTTGGGATCATGACCTGCGCTGAAGGCAGACGCTTAACCATCTGAGCCACCCAGGCGCCCATCACTCACGGTGTTTTAAGACTGAAATCACACCGTTAGAAGGATGTTGGTACTGCAACCTTGTATTTGCGATTGTGAGAGAGCCTTTTAATAAAATCACATTAGGTACATCAACCACAGTAAATTTCACTACCTGTTATCTTTTTATTATCCAACTAACATAGTCTTCGTACTATAACACAATTTATTTAGAAATACATAAAAATTTGTACAATGTTCCTTATATATTTGGTTACAAGCAAATCATTTCTCTGGCATAATTTTCCCACCTGCAGGATGATTTCTGATGCTCAAATTACTAATGACAATTAGTCAGATTTAAGAAAATATTATTTCTTCTCTGAAGATTTCAATATCATTTATCATGTCTTAATCTAGTATGACATACTAATACTAATAATATACTGTATGTTAATTAAAAGCATTTAAATAAAAAATTAAATTACAAAGTGAAAAAAAAATCTAGTATACCATAGTGACAAAACACTGACCGCCAGACCTGGGTCCAAATCCTGCTTCTTAATACGTACATAACCTTGGGCCTGTTACTTTGTTCTGAGTCTCACTACTCCCCCTCTCCCCAAATCGAAAATGGAAATACAACACCATAGGCTGAGTGGTAATTATGAATAAAAGAGAAAATGTACATAAAACACCTGACACGTAAAAAGTACTTGACAGAAGCAGGTTTCTGCTTTCCTATGTCCAGTATCTTGTAAATGATAAAAGCATGGAAAATGCTTGCTCTTCTCAAGAGCAAGAGTACAATGATAAAATGCAAGACTAACACTAATGCCCTGCTCTCCTGCAACCTAAAGGCTTCTGTATCATATTCAACTTAAAAGAGATGAACAGTAATTTTTTTGTCCCCCTCCGGGAGTCTCCTGAGTCAGAACTGCAGTGCAGAGTGAAAACAACTCATACTGTATATGTGAGTCCTTCATGAATCTACCTTTCAGCTACTTAACTGTGGGAATCATTAATAACAGGAATTATTATTTGTCACCAACCATAATGCCATAGTAAATCCAGTGTGATCCAATCACTTGGAGAAAGACAGTGGAGTATAAATTTGCTAATACAGAAGTAAGCCATGTGACTATAAAGCGGTGTTTTCCAATGTTCAGCACAGGATGCAAATATTAACACATAAAATCTATTAAAAAACTAGATATTAACCTACAAGTACCTAGCCTTTCTTCAGAAGGCCTTCTGAGGACACCCAGAGACCCTACAAGCACTAGGGGTGCACATTAACTCTTTCAAACCACTTATAGCCCAAGATTTAGCACCACACAGCTCAGAGAAGTATTTCTTCTGACACAGTCATTGGATAAAGTTATTACCAAGGAGGGACCACAGTCGGGAAACAGGTCTATCCAGGCACATAGCATCCCAGAGGAATAAATGAGGGAGGAATGAAGACACCTAATTAGGATCAAGAAAATGACCAATCAGCAGGTAAGCCCCCCACCCCCACCCAAAGGTGCAGAACCAGCCAGCATCAAATCCGAGATGAGGTCCTTGTCTCAGTCTGAGGACGTCTGCCTCTCTTTGTGGAAGTTGTCTATTACCAGCAACGAACCTCAAAGGTGCGGAAATATTTCCTACTACCAACACACCATGCCTAGTATGTCTCCATTCAGAAGAAGGTTCACCAGGCACCACCCCAAACCATCTTGCCCTCAGAAGCCCTGGGGACAGAGGAACAAAAGCCCAGGCCTACATCATATGCCATGAGGCCAGTGCATGCCACCAGCTCCAAGGGGGAGTCCTTTCCTTACTAATTATGAGGGGAAATCCTGATGGTTAAAATGTACAAGCAGGAGCATGCTACCATTTGTTTACATCAGTTATCAAAATACTCTGTGGAGAATGCTTTGTGGGACTTTAGCACAGAAAAAGAAAGACATTTGTCACCACAGATGGGGATTAGAGAAGGTCCATTATTTAGAAATGAAGGTACTTTGGGCCCCACTTAAGGCTGACTTTATATTGATGTGAGCCAGTTTCAAAGGTGTACCTTCCACTTACTTCACCCGGCTCACCTCCTGCCTTTGGCTCCACACCCTATGCTCCAGCAACACTGGACACTAACAACTATGTCCTCGAAGTACCACAGATGCCCATGCTCTTCTTTCTGGAGAGCTCCAGCCCAGTGTTTCCTTTGCCCTGCAAAAATCCTCCTCCACTAGTTCAGATGCACTCTGTGAAGCCATTTCCAACTCTGAGGTCCGAATTAACCGCTCCCTCCTTTCGACTCCTACCCCAAGGTGTCCCTCATTTAAGGCACTTCCACATCTGACCAGCAGTGAGCTTTGACTACATGTGCTCCCCACCCCTACCACCACATTATCAACAATTTGAGGTCAGGTGCCTTGTTTTACTCAATTGTAAATAGGGCCTCCCGGAGCACAGTACTTTTTAAATCGAACCATGACCATAAAGCAAGGTTCTCCATTTATTCTAACATTATATGTTTAATGATGACTTCAACATTATAGTTGCAGTTTTAATACAAACTTAAGTAGCTTTTAATTTTTTAGAAGAGTTATCAGGCAGGCAAATATGTTCAGTGATTTCTTATTCTCAGACGTTAAGTCTTACTGCTAATTTCATCCCCAAATTAATCCTTCCTGTCACAAAGGAAATACCTTTTATTTATAAAATTTGGGAACTAAGCTATGAAACATATAAGCTTATATATGATATATACATATTACACTATACATCTATTACACACATATTTTACATATATGTAAAGCATTCTCCAGTTTTACTAATCTTTAGTTACAAATCATAGGAGGGATAAGAATATTTATAGATTTATTAAATCTTATTTGGCAAATAAATAAATAATAAATCTCATTTGGGAATTGCTAAAATAGAACACGTTCCCGTATTTCCCTCCTAAATAACAAAAACAAACCAGTAAAATGTAATTTAGTCAATACATGGAATTCAATGAAAGATTTAAGTATTCTTACAATCCACCAGAGAATATAAATATGAAAGAAAATGTTATTTTAAGTCAACCAAATACGTATTTTTCAGTAAACCTGTATATGTAAGAACATTTTAGCATAGAAGACTTTTCTAGGAAAATCTTTTAAGTTCAAAAGGCACAAAAATTAATCAACTGTCTATCAAAATTTAAGTTTAACAAATTCCTTAAACACAAGAATTTGAAAGGAACAAGACAGGGGCTATTTCAATATGAGGCTACATGGCAGTCAACCTTCCGGAACACTGCCCTCCGTCTCTGACACACACACACCACATAGAAAACCTACAACAACGAGAAACTGAGTCATAAGGTAGCCAAGTCAACAACCTGATGACCATCAGAAAGAATGTCTTCTTTTTCCAAGAGGTCTAAGTTAAACAAAAATTAGCAACAAGTACAGAAAGCTAAGACACTGTAGCTTTATGACAAGGGAAGATATGAGGCCTCCGGGCACCACAAAAAATGGTTTCCGTGGCCCCGAGACACTTGTCAAGCCTTTGCTCACAGCAGCAGACAACTACCCTCCCTCCAGAATACTCAGCTCCTGCCAGGCTAGCTCAGGAACCAGTTGCCCCCACATGCAGGACAGGGCAGGAACATCAGGATTTTAAAGGAGCAGGCTGGAGGGCGCCTGGGTGGCTCAGTTGGTTAAAGCGACTGCCTTCGGCTCAGGTCATGATCCTGGAGTCCCCGGATCGAGTCCCACATCGGGCTCCCTGCTCAGCAGGGAGTCTGCTTCTCCCTCTGACCCTCTTCCCTCTCGTGCTCTCTATCTCTCTCATTCTCTGTCTCTCAAATAAATAAAATCTTTAAAAAAAAAAATAAATAAAGGAGCAGGCTGGGAATGCCTATTGATCATCTCCTACACGGCTTTCTCAGGGGGGACTTAAAAGACAGCAGGTTTGCTGTGGACCACTCCAAAAATCTGACTTCCTTGCTGTTACAATCGTCATTAAGATGGCAAAGCAGCTATGTTCCACTTGTATCACGTGGCCCCCAGTTCCTGTCTGCCACTGGGAGTATGCCTGAGATTACCCTGTTTTGTAGCTCGGATGACACCATGCAGGTGAAATCACGCTGAACTACTAATTTCCACCACGTCAGCCACAGGCGCCACTGGAGATCAATGGGACGGACCCATCATCAAAGGAGGCTTAAACGCTGAGCCAACCAGGGTACTTGCTGTGTGCTGCTTACCAGGCACAACCTTGCAAAGCGGATGGAACATTTTCCTCACCTACAGCACTTCCCCAAATCCTACAGTCACGCAGTCACACACCTGCTGCCTTCCAACATCATAGAAACTGTGACCAAAATGGGAAAATGACACATCTTGTCAGCACAGCCACCTTTCACAAATGCTTCCACCAGTGGCTCACAGACGGCTCCCCCAGCAAGGGCCCCCTCACAGCCCCTCGGCCACCGGCCGCACACGCCAAGTCTCAACCCACCCACAGAAGGCTCTGAAGGTACTCGGACCATGGGGCGCACATGCTGGTACTCCTCGGTAGTCACCTGGGGACACCGCTTGGGTCGACAACAAGTATTCCTGGAGGGGGACAGTTTCCAAAGGCAGCCAGCAGACTGGCTTCTGTCATGGGCGCCTGGTCCCCCACAACAGCCACGTCAAGTCGGGGCTGCTGGAGACATCTGTGATGGACTAACCCGGTGAGAAAACCCTGGGGGAGTGGGTCCCTGTAGGGAGAGGAGGAGAGCAGGCAATCTGTGCCCCCTGCCCTGGGAAGGTGTTGGGAAGCCTTTGAGGCCGCTCGGGCTCTGCAAGCTCACACACACGCACACGCACACGCACACGCACACGCACACACACACACCCACCACCATCTGGTCAGCAGCTCACACACCCGGCTCCCGTGGAGGCTGCCTGGGCTACGGAGTGCTGGGGACTTACAGCACAAGACCTCGCATGGAGCTGCTCTCAAACTCCACCAACCTCCCAAATCCTTGCTGCTGTGCAGCCTGGCCCCTAGCAGGGAACAGCGCGTTCCACCAAAGGGCAAGGGCCGGCGAGCGGTCTCCGGCGTGCTGGGTCTCAGGTGAGAGATGCCCAGCGAAGCAGCCAGAGGCCGGCCGGCACAACTCCCGAGGTCCCTCTTCCTGGCAGGCCAGGGTCAGACCCAGACCCCGTCACTGACCTTCCACTGTTCCTCCCTCGGAGGAGGACCAATCAGACTCGCAAATGGCCCCATTTTGAAATTTTACATCACAAAACCATGAAAGCAAAACGAACGCGGCGTCCCCCAAAGTCCATTGTTGGGGAAATACCTGTATTTCTGTGCCATTTATCTTTCAAATTTGGCTTTTTCCAGGCTTCAGCTAGCCTTAACAAACAAAAGTGACCTGAAGCTGGCAGCAATTTCCATTTCAGCTAGAAAAGACTGACACCCAAGTCAAAAACCTGGCTGCTTCCCCAGTGCTTTCAAATATCAGGACCTTGTTCTGCCTCACTTAGCTGCTACCCAAGTGCTGCTGAGGACTTAGGGCATAATAAGGAATATTTTAAATAACCTTTATCTTTCCATTTCCACACAAGTAACTGTTCTATTTACCACCTGAGTCCCTTAAAATTACACCAAGCCTTCTGTACCAAAAAAAAACAAAAACCAAAAACCAAAAACCAAAAACGAAAAACACCTTACACCAGAGTCCACCTTTATAAAGGTTAGAAATGTTCTTTAACATCTGCCAACAACAAAACAACGGAAAGTCTTTTTCCTTGTGAAACTCTGAACATACTTGTGTCGTTAAAGCAAAAGAAAAAGTCCAAAAGAATTTGGGATGGAGGACCAACAGAAATATCATTTAATTTTTTTAATGTTTCATTTTTGCTTAGTTTAAGCCATTTGAAATACGATGAAGAAACCAGCTCTGTGGTTCCCAAACCCTGGTTTGAAGACACCTCGAGGGCAACAAGCTTCAATTTCACCTGGGTCGCTAGTTCAAAAACACAACTCTCCAAGCCCCACCCCCAGAGACTCTGACTCAGAAAATCCAGGGTGGGGCCTAGGAATCTGTAGCATTTCAAAGTACCCCAAACAGAGCAGAGATAAATGTAAAAAAACAACTACTAAGTACGTGGGGGTTTTAATGCTGGTGTTTTGTCTTAAACTAGTCTCCGCATAATCCTAAAAAAAAATCACCAGGGCCTGCTGTAAAGTCCTGTGGCCCAGATCTCGCCCCAGATCCCATGGGGATCTAGGGTAAGGCCCAGTTGTTCAAGAGCATTCCACGTAAATTTGGAGAACAAATTTAGGGTAGGAATCACACTTTTAACAGAAACTAACTGAGATCCTCACAAAGCCCTGGCATCCCTATCCTTAGGGGCATGAATTACTCACAAACCTCACAAACCGAACTGCTCCCAGGCTTGTGGCAAGGCTGAAATAAGCCGGGGTACCATGAAGATGCGTTAGAAGGCAAGGCCCCCAGCAAGAGGCCAGCAGGTAAAGGAAGATCAGTGAATACAGCAGCACAGAACACATTATGATGAGCTTTGCTTTTTTAAATGATTTTTTAAAAAGGAAGGAAGAGGAGAAGAGAAGGGAAAAAAGATGGGGTCGCTATGATAAGCAAAAGCAATTTAAAGGCCACGGTCACAGAGATGTATAAAACCTCTGAGTTCATAGTTCTCCTGATCTACATCAGAAATACATATATATAGCTGCTCAGACAGAAACCGGGAAATAAAACAACTTCAAGCACTTCAAACCAAACCTTGCTTTTACTTGGGTTAATTTAACCATAAAAAAATGATATAGATCTTAATTAAGAGTTTGTAAAGTACTTAAGTTTGTCATTTTGTTGACATTCAAATGTAATCTCCTCTGAAAACTATTCTTAGGTATCAGCTAACTAAACTGTTGGTTTAGATTATTGTACTACCAGATAAGATAAAATTTGAGATAATATACTAAAGAGCAACCTACTAGCTTAGAAAAGAGTCTATGCTGCTTTAACACTTACCCCTGAGGCTGTTGGTTGTGTTGTAGGGGAAGTATTTTTGCTGCAATCATCTGAGTTAGAAGAGGTGGAAGTTGGAGTCATAGGAACAGAATTATTGCTACTACCTGCAACAGTCAAAATTAACCTCATAAATATACACATACTCTACTCTTACAGTTGGCCAATACTTTACAATTAAATAGCATTCTATTGTATTTACCAGAGCAAGCCTTTGACTTATTTATGTTCTTAGGTTTTCTTTTCCTGGTTTGAATTCCCTCTTTTTTCATAGCAAGCGGTCGAGGCACCTAGAAAAATTTTCATATAGGCCTTAAGTTTAATAAATAAATACTGTATTGAAGAGAAACCCAACTTCAACCGAAGAACTCAACATCAAGTACTGAAAGCCCTCAAGTTGGCATAAATTTCAGTCCAATTTTTATACATGCTCAATAGATCCCAACCTATACAAAGACTACACTTTCCCCCATCAAATGCAAATTCCTTCAGAGATAATGAGATGACTTGCCAGGGAAAAATAAACAACTTCAGTTATAGAGTAAAACCACGGGGTACATATTTTTATTTCAAAGAGATTGTGTATTCTCTTCCTCCTACACATACAAGGTTAATTTCCTTTTTAAGATTGATGTGCTTCTAACATTTCATGCTATCCTTCAAATGAAGGACAGAATGTTGCTAAATATAACTACCAAATATATTATTGCTCCTTTGCATAAATGGACTTGATTGCACTAAAAAAATTTAAAGTTTAAGATATAAACTAGTTGTGTGCATTTCTAGTTGGTTCCATGCTTTTTTTTCCCTTTGAGTATACAGTTTAAAAAAAAAGGTTACTAGGTTACTACTACATTAGATTCTAAAATGCACATTTTTCACCTTTTAGTATTTCTAAAATTACTGAAATTTAGTATTTCTAAAATTCTTACCATGGATGTGCGTGACAGTTTAACTGGCAGCATTTTTTGTTTCTTACCGGTATGTAAGGTAATCGTTTACATTATAACAACATCCTCAATTCAATAACGTGCATAGAAAACATCAGATTCTTCACTTTCATCCCCTCTCCCTGGCTGATTTTTTTTAAACAGATACCAGGTACAAATGAGAGACTAAACACGTATAAACATGAGCAAAACAGGTGGCGCACCCCATGGAGTTTCATGTAGAGTCCACAAGCATTGCACACAGGTTCACCCTCGGCATTTCTGCGCCACAAAGTGGTGGTTGTGGTGTGACAGTTGGCACAGGACAATCCAAGCCGCCGGGAGGAAGGCTAAAAAGTAGCACAAGAAAAGTAAGTGTACAGATGTAAGTGACTATCTGCTACATACATCAATCAATGTATCCTTTCCTTGCCGTCAACAAGCATGGACCTTTTATTATAAAAAAAATAAAAGGTCCCCTGAGAAAAAAATGTAAACTATAATTAGATTGACCTTCCTGAACCAAGACACTGAAGTTTCACATAGGGTGCTCCATCCCACATGTATGTTTGGGTTGCTCCAGCATATTCATGCAGATTATAGAATAATCGGGAATGAGTCACAACGTTGGCCAATAACTGTGCTCACTGTTGTGAGAGGAAATATAAGAGTCAAGAAACTCAATCACAACCCCCCCACCCTGGAAGCCAGAGATAATCAGGTGTGCAGAGGAATAATCCAAAAACTGTAGAAAAGCAGACAAGTAGATAGATGACAGATTGATAGATGATAGATAGAAACAGATCTTGTAAAATATACAAAATTTTTATAAAGAAAAATGTATTCTGATACATCTCAATTATCATGGTTCCCTGCCGCCTGAGTTTTTGTATTATTCATTTTACAAAGGATAAGCAAATTTTATGGCACTGTTTTAATGCTGGCGTTGTCTTACAGACACATCAGTGATAAGGATATATTTTCTTTACCCTGTTAGTACAGTACCCAACTTTTGTTCATACAAAGGATTAAATGATATTATCAGAAAAGGCACTGTCATTCTGATTTCCATGTTCTTTTATGCCCATCACATCCTCAGAAGAAATTTATCTCATCTGAATTATTATGTGTGCATTATAAAGCAGAGTTTAAGCTAGTACTGTTAAGTTCCTCCCCCAAATGCCAAAATCTAAATTTGTTTTTAAATTACCTAGACAGGCAACTAAAAAACAGCACCATGACTTCAGTAAAAAAGCTGTGAGGGAAAATCCAAGGACCAAAATAAATTGAAAGATTTTGACAGAATTTGGGAAGTTAGTTACACCGATTATTTTCAGAATAGTTTTAAAGAATGTAAAACAAAAACAGGAACTGAGGGTGTACTGAATATTGAAAGAATTTAGGAAGTTAGTTACACCAATTAATTTCAGAAAAGAATAGTTTTAAAGAATGTAAAACAAAAATGGGAATTGAGGGTGTACTGAATATTCACAGGTTAAAGGACAGATTTATCAAACCCTTTGCTGACATTTAAAATATAAAATTGAATTTTGCGTTTACAATTCACATCCTATTCTACTACTGTACTATTCTTTACAGACAAATCATAAAAACAAAGAGACACTGGAGGTTGTCTTAGTTTTCTTAGTCAATGCTAAGAAAAAATCGATTTCACTTGGCTGAAATGAACATGCTTGGCTCACAGGCAAACCATTTGCGGGATTGTTTTTGTTAAAATGATAAAAACATGTAAAACCTTACACATCGGGATTTGTTTGTTTCTTTTTCCTTTTATGGAAAAAATAATTTTCCTAGGAGAGCACCCCTTTCTCTTCATAAATGTGAAATCAGTTAACTAGGGGACAAGAAGGTTCATTTTATAAACAGGTCATTTATGACAGTTTCCAGTGGAATTTGAAGCCAATGTGAAGTAACCTTGTTATCAGAATTTGCCATTATAACAAAGAACTTTATGACTGTCAACTGCAAATCATAAGTGAAGCCAGTCTCCATAAACATGAGAAATGAAGGTGAATGGGTTATAAAAGTTCCTTGTAACAAGTGATCTCAGTTATATTCATCACTGACAAGGAATTCAAGTTACACCATAAATCTCTTATTTTGCAATGTATTACAAGTTCAAATTCACAGTGATTGGTTCTGGACTGCTGGCTAAACAAACTTGGGTTCAACATTCTGAGAACTAAGCTAGATCCATCAAAACCATAAATAAGAAGCCCACAAGAACTAATTGATGAACACGCCCTTCAATTGGTATCATTTATAACCCATTTACAAAGCACAATGGCTGACCTTGGTTGGTCACCGCCAAGACACCTGCCACACAGAAGGAAAACCAACAGATTAAGAGATGTTAAAACTTTTCTGGTAAGTGCACAAAACAAATGGCACTATCTAAATATGGATGTTTCTAGATCAAATTCAGAATGCAACTAGAACCTAATCAGCTACTCTTCTACCAGTTTTTCCCTCAATCTCAAGAAAAGGTTACCTTGCTGAACTCAGCTAGAACTCAGCTCAATGTACCTTTCCAAAAAAAAAAAAAAAAAAAAAAAAACCAGTTTCACTGTTCAGACACGAGAACAAAACTTCTCGGAATATTTTCTGGCCACTACTTTTTCTTTTCTTAATATGATACATAAGAAATGAAAACCATAGGGAATCAGATACTCAAGTGAAGGGGGATGCCCTTTGAAGACAATTTTAAGCTGGAGGTTGTAACAAGTTTGCTGGAGGTTGTAACAAGTTTAAGGCACATACATTAAATTAGCCTCAGCCACTTTATTTTAAATGCATTAAAAACAAAACAACCATAAAACTAATTGCTTCTCTTTAAGGTGTCAGACTTCCATTGTGATGCAATATCACCCTAATCTATTTTAACACAAACAACATGTGTAGCATTTGTTCTTGCTAATTAGAGTATAACAATTAAATAAATTACTTGGATACTTAAGATGTCTGGCATCTCACTGTAAAATATTTTACTTTAAAAGGTATTAAGAGTATGAGTGCTTGGTTAAACAATGTTAACCCTACAGTGGGACCTGTGAACATTTTCATTTATTTTCTCTAATCACTACAGCAGTAAATTGCCCCCTCCTAAAACCATACCTAACTCTTAAGATTTATCCCTGAAGAAATTCCCATAATTTAAAACACAGTAAAAGCGTTTGGATTCCAACTTGAGAAGCTCGTTAAGACTGCTTCCCCCCCCCCAGCCCCGCTCAAGTTCTATGTAGTATTCTGAACAGCTAGATTTCAAAATAACAAAGGTTAGAGTAAATTTTCATCAAACTCAAAGACAATCCAAAAGACGGATGGAATTTGGGGCTAAAATCTGTCTCACTCCCAGGAGAAGAGGTAGAAGGGACCCAAAGGTATAAGGAACAGAATCAAAGGAACCCTGAATGAGGCTGTAGAGAGAAAGGGAGTGTGGGTTCGTGATTGTCATCTTCTATGGGGAAGGGGTGGGGGGAGTATAAACGAGCAAGGTTTTTCAAGAATAAAATCCAAACCAGAGCGAACAGTACATAGTTAAGTGAAAAAGATCTCCCTCCATTTGATCTGGGTTGGTATACTCAGTTTTTTTAGCCGGAGGTTACAGTCATTACTAATTTGTGTCCTTCCAGTTTTCTAGTGCATTTACAAGTACGTCTATCAACACAGACTTTTGTATATTTAAAAAAAATGGTATAGCTCCCTACACCACCTTCCTCCCCCATTTATAGACATGCTCTGGGTGTAAATGTGGGGAGGGGAAAGGCTGTCTCCGTTCCCTAGATGCTGGTTTCTTCGGGACAACCTCCCACTGGGGCGCTCGCGGGTGTGAAGGGGACAGCTGGGTCCCCGCTCTCGGGCAGACCCCGGCGGCCCCCGGCCGCGCCGCACCTGTTGCCGCGGGGAGGCCCGGGGCGAGCCGGCAGCGCCCGGGCCACAGGAGAAGCGCCGCTCGGGGCCCGGCCGCAGGGGAGGGCGGAGCTCGCACTCACCACGCGCTTCTGCGGCTTGATGAGGGGTCGGCTGAGGCCGTTCATCTTGCTGTAGAGGCCGCAGGCGTTGCACAAGTAGTGGCCGGTGCCGTCCCGCCGCCAGAGCGGCGTCTGGATGGAGCCGCAGTTCACGCACTCACGGCTCTCGGGCAGGTCCTCCAGCAGGTCTGCGGCGAGAGCGGGGACAAAAGACCCGGTGAGGCGGCGCCGCTCCCGCCCCTCCCCGGGCTCCCCGGAAGACCCCTGGCACCCCTGGCCCCAGTGCTGGCGACGTGCTGCCCGCCTCCCGGCCCGCGCCCTTCCCCACGATCTTTCTGCTGCTCAGCAGTCAAGCTAGGAGCCGGCCGTTGTCGCTATCGATCTGCTGAGCGTTTGTCGAATACTTCTGCAGCCCCGAGCGCGCCCAGTAAAACCCCAGGAAAGTAGCAGGAGATGATGCTGGAGGCCGAGCCCGAATCATCTGCCTTCAGTCTCCAAGGACCTCGGATCTGAGATGAGCTGTGGGAAGTCGGTTTGGGTCCCCTGACCCCTCCTTTCCGGCTGTTCCCAAGCGTTTCAAAACTGAAATCCATCATAATTACAGTGTGCCACTTGCCAAGCAGAGCAAACCATACAATATCAACACTGATCACTGACCCCTACACCAAACCCACAAATATCCTGGGACACAGTCGGGCTACCTTATTACTTTTATCCCAAGTAATTAGTCACCCTTTTCTCCAATTTAAAAAAATGGACAAGGGAAATTAGAAATACTGTTCTTGGGCAAGTGCTAGAAAGTGACTCAGGTCTCCCCAGGGCAAAAAAAGCACCAACATTAACAAGCACAGAGATATTAAGTTTTCTTTTCATGCTACAAGGACCAAACGCTAAAATATTTTGAGTTCCACATGGGTCTGACTGCTTCTATCTGCAAAATTTCTACAACAGTTGATATTTTATTGATTCAGAACATTACTAAAACCGTCTCGGTGCGCAATAAAACTGTTTCATATTTTCATACACTAAACTTCAATTTATGCAATCTACCTAAATTGTGTTTGTGTCACTTTGCTATTTGATTAGTTTTTGGTGTTTACAGCCTAAACCTGTTAATAAGAAAACAAATCTCGAGTAAATGGTTGTAACATTTATTACTTCCGCTTAAATTTGTTAAATATAAACGAATAAATACTGTCTAAAATGAGATAGGTACTAATTAAGTACTTCTAAAATAGACTTCGTAAATTAAAAATATCCTTCTGTTTAGGGTTACTTATAGAGGATTTAAACGTCCAAATTTGGCTTGCTTTAAGAAACATTTCTGAATTTTTAAAGTAAATAAACATTACATTTTTAAAGCTTTATTTGAAGATGTGTGCTAACAAACCTTTCTATTCTTTCTCATTCCCGAGCAATTTACAGCTTGTTTCTACCATCAACTACTTGTTGTAAAGATATTTAAATGTGTCTTTGGCGTGAATACTCTAGTTCCATTAGTACTATTTACCCTACAAAACAGGTCTCCTTCCTCTCCTTCCTCCTCAAGAATTAAGTTTAAAGGAAACTACCATCCAACATAACTGGAGTTCAAAGTTGTCACAGGGATACCGCAACTTACAACACATCACAAAGATTTATTCTTCTCCACCCTAAAAGCCACTATTGACTACGGTAATCAGTAAAATGCTCAGGACTTCAAGGACACTGAAGTTAAACAAGGTATTTGTCTTAGTTGTTGACTTTAAAATGTTACCTATCAGAGACCCTCTCGATAGAGGAGTGGGGCATTCCCTGGAGAACCCAGCCCTATGCCTGGCCTCCTTCCCCCAGGCGGGAAACAATAAAGACTCCCTAGAGAAGACAGTGTGAACTCTCCAGGTAAATCTCTTTAGTCATCTGAAAACCCAAAGACAAAACTTAAGTCCACTTTGGATAAATAAAATTTAGGAAGTTTGCTTATGTCTAATTAAATCAAATCTCCAGCTCCCATTTTCTCCCTACTGCTTACCCAGCAGCTACAATCCTACAACGGACTAACGTAAGAAAAACTTTAACAATTAGGAAACCTAATTGTGCTGAACCTTTGTTCATCAGTTTCCCCCTACTCATCATCACCTCCAAACATGACTGCTTTGGGTTCCCCTGTAGAAAATAAAAAGCTCTGGGGAGAAGGGCACGGCCAGCAAATGCCGTCCCAGGACCCGAAGAATGGAACACAGTTTAGCGGGAGCTTAGGAGAGCGCTGGGCTCAGGGACTCAAGCGCTGTGAAGACTCACCCCAGGACTCCCTCCCATCCACCCACCACCAGAGAATCAGGGAGAGGTGTATGGAGCAGGTTCCTGGAGGCCTCCACACTGTGTACGTTGAAAAAGCTCAGTGCTCAGGTTTTAGCCCTGCTGTTTGCCCAAATCAATTAAAGAGTGCCTTCAAAAATGGTGTTGTTTTTTTTTTTAAACAAAGTGGAGAAGGAGGGAATCTAGCTAAGAAGCTGGGAGGAGAGGGGTTGGAGGTCAAGGTTTCTCTACCCTGAGAACACCTCTTGAGGACAACCACAATTAGGTCTTTTGCCTCCCCCACCCCCAGACTGGTGGATTCTCAGTAGCTTCCTGCCTTCTTAAAAGACTCTATGCAAAAGCTGGGTGTTCCCAAGCCCCTTCCCATTGTTTTTTTTTTTTTAACATACTCTGGAATACATTAGACTTTCCTAACTTTGCAATGTCCTATCTAGAAGGTGAAAAGTTGGTAAAGAATAAGCTAGGTTTAAAATGAAATTTGTAACTCGCCTGCAATGGAACCCTCCTGCCTCTGAAAAGATTTTTTATACAAAACAAGTTGCGTAAACATTGGAACTCTGATGTCTTTTGGGACTACTCTTTCTCAGTCCTGTGAAATGCCGAAGACTGGAGGAGAGGGATCTGTAGACCACACTAAGGTGTGTCCTGAAACAGGTGGAGCTGCAGGATCTCGCTCCAACGGGAGCTGCCCCCTACTCACAGGCCCTTTTGGATTCCCTGCTGGATTCCTGACTGACAAAAGCCTCACCCTAACCCTTCCCATTCTCTGAAGATTCCTCATCTCTCAGTCTCTCAGCTCCAGCCAGGGAACCAGCCATGGGTCCCTATGCTACACAACAGGGTGACAGTGCTCTGTTCTCAATTACTCAACAGGGTCCTCCACACCCACTCTACACGATGTTGAAGATGGTCTCCAGGGCCAACTTCACAGAGGGAAGAAGAGGGAATTCTGAGACCAGAATCTTAGGAAGTAGAGATACCAAAAGCCTGTTGTCCCCCCTCCCAGTGTTACCAGGAGGTCTGTTCAAGTCACATCCTTCCCTTTCGGGCCACTGGTATTTCCAGTATGTCTTTTGAACACAAGGCTGGCAACTCATCACTTCATCCTACTAGTTAGGGCCCCTGAAAGATCTCGTCCCAAAACGGAGCACTGAGGCTGGGAGGAGCCCGGACCTGGAATGTGAAGACACCAGGTAGGATAATTTAGGCTGACCCATGTCTCTTTGCCACCTCTGACTCTCACACCTCCCCCCAAACAAACAGCCCCTGCCCCCCCCCCAAAAAAGGGTTTGTCTTAGGAGTCTGTCAGGTTATCAAACGGGTTAAATACAAAATTAAGAGACCCACGAAAGCACGTAGAAGGACCAAGAATGCTGCAGCAGCCGAAAAAAGAAGTCCCAGACACAAGAGTTCATGACCGCCTTTGCTTGAGCAGAAAACGTTTTTCAAAATGGGGTGTTTCCAGGTATTTTGACAATTGTGTTTTCCCAGTTCACTCCACATTGCTCCCAAACACTGGAAAGTATGGGTGGCATGGAAAACTTGAAAAAACTGGTGGACTGAACTCTGGAGGAAGAACTGATGATGTGGGACCTCCAGGATCCCTGGATCCCAGCCTGGCAGGGGCCAGCAGCCGCACAACTCCAGACACCTCGGCCCAGTTGATGTCAAGCAAACGGGCCCCTCCACCAGCTTTCCCTCGGCATAGTCACGAGGCTGACCAGTCCAAATATCCGCCTTAGCTCCTTTTCCACCGTGGATCTCTTAAATACTCTCCTTGAGAAAAACACAATTCCTCACCTCTGGAGAGTTGAACTGGGTGAGACTGTATTTGAGGAGAGGATGAATCAAGTGCCCAGCATTCTCCTAATTTACCCCCCCCCCCCAACAGAGTCTCATCCTTCCACTTAGGCAAATTAGGCTCGGTGACAGGTCTCGGGGCCCTATCAGTTCCTTCCCAGGATCTTTTGCTCCAATTTACCCACCCCATTCACTGTTCAAGTCCCTTGAGCTTCTCCAAGGCACTGAGACCTATACGCGCCCTAAGCCTGGAAAAGAACTGAAAAGAATCCACAAAATAAAGCACCTCATCAACACTGCCAGACTCTGGGTGGCCCTGCCAGGGTTCTGCAAATCCTCCCTGGGGCCGGGCCGACCTCTAGGCACCCCGACAGAAAAACCGTAAGAACGAAGCCCGAGTCAACTAGCTGTTCCACACCCCCGTACACCCCAGCGCCTCAGGCCCCCACTCCCACGCGGCGGCGCACCCCTTACCTGCGCTGGGGCCCCGTGGCACCGGGAGCGGGGCTCCGGCGCGGCTCTGCAGGCTGTGCAGCACTGGGGTCTCGAAGGGTCCTGCGGGCCAGGCGGGAGTCAGCGGTGCACCCACGTAGGGGGAGTAGGGGTTCGGGTGGTGGTGATGGTGATGGTGGTACGTTCCGTTCAGCGGCCGCGCGGCCGACAGCGAGCTGTACTGGTGCTCGCGGGCGCCCATGGCCGCCAGGCTGCTGCCTCCGCCGCCGCTCACGCCGCCCGCTCCCCCGCCACCAGCTGCGGCGTAGCCCCCGGGGTCCCGCGCCGCGCCGTTAGCCATGGGCGGGCTGGGCGAGTAGGGGAAGCGCGCGGAGACGTGCGCAGAGGCCGAGCCGGCGCTCCCGGGCCCCGCGGCCCCGCCGCCGGCCGCGCCGCCTCCACTGCCGTACGGGGGGCTGTCGGCCGAGGCTTGAGGCCAGCCAGGGTGCGCGCCTGCACCGCCCGCGTGGTTGGCGGGCCCGCTGCCCGCCCCCTGCAGGTACGGCAGGCCCGGCAGCATGGAGCCCACGCGAGTGGTGGGCACGTAAACCGGGGAGCTGGCCGCGGCGGCGGCGGCTGCGGCGGCGGCTGCAGAATGCACAAAACCGCCGGGCGCGCCGTCGTAAGCGGCCGGCCCCTGGCTGGAGAGGGCGGCGAGGGTCTGGTACATCTCCTCGGGCTGCTCGGGTGCGAAGGGGCTCAGCTTGGCGCCGCGGCTGGACCACAGCAGCTTGCTGGCGGTCGCGGCCTGGTCGAGGTCAGTGAAGAGCAGTAGGTCCTCCCAGCTCGACAGGGCGCTCCCGGGGCCAGCGACCCCGGGCGCCGAAGGTCCGTGGGGAGCCCCAAAGGGATGCGAGGCGTACGGGCTGAGCAGCAGCGAGCGGGCCGGGGGTCCCGCCGCCGCCTCCGTGTCGAGCTGCGGCGTCCTGCAGTTGCTGGCGCCGCCGGGGCCACGCTCCCCACCCCGGGAGCAGCAGGAGGAGGAAGAGGAGGAGATGGGGGAAGGCGGCGTGGAGGGCTCCCGCGCTGGAAAGGCTCCGGAGTCGCTGGCGTCCGCAGCCGCGGCCCCGAAGCGCTTCGGCAGGCACCAGCCGCCGTCAGTCAAGGCCATCCACGGTCCGGCGCCTCTCCAAGCTAACTTCTAGCTCCTGAGGCGGGGTGAAGGGAGGCAGGGACGGGAGGAGAAAATCAAGAAGGGTTAACAAAAGCGCAGGCCGCACAAAATCTCACTCCCACTGCCTTTTCTATTCCTCAAATATCGCATTTCTGCCCCAGGCGCGGGAGTGGGGTAAGGAGAAGGGAACGGAGCCTGGGTAGCTGCCGCAAGGTCCTCCCAGGACCGGGATATCCGCCCTCCCTCGCCTGCACCACCCGGATTCCCTCGCCTTCCCGCCCACCCCTCCGCAGCATCCTCCATCTGCGCGCGCCAGGTCCCAGGGGTGACGGTGAGACTGAACAAGGTTTTCCTTCCGCCCCCAAAGTGGCTCCCCCTCGGCCGATGACACACAAAAGAATTTTTTTAAGCAGCTGTGCTTGTCGGCGCTGCCTTCTCCCGCCTCCCTACGGGTGCCCCCCGCCCGGAATGCCTCGGTGTGAGGTCTGCCCGCGCGAAAATCATTAGCTTAAGGAAGGCAACCTGTCCCCGAAAACGAAACCGCCGCGTTCTCCCACACTGGCTTTCCCAGAGTTTCCCGGACTGCGGTTGACGGAACGCGAGTTCCAGAGAAGTGCAATTCAGCCCAGGGAAGGTGGGGCGCCGAGGCGGAGACCACAGTCTCTGACCTTCCGGGCCCGGGCACTGCTGGGTGCCCGCGGGGCCGCAGTCTCACGCCCAACCCTCCTCCCCGTGGCGCCGCACACCTTCGACAAGGCTCGTGGCTGCAGCCACCAGCGCGTGCGCTCACGCCGGCTGGGCCACCCCCGCCCACCCCGAGATCTTCCCCAGCCGCGGAAAGGCCGGACCGTTCCGGAATCGGACGTAGCGGGGTGGAGCGGATCGCAGAGAAAAGGAGGAGGGGGAAATGCGGGGGGTGGGGGGGGGGCGTGAGACCGCCCTGGGGCCGAGGCCACCCCAAAGGGGAGAGCAAGAAGAAAGACGGGGAGACTCGGAGGGAGTGGGGTAGGGAGGCAAAATGCAGCCGGACGGGCCTGCTCCGAGCTGCTTTTCCAAATCGCTTCGGCTCCTTGGAGATAACCATACTAAAATTAATACCCACACACAGACCCGGACTAGATAGCAAGAAAGAAGTCTCTCTGCCCGCCTGACTGCCGGCTCCCGCCCCTTTGCGCCAGATAACTCGGAGATAAGGTTGCGCGCAGATAAGCGCTTCAGGGAGAGGAAGAAACAGCAGAAGTTGGTCCGCGGTGTCCCGGGAACCTGGGAGCCGCTACAGCCAGCCGCGAAAGGAGGAGGGAGACACCCTCAGAGCCGACGGGGCCCGCAGAGGGCCGGATGGCCCGGGGCGGAGGGGCTCGCGACGGGGTGAGGGTTTGAGGGAAGGAAAGAGGGGAGCCCGAGCAAGCGAGAAAGCAGCCGAACCTCGGGTGCGCGCTGCGCATGGAGAACTGCGGCGGCGGAGACTGCTCTAGACCGAGGAGAGAGGTTGTGGGCGCCGGCAGGCGAGCGCGAGTCCGGGGTCTGCGCGGCGCTGCTGGTGAATAAAAAGGAGAGAGGAGGCGCCTCTTACTGCTCTGCCGGAAAACTGCAGCCTGCGCTCCTGATTGGATTCACCGAGCCCTAAACAAACAGCGCTCGCCGAAGGGTGCCAGGCTGTGGGTCGGAACTGCGCTGTGCGAGCAGCTGGGCGCTGGAGGTGAAGAGGAGGAGGAAGAGGAGGAGGAGGAGGAGGAGGAGGAGGAGGAGGGAGCGAGGGGAGGAGAGAAAAGAGGGTGGGGAGGGGACCGCGGGCGGCGGGGGGAGGGGAGCGCGCCACCCCAGCAGACAATGAGCGCCGCGCAGCCTGCGGGTGTGGGCCGAGCTGCGAGTACCTTCCTGGGAGGGGGCCAGTCCATCGAGGGGGCGCCGAGCCCTGGGACGCCCGGGGAGGGGCGGAGGTGGCGGAACGCTTGACCTGGCTGGCGACCCACACCCATCCGGCGGCGCAGCACTTTCCTCCGCCCCCAGTTACACACGCACTCACGGGGGCGGGGGCCCCCCCCCGATCTGGCACGAGAGTAGTTGGCTGTGCACAGCCCTGCGCAGCCACCGCGGCGGGAGGGACGCGCCAGCTTTCGGGTCAACGTGCCCCCAGAATGAGGGGGAAAGTGCTTTGCTCCGCGGGCCTTCCCCGCTCCTTCATCCACGTTAGAAGAGCATTATGCTCTGCCTTTGTATGTGAACTACCTTAAACTTTGCCCAACCTCTAATCGAGACCCTCGGGCTCGGGTCCTGGTGACTGTCGGGGATCGAGGCTCCAAAGATACGGAAAAGAAGGAACTCAGGTGCCCAGCTCCCTATCTCTGCCCTGCTTTTTAGAAACAGACTAAATCCCTAGGAGGTTTCGGGAAGTTCACGTCGACACTCACCAGCTAACCTTTGGGAACTTTCAGTTCGGGGTCGCGGTATATGTAAAGGCTAGTCCCCGAAGGTGCGCGTAATGAAAAGGGCTTTCACCCCAGTTGCGCCCCAAGATGCTTTCCAAGTTTTGGTGTCCCGTTTGCTCTGAGCTTATCCTGGAGAACTTCAGGTAAGTCTCGGATAAGGCGTTGGAAAGGGGGGGAGGGGGTGCACCTTCCCTGGACCCAGCGGGAAATACCGCTTCCCCACCCCCACCCTCACACACCCCTTCTTCGCTCCCTCCAAATGGTTATCACAACTGTGTACAAACTGATACGGTCCTGAGCCGGCAAAGGGACTGGAAATGAACGTCGCGAGGTTATCAGCGCGGATCTGTCAGCAGCGAGGCGCGCGGCCGCAGGTTCGTCCGCCGCAGTAGCGGTGATCTATGTCTCGCTCCCTTTCACTCACAAAAAGATTTCTTCCGACAGACGTGACCCCAGAAGGCCGCGGAGAGAGAATTTTAACTAGGGCAGGAGGAGTTGCTTTGTGAGGATGGATTTTACAATCCCCCCCCCCCAGGTAAATCGAAGTAAATGATTTTCCAAAGGTCAGTCTCCCTGAAAGTATTTGGGCTCCTTTGTATGTGTGTGTTTTTCCAGTTGGGGAAGGGAGAGGAGCCTAAGCAGAGTTGAACCGGCGTAGCTAGGGACATTGTAAAATAATGATTTTTGAGAGACTGTGAGACCTCATCGTTAAAAGTATGTTTCCTCTCAATATAATTGTGAATGTGAGCTTGTGTATCTTAGGGGGAGAAGGGGACAGGACCTGGCAGTGAGGGGAAGAGCGCTGAATTGAAGAAGTTGGCGAGAATTTTTTTTTTTCATTCTTCGTTGTAAATCGCTGCTAAACGCTTCTGAATTTTAAATTGCTACTAGGACGGTCCATAAACCGTTCTTATCCAATTTAGTCACTTTTATTACATTCCTCTTTGCTTCCCCCAATCACTGTGGCGGCCCCCAGTTTCAGTGTGGCCACAGTTGGGGAGGAGTGAAGGTAGAAAACTCTGGAACAGAGAGATTGGCGACCAGAGCAGGACTCAGGGCTTTAAAGTTTAACCTAGGTTCGATCGAATGGTACTAGCAAAAGAGATGACCCGGCGTCCGCCTCCCACTTAACTCCGACCACAGCTTCCAAAGCCTTTCTCTTTTGGGTTTTTCGTGAGTTCCGACCAAATTTTGAGTTTTTCAGAAGCTCATTTGTAAGCAGATACAGAAACGTTGTGGACGTTTGCCTTTCTTTTGAGTCCAACTGTTTCTGAAATGCTTTTCAGTTTTATTCTTAAAAGCAGTTTTTTTTTTAATTCATATCTCAGTGAGGTGATTTCCAGTGGAGACGAGTTTTGTTTTTTGTTTTTTGTTTTTAATCCTCTAAGTTAGATTCCACGCTGTGAACGGCCTCCAAGCCTTGAGCCCTTGAGGAGACCTAGCCCCGAACCTGGTTCCTGTTGTGTGTGTTTCTTTATATTAGCAAGTATGAAGGTGTCTGTGTGAATTTCCTTGGACAATAGCTAAAGCCCCAGGGACGTGCTTTTCCCGCAGCTCCACAGCAGCTGCGAGCGGTGCGCTGGCCCTGGCACCGCTGGGAATGAGGTGAGCAGCGGGGCAGACACTGACCACAGCATGCGGCTTCTAAGGGCTCAAGAGGGGACCCGGCATTTTACCATCCAGATTCCCAATCTCTCTTTAACACTGCCTAAAACAAGAGTGGGAGGTTGTAATTTGCTCCTTTCCACAGTCACAATTTTTTAGATTGGTTTTCCAACTAAAGGAGAGAATGGATAGTACAATGTTTTTCTTTTCAGTTAACTTAAAAACAAAACTGTTTAACCCGCAGAGTTTCTTCAGACAGAAAGGCAAGGAAGCCTGACCCATCCAGTTTATCATTTTCCCAATGCACTGGATTTGGCCCTGGGGAAAACTTCCACTCCCAGATGGGAGCGGCACATTTTCAAAGCTACCCCCTAGGGGTTCCCAGGTCCCGTGCTCTGAGTTTCCTTTGAGCACCCCAGCTAGTCCGGGAAGGTGGGGAGAATAGGGGACGCGGAGAGAAGTGTACCCTTAACCAGGGAGGAACCCAAGAACTGGAGAAGTCCCCCGTAGTTCCCCAGTAAATAGGCTCATAAAAGTTCTATTTTCTTCGTGTTTTTTTTTTTCTTTTCCTTCTGCCTGTCTCCTTTGAGGGGCGGGGGGGGAGGTTGCTAATCTTAAACGAAATTATTTCTCTCCCGACTATTTAGACAAAAGGAGTGGCCCCTCCGGAGTGAGCCTTCCGTCCTCGAGCCGCCCTCCTCATCCTCGAAGAGGTGCTGGCTCTGGGGCGCGACCTGCCCCCAGGGCTGATTTATTTGGGGCGCGCCACACTACTATTCCCGATTCGAATCCAGTCAGAATAGAACAGCCAATTGGGCAGGGGGCAGAGTCTTTGTTGCCAAATGCGAAGGGATGTTTGGGGACCCGGTCGCGCTCTGCTTCCAGGGGAGCTGCGAGACCCGGGCGAGGACCCGCATAACGACACGCCTTTACCCCTGCAAACTTAAGCCCCTTACGTTGTCAATTCCCAAAGCTCCCGGCTGCTCCAGCGACGTTTCAGAAAGAATACAATTTCTGACTTAAAGTTTTAAATTGAGAGTTTTTACAAAGCCAGATCTCTAGGGCCTTCTCGCCTATACCGGATTTCTTCCTGTCCCTGGGAAGGCTTTGCCGAAGGACAAGGGTCACCCCGGTGCCCCCCACCCCAGCCATCCTCCCGGCCCAATAGGCGAGTCGGGGCGGCCTGTCCCCCGACTCAGCGGCTGTCAACCCAATGCAGTCGCGTCCAGAGAGCCCGGACGGTGTTTGGGCCCACGTGGGGGAGGGCGGGTTGTTTTGTTCTATTTTTTTTAATTCTCGAAAGCCCAAAAATACTCGTTAGAAATGTCAGGTGGTGGCGGCGGAAGAGCGAAAACTGCGCAGCCTAGAAAACTGGGCCGCCGCCCCCCCTCCCCCGGCCCGGCTCCCCGCCCCCTCTTCCCGCCGCCGGTCACTTCGGGTAAGGAACTCGCTGCGCCAACGGCGGGCCCGGGCGGTCGGCATCAAGTACCGGCGCCCGGCGGCTGCAGGCGGGCCTCCGCCGCCCCCGGCCCCGCAGTCCCGGGCCGCCCCCCGCGCGCCGCCGGCGGCCGCCAGCGCGGCGCGGAGGTGGGCTTGCTGCGGCGGCGCGCGAGAGGTCACCGCGGTGGCATTCCTCCCCGCGCGCTGTTTACGTGACTTAATGTACTTCATACGCCGCGGGTAAGTTAGGGCCGCGATAAGGGGGCGGCCGGAGGAGGGTCGCTGTAAAAGCCCCACGCTGGGCGCCTTCTAGCCCTCCCCTCATCCATTAACCTTTTTACTTTCTTCTTCCCTCTCTCTTTTAAAGCTTGTTATCTAGGCCACCCATGACCGACGAAAGATCTTCCCTCTCGGCTTCTCCCAAGGCCGCTTTAAACCAAATAAATTTAGCTATTAAGGGCCAAGATGTCTGACAAAAGATCGAAAGGTGTCTATCCGTGATCGCTTAAAGAAGCGAAGGAGAAGCTGGTGGTTCTCTGATCCCGATAAAGGCATTCCACACGGCGCCGGCCTCCCTCCCCGCGGCCTGGTTGAGTCCTGACACCCTGAGATCTCCGCTTCGCTGGCCAGCTCTCCACCGGCCGGGCGAGACCTGCCTCCGTTGCCCTGGGAATGTGGAGGTCCTCAGGCGACGGGGCCTGGGCGTGCCAGGCCCCGGGGTCCTGGGCGCCGTGGAACTCCAGGCCGGACGGGGCTGGACTCCCAAAACAGACCCCCTGCACTTGGCAGAAAAACTAAACCGAGCTCATTAGGGCCTGAATTACTATCCCTTTTATATTATTTTTTGATGCTTGATAATTAAACTCGAGTCAATCCAGCCCTACCTTCCCACCCTCACTCCCTGCGGGCTTGCCGAGGGTCCTCGTTACTCCACATCGCTGGTCGTCGGGAACAGACCTTCTTTTGAACCCGGGTCAGAACCTGGTGGGTGGAACTGGGCAGCTAAATCAGACTGAGGCTAATGGCGAGGGTGTGGACTCCGAGAATAAAAGCGTGCAGGTGGGAGGCAGAGGTTCGGTCATTCAGGCATCCCCAGGTTGGGTTTGGTTATAAAGTGTGGTATTTATTATCATTATTAATTACTACTGGCATCACTACACAAAGCTGAGGGCTGCCAACTGGGCCGAGGCCCTGCCCCTTGGGGGATCCTTTCCCTTTCACTAAAGGTGAAACAGGGAATATCCACTTTCCTGATCCAGGACTGGGATGTGGTCTTGGGAGTCAGGTGCTATGTTTGGGGGGTTTCTGAACTGAGTCATTTCTTCTCCCCTTAGGTAGCATTCCCCCATACTCTAAACACACACCTAAGCCTTTTCTACCTCTTTGCAGTATGGGTGGATAAGAACCTCAGAGTGTCAGAGGCTGCCTGGCTTCCCTGCAGTAGGGATTCTTCCTGTATCTTTGCCATCCCCTTAATGCACTGTGGTGAAGCTGTAGACAGGACTCTGAATTCCAGAGGCCAACCAACATCTTCAGTTTCTGTCACCTCTGGCTGGGCCCCGGAAGTGAAATCTGCCTCTTTTCTCATTGCTCCACTCCAAATAAGGTGAACTCCAAAACCACCCACCTTATCTAATCCTACCCGCCCCCCAACCTCCCGGGATAGAAAAACTCAGAACATCAGAAGGAAAATTTCTGTGCCCCAAAAGGGAAAAGAGATACAGAAATTTCCAACACACTAGACAGACAGGACCCGGGCTTTCCCTGGAGTTTGCCGGTATCACTAGATGTGCAGACAATGCCAATTCTAGGGTCAGAGTCCAGATGCCACTGCCCCAGAGCTGTCTCAGCTCAGAGACCTTTCTGTTTTTCTTTTCTTGGGGGCGGGGGGTGGGGGGGTGGGTGTTGCTAAGGGGAAGCAGAAAAGGAGGTGATAAGCTTTTGGAGATTTGCTAAGTAAGTAATGCTCCTTCTTAAGTCAATTAAAGGGGGGGGAAGTGCCCCCAAAATAAAAAATTACTGCCTTTGCCAGCCAGAACTATGACCTCTGCACTCAGTTATGTTGCAAATATGCAGAGAATCAGGACCAAGAGTTGTCTACCCATAGCAGCCCTCCGGTTTCCTGCACTTACCCAACAGCACTGCGTATATACTGCACAAAGAACTGCACAAATAAGGGTTAGCAGCTAGTTTTGAAGTGTTTACAGTCTAGAAGTTTGGCACTTCTGTAGAGCCGGTTAGGCAAAGTACCACAGACAGCTTCAAAGATGGAGGGAGATGCTTGATCCTTTCTCTGGAAAAGTACCCAGGCTCATATTGTTCCCTAGGCTTCACACTGAGTTTGTAAAGAAGGGAGTCACTCTGGCTCACAGACTGAGGGAATTGCCTGGGTGTGAATCCTGACTCCACCATTTTCTGTGCGACAAATTGCCTAAGCGCTCTGTGCCTCAGTTTTCTCATCTGTAACAAGGGGATGATAAAAGTACCTGCCTTACAGGATTGTTAAGGGGATTAAAAGATTACCAGTATCTATATTGCAATAGACTCACAGGTACTACGCCAGATTTCAATTCTTGTGTGATCTAACTGTTCCCTGGAGCTAATTAATTTACAGGAAAGAACTTCTTTGAGCACCCATTCAACTTTTAAGTCCTGCCATTCATTAAAGGTCTCAGGCTTTCTCTACATTCCAGCAGTGAGGATTTTATTTATTGCATTATAATAGGAAGAGGTGGGGTGAGACAAACATAGTTCCTTTACTTGCTTTTGGTTCCTTTGAAGAAACATTCCCTGTCATTCCCCCTTGCAGATGCCAGCAGCAGACTCCAATGTCTTCTACAGGACAAAGAGAGTAATCTTGAGGCTCATCCCCTGAGAAAAGTATCCCAGTCCTAGCCGCAGCCATCCCTGCGAACTTCTTTCTGGCAACAGATAGGAGTGAGTTAATAGATGGGACCATGAAGGAGGGCAACCTGTGGGCTGGCATTAGATAAAAGGGTGCGTGGGAGCTAATTAAATGGACCTGGTCATCTGACTATACTCCTCCCATGCTTTGTACCTTTCAGTTTGGTATCACTGTACATGCAGGAGACTTACTCTACTTTAGCCCCATTTTGTGAAGGAATAGAAAAATAAAGATCACTTAGAAGCTACGGAACACGTTACTGATAGAGTAAAATGTAGGCTGCTCCAGCCATTTTTCAACTGATTTTCTTTCTGGGTTGTTGGTTTTGGGGTTTTGTTTGTTTTTTCCATGTAGCACCCCATCTTCTAAAACAAGATCTCAACTTCAATAATGAAAACATAAAGAAAGAAATCCATGGGACAAAACAAAGAATACTGTTCTCTAGATAAAATGACAGGGAAAGAGATTTGTTTTTCAGAAGGCACAGTCTGGAGGGAACATAAAAGTTGTCTCCTGCCTGCAGGTTTTGAGCAGGGCTTGTGCCCAGAGCCTGTTTTTCTCTTGTCTCTGACAGTCCTGATCTTCTCTGCATTTGATTTACTGAGTGCTGTCATTTCTCTGCTCTTTACTTTCACAATCACACATTCAAACCTGATAAAGTTCAAGACCCTGAATACTTGCAGCTTTCCCAGATTTACAGCACCCCCTGCTCCCCACCCCGGCCAGCAGCCCTGAGCCTGATTGAATCCTCATGGACAGATGCCTTGGGGGATCAGCAGAGAGCCAGCCCATCCAAGAGGGCTGGGTCCATGGGGGGGACGATAGTGCCCATGCCAGCTCTGTTAGCCAAAGCAACCCTCCGTCTCTTCCTTCCCCTAGAAAAGGATTGGCAACATCCTCTCAGTTTAGTTTAGTTTCAACTTCCGGTTTGTAACCTGCCCGTGGGCAGGTACAGAACTTTAACTTGCAAAATTTAAAATTGGTGAAGAGTTGAGTGCAAAATCATGATTGACTTGCATTAGTGCCTGATTTGCCCGGATCTCCTAAATAGCTGTGTGAACGAGGGCAAGCCACTTAACCTCTTAGTGCCTCAGTTGCTCCATCCATAAAATGGTAGAAATATTACTTTCTACAAACATTAATCACAAACTAATGACTTGGGCCATCCTCCCTGCCTGTAACTCTGTCCGGACCCCAGGAAAGACTGCCAGCACATGTCTGATCTGGCTGTTTGGATTCTGTCAGGTTAAATACAAACCCACAAGTTAATCTAAATACTATACCAATGGGCTAAACAAAAGGAATGATTCATCTCCAAAGACTGAACAGTTAACTCAAGCTCAAGTCTGCAAACCACTGAAACGTCTTCGGATGGAAGATGCTATCTAAATAACCTGTTCTTGGGGCACGTGGGTGGCTCAGTCGTTAAGCATCTGCCTTCAGCTCAGGTCATGATCCCAGGGTCCTGGGATCGAGCCCCGCATCGGGCTCCCTGCTCCGCGGGAAGCCTGCTTCTCCCTCTCCCACTCCCCCCTGCTTGTGTTCCCTCTCTCGCTGTGTCTCTCTCTGTCAAATAAACAAAATCTTAAGAAAATAAATAAATAAATAAACAACCTATTCTTTGTCTATAAATATATAATAGGTCAACCTAAGTCACAGGACGTTGATGAAAAGCAACCACTGATGATGAATATTCTTATTTACAATATGGTTAACTATATAGGGACTTCACATTTACTAAATTATTTTTACATGACTTAATATTTTCATTTTTCTTGAACTCTCAGAATTTTAGGCAGTAACGGGTTAAGTAGGTCTTTAAGAAAAATCATTGTTCCAAATCCATGAACTGAAAGAGGTGTCATTTTTTTCCCTTTTATTTTTTTTCCTAGAGATTTTTTTTTTTTATTTATTTGACAGAGAGAGACACAGAGAGAGAGGGAACACAAGCAGGGGCAGTGGGAGAGGGAGAAGCAGGCTTCCCGCGGAGCAGGGAGCCCGATGCGGGGCTCGATCCCAGGACCCTGGGATCATGACCTGAGCCAAAGGCAGACGCTTAACGACTGAGCCACCCAGACGCCCTTTTAAAAATTCATTTTCTAAAGAAAGCTAAACTGTTGTAATATCTAAAGGGAAAATTGTAGTCACCTGTTAGGGAAGCAAGCAGAATTGTTCCCTACCGTCTTCAGAAGATTCTTTTTCATTCTCCCAACCTAGCCAGTCAGGAGTCACCCATTAGAATATATTATAATGTTGCTTTTTCTGGACCATAATACTCACCTCTACAGAGGTGAATAAAAATAGCAGCTTGACTTAATGGATATCAAATAACTTTTTCTGGCTACTCCTAAACCAGATTACTGCTCTGTTTATAATACCACAAATTAAAGGCATGCAATTATCCAACAAAAACAGTGTGAATATTACACCATTTTTAAAGACTGACTACCACATAGCCAGTGCCCAGCGGACTCCAGCCAAAAACCGCAGTGTGGGTCCACAAATAAAGCTGTCAACCTTTGCATTTCAAAGGCAGCTTTCTGTAAAGAGCTCAGCATGCTCTGGGCCAAAGTGAAACAGCCTTGGTTAAGTAGGACGGAGCCTACCCAGTGGTTGAGCAGGTGAGCCCAAGGCAGAATATATCCATGCTTTAGCACTGTGGCTGGACTAAGCACCCATGTGGAGGTTGGGAGCATAAATCTCTGGGTTCAAATCCCAGCTCTTCAGCTTGCTCTCTGGTTGTGTGTTCTTAAGGAAGTTTTTAAGATCTCTACTCATTTTTCTTATCTGTGAAAAGGGGGCGGTAATGACAGTAGCCACCCTAAAGAAATGTGAGTTAAGTTGATTTTTTTAAAAAGATTTTATTTATTTATTTGACAGAGAGAGAGCGAGAGAGGGAACACAAGCAGGGGGAGCAGGAGAGGGAGAAGCAGACTTCCCGCAGAGCAGGGAGCCCGATGCGGGGCTCGATCCCAGGACCCTGAGATCACAACCCGAGCCGAAGGCAGATGCTTAACGACTGAGCCACCCACGTGCCCCAGTTAAGTTGATTTTTATAAAGTGCTTAGAAGAGTGCCTGGCTCAACATGCAGATTTGAATTGTTTGATAAATAAGTAAAAATGCAGATTTTTAGTTCAGGCCACCTCTTAAGGGGAAGGGAGGTGAGGGGGAAGAGAGAAGGTGTCAAGGGTTCAAAAAGTTAGGTAGGAAGGTGATCAAAGGCATAAAGAATACTAAAAATAGGGGGGAAAGGCATTTCCTATTGGGGATTATTTAAGATCATAAACTCACCCTTTCTGTATATATAGCACCTTCCAATGTGCTGTCTTCCCCACAGTGATAAATATGCCAACAATTTGATCTGTGAATGAAGTCCTAGGATTTTTTTTTAAAGATTTTATGTATGTATTTATCTGAGAGAGAGAGAGTGTGCACAAGAGGTGGGCAGGGGCAGAGGGAGAGGGACAAGCCGACTCCGCACTGAGTGTGGAGCCCCACACAGAGCTCGATCCCACAACCCTGAGATCACAACCTGAGCCCAAATCAACAGTGGGACGCTCAACCAGCTGAGCCACCCAGGCGCCTCTCAGAGGCAAAACTGAAGGTTGCCAAGGCACTGAAACTCTCTCAGGGTGCAAATATTTTAATGTCTAACAAGTGTAAAAGATTCTTCTTTCTGGCAAGTCAACAACCTTTCTCACTTGAGGAAGCACTGCACGATGGCTAAAACTTGGCCCCACGTGTCCACACCTGTTTTGTCCTCGTGAGCGCCTCCAGACTGTGTCCACAGTCACAAGTGGAGTGATTCTAATGATTGTAAAACACATCCGCAAACCAGCAAAGACCATCACAATGTGTCTCTACCACACAGCGGCCCCCTTCTTCCTCCACCCACCCAACCGCGCTCCCACGATCATGGCTGCCGCCTTTATGCCCAGGCAGCATTGTGATCATTGTGACACACAGTGAGTCACAAGTGGCTCAGCTTTACTGCATCTCTATGCTCCTCTAGTCTGTGAGACCTGAAGGGCACAGATCACGTCTAGTTCATTTTTATCTCCCCACGAACACACACAGTGTCTAGCACAAAGCATTCACTAAATACTTGCTGAATAAACTGTTGCGTGTGATAGTACTGAAAATTTCAGATGCAGTGCTCCAAACTCAAAGCATAAAATCCAGCATTATCAACACACATCATTCCACACCAAAAACAATGATCTCTTTATATGACTTCCTAAAATTCAACTTTTTTCTTCTAAGTAGGATCCTCGACCAGAATGTTTGAACATCAACTTTTGCAGGGGGTTTTATATTGAATAGAGCTGATTATCAAGTGATATCTATATGAGTCATTTTCTGATCCAATAATCCTGATACAAACAAATCATGACTGTACCTAGTGTAAATTTGCTACTCTTTTAAAGAATCTATTGTGGGGCTATTATTGCAACTGAGGCTTTGCCTCAGCTTTTATGGACTGGATATTTCACAATATTCTACTATCACCCAACTTGAGAATGTTGTCCACATCTCCCCCCCAATTCAGCCACTTAAGAATATTGCCTGTCCTCAGAATTCTGTACTAGCCATTAATTTATCAAGCCATTTGGAAAGAGCACTTTAAAAGAATTCATGGCTAATTGTTCCAATCAGGAAGAATTTATTAAACATCAACGGCATCTCCAGCACCATGAGCATGAAGCAGAGATCTTTTGTTTCCATCATGCCAATATTAAAGGAACAGATTTCAGTCTTGAGAGCAATGCCTTTTGCCATTAGGTATAACATGAACAGATTTATGACTGGCACACACCAAAAATAAAATAGGATAAGTTCACACCAAAAAGGGGAAAAGAGTAATAAGAGTCACTTCTGAAGGGCTCATTCAAATACAATGTCAAGTTCCTTTCATTTTTGCTGAACTCAGTTTAAGAATACTGTCACTTATGTTTACCACTGTGTTGTTTGGGGTAGTCAAAATTTCTCTTCATTGGAGGGGATGTGCCTTGTGATAGCCCTAGTGCGCTATTTGAAGAAAAACAGCCATCATCCACACCAAGGGTCTTCCCTTCCCAGAAGCCCCCAAATACAAGGGAAATAGGGCAAGACCTGCTAAAGAAATTAAGGTCAAAGACATTTCTCCCACAACACCACAAAAGGGGGAGCATCTAACGAGAGTAATATAGATAAAGGTCCTGCCCTACAGAATCCTTTTTTAAGGAATTGTCACCATAAAATATCCTACCTAATTAGCTGCACACCAAATAGATTCATTGTACAGTCTCAGACCCACATCAGTTCAACTGTGCTTCTTTTGTTCCACAACATCAAAAACAAACATCAGTATCACATTTTCTCTTACTTGCTTCATCTCTCCATTGATACATGGACTGTGGGCTGGAGATAAGAAAGAAGCAAAAGAAGAACTGTCTCTCACTTCCTCCCTCCATGCACCAACTCAGGGGCTCACTTGAAGAGGCGTTATTTCTGGACATAACCTAAGTACACCATTCAGGGGAGAGAAGCAACATATAAAATCAGCCATTCTCTTGCCTACAGAGCAACTGCCAGGCTACAGAATAGGGGTCCTGGTGAGACTTCTTTGTAGGAGATCATACAATGGGGAACCAAAGGGCAGAGAATGGGAATAAGGTGGAAAAAACGAGCTAATGCAATCCACACCCTCTGAGACTCAAAGAGAATGAGATCTATTGACTTCCTGTGAATGAAGATATACAGGGAAAACCCAAGGCAACAGTTTGAAATAGGCCAAATCATCTTTGGTCTCTCATAACTAGTGCTGTGTAACCAATAGGGGCTCTCATCAGGCTACCCCACAGTCAGTCTTTGTGTCTTTTTCCCTCTCCCACCAACCCACCCCCAAGCAGGTGGCCATGGGGCTGATCTAAGCTAGTGTGGTACTGGAAGCCATTGGGCTAATAACCAGCTCATCCAAGGTAACATACTATTATTTTTGTGGGGACTTGTATGATAGAGTTTCTTTAAACAGTGATTGGTAGAGTTTCCAAATTCTTGGTGGTCTTGTGAAGATTTGGAGGAGGAGTCTCTTAGTAATATTTATTTTCTACAACGTAGGCCATCACCTGCCACACTTAGAGGTAAGGTCATTTTCACCTAATCACAATTCCAGGCCTGGATCTGTTTATTTCAAGGCACTCTCTGTGCTTACTTGGTCACTTGTTTTTCAATCTATTATTACTTAAGTGTTGAAGGAAAAGTATTTTGAACCATTGCATTTTTGGATTGAAACCATCTAAAGATGGCAAATATCTCCACTCTTAGAAAAAGTCTCTGCTTTGACAAATCCATGGGTAGAGAAGGAGGAAACTACTATTTGTTCTTGCTTCGAAATGTGAGACTGTTTAGAGCTCTCAGGTTTCCAAAAACTGACAAATCAAAAAATGAGTTTGCTGTGGGAAATAAGGTATTCTGTGTATAAATATTTAGGGGCAAGATGTGAGCAGTATGCTAGAATTTCAAAAATGGCTAAAAGAATGATGGCAAATCTTCAACGGCTGTGAAAACAAGATACAGCTTGCTGAATGGGAAATGTACAATCTTCAAATGCCATATTACTCAAGAATGCTGCCCTATTGCCGGGTTTCACTTTTACTTGCTTAAAAAGAACTGGTAGCAAAGAATCATAGAATGTTAAAGCTAGAAGATACCTCAAATTTCATCTAATGTGACCTCCCTGGTGAGAAACCTGAGATCCAGAGCGTCCCTAAAAGTTCACTTGCAAGTCGCTTATTTGGGACTTGGAGCAAATATTGTCATAGAAATAATGTGATAAGTGATGATTAGACCCCAAATACTGTCTTTCCCCCTCTTGTTATACAGTATTATATATGCCTAACTAGTATGACTTTCTAGCATTGCTCACTGCAGGTGCATACTGTTTAATCTACATTCTAGGTGAATGTGAGTGAGTGACTGCCATTCATAACATCGTGTCAGAAGGAAGACAGAGTTGGGGCACCTGGCTGGCTCAGTCGGTAGAGTGTGCGACTCTTGATCTCAAGGTTGTAAGTTTGAGCCTCCCAGAGATTACTTAAAAATACAATCTTTTAAAAAAAGAAGGGAGACAATGTCTCTAAAGATATCCCCTATGATGCCTAGATACAAGACACCTGCACCCCTCTATAAAGAGTTAGAATGTTTTCTGTTCCAAGACACAGAAAATCTTCTCTAACGGAATTAAACAATGAGGACATTCGTGTGTTTATGTAACTGGAAGTTCAGAGTGGGGCAAGCTTCAGAGTAATTTTAACCCAGGAGCTCCTGCTCCATTTCTCTGCCACTCACTTGTGTGTGCCTCTCCCGTTTGTTGACTTCATCTTTAGGTCATTTCTGTCAGGTGGCAAAAGGACTGCAATGGTTCCTATACTTCCTGGAGCAAGGAGAAAGAGAGCACCCCAGTCATAGGATTTCAAGCAGGAATCCTGAGATTCACCTTGATGGGACCCTGTAAGCCATATACCCACACCCAAACCAGTGCCTTTAGCTTGGAAGTGGAATGGGCTGACTGGATTGAGCCAACTAAGAGTTAAGGTTGAGATTATTTCACCTCAGAGTACATAGGTAAGGATGTAAACTCAAATGAAAACATGGTCCATTGAGCTGGGTAAAGAGGAGAAAAGGGCAGAATACCAAAAATATCCACTAAACCATCTTTCCCCATTGACCCCAGCCCCAGCCACCGAGGGATGTATTATGTGGCATGGTGGAGCTAGGACAGCTGGATGAACAGGCGCAGGCATGCAGGTGTGGGCATCAGAGGATGGAAATGTTCTACTTCTGTTCACTTCATCCTAGAATTCAATTTACCTCCATCCTTTAGGAGCCCTGGACCATAGATCCCCAGTTTCTGTCCCAAATCCCAGCTACTTAGACCTTCACTCCAGCTTAGAACTTTCAGATCTACCACCACCACTAGAAAGGAGAATGTCAATAGAAAAACATATCTTGGGTCACCGGGTAGCTCAGTCAGTTAAGTGTCTGCCTTCGGCTCAGGTCATGATCTCAGGGTCCTGGGATCGAGCCCTGAGTTAGGCTCCCTGCTCAGCGGGAAGCCTGCTTCTCCCTCTCCCTCTTCCCCTCCACCCACCTCGTGCTCTTGCTCACTATCTCTCTCTCTCTCAAATAAATAAATAAAATCTCTTTAAAAAAGAAGAAAGAAAAATATATCTTGCATCACTTAGTAGTGGTTATGTGTCTTTCATCTTCCTCTCCATTCCACTTCCTTGTTGAAGGGAAACATAAGGGCCCTAGAAATATGACTTATTCTTTGTCTCCTGACAAAATAGCTTTGGTATCCATTGACTTCCCAGGATGCTTTGGGACAAAACACTGGTGGCTTTATTCCACTTTTGATGGTCTGTCTTTAGCCAATGCGTGCACTAAAGTTACAAGGTCAACCATGAGACTATCTAAAGAAAGATACAAAGAAAGTGGGGTCAATACGGCTTTCCCAACTACCTCACATTAATAAAAGCACATTACCCCAACTCTCTACAGAGTATCCCCTTTTCACTAATGGTGGTTACAGTGTTTATTCATGAGCCACCAGGCTGTAAAATGTAATTAATAGGCTTGTGATTGGAAAATAAGCTGGAATGGGTTTCATGACAATCAGCGAAAACACAAAATAAAATAAAGAAAGGGTCAATTACTCAGGCAAAATTGTCCCGCATAAAGATTGATTTCAGTCTCACTCCCACTGTACTCCAAAAATCCCACTTTCTAAAATGGCGGTTTCCCACTGCATGACTGGCTCAGAGCCCAGAGCTCTATCTCTAGGGCCTTCCACAGAGTTCCAAGTATTACAGCCTTTGCTTGACTGGAAGCCTGGAAATAGAATTGTCCTTCCAAGGGTTAAATTTTAAATAGTTAAGTTCTTTTATTGCAATAATAATACTTTAGATGTTTGTAATGGCTCACAGTCATTTTAAATGCCGACTTAATAAAGAGATGTGTACATCTTATATTTAGGAGCTAAAGGATACTTGTAGTAGGAACTGAGCAAAGCTTCCAGTCTAACACCTGGTCAACCAGTCTCTGAGGTGGACTAAGCAGTTGCAGAAAAAGACAAGCACAAGAATGGAACTTTTTTTATGATAATAGCAAATAATGTTTGACTTTTATTATATATTATTTTCCTATATATTCTTTTGGCTGTTATTACATATTATTTTTGAAAATCAAGTTTTTGCTTCAGGATGAAACATCTATTCCTCAGAAGCAAATGTTCATTTTTTTAAATTATTTTTAAAATTTTATTTATTTATTTATTGAATGTTAATTTTTTTAAAGTACTCTCTCCTTTTTTTTTTTTAAGATTTTATTTATTTATTTGAGAGAGCGAGAGCACATGAGGGGGGGGAGGGTCAGAGGGAGAAGCAGACTCCCTGCTGAGCAGGGAGCCCGATGCGGGACTCGATCCCGGGACTCCAGGATCATGACCTGAGCCGAAGGCAGTCGCTTAACCAACTGAGCCACCCAGGCGCCCCAAGTACTCTCTCCTTTTGACTGTTTTCTAGCCCAAATATTTTCCTCTTTTCACTGGCATGATTTTACCTTCTGTAAAGAGAAAATAGTTTTTAATTTGGGGCATAAATAAAGTGGCAACAATCAGCATAATGATATTAGTTGTTTTGTGTTATTAATCACTCAGTTTGGGGTATTGGTGCTCCTAAAAGCTTTTTTTTTTTTTTTAAAGGGCTAATGCTCTCTCTTCAATTTAGGTTGAGGTTTCCAGGCATGTTTTCCAAATTATCCATTCCCCTGTGATTTACCCTACCCTTCACAGGGGCCCGGAATTAAGTCTGCAGGAAAAAACTAGCTCATTCTCATCACAATGGAAGCTGTTTAAAAGGAAAGGAGTAGTTTCAAAACCTTTGTTTCTCAACTGTCAGCATTTAAAATCTATGGAGCCCTAGCAAGTGGGCCTAAATGGATATAATCTTTTTGGAAAGCAGCTTGATAATCAGCTTTACTAGTCGGAGAGTTTACTGTATAACATTACAACATTATCTCCAATGGTGGCAAATTGTAAAGAATTTATATGACCCACAAGGAAATGATTAAATAGGGCACATCCACACAATGGATCATTTTATTGCCATTAAAAACATGTTTTTGAAGAATATTTAATAAATGGGAAAATGCTCATCTTTATGGCGTAATCAGCTTTATGGCTGGTAAGATAAGGAAGAGCTCTATTTTCTCTTTTGAGTGTGTGTGTGTTTCTCTATTTTACAAGTTTCTATAATGACCGTGTATTGTTTTTTGAAATTAGGAAAAAAATCCCAGGAATTCAGGAAGGCCCAGCCGGGCCCTCACCCTGGATGTGAAGTCTGGCTGTCAGTGGGTCTGTGGATCAGTCAGCAAATATTTATCCAGTGCCTACTTTGTACCAGGCACAGGGACAAACACTGGGGACAGAAATGACCTTAAAAATAAAACAAAACAACACCAACCAGGAGGGGCGCCTGCTCTGAGACACTGGGTTCGCAGTGAGTCTTGATTGTGTGAACAAGTGCAGATGCTTGCTGCCCCATTGGTAAACTCTAACTACTGGTACCCTAAAGAGAAAAACTAGTTGAACAGATATATTAGTACACTTTTAAAATCCGAGATACCAATCAACAGAAAGTCCACCTAATCTAAAATTTCTTTCTCATACATGCCATTTTTAGGAAAAAAGAAAATGACAAAAAAATAAAGTAACATAGAAGATAATTTAAGAAAAAATTAGCTTGGGGCGCCTGGGTGGCTCAGTCGTTAAGCGTCTGCCTTCGGCTCAGGTCATAATCCCAGGGTCCTGGGATTGAGCCCCGCATCGGGCTCCCTGATCCGCGGGAAGCCTGCTTCTCCCTCTTCCACTCCCCCTGCTTGTGTTCCCTCTCTCGCTGTCTCTCTCTCTGTCAAATAAATTAATAAAATCTTAAAAAGAAAACATTAGCTTATCTCCCACCTCCTGTTTTAATGGCACCATGCAGTAAGGGTTGCTTTTCGTACTAACATACGACACTGTCTGATTTTAAAGAATACTTGCCCTTCATCTTTGTGCTTGGATTCTTTGAAAGGTGGTGGTCCTGCTCCATAGGGTAATGTTCAGTTAACCAGAACCTCTTAACCATTCTGGATAAATGGTAGATTCCATATTTGGAATTTAAGGTTATCACCAAGAATTCAGCTTGAGATGAAAACAGTCAATGAAATTTATGTCTGTAAGAAGCTTATGTTTAAGTAACTATCGTTGTTATTTGCTGATAATAGACTGGATTATAATGGTGAACAGTAAAAAATAGCCAAAAGCATGACAGTCTTATTGATAATAAGTTTGTTCAAAAGCAACGTCTTTTCTTGAAGACATATCATGTTATCCCTACACAAGTAGAAGGATATACTTTTTAGACCAGCCCCAGATAGGAAGGAAAAACCTCCAGGAACTGGAAACAAATTCTAGTTGTGCTGCTATCTGATCCAGGCAGTGGATCTACCTCCTTGGGTTTCATTTTTCTCATCTGTAGAATGGAAGTGGCAATTGCTACCTCCTTTGTTACTTTACAGTAATGATCGAAGGGTAAATGATATATGAAGAAGCGTGTGTGAGTCCTTGGCAGAATGAGCTATAATTAGCTGAGGAAGACCCAGAAAATCAGGAGTCAATGCAGGTAGATGAAGATGCTCTGTCCTCTCCATGCCTCTGGCAGCTCCCTTATGTTCTGATAACAGGAACAACACGGGATGAGCCCTAGATAAATATGCTCTTCTTTTGCTTTAACAAAAGGATGATCGAGGGCTGTATGGGTTAAGGAACTCTATAAAACCTGTCCAAGGAAATTACAACTAATAACAATAGAAAGAATAATGAAAATAGAAAATCATGTGGATTCCTAGAACCAGAGTCTATAAAGAGAGAACTAACAACAACAACAACAACAACAACAACAAAAGAAAATCATGTGGAAAACACAGTAATAATTGGTTCAGAGAAGTATCAACAAAAGCTAAAATTTATCAGTAAAAGTATAATGAAAAACAGGATTTTTACAGTCTCAGAGTAGGTCCCCACAATACCTACTACGAGGAAAATAGTAACTTTACAGTGAAGGAATTGGACAGACACCACCTTAACCAGGTGATTAAAGTTAACATTACTTGTAACGGGACAGATCCACATCATGTGCTTCCCCGTAGAGTCTGAGAAGGACACAACATCAGTATGGTGGGGTATTGAAAAATCCATGAGGAAACACAAGACAACCCCAGCTGAGGATCATTCTATAAAATAATTGGCCAGTACTTGTCAAAAATATCAAGGTGTGAGAGACAGAGAAAGACTGAGGAAGTATTCTAGATTAATGGAGACTAAGGAGACATGACAGCTCATACAACCTGTGATTCCTCACTGGATCTGGAATCAGAAAGAGGACACGGTGCAACAATTGGTGGGATCTGAATTGGGCCTGTAGATTTGATAAGAGTATTGTATCAAAAGTACTTTCCAGTTTTTATTATTGTACTGTGGTTAGGGAAAATGTTAACTTTGGGGGAATCTGGATGAAGGGTGTCTAGAAATTCTTGATAGTCATTTTCCATTTTGAAAATTTTGGAGCTACATCTGGGGAAAAAATGTCCAACATAGTCAACTAGATAGAAATTCCTTAAAATTATTTTTATGAAGTGATACTCAGGAAATAAACAGAAATCTGACTTACTTAATGTAACGTGTCAGGATATCTCAAAAGGCCCCTTCTTAAGAGTAATTAGAGATGAAGAAGATAATTTGAGAAGTGGTTTTCATTTCCCTTTGTCAAACATAGAATCATAATCTCTCAGTGCTGGAAGGAAACTTAAAGAGAATATTGATAAGGAAGAAACCAGCCACAACCTTAACATCCAACAACAGGGAATCATTCATTATGCTTCATCCACTCCCCAGACTTATGCAACCATTCGTAGTCATCTTTATAGGAAACCATGTAGCAAAATAGGAACATGCTTAGACTATAATTTTATTCCTTTAAAAATCGGGATGCAAATTATATGTACACTTACTATATCCAACTACCTATAGTAGACATACATGAAGAAAGACAAAGGAAATATATGGTGAATTTGGTTAAGATAGTGGAATTGTGGGAGTGCCTGACTGGCTCAGTCGGTAGAGCATGTGACTCTTAATCTTGGGGTTGTGAGTTTGAGCCCCACATTGGATGTAGAGATTGCTTTAAAAAAAAAGTGGAATCGTGGGGAGATTTTTTTTTTCTATTTTACAATATGATATTTTAAATTTCAAATGTTCTTATAGAGGAAAAAGTGAAAGTTCTCTTAATTCTGAGCCAAAATTTATCCTTCTATATAATAAATCTTAAATCTGCTTCCATACAACTGCCTTGCCTACCCCACTCAGACGTGGATACTAGGGACCTCACACACGATGATGTGGCCCAACCACTGGGCCACTCTCTCTGTGGAACCAGCCTTCCTGGGTTCTTACCACCTTGTATTTGATGTAAGATCTTTTATGTTTGGGAAAGCCTGTGACAACAGCTTTAATTCACAGAGTTTGCCCAAAAATCATAGACATTGTCTCCGTTCCCCTTTTTCATTTTCATTCCTTCTCTGGGACTGAAGTTCCACTCCCCTGCTTGGTTGTTACCCTAACATACTGCCTGGTTCTCACCAGTGCCCCCTCTCTCCTGGGGGCTGAACTCTATTTCCACTGGATGAGTTTGCTCAGGCTACTATAACAAAACACCACAGACAGTGGCTACAGGGGGTTATTAACCTGACTAGAGGGTTATCCCCATTGGCAAGTGGAGTGTATCTGTCCATCACAAAGGATATGTTTGCCTTATCATATGAATTTCAACATTACGTATGTCAATGGGAAAAAAGGGAAGTACTATTTGATTATCCATAGTCCTATTGTACATTTTTAAATAGTTGTAAATAGTACTTTTGTACATGTTTAAATAATTATAAAAACATTTCAATTTTTTTGTTACCCACTTACACAACAAAATTTGTTCCCTTGTTAGAGATTATTGAGAGTTTCAAGAGGTCATTTTTAAAAAGTTTTTGTCAGGGGCGCCTGGGTGGCACAGTTCGTTAAATGTCCACCTCTTGGTTGCAGCTCAGGTTGTGATCTCAGGGTCATGAGATCGAGCCCCACATCAGGCTCCATGTTCAGCACAGAGTCTGCTTGAGATTCTCTCTCCTTCTGCCTCTGCCCCTCACACTTGTGCGCGCTCTCTCTCTTTCTCTCTCTAAAATAAATAAATAAGTATTTTTTAAAAATAAAAAGTTTTGTGAGGAACCACGTGTAGCTATTTCAAGCATAAAAACATAAAAATGTTATGTTAAAAAAATGTTATGTTTGTGAAATCAGGGTCAGATTTCCCATTGAAATTTGAAAGAATTTTATCTGGATGTTTTATACAAATGTGAAATTTAATCTTTTCCCCATTACCTTCTGGCAAAATGGTATATAGTAATGTTCTGATCCTCTCCTTCTAAATACTCATCTGTATGCTCTTCAGTGGGCTTCTAGCCGGTTCCTCTACAACACACATGAATCCCCTTCCCCACTTCGTAGGCATGCTTCTTTTGAATAGGGCAGAGGTTTGATTTCATCACTAGGTGTAAGTCTTGAGTCCCATCCACAAGGTTTCCGTGAGATCATCATGTTTACACCTGGTGTTATAATCCCGAGTTGACTTTGCTTGTTACCTATGCCATGTGTGTTTGTATACAGACATCTAAGGCATCAACTATTATTTCTGGCCTCCTTCCCAACTGTTTTCTTATGTGAATCACCAAACACCTCCTGCTCCCTTATTCTTTCTATGTCATGCCTACTGCTCTTCGGAATAACTGGATTCACAGGTTTACCCAGGTGCTTTCCTCCCTTCCCTTATTTATTCTCTTTTCAAGCTCCATGGATAAATTCTTATTTATCCAGTAAACTCCTGGGGTAATTATTATTCCCCAGTTTTGGGAAAGGCCCTCCATCCCAAATCAGAAGTCCATAATTTTCATAGCATAACTATCCAGAATCAAGATCTATAAATCCAAATACAGTAAAACAAAGCCATTTTCGTGGCCTGTCACTCATGTCTCAGATCTTCTCCCTTTCAAACTCACAAATGTCAGCAAGATACAAAGAAAATGATGAACTGGGATCGCAAGTCACTCATTTCCACGGGGGGCAGCGTGGTCATTTCTCAAAATCCTGGGTATTATCTTCCAGCAACCAGTCTCTTCACTCGCTTCAGACAATCCAGTATCCTGTCAGTTCTTCCTCCCTAAATGTCATTTGGATCAGCCCCATTTCTATCTCTACCGCATTGCCTTAATTGAAGCTCTCGTTATATTCTGTTTGAAACATTGCAGTGATCTCTTTTACAGGTTAGTCTCCCCACTGCCATCAGAATTATTGCTAGATGTTGGAGCGCCCGAGTGGCTCAGTCGGTTAAGCGTCTGACTCTTGATTTTGGCTCAGGTCATGACCTTAGGGTGGTGAGATCAAGCCCCCTGTGGCTCTGTGCTCAGTGGGGAGTCTGTTTGGGATTCTCTTTCCCCCTCTCTTTGCCCCTCCCCACCTCCCCTTCTCTCAAATGAATAAACAAATAAAATCTTTTTTTTTTTAAGAATTATTGCTGGACGCTTCTCAAAAATTGTCTGTAGCTCTCATTACTACAAAGCAAAATTCATTGCCTTTGACAATATGACCCCAGCTTTCTTTTCTGGCCTCATTCTTTTCTTGGTGCCAAGAATCTTATGCAATTCCCTGAAGGCATCATGTACATCCATGCTTTGGGGTCTTTTCTGATTCTTTAATTACTTACCTATCACCCCATCTTTCAAAGTTCATTCAGGGTTCTTTCTCTGGTTCTCCTGCTTCGCCACACCTGCCAAGGCTAATCTGTCCTTCCGCTAGTTCCTCTCTGAGCTTCCCTGCTATGTATCTGTCTCCTGGCAGATAAGGATTACATCAGACTTTTTTCTCCATCTCCCCCAGCGCTTGACCCAGAACCTGGCACATAATAAGTGCTCGAATTCTTAAATGTCCAAGAATCTGTGAGCTGGTTGGTCCTATATTGGTTGCTTGAATTTAGCCATAGTCTAAGTATTTACACCGTGGAGAACACTACGATAGCAACTTTTTTTCTGAGAGAGAGAGCGAGAACTGCTTCTTAAACGTTTGCCAGCACACCACTGACTATACAAGTGATATGTGGGTGCAATAAAAATCAGCAGTCCCCTTTGACAGCCCCCACACGCAACCCCAATCTCCTTCCCAGGACGCGGCACTCCAGCGTGTATCTGCCAGACCGCCATTCGCATTATGTATGTGTTATGTACTGTAATATTTGCCACACTGAAGCCCGCCCATTCATTGTCTCCCAGGCCGCTCCTACCATCATTAGTGTGACTCCCCTGACTTCCTTCAGCCCCAGCTGCGGCATTTCTAACTCTTGTGTGCCTCATGTCAGTAAGATTCTAAGTTGGTTGGAAAGAGTTATCATGCCTATATTTTCTATGGAACAGCCCCTCATTAAGATGAATAAGTTCTAGGGGTGCCTGGGTGGCTTAGTCGATTAAGCATCTGACCCTTGATTTCGACTCAGGTCATGATCTCGGGGTGCTGAGATCAAGTCCCGAGTCGGGCTCTGCGTTGAGCGTTGAGTCGGCTTGAGATTCTCTCTCTCACCCTCTGCCCCTGCTCCTCCTCCCTCCCTAAAGGAAAAAAAAAAAAAAGATGAATAAGTTCTGGGGGTCGAATGTACCTCACAGTGACCGTAGTTAACAATACTGTGTCACATACTTGAAAGTTGCTAGAGAGTATCTTAAATGTTGTCACCACACACAAAAAAATGGTAGTTATATGAGGTGATGGTGTCAGCTAACTTATTGTAATCATCATTTTGCAATATATACATGTATCAAATCATCATGCTGTACACCTTAAATTTATGGAATGTTATATATCAATCACATCTCAATAAAAGTAGAAAAAATCAAAATCAAATTAAAAGAACTGGCCCTTAAAAGTATCAACTGCTTAATTCCTTGATCCAAAGCCTACCAGTGCTGTCTGAATATGCCATTAGATATGAAAGTGTGCAAATAATAATTAGAATGATTGGAGTTTTTCTTTGTTTTTTTTTAAATATTTTATTTATTTATTTGACAGAGAGAGAGCATAAGCAGGGAGAGCAGCAGAGGGGGAGGGAGAAGCGGGCTTCCCGCTGAGCAGGGAGCCCGATGCCGCCGGGCTCTATCCCGGGACTCCGGAATCACGACCTGAGCTGAAGGCAGACGCTTAACGCCTGAGCCACCCAGGCACCTCTTCTTTGTTTTTGTATAAAGGGCAACTTCAATTTTCGGGGTATTGCAATGCCACAGTCAGGGGATAAAAGACAAGGGAACAATGCTATGTTTTTCTCTGTTTAGTATGTCCTTAGGTAAGTAAGGGTTCCATCTCTCCCTGCTCCTCTCTGGCAGTCTGGAGCCACACAGTACAGGAGAGAACTTTCATGCTCTCAGAAAGCAGAGATTCTGGGGCACCTGGGTGGCTCAATAGATTAAAAGCGTCTGCCTTTGGCTCGGGTCGTGATCTCGGGGTCCTGGGATGAAAAAGAAGAGGTGGTATCTAATGAGTCCGATGCAGCTGAATTTCTTTATGACCCCCCTCCCCTCCACCAGAAACAGAAAGTAGGGGTTCTTCCAGAAACCACCACCCCACTTTCTACCACAGTCCCCCTTAAAGTGAAACCACCCCACCATCCTATCTAAAAGACGCTAAGAAAAATAGGTAGTATATTTCAGCAAATTAAGCAAGGAAGGCCAGGCCTTTCCACAATAACATGATACTATTTGAATATCCATGGCGAGGCGACTGAGGTCATAGCTCATTGTCCTGATGAGTTGTTTTCTTAAGTGTTGAATGAAAAAGTTAAAGCAAACGTGGCCATGCATGGAAGGAGTTAGTCCTCTTAATTGCTATTTGACAAAGGCAATTAAATCTTCCCCAGAGATGAGAATTTGCAGGTATGGCCACCCCATACCTGCAGTCGCTTCAGAGCCATACGGAAAAACTGGGAGATGGTGTTCTCCATGGAAGGAGAAATGAGTCCTGCATCCTTTTAAAAGTCCTCCTGACATTTCAAGTGTCTTCCTTAGCTTCTTTTCAAGTAAAGAGTGTTCATTCCCTGTCATTTAAAACTTAGTTGTAACAATTTAGGGTAATTATACTACAAGGCCCACTTCTGACAGTTTCCAGGAAATAGGAAGAAAATTATTGCTAGAGGACAGAGGCCCCAAGAGCTCACGAAGGCCAAGGGCCCCCAACATGTGCATTACCGATACCAGGGCTCATATAGCAACAAAGCCACCCCGGGAAACTCAACGCCCTTGAAGCACCAATGCGCTCTTCATGTAGGATCCCTGACAGCCACCAGCCCTGAAGCCACTTTATTTTTCTTTCCCAAATGAGCCTAGGCAATCACCTCACTAATTTCAAAAAACACTTTGGCTTAAAGCTTTAGTGTGGCCAGCTTCAGTATCTTCCAGAACCAGTTGTACATCGTAGACGCATCTTGTGCTGGCTCCCGGGCTTCTCTCTGCGCAGATTCTGCAGAAGAGGTGAAAGCGTGGTGTTCATTGCACTACTCTTTCAACTTTTAGGTAGCCTTGAAGAAAAAAGGTTAAGGGAAGAAGATGAATTGAGAAGAGGTCACTAAATTTCTGACTCACAGTATGTAGGATATTAAGTCTGATTAATTTAATCCTTCCCAAAGCACAGCAGTCCCACCAGGATCTAAAATCCCTTTGAAAGGTTTAAAGGTGGTTCTGCCTGCCTGAGTGTGCACTGGACTGGGCAGGAGCCGCCAGGTGGGACAGGACTCCTGGGGTAAAATATCCCAGCTTCCGTCAGGGGAGGGGATCCCTCGGGAGCCTCAAGTCTGCCCAAGGAAAGCTTGAATAAGGACATTGTAAACTGGGGCGCCTGGGTGGCTCAGTCGTTAAGCGTTTGCCTTTGGCTCAGGTCATGGTCCCAGGGTCCTGGGATCAAGCCCCACATCGGGCTCCCTGCTCGGCAGGAGGCCTGCTTCTCCCTCTGCCACTCCCCCTGCTTGTGTTCCCTCTCTCGCTGTCAAATAAATAAATAAAATCTTTAAAAAAAAAAAATGGACATTGTAAATGGACTGAAAATCTGAGATGCAGAGCTACACACCCTCCACCCCTAGGAGCAGTAGCGCTAGACATCACTCACAGGTGCAGCAAATCCCATCCCTGGGAAGGGGCCCCCAGGGATATCAGCACCTCACCTGTTTCCACGGGGCACCACCGGTCTCCGCCACAGGGATCACTTTCTCAGGTTCAGACCCCTCTGCTACCAGGCTGCACCTGCTAATCTGAGTGAGTCCATACCTTCACCCCACTGCAGCCACAGCTTTGATCTGGCCATCCTACCCCCATACACCTGAACCCCCACTTTGGAGCCTGGGAGCCCTTGAAGTGTTTGTCACTTGAGAAAGTGAGAATTCACAGCGTATCTCTGCTCACAGTTTAGAAATCTTCAACACTCAAACTCCACTTTCACTTAATGTCGGATGGTGACCTTGTCCCAGCAACCCGGCCCCACAGCACCCCCCAAGCCCTTCCTCAGGCAGTTCCCTCATGCAGATAGTGAACATTAACACAGATCATTTCTGGTGAATGGTATCCCATTCCACGCATGAGAAAACTGAGATGTAGAGAGGCTAATACGCGGTAGAACCAAAATTTGGAACTGGTCTCTGTTTCCAAAAACAGCCCTTCGTACTTTATGTGAAAGGGTTTTTTCCTAAGTAATTTCATTTGAAGTGGAATGAGTAACTTGTGTTCCAAAACAGTGTTGAAAAGCAGGTGAAATTTAGCCTCCTAAAAGGGTGGTATTTCGGGTCCCTTGGAAAGATACGCGTTCTAGTCCTTTCCTTGAAATGGCAATACCGTCCCACGAGGGTGAGGCCGGTGACGCTGCCCCCAGAAACTCCAGTCCCGCCACGTGCTACCTGGGCTGGGCAGGGCTGGGCTCATCCCAGCAGTTCTGCACCAGAGGCTCTGGAAGGCACCGATGACGGAGCTGAGAACTAGATCATCCCCGCCGCGCCTTCGGCTCTGACATTTCCTCTGTGTCCTCACCGAAGTCGTTAGGCTTTTCTATTCCTTAGCTCCCAACTTACAAAATGGCCTTCCTTATACTTGTGTTCATATATTTTGCTAAGCATCTGGAGGAGGGTTAAAAGCTGGTTATAAACATGAAAGTATTTTAAGACTAAACATAACTGTATAGATCTTTGTGTATATAGACATTATTAGAGAAGTTGCTTCATTTATGCAAAGCTATCTTAATGCAAAGCATAAACTCATCGTTTTCTGGTGCGAAGCCAGTCACCCAGATGATGTCTAACAGTGTGTGTGTGTGTGTGTGTGTGTGTGGTTCTGGAAATGCAGGGGTTTGTTTCCCTTACTGTACTTCCCATATTATATAGCCCTTTTAAATTTATTTATTTTAATTCTAAAGTCAAAAATGAAAAAATATGTTTCCCAAGTACTTACTAGGTGACAAGTGCTGTGCTAGGGTTACAAAGATGAATAAGGCAAGATTTTGTTCTCAGAATACAGACTAGCAGGGGAGTCAGACATGTAAACCACCTATGACTAACTAGGAAAGAATGTAAATGGCTTTTATTAAAAATACAAAAAACTTACAAATTGATGACAGTTGTATCATACAAGTAGACACCTTTTCCATCTCCTGAAGGAAACTGCCATTGCTCAGAGTATTTGGGAGGATTCCAGTGTGAGAACTGTATTCAGATTCAAAGATTCCCTTTCTGAGTATTTTCAGTGGCTGAAAATATTCATCCTTTAAGGATAAATTTGATTTAAAACATTTTTTAAAGATTTTTTAAAAGAATTTATTTATTTATTTGACAGAGAAAAACAGCGAAAGAGGGAACACAAGCAGGGAGAGTGGGAGAGGGAGAAGCAGGCTCTTCACTGAGCAGGGAGCCCAATGTGGGGCTCGATCCCAGGACCCTGAGATCATGACCTGAGCTGAAGGCAGATGCTTAACGACTGAGCCACCCAGGGACCCCTAAAGATTTTATTTTTAAATAACTTCTATACCCAATGTGGGCCTCAAACTCACAACCCCCCAGATCAAGAGTCATATGCTCCACTGACTGAGCCAGCCAGGTGCCCCTAAAACATTGTTTCAAGACCGTGGAACATCCTGTCATATCAGAAAGAAAAGAAGCTATCAAGGAATATAAGGATCATGTCAAAAAGACATGAGAGCCCATTTGATGGGGCCCCTACTGGCCAAAGAGGTGTCCGTTTGTACATCACAAAGAGTAACTACATTGGAATGAAACACATCAAATCCATTTAAGTCTTTGAAATTGAGACATTAACAAACAAAACTCGTAGTTCACCTGTGGAAAATAGCAAGGAACCAAGTCATTATTTTGAAAACTAGTAAACAAAGCATTTAATCTACCTTTCCTAAATAAACTGTATCTCAGGGTAATGAAATAGTTGAGGGAGAAGATTCTCTTTATTAAAGTATTCAAACTAACAAATGAAGAAGAAATAGTAGAATTCATCACGATTTTTGCAATCCTAATGAATTCATTGTCCAGGCAGTGACCATCAATGGCTACAAACAGCATAAAAAGAGACAACCAGACATTATGTACCTCGTAAGGGAAGTACATATACTACCTATGAAGTAATCTTGATTAAAAAAAAAAAGGAATCTGCATTTTATCAAGTGTCAGGTGTTGACTATCAATTTGTAGGAAAAATAGAGGATACATGCACGTGGTTTTAAAAATACCACGGGAATGTAATCAGTACAAACGAGGCTGCAGGAACCCCTATAGGACTAAAAACCACTCTCTTCAACATCATCCACAACAATAAACCTATGGTGGGGAAAAAAAAATAAACAGAAAACCATAAATTAAAAGAGATATCTGAGACATATCAATCAATCATAATGTATGAACTTATTTAGATCTGAACTTAAGGGAAAAAACCACTCACACACATTTATGACAATGGGAAAATGTGAATGTTCACTGAGTAATGAAATTAATGAATTATCTTTTTAGATATGATTATGTTGTGCTTACGTTTTTTAAAAAGAGTTCTTTTAGGATGCATACGGAAAATATTTACAAATAACTTTTAAGACACAACTGGCAACAAAAAGGTTTGACATGATTCTTCAAATGTCTGGTCAACGTAAGCATTTCTATGCTGGACAACATTATTTGGGTTAAAGACAGTCTTATGTGGCTGGTAAATCTGTTTTGCAGACAAATAAATGCAAAAGAGAAATTCAGCAAATGCAGTATTTGCAGAATAAGTTTTGTTTTGTTTTTTTTAATTTTTGCAAGAGAGCGTGAGAGCATGAGTTGGAGGAGGGGCAGAGGGGGAAGCAGACTACCAGTTGAGCAGGGAGCCTGATGTGGGACTCAATCCAGGACCCTAGGACCACAACCTTAGTGAAGGCAAACACTTAACTGACTGAGCCACCCAGGTGGCCCCAGAATAAGTTTTGATCTTTGCAAAAGAGATGCATTTTTATAAATAAAATTAGCAAAGATTAAAGAAACAAAAAATAGCATTAGTGAAATATTAGTGAAGTATAATCACATGTTGCTGGAGTGTGTACGGGAGCAGCCCTTTATTTTTTTAATTTTTTATTTAAATTCAAGTTAATTAACATATAGTGTATTATTAGTTTCAGAGGTAGAATTTAGAAATTCATCAGTTGCATATAACACCCAGTGCTCATTCCATCAAGTGCCCTCCTTAATGTCTATCATCTAGTTACCCCATCCCCCACCACCTCCCCTCCAGGAACCCTCAGTTTGTTCTCTATACTTTAAGAGTCTCTTATATTTGTCTCCCTCCCTGTTTCCATCTTATTTTATTTTTCCTTTCCTTTCCCTATGTTCATCAGTTTTATTTGTTAAATTCCATATATGAGTGAAATCATATATTTGTCTTTCTCTAAAACGACTTATTTTGCTTAGCATAATACCCTCTAGTTCCGTCCACATCATTGCAAATGGAAAGGTTTCATTCTTTTCGAATGGCTGAGTAATATTCCATTGAATAGATACGTATATAGGTACATATACACACATATACAACAGATATATATCACATCTTCACTATCCATTGAATATATATATATATATATATATATATATATATATATATACCACATCTTCTTTATCCATTCATCTGTTGATGGACATCTGGGCTTGTCCCATAGTTTGGCTATTGTGGACATTGCTGCTATAAACATTGGGGTGCAGGTGCCCCTTCAGATCACTATGTTTGTATCCTTTGGATAAATACCTGGTAGTGCAATTGCTGGGTCATAGGGTATTTTTACCTATTTGAGGAACCTCCATACTGTTTTCCAGAGTGTCTGCACCAGTTTGCATTCCCACCAACAGTGTAGGAGGGTTCTCCTTTCTCTGCATCCTCGCCAACATCTGTTGTTTCCTGACTTGTTAATTTTAGCCATTCTGACTGGTGTGAGGCGGTATCTCATTGTGGTTTTGATTTGTATTTCCGTGATGCCAAGTGATGTTGAGCATTTTTTTCACGTGTCTGTTGGCCAGTTAGTTGTATGTCTTCTTTGGAGAAATGTCTGTTCATGTCTTTTGCCCATTCTTGACTGGATTTTGTGTTTTTTGGTGAGTTTAATAAGTTCTTTACAGATTTTGGATACTACCCCTTTAACTAACAAGACATTTGCAGATATCTTCTCCCATTCCATAGGTTGCCTTTTAGTTTTGTCAACTAAAGGTTGCTTTGGAGCAGCCCTTTAAAAGAGCAATATAATAATATACATTAAGAGTTAAAAATCTCTATGCTCTCTAACCCAGTAATTCCACATCTGCAAATAATTTGAACTATAGAAAAAAATTATGCCCCAAGATATTCATTGTAACATTTTTAATAATATCCCTAAATTTAAAATTACCCAGTCCTACAGGAGGAAAAGGGTTAACAAATTTTTTTTAAGATTTTATTTATTTACTTGACAGAGAGAGACACAGCGGGAGAGGGGACACAAGCAGGGGGAGTGGGAGAGGGAGAAGCAGGCTTCCCGACGAGCAGGGAGCCCAATGCGGGGCTCCATCCCAGGACCCTGGGATCATGACCTGAGCCGAAGGCTGACGCTTAACGACTGAGCCACCCAGGTGCCCCCTTCACAAACATCTTGAAAACAGTGTCCTTTTCTTTGCTAAATGACATGTTATAAAGTGGATCTTTCTTGACATTTATACACACAGAAGAGTATAAAACCATAATTTATTGTTCAATAAATTTTCTCTAAGTGAGCACAGACAGGTACACACCACCCAGAACAAGAGATCAAACATTGTCAGCATCCCCAAAGCCCCCTTAGATCCCCTCTCAGTCACCACAACACAGAAAATAACCAAACTTGAATCATCATAAATAAGTTTTGCCTAACTTTGGAGTATATAAGTGGGACCATAAATATGTACAGTTGACCCCTGAACAACATAACTGTGTGGGTCCACTTATATGTGGATTTTTTTCAATAAATGCAGTACAGTGCCGTAAATGTATTTTCTTTTCCTTATGATTTTGTTATTAACATTTTCTTTTCCCTAGCTTACTTTATTGTAAGAATAAGAGTGTATAATGCATATGACATACACAAGGTATGTTAATTGACTGTCAACAGTAGGCTATTAGTAGTTTAGTTTTTGGGGACCGAAAAGTTACAGGTGGATTTTCCACTGCATTTGGGGTCAGGGCCCCTAACCCCTGTTTGTTCAAGGGTCAACTGTACTTCTGTGTGTCTTTTCTTTTGCTTAATTTATGTTTGTGAGATTTATCTATATTGTTACATTTAGCAATAATTCTGATTGCTCTGTAGTATTATCCTCTTACACAAATAAAGCATTTTTATCTATTCTACTGTTGATGGACATTTTGCCCCTTCTAGTTTGGGGCTATTACAAATAGTGCTACAGTGAGCATGACTTCTGTTGCACAAATGTACACACTTCTATTAGGTACATACCTAGGAGTGGAATTGATGGTTGCAGGGTGTATGTGTGTTCATTTTTAGTAAATTCTGACTAAAAGTTTTCCAAAGTGTTGTGCCAGTTTACACTGTCATGAGAAGTTCATGAGAGTTCCAGTTGCTCTACCTCCTCACCAGTATTTGATACTATCAGTTACTTTAATCTTTGTCATCCGGGAGGTATGTAGTGGTTATGTTATTGTGGTTTTAATTTGCACTCCCCTTATGATTAATGAGTTTATACACTTTTTCGTATGTTTCTGAGCCATTCAAATATCTTTTCTTTTCTTTTTTTAAGTAATCTCTACACCAAGGGTGGGGCTCAAACTCATGACCCCAAATCGAGTTGCATGCTCCACTGACTGAGCCGGTCAGGGGCCCCTTCAATATCTTTTTTAGCAATGTACCCATTCAAGTCTTTTGCCCATTTTTCTATTAGGTTGTTTTGTTCTTATTACTTTGTAGGAACTTTTTAATAATCTGGATATGAGGTTTTTGTCACTTTATTGCAAACATCTTTTCCCAAGAATGTCTGCATATTGCCTTTTCACTCTCTATATTATGTTTATGTTGAGTTTTTTAAAAAATCATTGCATGGAAAAATAGCATAAATAACCTCAAAGTACCATTTTTAATTTTTTCATTGGTTGAAAAATATGTGACATTTTCTTTCTTATTTTTCCTTCTTAATATTTTCCTAAATTTTTATTTCTCATTATAAAACAAAATTTATTTTTTAAAGAGTCATTGTATTAGAGTTCAATGATGAAATCATTAAATACTAATGATGATGATAAAGCAGGGGAAAAGAAATCCAGGAAACAAATGTGATTTTATCATTTGAAATGAAGGTGGAGTTTCTATTCTTATTATTAGAAAACTGAATTAAAATGGAGGGTTCCTAAAATTCCATTGGAAAGTCTTCAGAAGGTAATACTGTGAATGGAAGAGAGTGCCTTGAAGGCTGGTTGACACCTGTCTAAGAGGAATCGTGGGCTCCACGTCTTCCTCCACTTGACCAAAGGACAGGCACAGACCAGATCATCACTCTCCTGACATGACATGACATGACATGACATGACATGACATGACATGACAGTTGAACACGTCAGCAAGTCCATGAGTTACCGTTTGTTTCTTGGCACCAGAAGGACCAAAAGCAAGTGGCAGTCTGCTGGGTGAGAGCCCTCCTGGTCAAATTTGAAACATCTGTCAGGACCCTGGATCAAACTATTATCTTTATCTATCAGAGCTTTCAGTCTAACGTTGGGACCATGAATTTAAAGCATATAGATGCAAGTCTATTTTCAGTATTCTTTCCTGAAAGTGAAATTGATTAGAAGATACGATTATTGAGGAGGAAACCAGTGGGAATAAAAACTATTTGGATGTTTGGTGAGCCACACTGTTCCATCAGGAGGGATTTTTACTAACATTAACCTTCCCCGTTTGTGCTTGGACATAAGGCACAGCTTCTTTCCTTTGCCATCCCTATAGGGTATTTTTATGTCTTCTTTTGAATGGATTTGTTTTATAGGGACACGATTATTTCCTACATTACTTTCATAACTCTGGGAACATATCCTTGACCTGGAAAATCTTTTTTTTTTTTTAATAGGACATGAAGCATTTTAGAAACTGCAGGTACCTGCTAAGAAATATAGTAATTCCGTTTTGTTCTATCCCGCCCCCCCACCCACCAAACACTCAAAAGACATTCACAGATCTCCTTTTTAATATTTCCATATAAATCTATCAAGTTTCCAACTATAAAACAGACAGCATGAGACAACTTTCCTCGGACAATGCATGGAGACCTTAAGTTTACCTTCCCCATGCCTCTATGGTCACAGTAATACATTTCTTAAAACTTTCATGTTTAAAAACAGATGAATGGATAAAGAAGATGTGGTGTGTATACACATACACACACACACACACACACACACACACAATGGAATATTATGCAGCCATCAAAAAACAAAATCTTGCCATTTGCAACAACGTGGATAGAACTGGAGGGCATTATGCTGAGCGAAATAAGTCAGTCAGAGAAAGACATGTATCATATGATCTCACTGATATGAGGAATTCTTAATCTCAGGAAACAAACTGAGGGTTGCTGGAGTGGGGGGGGTGGGAGGGATGGGTGGCTGGGTGATGGACATTGGGGAGGGTATGTGCTATGGTGAGCGCTGTGAATTGTGTAAGGCTTTTGAATCACAGACCTGTACCTCTGAAACAAATAATACATTATATGTTAAAAAAAAAAAAAAAAAGAAGAAGATAGTAGGAAGGGAAAAATGAAGCGGGGGAATTCGGAGGGGGAGACGAACCATGAGAGACTATGGACTCTGAGAAACAAACTGAGGGTTCTAGAGGGGAGGAGGGTGGGGAGATGGGTTAACCTGGTGATGGGTATAAAAAGGGCACATACTGCATGGAGCACTGGGTGTTATACGCAAACAATGAATCATGGAACACTACATCAAAAACTAATGATGTAATGTATGGTGATTCACATAACATAATAAAAAAAAGAAAAAAAAGATTAAAGCAAAGTTCAATTTTGTCCCCCACATATGTGAACTGCTCTTTGAAAGTGTTTGTTTATGAACTTAGAAAGTATTTGAGAAGGATGCAGGGACCAGGCAGCTCAAAGGGGCCTGGGGCCTGCCTGGCACAGTTAATAGCACGAACACCCTCCCGGGACTGCTATACCCATGTTTCAGGGCTACACAACCTGCCCCAGTACCTGGATCATGCCCGGCTCCCCAACCCGAGCCTGGGAGGTGCTGGTCATGCTCCCCTCTTGTGTTCCCAGTGCAATGAGCAGCTCCCCCACCCCTTTCCTCTAGTCTCCCCTCCAGCCTGACCCATCCCTTCCTTCCTACCTAAATACTCACAAAGCACCAGCACAGACTTTGGAAGTTGGAAGTCACATGACCATGGTGCCTTGCAACCTTTTTATATTCCTTACTGACGTCCACTCCGAAGTTTGTGTTTGTTTTTATTTATTTTTAATTTGTTTTATCTTTGGCAATATTTCTATAAGAGTGACAAGATCAAACCTTGTCAATGATTTGGCTCAGCTAGGCCCTAGAGGACAGGGTGTGAAAGTGTCCTCTGTGTGACTTGAATTAAGATTCTCCTAAGTGTCCTACACTTTCTAAGTGACATCGATGCTGGCAGCAGTTAAGCTAAGCGGTTTGTCTCTCTGGTTTTCCTTCACAACATTACCACCAAGACATCTATCAAGCTACATATAGTTACTTAGAGGGACGACAACAGAGGCGTTTTGGAGTGAAAAACACACACTAGAGTCCCAAACCCATCGGAGAGTTTCCCCATATATTCCATCTGGGCTCTACCTTCCCAGGCTGCTCAGAAAAGCAGAGGAGTAAGGGTCTAAATTCCTGTTTCCTTTTATGGACTAACCGCGAAAGAAACAACCTGCAGCATCAACAACAAAAATTGCTTGAGCCTCTAGTTCTCTCAAAACCTAATTTCCCCTCCCCCTTTTTCTTATGTCTTACTCTATAGAAGCACAAACCAAACCCACTGAAAGATCTGCCATCAAGAACAAGTAAGTCCCTAGCCCCTGCTTTCTTCCGATTCTCCAGTCATCCATCCTTGGAGATTCTTTCTTAGCCAGGATGCTGGAATCTTCATCACGGGAGATTGGACGCTCTTCTTCGGAACACTCCAGAGTCTGGGGTTTGTTTTTTGTTGTTTTTGTTGTTGCTAAGTGCAGAGTGACATTCAGACAATTCCACTTCTGTCACTAAGATGCCTCCCGCAGGAGAAAAGGGCTGTTTTCCTGCTCTTGACTTTCCTTTCCATTGAAGATTCTGGAAGCAGGTGTGTGGATTGGGAGAAGAGATGGTTTAGAAATGCTAGTGCCGCAGATTTCTCCAAGCATCCTACATCGGCTTAGGTGTCATCCAGCATGCAAGGTGCCAAGTTCAGCTTCCTAAGCCCTCCATCTTCCATACTCAGTGAGTGATAGAGTGGGCAGGTGGATGAGATGAGATAGGTTTCTATTTGGGTCAACTCCAATAAATCAATTAAGAGCAAGCAAGGTGCTGGAGGTTGGTTTCCAAAAGGAACAGTCTGTTAGAATCATCTTTTTCTCTGTCTTCAATTCATCAAAGAAACCATAAAATCCCTGAGATTTTGAGCTCTCCGGATGATTCTAACAGGCAGCCAGAGTTGAGAACCCCTGGTCTATCCCTCCCAAATAGAAATCCGTCTGTTTATCAATAAGGCTTTTAAAGAAAGTGCATTAAGCCACTACTAAGGCACTATCTGGAACTCACTCTGGACTCCGGAGCCAGTGTTAGAGAAGCAACTGTCCCTGGCGGAGTCCTGGGCACCCAGCTCCCTGCTTCCCATGAATATGTTCCTACAGATGAACTCTGATGCAAGTGAACTATAGGCTAAAAGGTAGGAAAGCTGTCTCAGAAAGCCAGAGAGGTGTGGACAAGCATAGGGGCATTTGCCTCCTGCCCCTGATCCCCTAGACCAGGGTGCCGATTTTTATGGGATGATTCTGTGTATATAAGTTGTAGGTCTTTTGTAAAGAAACTATTCCTTGGAACCCCATAAGTTTCCCTTTCCGGCATGCCTCATGGGTAGGGCTTCAAATGCAGAAGGAGAAACCTCAGGATTTCACTCTTATTATTTTGCCACTCCAAGTGACATATGTATCCCCCACTTCCCCCCCCCCCCCCGCTGCAAGCTTAATGACAAAAGCTAACTCTGAGATCTCTAAACCTCAAGGAAGCCAGGTACCACTCAACTGTTAAGGAAATGAGCCACCACGTCACACAAAGCCACATGCCCTCTTGGTGCTTCTGTGGTGGAAGCACGTTCCCCAGCCTCAGACTAGATCCCCAAAGTGCTCTGGCCTGATGACCCAGGGGTGATGCCAGTCACCCCCAGGCACAGGGCACATCCAGTGTGGCCATAGCAGGTAGGAAACTGCAGGAATCTGGTCTCCTCACTGCTGGGTTCAGCTGTCACACCTGCTATCTTTATTGTTTAGATATATTAATGGTTTCCTTTCATTCACTCACATAAATCAAGGAGGCCCAAATGTTCCAGATAACTCTAGATACAGTAAGTGTGGCAGCAGTTCCTACAAGGTAAGCCACAGCACAGTGTAGGAAATTCTCCCTAGAGAGTAGCCATGCATCTCAGACATAAGGAGAACTTCCCAGTGTATTTATAAAGCAGCTGCCTGCACACATATAATGCTAACCCTCAATTTAACACCAGTGTGGGGGCCTTTTAATCCTCAGTGGAAATAGAAACCGGATTAAAAATATACACCTGAAGAGAAATCAGTTTGATTTATACAATCCCAGATGTGTATTTAAAAGCATAACAAAAGAGCCCACTGTATTTGTTTATTAAAAAATACACCCAGGGGCATATGGCTGGCTTAGGGGGTAGAGTATGCGACCCTTGATCTCGGGGTGGTGAGTTCAAGCCCCATGTTGGGCATGGAGCCAAAACTCTACTTTTGTAAAAATGCACTTTTTTTTTTAAATGATGACACTACACTGACCTCTACCTCTGAAACCAATAATACGTTATGTGTTAATTAATTGAACTTAAATTTTTTTAAAAAGGAAAAAATAAATCAAGACACTAAGGTTTCTTTAAATTTATTTTTATTTTTTAAAAGATTTTATTTATTTTTGAAAGAGATAGGGAGAGAAAGCATGAGGGGTAGGGGGGCCTGAGGGAGAAGGAGAAGCAGACCCCCAACTGAGCAGGGAGCCTGATGTGGGGCTCAATCCCAGGACCCTGGGATCATGACCTGAACCAAAGGCAGACGCTTAACCAACTGAGCTACCTGGGCACCCCTAAAATGCATTTCTAATATGACCAAATGTATATTAAAATGAACAACAAACTGAAGGCTCAGTTTGTCCCTTGGATGGACACGTTAAATGCAAGTGGTTATAGTCACAACACTGTATATTGTTTTCTTTCCCTCCCTGGGCGGGGCCCATCTCGCTGTCTATTACATAATTTCAGGCATACACAATGTGGTTCAGTCAGCATTTATTGAGAACTTACATAGGCAGTACTTTTATGTCTTGCAAACAGCTTAAGGAGTATCCAGTTTAGCCCCATTTGAGGCCATGGAGGGCCAGAGAAATGCCTGTGTCCCCATGTCCCCACACATGCCTCACCCAGCCCATGGATGTATTGTACTCTGCCTGATTAGCAGGTGACACGGAGGAGGACAACAGCCTCAGAGGGGGCAGGCCTGCATTCAAATCCTGCTCCTCAGCAGCATGCTCATACAATTACTTAACCCCCCACCCTGAGTCTTGGACCCCGCATCTGTGGAATGGAGATGCGAAAGCCTGCGTTTCCACTTGTGATGAGGCTGAAATTAGATCATTTAGAGTGCTTGACATATAAGTGCTAATAGTAAGTGTTCAAGAAATACACATTCCTTACTTCCATCCTCTACTTCATTCTTTTTTTTTTTTTAAGATTTTATTTATTTATTTGACAGAGAGACAGCACAAGGAGGGAGAGGGAGAGGGAGAAGCAGGCTCCCAAGGAGCAGAGAGCCCGATGCGGGACTCGATCCCAGGACCCCGGGACCATGACCTGAGTCGAAGGCAGACGCTTAACCATCTGAGCCATCCAGGCGCCCTCTACTTCATTCTTTTATCCTCGTTATCTTTTGGATTTTCTACCCAATGGGTTTTTTAAGCACCTCATAAATACCTTTTTGATGTGCTAAGAGGTCTTCATAAAACTAATGAAATAAGGAAACCAAGTTTTGGCTTATTGTGAAATGAGCTATTAGAAAAATTACTTGAAAGCGAGAGTTCTGGCTATATTTTCACCTGCACAACAATGACCACACTTCCCCATGGAGGGGTGTAACACTAACCCTGGAGAGTGTCCCCGTTCTATCTGGTCTGGGTGACCTTGCTGTTCCCCTTATCTTAGAGGTATGGATTCTGCATAGGAGGAGACCAGCAGCTTCTGACTCAGAAGGGGATTTCTGCTGTCCAGTTGCTAAGGATGCCTTGATCCAGGTGGGAACTTCCAAGTGCCCATGGCAGGTGCTGGCCTTGAAGGCACTGGATGAGAGTAACTCCTCCCACTCTATCACTGGACTCCACTGCCACTCCCCCAAAGCTGTAAGAAGCCCACCCATCCCATCTCCCTTGAAGAAGGCCCCACTGATCCTTCTAACGTCAGGGTTCTTAGGGTGACACCAGGAGAGGGAGCCCCTGGTTTCAATTTGGGGACATACATCTTTCACAAAGGCCATACCCTTGGTGGCTGGACCTGAGGCATTGCCTTACCTCTTTCCATGGTGCAAGTGAGAACCTAGAGTCAGTGAAAGGTAGGATCCTAACAGAACAAGAGCAAGCAAGGAAATGGCAGGCAGGCCAGGCTCACAGAAAGGGGGAACTGCCCATAAGGACCCTGAAAGTCATCCCGAGTTGGGGACAGGGACATGGTAATCAGAAGAACCAGGTATCTCCTTGGAATCTCATAGAACCATGAGTTCATGAGAAGCAGGAATCATCAGCAGATAGGGTAGATGACAAAAATAAGATAAACCAATCTCCAACATTTAAATGAAGTTTTAGTAGTATCTTCAGAAAGTACCTGTTCTCCATGCTCATTGAAATGTTTAACATAAATCTATCTCTCCAAACTCGAAACTGGACAAAAACATTGTCATCTTGCCGTCTTGGTTCCACATCTTATTTTCACAGTGTTTTTGTGCCTTATTTTGAATGTTTATTAAGTCACCTTCTCTATATACAATCAGAGCATTGCGATGGTTTTGTTGTTGTTGTTTTTAATTTAAAAAAACTGTTAAAAAATAAATAAAAATTAAAAACTGATTTATAACTCATTGGCTTATCATTTTAATGTCTTTTATGAAAAATACTAAAATTAAGCAATAACTAATGCTTGGCCCTCGAGCAAATATGGCTCCCAAGAAATCAGATGAGTTATTGAATGTAATATTGAGCATTCTCTTTATTCAGTCAACTGGACTTCATTTTTCGAGCGAAAGAACATTTGAATTTACACACACATTTATGTCTGTCATTTAAATATGCCTAGGGGCGCCTGGGTGGCTCAGTTGTTAAGCATCTGCCCCCGGTTCAGGTCATGATCTCAGGGTCCTGGGATCGAGCCCCGCATCGGGCTCCCTGCTCGGCGGGAAGCCTGCTTCTCCCTCTCCCACTCCCCCTGCTTGTGTTCCTGCTCTTGCTATCTCTCTCTCTGTCAAATAAATAATATTTTTTAAAAATTATTAAAAAAATGTACCTAAACATTTAGAACCTTAAGAAATGCCATCCAAAACAAGGTACCGTTGTTAAGGAGGACTCTGAAGACCAGAAAAAAGAAGTCTGGAGAAGGACTAGAGGAATTATCCTGAAGTGTCAGCCTAGAGAGGATGGTCAACAGGCATCAGCGGGGACAGCACCATTATATGGATGACTCCCCATCGCTGGGGCCAGCTCAGGCCACTGCACCCTCCTAGCTTGTCACTGGGGCCCTTTTTTTTTTTTTAAGATTTATTTAATTTTAGAGAAAGAGAGAGAGAGTCTGGGGGGGAGGGGCAGAGGGGGAGGGAGAGAGAATTTCAAGCAGATTCCCTGCTGAACTCGGAGCCCAATGTGGGGCTTGATTCCACGACCCTGAGATCATGACCTGAGTTGAATTCAAGAGTTGGACTCTTTTTTTAATTTTTTTTAATAATAATACCTACCTTACAGAGTTGTTATTTTATTTATTTTATTTTTTAAAAGATTGAATTTATTCATTTTTAGAGAGAGCGTGCACAAGTGGGGGGAGTCAGAGGGAGAGGGAGAGAGAATCTGAAGCAGACTCCATGCTGAGTGGGAAGCCTGACGTGGGGCTCCATCTCACGCCCCTGAGATCATGACCTGAGCTGAAACCAAAAGTCGGATGCTTAACCAACTGAGCCACACAGGCGCCCTGGGGCCCCCTTCTAACAGGCTCCTGGCTCCCCTTCACAGGTTATCTTGGGTGCCTACTGAGAGCAGGGAGTTTACCAGATACCTTTAAGTCCCCTCAGCCTCCTAAAGCTCTGGCCCAGAACAGAGGGGGTCAGAGTTCTGCCAACACTCTTGTCCATGCTCCCAAAGGCACGGCTGACTTGGAGGCAGGACAAGTGACACCTTGGTGCCTTATATTCACCATCACTTTTAATCTTTACTACACATCTATGAGGAAAACATTGGGCCTCTCCCTTTACAGATGAGGAAACCGAGGTTCAGGGACCTCAAGTAACTTGCCAAGGCCACCGGTTTCATTAGTAGAAAAGCCAGGATTCCAACTTACGTCTGCCTGACACCAACATCCATGCCTCTCCCACCCCGCACCAGTTCCCTCCACCCAATGCATAAACCGACTTCAGGCTCTCTGATCTTTGAACTTTGAACTGTTGTTGCTTCTTTGAACTATCTCTGAACTCACCTGAGCGGATCCAGAGCCTGATGTGATGGCACACTTACACGTTCCCCCGTTTCCTTCCTCTGTTCTTGGGGTGATTCCAGCGGTAACAGTGGTGGTTGGTAGAAAGGCAATGGGAGTGGGCACCTGGGTGGCTCAGTTGGTTAAGTGACTGCCTTCGGCTCAGGTCATGATCCTGGAGTCCCTGGATCAAGTCTCGCATTGGGCTCCCTGCTCGGCAGGGAGTCTGTTTCTCCCTCTGACCCTCCCCCCTCTCATGTGCTCTCTCTCTCATTCTCTCTCTCTCTCAAATAAATAAATAAAATCTTTAAAAAAAAAAAAAGAAAAAGAAAGGCACCGGAAGTTGAGGAAGATAATGTAACTGGCAGAGCTGAAGCAGTGTATGCTCCAGCACCCTGGGGCTTTCCTCTCTCCATTTCATGAGGAAATGAGATGCCTCCAGACAGAGACAAGTGTATGAAGGAGCGGGCCAGCAACCAGGGCTGTGACTCACCACTTCCACAGGAACCACACCTGGGGCAACATCCAACCCAGTGGTCAGTCACCCCAAAGGCCTTCTTCACCACATGAAGAAGTTAGCAGGCCTGTGTCAGATCCACCTACCACCATGAGATGGGCAAGTTTCCAACACCAGCCTGCGGGGCAGAATTCCAAGGTTCTGGAAGCTCCGCTGACTCAGAGTTAATGCCCAGTGATGGTGGAAGAAGCCTGTAGAACTTTGTGATGGCCTGTGCAGGTCACACATGGGGAAGGTGGGGTTTGGAGGTGGGGCGGGGCACAGAGGAAGAGTGAGCCCACTCGGGTGACCTTGGGAAAGTCACTTTCCCAGCAAGCACCTGCCCTCCTGCTCACGATGGCCTCCCTTGTAGGCTGCTGCAAGAGCTCAATCCCTTGAAAATGGAAGGAATGTTAAAAGCCTGGCGTGGAAAGCCGGGAGGAGCCAGCCCTGCCAAGGGGTGAGGATGTTGTTCGTGCCCAGATGGGTCCCAGCAGCACCATCTGTTGGTGAACTCACTTCGTGAAGAGCATTTCACATGAGATGAGTCAGGTGTTGTTTAAAAGCAAGCAAGAAAGAGAAGCTGTTCAAGGACACTTCCTATGCAGGCTGGTCACATGAGGCAGCCATGGGGAGCAGTAGGGGCAAGAGCCCCAGCCTCCCGGGGGTCAACCCAGGAGCTGCATGGGCTGCAGACACACAGCTCCGCAGCACAGAACTTTGCTTGACGGTAACTGACCGGCCAGCCCTGGGAAAGCCTTGGAAGCTTTGGGCTCTATCAAAGTTTCTGGATAATCTCTCCCCATATCCCACATCCCTATTTACAAGTATATGAATGCATATGCAGTATGTGTCTGAAGATTTCGGTCACTTTGGGCGAAGGGGGCTGGACCAGGATGGCTGGATGCCCATGATAGCTGTGTCTGCCGTAGGGTGCAGGGGATGGCCAGCGCCGGGAAAAGTGCCGGGCAACGTGTCCTGAGAGACACCCTCAGACAAATTGTGTTTCCATTAATGAAAGAAATAGTCATTCAAAAGATTACCTATTACCTGTGGGGCAGAACATTCCACAAAATGAAACTTCTTTGAGATCTTTTGCCCCTGCGAGGAAGTGTTTTAGACACACAGCACATTTCCTCTCAATTTTAGCCAAAGAAGAAATAAGCACTAAGATAGAAAAAGCTTAATTTTGCTAATATGCAGGCATAATAATGATAACAACTCATCCATATTTTCAGGAGAATCACTTTTCACATTGATATAACTTTTATAGCTAACACGCTTCGAACATCTTCGCTGTCTCCTCCCACTCTAAGACCACTAAGTAATCCGAAGGAAACACTAGAGTCGGGGCGCCTGGGTGGCGCAGTGGGTTAAGTGCCTGACTCTTGGTTTCAGCTCAGGTCCTGATCTCAGGGTCTTGAGATCAAGCCCCGAGTTGGGCTCCATGCTCAGCGAGGAGTCTGCTTAGAGTTTCTTTCTCCCTCTCACTCTGCCCCTCCCCCCTGCTCACTCTCTCTCTATCGCTCTCAAATAAATTAACTGATTAAAAAAAAAAAAGAAAACACCAGAGTGTACAACCCTCAATGGCTCCCCATTGCCTAAAGAGAAAAGGCCAAACTCTTTGGCCTGGCCCATACTCCTGCCCCAGCCTAAGTTTCACGTCCTCTTTCCACTGCAACTGAAATAGGCCCTGTTCTTTCTTCCTTAACTGTCAACACACTGTTCCCTATTCCTAGAATTGCCTTTTCTCCCTTATCTGTCTTCTGAACTCTCATCCTTCAGGATTCTGTTCAAATAGTGCCTGTTTTACTGATAATTTTTCATTCCCAGTGTAACTATTCTCCCTTCTGTGCCCCCACTTGATAGGTCAGTGATTTGTTTGCCTGTCTCTGAGAATATATTGTGATCTTAACAAACAGAAGCTTGTTGTTCACTAATGGATACCACTAGAACCTAGCACAAGATATCACAAGTACTATCGAAGCATCATTGTGCTGCAAAATGGGGGTGAAAAATACAACCTCTCAGGATTTCCATGAGCTTAATATCATATTAAGTAAGAGGTCTAGTTGCTTAGAATGTAGTACCTACCCATTAAAGGTATTAATATTACCGGTTTGTTAAATAAATGCTTGAGTCTTACTTTAACAAATTACACTCACATGGTCAAGCAGAATACTCAGTTGTTTAAATTCGTCCAGAGCTGATGTGGTAAAAGAAGGGCGTTTGGAGGCAGAGCCTTGGAATGAGTTCTGGAATGCTCGGGCCTCACGGCTGACTCACTTCACCCCTCTTTGGCTCAGCTTCCCAAACGCTACAAATTAGCCCTGAGTATTAGTCACCGGCCTGCGCCACAAGGCAAGCAGGTCCAAGAAAGCCAGTTGGAAACATTTCTGGAGTTCTATCAGCAGCACTGAGGACTTACTACGAGGTAAGGACAATGGTGGATGTAAAAAATAAGTCAGTATCTTCCTGGATCTCAAAGAGCCTGCCCACAATTTCATATGGACATGTACACTAGGGACAGTAACTCAAGACAGAGCTTGGAGAATTGTTATAAGAGAAGGACAAGCAAAGTATGTGCACAGCACGAGAGAAGGAGAGGGGAATCTTACCTGAGGAGGGAGGGGCTCAGGTGCACTCCGTGCCTATCCTGGGCCCTGCATGTGGCATGCACTATGTCATTGAGTCTCCATGATATGGTGAGGTAAAGGGCGTTAGCCCATCTTGGAGAGGAGCACAGAGATTCAGGGAACCTAAGTAACTTGCCTAAACCACACTGATAATACACGAGGCTTCAAATGCGCAACTCTCTGGTTCTGATAACCAACTGTGTATTGCACCAGCCTGATCCCCAGGCAAGCTGGGAAGGCTTCACAGAAGCAGTGGTGAGGGTTCCAGTTAGAAGGGACCATGTGGGAAAAGATCCAAAGGACAAAGTTTGAAGAAAAGGGATAGCATGCGTGTGCGCGAGTGTGTGCGTGATCAGGGCACGGCAGGAGGGAATCGTGGCTGGAAAAAAGGTTGATAGACTAGGAGGCTAGGGCCAGATCATGGGGTACTTTGAGTTTCTGTCCTAAAATTGCTTTTTTAAATAATGATAATGATACTCTAATAATAATACTACTTTGTGATTATTGTATGGCCTTTCTTGTGACCAACTTAGAGGTATTTCAAATCTATGATGTCACATTCCTGCTGCCATTTACCCCATTTTATGGATTGGGAAACTGAGACAACTTTAGTAACTTGTGCAAAGTGGTGACACAAAAGGGACCTCAAACACCTAGTCCCTGCCAATCTTAAAGCACTCCATACAAAACTTAATGGCATATGAACCCCGAGCCTCAGTTTCTTCATCTGCAAAATGGAGATGAATAACATCTACAGGGTTCTCCTGAAAAGCCTTTCAAACTTTACAAGATGCCAAGGGGTAAGATGTGCAGATGCGGAGATAAGCAAATATTTTCTCTAACCCTGGAAAGGTCATTAGGGCCCTTTGGAATAGGGTTCTAATGTTCCGAGAGAGATCTATCTGGAAGAGAGAAATCTGCAACCCAGCAAGGCTGTGCTGGGGGGCACGCGGGGAAGGAAACCACCACCTTTACACATCTCAGCCACTAACAATGACTTTTCTTGCTGAACGTGCTACTTTGCTCCTACTAGTAAAATCTTGTCAAACAGGAAACAGGTTTTTAAGGCAACGGGGTCCCTGTGAGTTCAAACTTCTGCTTTCAAATGTTCTTACAAGATGCACACTTGGCACAGACTTACAGGAAATATTTAATTGGAATCGGAAGGCGCTGGCTCCACGGGCCTTGTTTTATATTGTCTGCAGGCTCCTGCCGAAATGACTTTGGTGCATAAGAACCAGTCACTCATTTTTAGACATGCCCATGGGGAGTGGGGTCAGAACAGGCTCCAAGCGGGCTTCGGAGGCACAAGCACCAGTCTCCACGGGGTTACAGAAAGAAAGGGGGAGAAAAAGTGTCATATGGTAATGACTCTTAGAGAAGAGAAGGGCAGGGACTGAACTCCGAGTGACATATTTATGAGCTCAGTATCGGTTGCTTGTGCTGATAAGCGTTGGTCATTCAAGGAAGGAAAAGTCACCTTTGTGTATATAAAATATACAAGATTCATAGTCTGAAAGGACTGAGCAGGAAAGCATTAGGTAAATAGAGGATATCCCTTAAAGTATAATGTGAAAATTTAATTACTCCAAGAAGGAAGAAGGGAGGTGTTTCTTTCTGAGGCAAATGTTGAGAAAACTAATGACTCTTTTAATTTGAAATCAAGGTTAACTGGCTTTCAGCCCTGTGTGGCCCAACTCTGAGACTGCAGGGAAAAGAAACTCCTCCTCCCCCAAAATAGCCCATCAGTCCCCTTTTGTGTGTCCTGTGCCTGGTCTCAGTGGAACAGGACAGGTGTTAAGAGTCCACTGGATGGGTTTAGCCTCTAACTGGCTCCCTAAGATTGGGCAGATCACCTGATTCTCTGAGTCTCCATTTCTTTATTTACAAAATATGGATAATAATAGCACTTGTCTGCTCAGATTGCGTGAGGATTAGCTGAGAAAATGCACTTCAGTGGCCTGCCGCAGAGCTCAGCATTTAGCAAGCATTCCGTAAAGATAAACCATTGTCATCATTATACCATCGACCCCTAGTCTTCCCAGAGGTTTCCAATCTTGGGACACCCCAGAGTTTGATGATTATCCTAACTAAGTGTCAAGAAATTCTTTCAGGGGCGCCTGGGTGGCTCAGATGGTTAAGCATCTGCCTTCGGCTCAGGTCATGATCCCGGGGTCCTGGGATCGAGTCCCACATCAGGGTCCCTGCTCCTTGGGAGCCTGCTTCTCCCTCTGCTTCTCTCTCTTTCCCTCTGTCTCTCATGAATAAATAAATAAAATCTTAAAAAAATATATTAAAAAAAAGAAATTCTTTCAATGCCCTCAAAGGAACAGGTTTAATTTTAAGATGAGTGTCTCAGTCTAGAACACTGTGATAGGTGAGGGTAGAAGAAGAGCTTTTCCTGGAAATGCTAGCACGGTTTAGTTTCCCAATCCCTAAAGTACATTGATTCATGGAAATGACTCCTTTCCTTCCCGCCCCCACCCCCAACCAACGCCTTGGTTTTCAGAGCATCCAATGGCTTCTGGATTAGGCCTCCCAAAGTAGATAAAGGTCCTTCCAACTCCCCCTAAACCTTCCCCCATTCCTATTCCCTACTTCCTCTAGGAACCTGCAAGATTCTGCTCTGATAAGCATTATCTCCATTAGCAGGCAGGCTTTGCATATCTCAGAACCCACCCTGACCCTTAGAATATCCACCTCCATAACCCGCTAACTGACCTGTCCGCATTCAGGCACAATTGTAGTTTCCTCTGGGACGATGGTTTGTGACAAAATGTTCTTCCCTCAGGGTGGGTTAGGCATGATTTTCTCCAGAAGAAAAAAGACAGGAAAAAGGCCTTATCTTTGAGAATTTCTCTCACACAGAAGAACCTCCTGTCAATTTGCATCCACCAAGTACACTCTCGGAAGCCCCCTTTCAGTGTCTCCTGCTTGTGCACGAAGGAGACAAGTGCCTGGAGTAAAAGACCTCACAGAAGCCCATTCTCAGATCTGATGTAAATCCCCTCTGCCCTTCTCAGGCCGCTCTCTGTGATCTCTTCCACAGTAAACTACGTTTCTGGGGGTGCCTGGCTGGCTCAGGCGGTAGAGCATGCGACTCTTGATTTCAGGGTCGTGAATTCAAGCCCCACATGGAAAGTAGAGATTACTTCAATCAATCAATCAATCAATCAATCAATCAAATATGTTTCTGGTTTGACCTTAAGTCTCTGCCTCATAATTCCTCTCCTGGGATCCACCCAAGAGGAGAACCTCAGAGGCATCCTAACACTTCCCTTTATCCCGTACCCCACAGTCCATCGGCAAACTCCAGTTTACCTCCATTTATTTTCAGGACCCATCCATTCCTCAGACTCCCCACCTCGTCCGAGCCATCACCATCTCTCACCTGGTTTCCGGCAAATGCCTCCTCGTGGGGCTCCTGGCTTCTACCCTGCCCTCTTGAGTCTGTCTTCACGCAGCAGCCAGAAAGATCCTTTTGAAACTGAGTCACAGCGTGTCCTTTCTCTGCTCAAAACCCTCCAATGGTTCCCCGTCTCATTCTGCATAAATGGTGAGGTCCCTGTGGGGCTTACAAGGCTCTCGCCAGCCAGCCTCCATGGGCTCTCTCATCTCCTCTGCCGTTGCCCACCTGGCTCAGTAGTTCTGCCGCCACGCTAGCCTCCTCTTCGTTCCTGAAACATGCCAAGCATAGCCCTACCTCAGGGTCTTTGCACATTTCATGTGCTTAGATGGTCCTTCCCTCAGATAGCCACGTGGCTTACTCCTTCACCTCCTTCAGCTCTTTCTTGAATTCTCATCTTTTTTTTTTTAAGATTTTATTTATGGGCGCCTGGGTGGCTCAGTTGGTTAAGCGACTGCCTTCGGCTCAGGTCATGATCCCGGAGTCCCAGGATCGAGTCCCACATCGGGCTCCCTGCTCAGCAGGGGGTCTGCTTCTCCCTCTGACCCTCTTCCCTCTCGTGCTCTCTATCTCTCATTCTCTCTCTCTCAAATAAATAAATAAAATCTTTAAAAAAAAAAAGATTTTATTTATTTATTTGACAAAGAGAGACACAGTGAGAGAGGGAACACAAACAGGGGGAGTGTGAGAAGGAGAAGCAGGTTTCCCGCCGAGCAGGGAGCCCGATGTGGGGCTCCATCCCAGGACCCTGGGATCATGACCTGAGCTGAAGGCAGATGCTTAATGACTGTGTCACCCAGGCTCTGTGAATTCTCATCTTCTTAATGAAGCCTTCCCTGACTGCTCTATGTAAAGTTGCAACTCCTGCTCTCGTATCTTATATATTCATTTTCTCATTTATTTTTCTCCATAGCGTAAGTCACCACTTAACTAGTATATGTCTGCTCATTTATTTTGCTGATTTTATGTCTCACCTCACTGGACCTCACTAGAATGTAAGCTCCGGGAGGGCAGGGGTTCTCTTTGCTTTGGTTCGGTATCTCCAGTGTCTAGAACGATTCCTGGCACCCGGCAGATGCTCTAAACATCAAACTCAAGCACAATAAATGAGTGAATAAGATGAATGCCCTTCATTTGGTGCCTTGGTCCCATGCAGGACCGACATAGTCATCCCAGTGAGGATGGGAGTCAGACAGAACTGGTCTTGAAGCCCATCATCCCCCATCTCCTCGCTGCATGACCTTGAGCAAGACACCTCACTTCAAACCCTTAGCTTCTCATCATCATAAACACCCAAAGAAAAACTTCAGCCACAGGGTGAAAGAAAAAAGCAGAGAACCCCTTTTTAACTAACTACCAAATGGAAGAGTAGCTGCAATGAAGAAACCTGTTGGATTTCTCACTAGAAATTGCAGCATTCTCATTGTTATAAAGTACACCATTAATAACTTCCTTAGAGAAGCAAAAAAGGGCATGGCAGGAAGTAGAAAAATATTTTCCAACCACTGCAGATTACAAAATAGACTCCCTGCATTAATCAAGTGTTTTCTTCTTCCAGTGGGGTAATCTCAAGTACATGACACAAGATAAACACAGAGCCATGCTCCATTAAATTTATGAAAGGATGTTGTTTATTTTTATCACATTTATTAGACTTGAAAGATACCCCTAAGTTCTCAAATCAACATCAGCATCCATGTTTCTTTCCGGGTTGCTGAGTCTTTAACAAATAATAAAAGGCTGATCTTTCACCTCTTGCAAGCTAGTCACATGCCTGAGGGCAGAGGCTTTCAGATGGGTAGGGCGTGGTGGTGCCCTGCAACCCTTGTGTTGGAGTTTTCAAGCAGCTTTTTCTAGAGGTTTATGACAACCTGCAATTCTGCACAATTCAGAAAATGGGAGTGGTCCTGTCTGCCCAGGGGAGGGAAGCCATCAACTCTGGGGAGGCAGTTTAGAGCCTTACTTCCGCCTCTTGTGAGTGGGAACCACACTGTCCATAATTCAGAGTAGTTTGATGCTCGACCACTGTCTGTGCTCCGTGCAGCTGACAAATAACCCTAATAACCTTCCTCTGGCTGGCCCGCCCCCCGCCCCAGCCCTCACCCCTTCCGTCCCAGGGCTGTCGTCTTCCATACTGGAGAAGTGTAAGGAATGGAAAGGTCAGGGTTAGGACAGGGGAAGGGTGGTCATGCATAGGTTCCTTCCCAGCACTGTGATTCTGTCCAGCGCGCGACACATTCACACATGAATTTCTGTGTCCTGGGGTCCTTCTGCCCTATTGCTGAGCCAAACAGTGGATCAGGGAGTTGTTAAGCAGCGAAGATTTCTCCATCTTTTATCTTTTACCCTCTTCTTTATTATCAAAAGTCTCAAAATTACTATTAACTTCAAATAAAAATAAAACTAGGATCTCAGATATTTTACTTCTTCTTTTTTTAAAGGAAGAGAATTGGGTAGGATTTTTGATGGGAAGGGCTAAAGTATCAGAGGAGGTTTCAAAATATTCTCCAAATCCTAAGAAACGGGCATGGTGTGACAACAGTACTGAGGGTTAAGTGGGGTGAGCTGTTGGTACTGGGAGATTTTTGTGTCTCACCATCAAAGAACATCGGCTGTTAGAGAGGTATTTCCACAAGCTCCACCCCCATGCCGGGGCCATTTCCAGTAAATGTTCTTCTCCTTCCCCAAAGATTAGGTCCAGGACCAGGCCAGCAGCCCCCTTACCCTCAACACACACACACACACACACACACACACACACACACACACACACACAC
>NW_027397073.1:48533428-48536186 GCF_003265705.2 Callorhinus ursinus
CACACACACACACACACACACACACACACACACACACACACACACACTCCACCCCTGCTAGTGTCATCAAACCTCTCCAACCTACTGCTTGTCCAAAAATCAACATTTCAGGTCATTCGCACACAGTGAAGAAAAGCCACTGGTCCCAACACAGATCAAGTAGTGAGTCTCCCTAAAGATACCCAGACTGTTCCCAGAAAGGGTCCCCCTCCCACCCCGGGCTGGGATAAGGACTAGCTTTCTGGTCGGAAACCTGATTGCCACCACTCCTTGGGAGTTAGGACCATATTAAGGTGATGACCAGTCTGAAAAAGCTAGTCACCTGCCCTTCTGAGAAAAGGCCAGGTCTTTGCATTGCACCCGAAAGAAAAGGTCACCCTGAAGAAGCAAGACTTTCTGAGAAATAGACATTCCTCCACCATGCCTGGGAAGGCTCTTGTCCCTCAGTGAGAGACACTTTAAAACAATGTTTACAATGGATGAAAGGATGCTTGAAACTTCCTGATCATGCTAAGAATGCAATGACTTGGAGAACTATGCTAGGCAGAGCTTCTAATTTTCCCTTTTGCTCCCTGATGCTCTTGGAACCTACAACATTTGGGGGATAAGCCCTCCCAAGTGCTGCAAAGCACATTAGACTCATTCAGCAGACCTGGGAATGTCTCTCCACCAGCCCCAGCCCCAGTGTCTGCAGCTGTAAAATGGAGACGCTGGGTTTGATGGGCTTTACCATCCAAAATCTTGTGATTCTGAGACCAGCTCCTTCCCCTGTTATGCTTTCTCGCTTTCTGTCCTGGAATGAGGTCATCAGAGTGGTAATCCGTGGCCCCCAGGTTCTAAAAGGTCTTTTCCAGAGGACACTGTGAGATTACTGCCCCATCATCCCTGGTTTATTGATCAGAATCCTGAGATGGGTCCCCGTTTGTCTAACAGCTTGGTCATTTAATCACACACACACTTTTTTTTTTTTAAACTACCAAGTTTTTTCCCCGAAACTAAAGGCAGGGAGTAGATGTGAGTCAGAGGTGCAAGAACAAAAGACACCATCCCCCAGAGAGGAAATGCAGAAAAGATTATCCTTTTTCAAAGGTGCAATAATGAAATACTTCCCTTCCCCTGGACAGGTGATTTTATCAGGGTTCACTGCAGGGGGAACAAGATGCTATTGTCTTAATTTAATTGGCATAATATCTCCCCCTCCTCCAAAGGAGGGTTCAGACATCTGCTAAATGCTTTCTGCTTGAGGATGAAATCCCTTTCAACCTCGCACATTTCCTCTTGCCCAGGCTTCTCATGAGGCTCCAGAAGGGACAATCCTTGCTTCTGCCCAGCGACCGCCTCCTTCGCTGAGCTGGCGGGTACGGGCTCCTAGGGCTCTGCAGGCTTGCTCCGCTCCTGTTATCTTCACCCCTCACCTCCCCACAGCATGGGCACTAGACCGGTCAACAAGGGATCAGCCTCTACAGTTCCTACAAAAATCGCAGAATTCCAAAAAATTCTTTGCTGAACCTGTGAAGATGTAATGAGAGGAGTCTAGGAGGAGAGTTCTGCCATGAAATCCTGACCGTTTTGCCCCCTGGAGTGGAAGAAAAGGAAGAGTTGAGTAATCGGCAAAGAGTCCTGCTGGCCAAAGCTTGCATGAGCTGATTGATCTCCCTCTGCAGTCCCTCTTCCTTATTGCTCTTTCCATACCCTGGCCAGCCGTGCCCTCAGCCATCAAAGTCAGGCCGGCTGCACCAGGACAGGGCTGGCCAGGGGGCCACTGCGGGTATCCCTACACTTTCCGGCTAAGAGAACATGGAGGCCAGCTGTCCAGACACCATAGCTGCCTTCCTGCCCCTCTGGTAGCCTTATTTTCAGAGGAATTTGAGAACAGAGAAACTCCAAAGGGGACCAGGGGGTGGGTTGGAAGGTGTAATCTCACAAGGAGAACAATGGGAAGTCCGAATATCAAGCCGACAGATACCGGGAGACACTTGCATACAGAGCCACACTTTGTCCCAACCCTGAGCTTTCTTGATAACTGAATCCATGACTAATGTACCTCCCACCCACCCATCCCTGAATCATGCATATTGTTGAATGGGACCCTTAGATCTCAGGTTAGAACTTCAACCCAAAAACAAGTTAATAAATTCCTGAAGGTCAAATTAAACTTACTCATGGAAACGCTGTTCATTCCCCACCCGTTTTGCCTCTTCCCCACCCTCTGCACCTTCCCCATTCTGCAGCAAGGAAAAGAGGATTAAAATCTCTAGGGTTTGTTTTTTTTTAGCAAGAGCCTCTCTAACCCAGCTGGGCATAACAGTGCTTTGGCCCATGTGTTTCAACAGCCCCATTCCTGGTGTGTCAGGAAACCTACAGAAAAACCAGGTCTGGGTCACCTGGGTGTCTCAGTTGGTTAAGCATCCAACTCTTCATTTCGGCTCAGGTTATGATCTCAGGGTCATGAGATGGAGCCCCATGTTGGGCTCTGTGCTGTGCGTGGAACCTCCTTAAGATTCTATCTCTCCCTCTCCCTCTACTCCTCCCCACGCCCTCTCTCTCCCTCTCTGAAAAAGAAAGAGAAAGAAAGTAGAAAGAAAAAAAGAAAGAAAGAAAGAAAGAAAGAAAGAAAGAAAGAAAGAAGAAAGAAAAGAAAGAAGAAAGAAAGAAAAAGAAAGAAAGAAAGAAAGAAAGAAGAAAGAAAGAAAAGAAAGAAGAAAGAAAGAAGAAAAAAGAAAGAAAGAAAGAAGGGAGGGAGGGAGGAAGGAACGAA
>NW_027397073.1:48536586-48575113 GCF_003265705.2 Callorhinus ursinus
AAGAAAGAAAGAAAGAAAAGCCAGGTCTCAAGTCAGACTATGAAACCCAACATGAGGGGCGCCTGGGTGGCCCAGTCAGTTAAGCATCTGCCTTCAGTTCAGGTCATGGTCTCAGGGTCCTGGGATCAAGCCTTGGTCGAGCTTCTTGCTCAGCAGGGAATCTGCTTCTCCCTCTGCCCCTCCTCTTGCTCCTGCTCTGTCACTCTCTCTTTCTCAAATAAAATCTTTAAAAAAAAAGAGAGAGAGAGAGAAGAAACCCAAAATGAATTATGCCAAGGACACAACAGGTTTAAATGTCAAGAAACAAGAGGTTCATAGTTGTTTTCTTCTTGTGATTTTGGGTTTTTGGAAGTCCAGGAACTCAGAAAGACTTAGTCAAAAATATCTATAGAAATGGGGGAACTCCTAGCATTATTTTCCACTTTGTCCATTGGAGAGCACCTTTCATCAGAACCAGATTCCACAAAAGATACTTCATACTTCCAGACCAAAAAAAAGATACGAGAAAATAAAAGCTAACTCAAGAAAAGCAGCCTGTTTTCCCCCATTTGGTTGGAAGAATATAATTCACACTCATTTTTAAATTTTAATTCTGGAACATAAGATTACATACATCATAAGCAGCCCAGGATAAAATCAATGGCATCTACCTGTGTGTCCGCCCACCATGATGCAGGTACTTTGGTCTAGAGGGACTTTTCCAAAGCTCTGGTGAGTCAAAGAAAGGTTGTATAAGGTCCTGCCGACCAAAGCTCTCAGACTTCCTATTTAGAAAGGAATCTTGTCTTTCAAAGCCTTTTCCAGCCTGTGTGAGCAGCTCAGAAAACTGAGTGATGGTCCCCTCATCATACGAAGACCCCTGAGCCAAGAATGACTCAAGCCTAAACAGGCTTCCACCTTCCCCTATGGTGGCGTCTAGCTCCCATTCACAGTCCAACACACAAATGGACACAGCAGCACCAACAGTTGTCAGGAGCTCTGAGAAGGGGTGTTGGGTTAGAATGGAAATAAATCTGAGCTGTAAAATGTGGGTTTGGACTTCCAGTTATAAGATGAAGATGTCCCGGGGATGTAACAGACAGCCCGTACAGCACGGTGATATAGTTGATGATCTGACATTGTATATTTGAAAGTCTCTAAGAGTAGGTCTTAAAAGATCTCATGAGAAGGAAAAAAAATTGTAACTGTGCATGGTGATGGATATTAACCAAACAAATTGTGGTGATCATTTTGCAGTGTTAACCTATATCAAATCATTATGTTGTACACTCCAAATTAATCCGATGTTATATGTCAATTATATCTCAATTAAAAAAAAAATGCAGGTGTGGAGCTGAGCTTCATTTCATGAGAACAGTGTTGCCCAAAGAGCTTTTCCCCTCCAACAAACCAGGGGTGGAGGAGGGGTGGGAGGGTGGGGAAGTGCTAATGTTCTCCAACCAAACCCCGCTGAGAAAAGTGTCCACATCTACCCCAGACACAGCTCCAAAATGAAGGGGCTGGGGGCCGCAGTTAGGAGGCATTATACTGACGCGCTGAGTCAGTATTTCACTAAAATGCTCTGATTTTCTTCTCTAATACCTTTTACATTTAACATCTCCCCAATGGCTTTCCTTCAGGCCTCCTCTCCTTAGACCACCACAAGCGAGCCTGTGGGTAAAACCACTGTCTGTTTTGCGCAGAGGGTTGGGCAGTAACCCTCTGACCAGGAAGCTAGGTGCTTGTCAAGCGGCACATCTGCGAAATGAGAAGAAAAACAGCAGACAGAAGGGCAGAAGTGAAAGGTTTACCTTCCAAACCATTGTACAAGCTTTTCTGTATTTCAACCACTGATTAAAGGTTCCTTTTGCAGCCCTGCCCATGAAGAGATGTTAAGTATTTTTTTTTAAATTTTTTTATTCTTTTTTATAAATTTTATTTTATTATGTTAGTCACCATAGAGTACATCATTAGTTTTTGATGCAGTGATCCACGACTCATTGTTTTTGTATAACACCCAGTGCTCCATTCAGTACGTGCCCTCCTTAATACCCATCACGGGGCCAACCCATCCCCCACCCCCCTCCCCTCTAACATCCTCAGTTTGTTTCTCAGAGTCCACGGTCTCTCATGGTTCGTCCTCCCTTCCGATTCCCCCCCCCTTTATTTTTCCCTTCTTACTATCTTCTTATTTAAAAAAAAAAAAAAATTTTTTTTAAGCACAGTGTTTGGATCTGAGAGCCAAATCCTATTGCAGAATGCGAACTATAATGTTACCTGATAATAAAAAGGTAAACAAGGATGAAGTCCCCACAAGCCACAAAACTGTTGGTTGCCACTTGGAATCACGCAGTCTGCCCACTCCCAGACTGGTCTAGAATGGTCCGCTCCACTGCTGAGCAAATGAACAATTCAACCATTCAAGGCAACTGGTTATGCGTTATCTACCAGAGATGGGGTGCCCCTTGAATCTTTTCCAAAATTCTGGGTTGTTCCTATGTATGTATTTTTCTATTGCCACTTACTTTTCTACCACCAAACGAAAACCAAAATTTTTCTATCATCTATCTATCTATGTGTATGTGTGCACATGAGTGTGTGTGTGTGTGTGTGTGTGTGTGTGTGTGTGTGTGTAGGAGAGAGAAAAAATAGTATTACTTAAAAAATTATGTTTCAGAAAAACAACTGAAGCATCAGATTTTTCATTCTTTTCTTTTCTTTTTCTCCCAGTACATTTTTCCAGGATGACTGTGCTTTATTCTGCTAACTCTTCTTTTTCACAAGCTTTAGCCTTTCCGCTGTCCCGCAGGGAACGGTCACAACGTGCTTCTCCTTTTGCTTTTCCTTGTAATGACAATGTCTTAGTTCCCCTTTTGGAGACACCTAGAACTACCACTGACCTCTTTTGTCATGAGGTTAAGACTTTTATTTCCTCAAACTATCTTCCAGAGTTCTGTTTTGTTTTTAAAATTCTTCTTAAATCGTAGAAAATTGACTTAGAATCCTAGACATGCTGTTCTAGTCTTTATGTGTTATTTGTAAAAAAAAAAAGGAACGTGGAGAGGGGACAGGTAGTAAGGGAAGCTTTAATACTTAAACATAGATTGGGCTTCAGCTGGCATAGTTCTTTTGTATCTCATTGAGGGTCCTAACATCTTTTTTCCCTCTTCTCTCTCTCTTTTTTTTAACATCTTGTTTCCAAAAACGTGTTCTCAGGAAAGGTTGACAGTAAATTGTCAAGTACTTTTGATGCTACTCTTCATTAGCAAGTTCCCTAGCTAACCAATGGGCCGGGAGAGTTTATAGCCAACATTTGTTGCTCTCGCTGTTTGGTATTCAAGGCACAGAGGCAAGGGCTCCGGTCTGCAAGCCTAGCGATGGGGAAGGAGCAGGAGGCTGGGTCGGCAGCCCGGGCATCAGCCCAGTTTGCTGTGTCACTATGAGTAACTCACTTAGCTTATTGGGTCTCTGGTTCTTTATGCAAAATGGACTTTCTTTCTGCCTCCCCACAACTCAGAACCTTTGCAAGATTCATTGGAGAGTACTTGCAAAACTGTTGGCCACATGTGTATCAGGCACCCACCCAGGCCCAGGGATGAGGAGATGGGGTGGGGCCTGGCATCTGAGATGCCTTGCGGTGTCATCCAGTGGGCCTCAGTCAGGTCGGAGAAGGGTGTGGGGACAGCCACAGGGGAGAAAAGAGATGAATATCTCCAGTGACCCCTGCTATGAAGGCACGAGACATTCTGCGTGTGAGCAATGGTCCCAGTTTTAAACCCTTTGAGCTGTCATCCCGATGAGTGTGCTCATCATGACCAGATGATTCTCAAATAAAAAAGGATCGTTAGCAATTTTGGATTGGGAAAACTCAGCCTGGGAGACGACTGGTCTGACCTGTTGCATGTCCAGGTACCGTGGTAAGCTGACTGAATTTATAACGATTGATGTGGAATCACCCACCAGCTCCTCTTGATAGCCACAACTTAGCACATGATATGAAGTGGCAAGCTACTCACTTCAGGGAAGAATTTGATTTTGAGAAAACACTGTAAAAGATCATTTCAAGTTGTGATAGATATTCATAGGAAATGCATTTTTTTGCTTTACGATGGGATTCTTCAATTTGCTGTTTTTAAAAAAGCAGTAAAGGGACGCCTGGGTGGCTCAGTCGGTTGAGCATCTGACTTTTGATCTCAGCTCAGGTCTTGATCTCAGGGTCGTGAGTTCAAGCCCCGCACTGGGCTCCATACCGGGTGTGGGACCTACTTTAAAATAAATAAATACAAAGAAAGAAACAAACAAAGAAAAAAATAAAAGAAAGAAGCAAATTCTTTAATCATCTCAACTGGTGAATTTTCTTTTAAGATTTTTTATTTATTTGAGAGAGAGAGAGTGGGGGAGAGAGAGAGAGAGCATGACAGCGGGGAGGGTCAGAGGGAGAAGCAGACCTGAGCCCATGAGCCGAAGGCAGACGCTCACCTGACTGAACCACCCAAGCGCCCCTCAACTGGTGAATTTAAAAACAAATCTAAACCACAGGCCTGTACCTCTAAAACCAATAATACATTATATGTTAATTCACTGAATTTAAATAAAAAAGTTTTAAAATAAATAAATAAACCTAAACCATTAGAAACTCTGGCATATGCTTTTTTTTAAAAGATTTTATTTATTTGAGAGAGAGAATACAGAAGGGGGAGTGGCAGGCAGAGATGGAAGAAGAAGCAGGCTCCCCCACTGAGCAGGGAGCCCGACGGAGGACTTGATCCCAGGACCCTGGGATCATGACCTGAGTCGAAGGCAGACACTTAACTGAATAAGCCATCCAGGTGCCCCCAAAATGTTCTGGCATATGTTAGGTTATCATTCATGTGTATACCTAAAACCTTTAAGATATATTTAGACAGAACTTAAATAAAAGATCGACACTGTTTTTCTGTGGGGAACCTTGCTGTATGCCTCCATGAGAGCATTTCCCCAGGTCATTGAAGGGAATGTGCAGCATCTCTTACCTGCCATATCCAGGATGGAACATAGACATCGTTTGATCAAGTCAGGGGGTTCCAGGTCTCCAAGACCAAAGCAGGGTTAAGAGGCTTTTAAAATATCTAACATACTTATTCTGATATTATCTATCTATATATCTGCCTCCCTCTGCTAGCCTCTCTCCTCGAGGGTAAATATTTCATTCATTCATTCATTCATTCACATTTACTGCTAGCTTCTAGCTTTGTCCCTGGCCTTCGGTAGATGCTCAAAACTGTTGAACTGAACTGAGGTCCAAGGCCTCCCCCGCCGGAGGCCCAGAGTCAGATGATCCCAGCGGGCCTCCGTGTCTCTCCTCCTTCCCCTCACAGATATTTTAAGGAAGGTGCTGTCACCTGTCTACCGGAACTTAACTCCAGGCCATCCTGTGTCCCTTCCTTGAACATCCCCAGCCTGTCTAACCACAGGACGGGGCTGAGCTACTGGACAAAGGGCTCCTGGTTCTGTACAGTCACACCCCCATGATTCTCCAGCTCCTACTAGCCTCTGAATGAACGATAGACGGTGGCATCTAAAAAGCTTCCTCCCTTGGGCGCCTGGGTGGCTCAGTTGGTTGGGCGACTGCATTCAGCTCAGGTCATGATCCTGGAGTTCCGGGATCGAGTTCCGCATCGGGCTCCCTGCTCAGCAGGGAGTCTGCTTCTCCCTCTGACCCTCCCCCCTCTCATGCTCTATCTCATTCCCTCTCTCAAATAAATAAATAAAATCTTTAAAATAAATAAATAATATGCTTCCTCCCCTTTTCTTTCGGAGCAAAGTCCAAGGGGCACAATGAGAAGCCCTCTAACTTAAGTCCCCTTAGCAGGGCCAGCTTCAGGCACATGCTACCTGTGCCGCCTGGTGCTTAGAAGGACCCCATACTTGGCTCAATGCTCTTCTGCCACTCTCTTGAAATTCTTAATAATTTTAGGAACAGGGGCCTCTGCATTCTCATTTTGCGCCAGGTCCTGCAATTTACGTAGCCAATCCTGTCTCTCAGGCATAGGGCGTTAAGAAGGTGTAAATGGAAGGGTGGAATCAAAGTGAGTTTATCAAATAATGTCTTTGAAAAGAAATAAGACCCAGTAGTTACCTTTTATCATTGGCCAGCTTGTAAACAGGAAATACCTATAAATGCAAATTTGGTGGAAATGAGTCTCTTCTTGAAGGAAAGGTGGTGAGCACAGAGAACACATTCTTTGATGCCTGTGACACTTCTGGGGTTTGACTCAGAGGCTTGGTGGCAGGAAGCATAAAGAAATTTAGAAGTTGTAGTGGTAGGGTAAGGGGATTAAGGGGAAATTATTTTACTTTAAATTTGTTTAAAGCCTACCTAAATTTAGTGGGAAATAAACATTTAATGGGAAAAGTCTCTCTCTGAGGAGAACCTGAATGGAAGTTAATCTAAAATATACTATGAACTTAACCTGAGACTGAGACTTTCTGTCATATTTTATCCTTGCAGTTCAAAAAAAAAAAAAAAAGAAAGATAAGGGTCCAGGAAAACTTGGCTAGTTATATCTTTAACACTTATCAAAGGAGTATTGAAGGGATCTTAAGAAAAATAACCTGAATTTTTTGGAGGGATTTAGTGAGACATTGTATGTCTGTGTGTGTTTTTCCAGGTTAAATTTCTAAGCTACAGGGAAAAAAAACACAGCCTTCAATATCAAATAAAGGGAGATGAGAGTCAAATTATGAGATGGCCCAGTATAGAAATTCCATCCAATCTGCTTTTCCTTATGCCTGTCCCCGGGGAGTAACTTCTATCAAAGTCACCATAAAATTGTTTATTATCTTCTACAATGAATTTTACAGCATTCACTCATCTTTAACAGCAATTTGTAAATAAACTTTCCACTTTAAAATAGTTCTAGATTTATTAAAAAAGAATACTACAGAGAGTTCCCATACAGTTCTCACCCAGTCCCCCTCATTGCTAACATAGTTTGTCACAGCTAAGAATCCAACACTGATACGAGACTATCAACCAAATTTCATGCTTTAGGGGTGTCTTAGTGGCTCAATTGGTTGAGCATCCAACTCTTGATTTCGGCTTAGATCATGATCTCAGGGTCATGGGATCGAGCCCTGCATCAGGCTCCATGCTTAGTGGGAAGTCTGCTTGAGATTGTCTCTCTCCCTCCCCTTTGCCCCTCCCTACTCCACACACACACACACACACACACACACACACACACACGTTCTTTCTCTAAATAAATAAATAAAATCTTTTTAAGAAAAATTTTCATGCTTTATTTTGATTTCATTAGCTTTTCCACTAATATCTTGTCCCTGTTCCAGGAGCCCATCCAGGATAGCACATTGCATTTAGTTGCCATGTCTCAAGTCTGCGACAGGTCATCAGACTTTTCTTGTTTGTCGAAGGCCTTGACAGTTTCGAGGAGCACTGATCAGGCATCTTGTTGAATGACCCTTAATTTAGGTCTGTCTGATAATTTTCTTATGGTTATACTAGGGTTATGGACCACAGAGGTGAGTGTCCTTCTCATCACATCACATCAAGGGTACATGCTGACAACACAACTTATTGCTGAAGATGTTGACCTTGAGCCCCAAGCCAAGAGAGTACTTGCCATATTCCTCCCTGGTAAATTTACTCCCCCTCCCCATTCTTGCCATACTCTACCTGCTGGAAGCAAGTCACTAACCACAACTCACACTCAAGGTGAGGAGGGGCCGGAGGGGAGCTCAACTCCACCTCTTGGTAGGAGGAGTATCTGTGGAAATTATTTGGAATTCTTGACAAGAAAGATTTGCTTCTTCTCCCCTCGTTTATTGGTATCAGTATGGACACATGGATATTTATGTTATACTTTGGGTTATAATCCTGTACAACGTGATTTCTTTGTTGCTCAAATTGTTCCAGCTTTGGCCGTTAAGACCTCTTTCAGTTTGGCTCCCGTGTCCCTCTGACATGCCCCCATCCTTTCTTCTGGGTTGGGTTGGGTTGGGTTGGGTTTAGCACTTGCCTACTTTCCAGCACTGCCAGGTGCTTCTGGCTTATCCTGCATTTCGCGGCCCCAGCCTGAGCATCGGTCTCTTCTCCAAAGAGTTCTCGTCCCCTTTCCTGGAGAATGGTATTAGATTTGCATGCTGGGGTCACCTACCATTTTCTTCCAATGCCAGACATCAACCTCAGCCTCTTAGTACCTCCTCTGCAGAAACATCTCTGTAGTTCTGATTATCTGCAGAACAAGGTCTAGGCTCCTTGGCCTCACAATCCAGGCTCTCTCACCATTAGTTCCCAACCCAGCTTCCCCAGGCTTATCTCAACACCCAAAGGTCTCTTACACCTCAGCCAGATACCTTATACTCACAAGGTCCTAAACTCTCCTTACTCTCTCCGGCCTCCCCAACTTTGCTTCAATTCCTGCCACATGGCCCATCCTTTCTCTACAGTCTCAGTGTCAAAAATCTGCCCCCCCCAACACAACACAGGATGATTTGTCTTCCCCCACAAGCTTTCCCAATCTCCCCAAAAGGAAATAATTACTTCTTCCTTTGAGATCACAGAGCCACCAGCTTCAGATGTGAAAAGCATGAGCAACCTACAAATTATTTTGAGATCTCTGGTTTCATTTCATTCTCCTACAACCTATTTGCAGGTGGAGAAATCAAAGCCCGAGATGGTGAAGTGACTTTTCCAAAGTTACACAGCTAATAAGAGGCCAAAACCAAGATTAGAACCCAAGTCTTCTGATTCCAAATCCAATGCTCTTCCTATCAGTCCACTTGACCTTGCATTATCTTTATTTGGACACCTGTGACCTCTCTTACTTGATCATAGCCTCCAAAAGGACGGGGGCTATATCCCACATGTTTTTATAGGAGTAGGACTCTTAGCACCTAAAACATACTTGTTTGTTTGTTTAAAGATTTATTTATTTACTTGAGAGAGAAAGAGAGAGACAGTACATGTGCATGTGTGCAAATTTGGGAAGGCAGACGGAGAGGGAGAGAGAGAATCTCTAGCAGGCTCTCAGTGAGAGCAGAGCCCAATGTAGGGATCCATCCCACAACCCTGAGATGATGACCTGAGCCAAAACCAAGAGTCAGGCACTCAACCAACTGAGCCAGTCAGGCTCCTCCTAAAAACATGTTTAAGTATAGTAGGAACTTGATAGTTATTGACTAATAAATGAATAAACAAAATCTCTCTAAAACAAAAATAATATATCAATCTGCTTTTCCACAAGGAATTTTGTGATCCTGACATCTCTCTCACCTACATGACTACTACCACCAGCATTACACTTTCTGTGTTTTGTTTTGTTTTTATCTTTGTTTTCTAGGAAAAACAAGGTCACATCGTTGTCTTAATTTCTGTTTCCTTTTTTTTTAAAGATTTTATTTTTAAGTAATCTCTATACCCAATGTGAGGCTCAAACTCACAACTCCAAGATCAAGAGTCACATGCTCTAAGACTGAGCCAGCCAGGCTCCCCTAATTTGTATGTCTTGATTATTACCAGTGGCTTTGAACGTTTTTCATGTATTTACTGGTACTGGATAATTCTTCTATTTCATCTCCCTGTCTATTTTTCCATTAAGGCAACAGTGATTTTCATAATGATTGAAAAGAGCTCTTTATATATTAAGAACATTGATCCTTTGTAACTTTTTTTGCAAATATTTTCTTCCTCATAGCTTAACACCTCTTAATTTTATTTATATACATTTTAACTTGTTTTAAAGTTTATTTATTTTTAAATAATCCCTACACCCAACATGGGGCTCAAACTCACAGACACTGAGATCAAGAGTCACAAGCCCTTCTACTGAGCCAGCCAGGCACCCCAATTGTATTTACATTTTATGGGACAAATGTTGATCACAGTATAATTATAAGAGAAAAAACTGGAACAGTATAAACATCCAATAATAAGGAATAACTAACCTAAATCCATGCAACTAGGATGTTATTCACTGATTTTAAAAACATTTTTTTTAATAAAAATAAGATACTTCTCTACTTTTACTGAATACTAGATGAAAAAGTATATAACAGGGGTGCTGGGTGACTCAGTCAGTTAAGCGTCCAACTCTTGGTTTTGGCTCAGGTCATGATCTCATGGGTGGTGGGATTGTGCCCTGCATTGGGCTCCATGCTCAGTGGCGAGTCTGCTTGAAGATTCTCTCCTTCTGCCCCTTTCCCCACCTTGTGTGCATGCACGTGTGAGTGTGCTTTCTCCCTCCCTCTCTCTCTCTCAAATAAATAAATCATTTTTTTAAAGCATATAACAATATATATAGTATGGCCCTAATTTAAAATATATACTCCATTAGAAAAAAAAAACTGAACGTAAATTCACAAAATGATTAGCACTGGTTACTTTTGGGTTATGGAAGTGTAGGTAATCTTTAGTTTCTTCTGTAAATATTTCTGTTTTCCAAATCTTCTATGATGAACATGTACTTACAAAAAAGGAAGAAATATGTTATTAAACACCATCAAAATGTGTGCATTTAAGGGGTATGTTTGAGGGCGGTAGAGTTCTTAGGAAGTGCCTATAATTTCCATTTGCCAAAGAGAGAGAAACAAGGCCCAGGGCAGCAGAACATCCTTCCCAAGGTGACCCAAAAGAGTAAACTCTGAAGCCTTGCATTTCCAGAGAGTGGCTTGGCAACCTGTGCACCCCCCGTAACCTCTCAATGAATATATTCTCACACATCACACACAGGACACATCTAGATAAGAAAGCAGGCAGCGTCTGCACCACTGTAAGAGAGCCATCAAATAAAAGATGCAGAAGAGACCACAGATTCCCAGAATCAACGGTGTCCTCACACCCCAAATGTCACCATAACTCAGCATTTACCATAAGAAGCCAAACAGTTGTGCCTCCTAGTTATCAAGGCATGTCACATTTCTCAGTGACCCCCTGGGGGAATTCATAACCTGCTAATCGCAGCCAGAGCATTCTTGGAAATGCCACCTGCCTAAGCCAGCCCTTCTGAGAACAGAGGCATGGATCACAGTCACTGGCGAGGGAGCTCCAGAAGTTACTCGGGGATGTGAGAACTCTGGTGCCTGGTGAGCCTCCCCCACGGCAGTGTGGCTCTGTCCGCACTTAGCGCAGGTGTGGCAGAGCGTCATACCATTGTCTTTCCAGTACCCTGGCATACGCCCCCGCTGTGGTTTTCTGATTTTCAGAGAAGAAAGTCCCAAAGTTTCTAAACACTGGGAGTCAGAAAACCTCGCTCTCCCCTGCTTTGCTCTAAATCTTAAGGGTGGGGAGAGAGGGCCTGAACCCTGTAAGCTATTTCCCCGGCTGTGTCACCTGGCTTCTGGCTGGGCTCAGCAATGGGCAATGAGAGCTTCCCGTGGGAGAGGAGGAGGAGGAAGAGCATTGCTCTCCCCGCTGTCCTCCCTCCTTCCTCTGCAAGTAGAGCATGCATCTCCTTCAGCCCCAGCTCGGGCATGATGACCCCAGCCCCTACTTGCAAGTAGTGCCACCTCCTCCCTTTGTCCCTCCAGCCGAGGCGCTGGTGGCTTCCTGCTGTAGCTAACCTCTTTGGCTCCCCCACTCCTCCTTGTTCGGCTTCTCAGCCATTCCTTGGCCTGCACAACCAGTTCCTGGCATCGACGTCCCTCTGCTGTAAATATTCGAGGTTGTCCAGGCTTCACTGTTGGCATACTTGCCCCGGGAGGAACAGCGGATACCCACCTCAGTGTCCTTCTGTCCTGCTTTCAGTTCAAAGATCCAAGAACGGGAAGAAATTGGACTGAAAGAAATGGCTTTATGGACAAGGGGGCGCATGTCTGGAGCGCTGAAAACGGGCTCGAAGCTGCTCACACCACCGCAGCAACCTGCCTCGCACGCAGGGATGGTTTATGTTTGGTTTTTTTTTTTTAATATTTTATGTATTTATTTATTTTAGAGAGAGAGAGACAGCGAGTGAGCATGTGCAGGAGCCGGGGGAGCGGAGGGAGACTCCTCGCGGGGTTCAGTCTCAAGACCCTGAGATCACGACCTGGGCTGAAATCAAGAGTCCCACCCTTAACCGACTGCACCACCCAGGTGCCCCCACAGAGACATTTTATGACCTACTTGCAAGAATTGGGCGAGTCTTGGTGGATAAACATGGTTTTTAAAGCCTGTTGAGATTTTTCTTCCAAACCCCGGAAATATCAGTTCTGGGGATGACTGGATGGAGACCTATGCCTGACTTGAGCCACTGCACAGCCACCCCAGATGAATTTCCCTTCGGGGAATCACCTGTGGCACCTTCCCAAGCCGGGGGCCAGAGGTTGGGCGGCAAAGGTTCGGTGTGTCCTCATGGAGCGGGAAGGAAGGCAAGGCGGTCAGGGAACAATTCCTGACGGCCAAGTCCACTCCGGAGCCTCTGGAGGCCGGAGCCAGGGGCAGCCTCCACCACCTCCGGCCATCTGCGGCCTTAAGAGACAGACTTGAGGGGAGGGTTGGCCCCCCAGTGCAGCCACCCTGGCTCTGGGCTGCGTACTGGGGAGACAAGGGGGCACCTATTCTGTGACTGCAGATCTCCTGGGCCAGGAGGAACAGCAAGGGCTGGATCAAATGAGTTTCACCTCCTCTAAAGTGCTCTGCCGACTGAAGACGTTTGAAGCCAAGGCCCAGAGGGCACATTTGTCAAGCTCTCAAAAAATAGAAACCAGGATCAAAGCAGAAGCACTTTCCAAATATAAACATTTGTCACCTACATTCACTTTTGATGTGCCCCATTTTGAATACATTTCTCCTTTATAAGGACAGCTTAATCTTTCTAGTACACACACTTGGGTCCTTCAGATGGAGTCCAGGGACAATTTGGTGGGGGGGGGGGGAGGGGGGAGGTGAGAAAGGAAGTTCCAGCCAGGCAAAATGAAAGAGAGGAGGAGAAAAATCCTCCAGAAGAGCGAAACAGGAAGGAAAAAAAAGGACATTAGCATTTATTGAGCCCCTGGCATTTCATACGTTACCTCAGAGTTTCCTGCAGATTAACTCTGGAAAGACAGCATCATTATTCCCATTTTGTAAAGAGTTTAAGTGCCGTACCCCAAATAGCTCAAGCTTGTAAGAGTAGAGTCGGAATTTCTTCCTAGCTATGTCTGACCTTGCTGTCCTTGCTGTCACCTGTAGTTAAGTGGTCTCGGTAAACAGTAAGCGACCCCAGGTCAGCAGCGCCCCCGCACATCTGTGTATCTGGGAAGGACCTGTGTTTCAGACCTTTCAGACCTGGAAAAGCACTTCCACGGTCCCCTAATCCAACCTCTACCCAAAACCCACTGTCTGGCTCCAGAAACACAGTGCTGGAGTTCTGCATTGAAAGCTGCCTAACTCTGCCACATGTTTCTACAAAGTGGCACACAAAATCTCCACCTATAAAATAAGCACGTACCTGCCTTCTACCGATGGCATGGCATTTCCCTCATCCAGAACACCTGTTCTGTGCCTGTCCAAACCCTGCTCCCTCCTGAAGGCCCAGCTCAAGGATCAACACTTGCCACAAGGCCTTGCAGACCCTGTCGGCACCCATGGACCACCCACTCTCCTTTGGAATGCTGCCATCTTATCTTGATTCTCGAATGGTTTTCATGAATTAGCCCTTATCCTTTAACTGGATTGTTAAAGCCTTGAAGCGAGTGCAGCCAAGGGACCAAAATTCAGCCAGGGATGTAGGCCATTCCCTTCTCAAAACCAGGCTGTGTGATTGGGAGCTGCGGGGACTTGCTGCTCAATGAACAGAATAAACAAGAGCAGCGGTTGACCGGGGAGGGGACTGGCTTCACTAAGAGTTAAATGGAGTCATTGCCATGACTGGTTTCTCCTCCTACTGGCCTTGGCAAAGGAAAAAGAGAGACTAATTTTCTCTATCATAAATCATGAACCTTGAAAGCCTCACTTTCTAAAAGAAAAAGAGACAAGGAATTAGGATCTAGAAAGAGGAAGATGGGGAGTAGGTCAGGAGGAAGATTCTTCCAACCTGTCTTTCTCACTGGGCACTGGTTCTGGTTTCAGCCTTCCCCAGATGAGAAACTTTCCTCTCTTTGCTTCCCCCAAACTGGGGACCAGCCTGCAGGCTCATTTATTTTTTTTTAAGATTTTTTTTATTTATTTATTTATTGAGAGAGAGAGAATGGGAGAGAGAGAGCACGAGAGGGAAGAAGGTCAGAAGGAGAGGCAGACTCCCTGCTGAGCAGGGAGCCCGATGCGGGACTCGATCCCGGGACTCCAGGATCATGACCTGAGCCGAAGGCAGTCGCTCAACCAACTGAGCCACCCAGGCACCCCTGCAGGCTCATTTAAAAGCCAACCCAGAGAGCTTCACCCTCCCCTCGTGGATCTATGCCTCTTGATGAAATTGTCAGAGATATAATTATAACAAGGGATCAGGTTTAATTTAGGAAATGTGGGAATTGTTGAGTGTGGCAAATCATCTTTAAAGCAAACACACTTACAGTCTCAGAGATAAAGTTCATTCCCCTGTGATGAAGTTGTTTCATGGAATGCTACTAGGCCCTGGGCAGAGTTTCAAAGCCGTTAAGTTACCCTAGGTGAGACAGAGCTGCTGGGGTTTATGGGAATGTTGGCACCCAGGTGACACGTTGGATAATCGTTAACAGAGGAAGTCTGGTGCCTGCTCTTTGTTCTAACCCCACTTTCATATTTGAGAACCCTTGTGATATACTTGCTATTCACAGCCACATTTTGGACGGTCACGAGCAAGGGCTGGTGTTGGATGCTGAGCAAATAAAGCGTCCCCAACCTGAGTCTCCCTCCCTGAAAACAGACAAAACAAGGGCAGAATTTGCTCTCCACCTAGGAATATTTTGCAGAGGCAGGGGAGTGCATTTTATCAAACACGTTGTATGTAATTTGCTTATTTTCTTAGGCAAAATATGATATATTTGGGGGTTCAGTACATGTTTTGCAAGTTTGGCTGCTGGTGTCACACAACGTATCTTTTGTAAAGGGCAGTTTCTCCAGGAGGACATAAACCCTCATCCAGACGATGTCTTGAAGATTGTGGAGAAGGACGCAGGAGACAAGTCAGTGTCTTCATAACCAGTCGAGGATCTCAGAAAAGAATGTGATGCCAAGTGATGTTATTTGAAAGCTTCGAGGCGTTTTCCCTCCTGCAGGAAGACCTTCTTGGAGATACACAGAGACTGAATGGGTGGTAAGACCGCGAATGGCTAAACCAATGATGAATTTCACCTACACATTACCAAAAGCCAGCTGAACTTTATCAATAGCGACAACAATGTCTAAGATGACGCTGAAGCCGTTGACTCTCTCCTAGTTCCCCTCTGGTGAAGATGAGGGTCTAGTCCCCATCCCTGGGCCACTGGTGAGCACATTTTGATTGAGCTACTCATTTCTGTTTGTCATATTCGTTCCCTATAAGTCTTTGGAGAGCAAGGACTGCATTTCACACTACTCTGGCCCCCTGCACAATGGGCTTAGCAGCTCCTTACCTCATAATTAGTTGAGATGAAAAGCATATTTGTTTGGTGTTTGGTGTTTGGTTTTCATAGACTTGGATGCCACTTAGCATCACTTCCTGCAGAACATCTATTAAGTGCCTGCCCTGGGTTAAAGCCAGGGATGCAGAGACAAATGAGACCCAGTTAGTGTCATCCAAGGGCTCTATGGGGGCAGGCAGGCTGGGGAGCAGCTATGAAAGGACCCCAGGAAGTCCAGGCAAGGAGGAGAGAGTGTGGTTGGGCCCCTCTCCCTGGAGGGAAACATGGCCAAACCCACCACTGGGTTCCTGGGCCTGCGGAGGCTCACCCTTCTCACAGACAGGGACCCCCCCCATAGACAACATTAACAAAGGCTGAGGCCCACGGCTGGTACCAGTGGACAGAGCCAAACGGGCAGGAGAAGTCAGCTGTCACACACACGTGTGAGCCACAGACTTGTGCCCTGAGCACAAGAAAGCCAGTACCATCCACACTGCCCCCAGGGCCCCACAATGCTCTCCAGTAGGGGTGAGAGAGACTTTGGGCATCTCGGGGGCAGGGAACCAAACCTAAACAGACAGACCCCCCCCCCCCGAAAGATCAGCAATAGAGTGAGACTCAGCACAACACAAACTCATCAAATGTTAAACTAGATGGCCGGGCAAGTGGGGAGGGGCATAGAATAAGAACTTCCCCAAACAGCAAACTTTCTATTAGCAAGTGACTTCGCTATCAAGGAGAATAGAGGTCATTTGGAGGTAATTGAAGGATTTCTTTCCTGGGGGCGATGAGGTGTTCATTAGACCAGCAGTTTGATAAAAAATAATAAGTGTCTCTCTTTCATATCATGACACAGGTGAGTCCTGAAATCTCCCGAAATGAGGCTTTGTGCTTCCTCAGGCTGTGCACCTGCTGGGCTCAGTACCCTTGTGTGTCAAATGAAGGATTGAACTGGGTGATCTCTGAGGTCTCCCTCTTAATCTATTAGCCTCTCTGCCCTAACAAATCATTTCCCCCAAACCCTCTATCAGCAAAGCCCAACACTGGCTTTTCATTCAACCACTATTTGTCTGCATCACTAAAGGCCTTTCTCATAGACAAAGAAAACTTATAAGGAAGAAAAAGTAAGGAAAAAGGAAAAAAGACCCAATAATCTCCTCACCCAGATATTTCTCCATCACAGTGCTTTATGTAAAGAGTGATTTACCTGTTATATTTAGATTACAATCAAACTGTTAAAGAATTGTTATCTCTCTGTTCCTGCTTTTTTACTTTAAACTCTAAGACCTTTGTCCTCCTGTATTAGAGAAGCTGTAAATACTACAAGAGAATGTTTACATTTTAAAAATCCATTTTCCTGGATCATTTGTAGAAGGAAGAAAAAAAATCTTTGTACTAACACACTAATTCCTCCTGACTTTATAAAAACTGTTTCTCACAGAAATTAGGTTTGCACAAAGTCACCTGAAGGCTGCCCTTCCATCTGGCAGCATTTCATTTCTCCCAGAAGCTGCCTTTCTCTCAGTAATCTTTCATTTCTCTCAGTTTTGGTCATAAGTCTGCTAGGTCTCTTGCCCAGTCTTTAGCTCTCTTGTCCTTGGCAAGCCTAGGAGAGCTGAAAGTCCTCTCCACGTCGGGAGGCAGAAAGGCAGAACCTGCCCTTATAAACTTGGGACAGACCTTGGGACGGATGTGGGGCTCGCAAGTTTGTTGTATTCTAAATTTGTAATGAGGGTTAGCGAGGGATTTGTTTCCAGGATTGTAGAAAAGCACGTTTGGGGGCGCCTGGGTGGCTCAGTTGGTTAAGCAACTCCCCTCGGCTCAGGTCATGATCCTGGAGTCCCGGAATCAAGTCCTGCATCAGGCTCCCTGCTCAGCAGGAAGTCTGCTTCTCCCTCTGACCTTCCCCCCTCATGTGCTCTCTCTCTCTCTCTCTCTCTCTCTCTCATTCTCTCTCAAATAAATAAAATCTTTAAAAAAAAAAAAAAAAGAAAAGAAAAGCGTGTTTGGAAGTCTTCGCTAAGAATTAGAAAAAATCCCAGTCTGGTGAAGAAACCAAACAGTAGCTCTCCCTTTGGTCGCTGGGAAAGCAAAACACCTCGCCCGAAAAGCTTTGGATGGCTAGCAGAAGATGCAGGGGAAGACAAGCAGAGAAAATCCAAGGGAGGTGTTGGGCAAGAGCGTTCGGGTGAATTTCCACCGTCCCAGGAACAGACTGGCAAAGCTTTGTACTTATGCTCCACCCATGCGCAGGCTCCTGGGGAGAACACTCCAGGGATTTACCTCCGAACGTCTGCCGACACGGAGCACCGACCTTGGCAGGGAACAGCCACGTGCAAATCACATGAAGAGAACGGAGACAGTGGAGGCAGGATAGCGGTGAAGTCTTCGCTCTTATTCAGTAACCAATCTATTCAGGTCCTCACTGCCAAGGAAGTGTCTCTGGAGAAGGCATTTCTTATAGCCTGCTTCTCCCTCTCCCACTCCCTCTGCTTGTGTTTCCTCTCTTGCTGTGTCTCTCTCTGTCAAATAAATACATAAAATCTTTAAAAAGAAAAAAAAAGACAGTTGGAAGAATTTGGAGGGTGGCACTACCTGATGAGCCTTAAAGGGAAAATTTCCTGCATTCTAAAGTCACTTCCACAGATGTCATGACTTGCAGAGCCTTGATAGGTCAAGTAGATTCCTTTGTCCAGAAGAAAATTTGTGCCCAGTTCTCATTATCAAGAATATTGTTAACAAGACCCAATTCCATCAACCACATCATTGAAGAGTTGGGGGCACCTAGGTGTTCGTGGGCCTCGGTGCTAACCCCAAGTATTGAAGGCATTCTTCTCCTTGGACAGACCACTTTCCTATTGTCTAGGACGAAAACAACCACATTATTACACCTGACCCCATGTTCTTAGAAGGGAGGGCAGAAGGAGAGGGAAAAGGGACAAAATTCAGCCACTGCCCTCAAGAGGATAAAGCAAAAATAATTATAATGGAATATAGAACGAGACCACGGATAAATGAACCCAGCACATATTTAGTGCTCAATAAATATTTACAGAATGAATGAGGGATTAAATAGTAAGAAAATAAGTATGTTAGAAACACAGAAAAGAAAGGGATTGTTCCTGGTTTGGGGCCCCCCAGGGGAGGGTCTTTGAAGAGTGGGTAGGATTTCCTGTGATATAACATGAAGTCCATCCCAGGTCAGGGAAGGGTGTGAGGAAAGAGTTGGGAATAAAGAACGTGCACATTCATACCAGAGTGGCTCGTGGCCTACTGGGGGGGGAATATTTAAAGAGGAATAGTGGAAACTGGTTTCAGTTATAAATAGGCAGTTTTGAGTTTGAAAAAGGAAGCTTCAGATGCCAAAGCAATTGGGACTCAGGGGGACTTTTTCTTTCTTTCTTTCTTTCTTTCTTTCGTTTTTTTTTTTTTTTTTTTTTGGATAAAGTCTATGAGATTCATCAATTGATCAATCTATTTGCAAAACAGTGTTCAGTTCACTGCTGTAGTATCTTCACATATGTTGTCCTGAACCATTCCAAGTACATTCTAAGGCCCTCAAAACAATCCTGTAAATTGGTGTTTGAGCCTGACTGGACTTACTGCAGTCAACGTGACCCACATCAGGAAGGGTGAATTATCAGAGCAAAATAGAAAAGTGTTCAGCCTCTTTGCCCAGAGTGGATGAGGAAGGGGGGATCGAATTCCCTGACAATCCATGGGAATTCAAAAGCTGAAGTTGCCCCTGAATTCAATCTAAGTAATAGTTATTTAAAAACCTACAATGCTCTGGGTATTCTGGCCTATGCTACCGAGGGTCCTCATTATCACAAATAATCATAATGAGCCATCATGAGAGTGGGCCAGAGTGTCCTTCAGGTCACATGAGAGGACCATCTGCATCTGCTGTCTTAGAGATAAGCAGCATCTCGTAGGCAGGAGTCTGGTCGGGGCACAAAGGAACCTCCATCAGGAAGACCAGCAAAGGTCTAAGGTGGTGGTTCTCAACACCGCCTGCACACTGGAATCACCTGGGAAGCTTTCAAAATTACTCATGCCCGAGCCCATCCCAGAAATTCTGATTCAAAGGATGTAGGTTGGAAGGTCCTGGGCATCTGTATTTCTTAAAAGCCTGATGATTGTAGTGCACAGCCTGGGTTAAGAACTACTTCCGTAGAGCAGGAAGAGCATGCTGGGGGACTTCTGGGGAGAAGAGAGTTGCACTGTTTGGAGAAGTTGAGCATAGGAGGCGAGCTGGGTGGGGCAGAACCTGCAGAGTTGGGACACCCAGGTGGCTGTGCTAACCCCAAGTATCGAAAGCAATCTTCTCCTTGGACAGATCACTTTCCTGTTGTCTAGGACCGAAAACAAAAGGAGAAGCGGTTGTGTACATCACAAACCTAGAGAGAAGCCTAAGTTGTACAACATATTCCACCCCTTGTCCTAACAGATCCTTCCAATCAGCCCTTATAAAGAGTAAAGAGAGTAGACGGGGAATGCAGAAAGATATTTCATTTTATCTTGGCAAAAGGAGAAATAACATGCATTACAGGAGCACTAGAGAGATGAGTACCCCCAAAAGTGCTCTTTCCTCTCGCATTCCCCCTTCTACCACGAGATAATGCATCACAGAGCTCTCTTTGGAGCGACTGTGCCTCCATATTCTAGAGGAACCAATACGTTGGTCCGACATTAGCAGGGCAGGACCAACCATTTGAAGTGTAGCAGGCTTCGGTTATGAGCCACAGACTATACAAATCAGGTAAGTCTTCATTCACCAAATATACTAAACATCTGCTCTGGATGCAGGCTCTGTGTTTCAGGAGCTTGAGGGCATCGTATTCAGCAAGTCTTGATCCTGCACTCCAGGAGCTTGCTACCTGGTGGAGGAGACAGACAGGTGGGCCGACACTGGGGTAGCACTGGATTTTACTGGGGCACACAGGGGACAGGCAGGCAAGGGAGACCAAGTAACCAGAAAAAGACTGGGGGTGAGCGTGTATTCATTCCATTCTAGGCAGAGGAGACAGTAGGAACTAAGGCATATGGAACCTGACAGAGGACAGGGGATGACCAATTATAGAAACTAGAAGCAATTCAGTTAAATTCCACAAAACTTAGAATTCCAACGCAGAGCTTGTTTTTTTTAAATGGGACTAGAGAGAGAAAAACAGAGTGAAGATCTTGGACAGTTGGAGGTCAGCAAAGATTTCTAAGTAGGGAAGTGACAGGGTCAAGGTTTGTGTTTTGAATCCTAACTCTGTGGTTTGGAGGATGGATGGGGACTGGAGTGGGGGAGGGGAGCCGCCAGGAGGAGCAACTGGGCGGCATCTGCAGATCCATAGATCCATTCACCTGATCCTATAGACACTGGCTTCATCAAGGGGTGAATAAGACCCACGGGGCCTACTTTCAGTGAGCCTCCCTCTTGGGAGGGAATTATTTTAAAAATTAAACAAATGATCACACAAAAACTGCAATTACGATAAACATTGGGAAGGAGAGGTGCAGTGTGGCAAGAAAAACATATAAGCAGGGGGCCCCAGCTGGTGTGGGGTATCAAGAAGAGGCTTCCTGAGGAAGTGATATTTAAACCGAGACTGGAAGTTGGTTTGGCAAAGGTAAAGAGGGGGGCGATGAAGTGGAAGGGCGTGGGGGGATCGGGTAGTGAAAGAAAGCACCTGTGCGAAGGGCCCAGGGGAAAGACCCCCTTCCCCCCCAGGGGCCCAGCAGGCAGAGCCCAGGGCACGGGGCCGAGCGGGCACACGGTGAAGCCTGAAATGTCACCAAAGAGTCTGAAGGGCCGGACCTCCTGGCCATGTTGAGTGAAGACTGTGGTCTTCATCCTAAGAGCGCAAGGTGAGTTGGATGGAGCAGGGGAAGGCACAACCCGATCTGAAAATTACCGTGGCTGCCAGGAGAAGAGAAACCCATGGGTTTGGGAAGTTTTGCGGGGGATTGTTAATTTATTTTTAAGTTATCTCTACACCCAATGTAGGGCTCAAACTCACAACCCTGAGATTGAGAGTCACACGCTCCACCAACGGAGCCGGCCAGGCGCCCCTGGTCTGGGAAACAGGAAGGAACAAGTTAGTGAAGGAGCAACTTGAGGGAAGGAAGAAAACTAGGAGAGAGCGAGATCTGGAAGCTGAAGGAACATGTTCATTGTGAGGTCAGGCAAGGCAGAGATAGACAAGTATCTGCTGGATTTTGCCCCCAGCAAGCTGTATGTAAGGTGACCTTGGCCAGAGCCAACCAGGTGGAGTGGTGGGTCCAGACCAGATTCCAGCACTCAGAGGTATAAATGCAGGTGAGGAAGCACAGACTGAGCGTAAACAAGTCTTGCCTGAAGCAGGGCGATAGGGAGTCGGCAGATAGCTTGAGGGCTCCTTGGGAGGGTCAAAAGGGATAAAGCCTATGGAAGGGTGCGGCTGACCCTGGCGCTCTGTGACAAACACGCTCATGAGGATTAAAGCCGGAAGTGGTGTCCCAATCCACACTGCCAATAGCTCTCTTCCCTACGTGCCAAGCGGGGATTGTCGGCCCACTTTACAGATGACAACACTGAGGCCCAGAGAGGCACTTGCCCTCGCTGGGATCAAGTTAGAGTCGGGACTTGACCGAGGGGTGTCTGCCTGCGAGCTCTGTGCTCTTGCCATGATAGCGCGCCGTCTCCCCAGAGCCCCCCACCGCCTGCCCAAGTGATTGGGGTTCACTCGCTGTCTACCCCCCTAGGCCGTGTACTGGTAACAGCCACGAACTTTGGATTCAGTCAGACCTGGGGGCTCAAATCCTGCTTTGTCACTTATTATCTAGGAGCTTTACGTTCATGTCAGGTAAAAGGAAAGGAAAAAAAAACCCGATCAGTTATATGAAGAAAAAATAATCCAGATGTTTATAAAACATTTGGCCCAGGGCTGACATAATAAGTGCTCAGTATTAATAAATGATATTTATTAGTATTTATATTGCTCCTCCCCAGCACACCCCGTGCTCAGGAGCCTGAACCCAGACTTGCTCTCCGACACCAGAACTGACCAGAACGAAGTGCTGCCACAAGGTCAGCCACACCTCAGACATGAGCTGTGTAGGCCCTGACCCACCTTGGCCCCTCATAGGTCACTTCAGGGAAGTCCCCTGACCAAAAGAATCTCCTTCACCACCACCTTCTCCGCTCCCATCTTCCAGAAGCCCAATTTAAATGCCATGAAGGCAGGACAGTAACCTCTGACAGACAAAAAGCAGGCAGGAGGCTGAGAAAAATCAATTGTGCCAGGGCTAATAATCCCAGAGCTTTAAAGTCAAGTACTCTAATCCTACACCACCCCCATTGGACCCAGGTAATTCAGCACTCAAGCCACTCCAAGAAATATCACGTAAAATTGACCAAGTCCCCCCTGCTCTTTTCTGTGTCCCATTTCCAGGAATGGACAGAGGTTGCGTTTGATGTGTGTCCTTCCCGACCATTTTCTATACACACAACATTATCCTCAGATATTTGAGGTTGACACTGTTCAAATTTTTCACCAACTTCAAGTTTTTCACCAACTTACTTCCTCACCCAATACCATGGACATCCCACCGTGTTGGAAATACAAATCAACTCCCTTCTTAGTAACAGTCACATCATTTTCTGTGATATAAATTTCCTTGGGTCTTCAGCTCCAATATTTTGTTCTCAAAAATGGCATTCCCATGAGCTCTTAGAATCCTGGAAGTGGAATTTTTTGGTCAAATTCCTTTTTAAAATTTGGTCAAATTCCTTTTTAAAAAAGCCGTTAGTTACTCCGGGAGTGCCCCCCTGAAAATGCTTTGCTTTCCTTTCCAGGTCTGGGGTTCTCCTGCTTCCTCTCCACGATTGTGGAGCAATTGCGATCAAGCATAGCCTCTTCAGGAAAACAGCAGACCGACCCAAAACGACACCCAGTGTTGTCAAGAACACGTTCTTAATTGTTACCGAGAGCACTTCCCATACTGGGAAGATCCCTATTTAAAACGACTGAGCAAACAATCACTGGGCACCTGTATTTGCCACCTCTGTAAGGTGCTGGGCATAGAAAGACAGATGACGCCATGTCTGTCTTCATTTGTTCACCGTCTAGAAGGAAGGGCAGGTCTGGTCACAGTAGAAAAGTCACAAAGGGGTTGCAGGAGAGCCTAAGACAGCCAGAGCCATGGAGCAGAAGCAGCCTGACGAAATTTGGTTTGTGATGGGGCTGGGGATGAGGAGAGAGGGAGGAAGATGCCAGGTCCTTAAGCCCTCTGAATGCCATGTTAAGAATTTCTACCTTTTCTCAAAAACTATAGGAAGCTATTTAAATCTTTAAAACTGGGGAATGACGTGCAGATTTTAGGAAATTCACTCTGCCCACAGGGTGGAAAATGGACTGAAGAGAGGCCCAAATGTCACAGGGTTCTGAACATACGGACCCAATAAGGGACCCTTCAGCCAAAGTAGAGAGCTTTCAAGGCAGAAGAATGGTGTGGATTTTGTGCCGCGTTCAACTGGGAGGTTGGGCTCCAGGGGTCAAGACTCAAAGGATACTTTCCTGAAAGGATCTGTTTTAGGTCACAGGGACTATCCTGATCTTACTAATGCAGTGCATTGCCCTTGATGAAGCCTGACCAGCCAGGAGCTGCAGTAGATCCGAGCTCTGCTGGTAAGAATGTGACAGGGAGTACATCTTAGGCAGAGCCCAGGAGGGGAGGCCAGTCCCTGGAAGAAAGTGGGAGGAGATTCAAGACTGACTTGGCTACTCAGGCTCTGCAGGTGGGGCTGGCCGTGGGTCCTCTCTGACCTGGGGCCCTACCTCCTGATCTAGCTGATGGCTTCCCTTTACTCAGTATGTAATCCCTTTAAGCAGAACAAAGGGCCTGAAGTGCCCACAGCTTTTCTGAAGGGGGAAAGTAAAACAACAGCCAAACAATTGCTGAAGTTTTTCAACAAAAGAGACCGTTGCTACGATTAAAGCGATTAAAGCAACTGGAGAAAGATGTGTTTCAGTCTCTCAAATTTCACTGTCATGTATATGTTGGAGAAGCCCTTGGAGCCCCCAATTTTCCAGAGACTCAACTCTGAGAAACATTACCCTCAACTCACTGCAAGGAGACAATGGGCCTCTCAACAGATCCAATGCCTGAAGTTTTCCCTCTGCCCCAAACCTGGTCCAAAACCTGTTTTCAGAGTCCCAGCAATGAGCTCACCCTCCAATGGTATAATTCAGTATCACATCAACCAAGAGGATCACAGGACACCCGCAAGCCTTGGCCAAACACTCCCAACACACTCCAGAGACTAACAGAGACCGGCATTGTAGTTCCCATCCCCCAGGAGAATCAATAGGAGTCAGTGGCGTAAACAGACCCTCCTCTGCTCCGATGAAGCCACACAGGAGCATCTAAAGGAGCACTAACAACGCTGCTTTGTGAGGCTGCTGGCGTGGCGCCATCTTGCTTACACCCGAGAGGCAGTGAACAGTGCCGGCTCCATATTTGTGTGTAAGCCTCACTACACATTTGGGAAATGTCCACAACCTATTTGAGCAGTTCATTTGGGCCTGTAGGTTAACCCCAGGCAGAGGCCAAAGCCCCACATCATGGCACAAGTATTAATTCTCTCTACAGAGACCGCTTTTTTTAATGCAATGGACCTGTGTCTGGTCTCCTTTGAATGAAGGGAACCAAAAATAGATGAGTTGAGGCAGGGGCATAGGGGCCGGCATCCTGTGTCTTTTTCCACCCTACAAGCCTTGAGCCTTACACAAAGACGTTCCTTTAGGCAGCTAGTCTGTGCCAAGTCAGTTCTGTTTTCACACCTCTGTTTAGAGATAAGAGGTACTGCTTGGGAATCGCATAACCCGGTTGCGAAATGAATGCAATCAGCTAAAATTGACCATTCTAGATGCCAAAGTGGGAGCTACCTTGGTAGGTCCTCAATGGGGCCCCTGTTTTCCTTCCTTCTCACCTACGAGCAGCCCATTTCTATCAGCCTCTGGTTGGCTACATCTGGAGAACGTAGAGCTTGTGCTCAGTCAAGTGCACTGATGTTCACTCACTGCCTTTTAGAGAGCATTGGGGTTAGCTGACACCAGGAAGCTTGCCTCTGACCCTCCCAACAATGCAGGCAACAGCTCTGTTGGCAGACAACACCTGCCAGGAGCTCAATTACCCAAACTTGAGAGTTTTAGGGGACAAAGGCTAGAAGTTGAAGGGCACATGGATCTCTGGTCTCCTGAGTACTACCTGCTAAGACACCCACAGCTCAGAAAAGCATAATGTGTGAGAATCTCACACTCAGGACCCACTCTCAATCCATTCTTTTTTTTAAAAAAGATTTTATTTATTTATTTATTTGAGAGAGAGAGAATGAGAGACAGAGAGCACGAGAGGGGGGAGGGTCAGAGGGAGAAACAGACTCCCCGCTGAGCAGGGAGCCCGATGTAGGACTCGATCCCGGGACTCCGGAATCATGACCTGAGCCGAAGGCAGTCGCTTAACCAACTGAGCCACCCACGCGCCCCTCAATCCATTCTTGATCCACTTCCTGAAATAGGTTGAGAGGAAGCCCTTATCCAAGCATGTAAGCAGAAGCTGTAGGGGCGTGCACCTCTGGGAGACAGCAGTGTCTCAGGCTGATGCTGCTCAGACCACTTCTTCGAATCTAGTCCTGGTTACCGATGACTCATTTCCTCCTGACACAATATTATTTGTTGCATGAATCAATGAATGAATGAATGAGAAAATGGGTGGTTAAAGAAAGTCTTTCCTATCATCAAAACTGAAAGGATTGGGGCGCCTGGGTGGCTCAGTCATTAAGCATCTGCCTTCGGCTCAGGTCATGATCCCAGGGTCCTGGGATCGAGTCCCACATCGGGCTCCTTGCTCAGCGGGAAGCCTGCTTCTCCCTCTGCCACAACCCCTGCCTATGTTCCCTCTCTTGCTGTGTCTTTCTCTGTCAAATAAATAAAATCCTTAAAAAAAAAAAAAAAAAAAAACTGAAAGGATTGAATACCATCTCCGGCACAGAGCTATCTTCAATGTGGTTCCCTGGGCTGGGAGTCCGGTGGGGGCAGGAATAGGGAAGTAGGTTTCAGGCTGCTTAGCTTGTCCTTGTAAACACAGTCCTGCTCATGCACCAAGAGACAGATACCAGCTAATGCCAAATTTGGATAGGGAGCCTGATGGAGACTCAGAATATCTTCCTAAGGTTGCTTACCACTGGCGACTCACTCAAAGACAAATCAGAAATGAGTGGCAGAACACCTGTGCCCTGCCTTCCTTTCTTTCAGATTCCATGGTGTGGACCATGACCCTTCCCCGGGTCGAAGGTGGCTCTGCAAGGCTTACCCACTCTCCGATATCCTTATTCCCTCTTACTTAGCAGAAATGGATTCTCCCCTCAATTATTCAACAAAACTCTTAGAACAGAGGACCCCAAACTTTGCTCAACTGCTACCTCTTATCGTTATTAGAATTCCATAGATTCCATGCACTGAAGATCCTGTCTACCATACAAGCTGCATTTATTAAATGACACATCTTTCACTGAACACTACATCTGAAACTAAGAAAAATAAATAAATAAATAACTGACATATTTGTAATCAACGTAGATGACCTGTGTTACACTACCTTGGGTAGATGAGATTCTAGTCCAAAGCAAAAAAAAAAAAAAAGCTAAGTTTCTTTAGCCTGTGCGTCTCATCCAGGGTCAAAACATTAATTTCTTGGCCATTTGTAATATTAAAATGAATTTAAGAACTTCCCCTGCCCACGCCCACCCAGTACTACCTAGAGATTCTAAGTTAGAACAAAAGACAACAAGCTGAGCTCCTCTTAATGGAGTGAGGTTTTTGGAGCTTGCAGAATGGGAATTCTTTTCTTCTGATTTTCTGGGATAAGAAAAGCTAGTGGGCTCAGAGACAGGTCTTGTGGAAAACTGACCTCTCAACTCTCCAGCCTTGAGGTTGACAAAAGCGAGTTCTTTTATATATTAGGCTTCCTCTCTCCTCATTCACCTAGGGCCAAGTACTGGCTGTAGGGGGGGGGCTCCCACAGAAGTAAGCTCACTTCACTCCTGTGGGCCCCCAAAAGACCCCCTTGGCCCTCTTCTTGTAAGAAGAATTTGTGCCTCGGGTGGGGTAGTTATGGTAGCAGAGACATTAGCAACATTTAAGGCCCTCTTATCTAGCCCTAACCTACTTTCCAGAGGAGCTTATCTCTCCCCCCACCCACACTACTTATTTTACCATCAATGGTCTGAGGGAAAATCAGGGGGAGGGGGAGGTATAGCTTAAAAAGCATGGTTAGCTGATACATTTTATATGTGGAAAATGAGAAGAGATGCCTATTGCTGTTCCAATATGAATTACAGAAAGAAAACCTCAATAAAACCTTGGCCAATAGAAATCCACAGAAGATAACCAGGGGCCAGCCCAATTTAAAGTAGATCAGTATCTCTAGGTGTGGGAGGTGCGGGGAAGGGCACGGGATTCTTTTGTTTATCAAAAGGGGGCATGGGCTGAACAGGACGGCTTTCTCCGGCCATGGGGTCTACTCCCAATCCCTAGGCAGACCCTGCCTCCAGGGTTTCTCGCCTCCAGCGCTTACTGAGTCTGCACTTCCCTCCAGCCCTCCACCCCTGTTACCAGCCCACAGGCTACCCCAGCTCCCATCAGCTCTCGGAGACCTCTGCCCGGCTCTGAACACTGTGCTGGCTGGCTCTGAGGACACGTGCGCCACCCGGCATCATCCCTCCTGCTGGTACTGAAGGTATCGTCCAACACCGTTGTGTGCCTGTTCATGGTTGGTCTCCTCAGCTTGGCTCTTAAATTATTCAACATCTTAAACATCCCTAAAGTCCTAACAAGAGGCGCCTGGGTGGCTCAGTTGGTTAAGCGTCTGCCTTCAGCTCAGGTCGTGATCCCAGGGTCCTGGGATTGAGCCCCATACCAGGCTCCTTGCTCAGCGGGGAGCCTGCTTCTCCCTCTCCCACTCCCCCTGCTTGTGCTCTCTCTGTCAAATAAATAAGTAAAATCTTAAATAAATAAATAAATAAAGTCCTTGCAATAAGCCCCCAGAATAAGTTCCAAACTTTTTAAATTCTCTCATAGCACCCTATACCTTTTCCTTTGTAGCACCAAGTTTGATCATTAAATTTTCCTATATACTTATTTAAGACCAGATTTTTCCACCAGACCACAGGGTGGTCTTTGTTTCGATCACGAGTGTAGCTGAGTTTCTTAACTGTTTACTGTGGGCTTGCTGCATATCCTCTGGGTCAAGTACTGCACGCAAGGAGCTTTGCATACATTACTCACATCAACCCTATGAATTAGATGTTATTTCCATGTAGCAGCCTAAGAAATTTAATCTTTGGGAGGTCACCCAAGGCTACCCAGCAAATACACATGGAACCAGAATTGGAACTCCATCTACATGCTCCCAGAGCCTTTGCATCTTCCCCTCTACCACCTGCCTCTTACCCCCTTGGCCTTGAACATCATGTTTGTTAGGTGAATGAATGAATGAATGGATGGATGAATGAATGACATGACATGACGTGATATGACATGAAATTTAACAGCCTGCCATCCACAGCTCCAGTATGAACCATATCACTTCCAGACTTTGTTTTTCTCTTCTTTTTTTTAATTAATTTTTTTTTCAGATTCTCATTCCCAATTTCTCCCCCTTCTTAGGCCTCCAAGCATATGTATCTTTGTAAAATACTTTGTGCTTGTGTGTGTATATATATATATATATTTTTAAAGATTTTATTTATTTATTTGACAGAGAGAGATAGCAAGAGCAGGAACACAAGCAGGGGGAGTGGGAGAGGGAGAAGCAGGCTTCCTGCGGAGCAGGGAGCCCGATGCGGGGCTCCATCCCAGGACCCTGGGATCACGACCTGAGCCGAAGGCAGACGCTTAACGACTGAGCCACCCAGGCGCCCTTGTGTATATATTTTTAATCTACCTTAATGCTAGTGACTAGAGATCTTGTTCTATTTCTTACTGTTTCAACCAACACTACACTTAATAAAATGCATGCTGGTACATCTACATCAAATTCTTTACTTCCAAATGCTGCACAGAATTCCATAGTGTTTATCCATTCACACTGACTTATCTTGTTCACTAGTGTTTGATACTTGTTTCTGCTCCCCACACACACATACCCCAGGGCTCTTTCAGTTCTGTTTGAGGCAGGCTCCATTTTTCCATGAACATGTCTGACAGGCTGCATCTGGGGATGTGTGGCTACCTGCTATCCTGACTTGGACTCTGACAGGCGGGGTAAGAAGTGGTTTGCTGATGCCCTTTGCCTCTGTGCCCTAAGAATCTGAGTCTCCAAGGACACCTTCAGAAAGAATTTTCTACTACGTGGTTGGATTTTTCCTTTCTTATGTATTTGAACCTATCCTCTATGCTATTAAAAGTCACTCTAACTCAGTGGTCATATGGGCAGATTGTGGAAGACACATGACAGACTCAGATTCCAATTTCACCACTTACCAGCTATATTCAGTTTCTCCGTGTCTCATTTTTTCACCTGGAAAAGGGGAATGGCATTGATAATAGTACCCACCATATAGGGCTGTCACATTTACCACAGGGCTGCGCGGTAGTATTTAATAGATGTTGGACTTCGTTGTTTAAAATACATGTAAGTTCTGAGACACAAAACCATATCGATAGCTTCCAATACTGTCAGAATAGAAAAGTTAAGATACTGGAAAGAAAATAAAGAGAAACAGATGATGTGTCTGGCTACACCAAAGTAGTTCTCTTTGTAATCTCTAACGGCAAGGCCTTTACAGGCCCATTTGGGTCTTCCAAGACCAAACACTCAAGTATAAACAACAGAACCCCAGAAAAACCTGCTCCTTCTCTCTGTCTGGCTCTGAGAATTTTACAAGTTCTGGCTTCCAGGAGGACCCTTTCCTCCTAGTGTGTGAGATGTTCTTGGCTATCACCACTGTTTTGGGGTTTTTTTTTTTTTCTTCTTTGTCACTTCTCGAGAAAGCTGGATGCAAGAGAGAGACAGGATTAGTCCCTGGGAACTTGGCTGCCCCTGGCTGTCGAGAAGAGCTCTTCCTCTTTGTCTCATGCCTTGAGAGTGACTCAGTCCTCACAGCCTGGGTTTGGGCCACAGTGAGGAGGCAGCTCTGCTGCGGCTCAAGCCTGAAATTTATGGCTTGCTTGTCCTGGACCCATGCAATATTTTTTCTCGCCTTGAAGATGAAAGGGTTGCTATTCCCCACACTTCCCCACCTCCTGCATTTTGTAACACGTAGGCTTCTGCAGTGACCCTCTTATTTATCTGGAGAATTAACTTCTAAAGGATATGCTCATCTCCCTCACCAACCAAAGCTGAGGGCCTTGAAATACAAGACCTTAAATGGACAATGGGATGGCTTTCTGAAAAAGGTCTTCACATTCACTCTGGTTCTTCCCAACCCTCCAAGTATTATTTGTATGATAAACTCCACGGAAATACCTTTGAGTGGACAAAGAAAAGCCAAGCCTTCCACAAAGTTATAAATTCCTTGAGAGAAGGGTTTGCCTCTTAGATTTCTTTGATCCCCTACAGCGCCTAGCACAGTGTCTTGTACATAGTAGATACTCAAATATTTGTTGATTGATAAGATTCCAAGGCTTAGATCAGAGTGACTGGACAACATTTGTCTAAGGAAAAATGAATGGTTTCATACACAAAACCTCTTAATACTCCTTATCAGGAGTCGTCAAAATTCTAATTTACACTAAAATATTTAAATGCAAAAATTGTGATATCCGTAAAACGTTTTACAGGTTTTAGGATCCGCCTAGTAAGATGAATTTGTTTATTTGTTTGTTTCTTGACAGACATTTATCAAGTTCCCATATGTGTCAGACACTTATTCTGGGCATTAAAAAAAACAAGGATGGAAACATTTCCTACCCTTAATTCACAGAGTGAAGCTGGCAAGCCAGCCGGCAATTAAAATATTATAAAGTAAGCACTCTGACGAGGGTGTCAGTAGATTCACAGAAGAGAGTGAAGTTGAAGTTCTGAGGTTCAGGAGCTGATCCGGAGTTGACATGTGGAGTCAGAATGCCTCAGTGTCTCTCATGAACAGGGATTGAGACCTGGTGTCCATAGTGGACCGCTGAGCAGCCCCAAATCTTGGGGAAACCACTGATAGTACAAATCACAACTTGCTCATTTTGTGATGACAACACCAAAAATCGTGATGACAACACCAAAATTTACTGAGAGAATTAAAATTGTGGTTTGACAAAATAGAAAGCAGAAATAGGCTCATAAATACAGAGAACAAACTGATGGTTGCCAGAGGGAAGGGGGCGGGGGAGGTGGGGGACAGGCAAAATGGGTGAACGGGGGGAGGTACAGGCTTCCAGTTGTGGAACGAGTAAGTCATGCGGATTAAAGGTGCGGCATAGGGAATGTAGCCAATGATATTATGAAGCGTTGTATGGTGATAGGTGGGAGCTACACTTGCAGTAAGTATAGTATAAGGTATAGAGGTGTTGAATCACTATGGTGTACACTTGAAATTAATGTAACATTGCATGTCAACTATACTTCAATAAAAAAAAATTGCCGTTTGAAAATTGTAAAGCATTTACAAATTGGAAAAAAAGAAGTTTGCGAACAGGACCTGCTCGGAAAACCGTTCCAGGGAAACATTTATTTCATGCACATGAGGCTGCTTAATCCCCTCGAAGAACTACACAAATGTCCGTGCCATTTTAAAAATCAATTCATGTCCTAGCTCCAAAGTTGAAGCCAAAAGCCAAAGACAAAAAGCTGGACATCATTTCTCTTCACTGCTTTATTTTTGTACAGGACAATGTGACCCAGAGTTTGGCCAAATCTCGGGAAAGACGTTTGGATGTGGCTGACATTGGATAAACTGACAGCTAATCTATACCATCCACAATGACAAAAAGGCATCTGAACTTGTCTCAGCGCAGATCAGGTGCAGCAGGATTTCATTCGACAGCCTGATTATTCACAATGTGCAGTTACGTGCAAAAATAAAACAAGAGTAAAGCAGAAAACTGCTTTAGATTCCAAGCCCGCAGCACAACTGAAAGCCCAAAAACGCATCCGTCCTTTTTCCAGATGCAGGCTGGAAGAGTCCTTGTGGCTTTTCCTAACCTAGGTTTTTCTTGTGCAGGTATCAACACAGGCCGCTCCCAAAGAGATACTTTATTCTTGTTCCTTCGGCATCAGAACTGAGGGGATGAGCACCCTAAAAGCCGATCAGATACTGCCCCGCCCGGAGGAGAGAAAATTAAATGCAGGCGTGGAAGCCACTGACTTGTGTGTGCTCTCCACCCTATTCAGTTAAAAACCAGTAAAGGACAAAGGGGAAATGGGCTTAAATTAAATCAAATGGGCTTGCTAACATGCCCCCATTTTCTCCATTTCCTAATCCTTTTATAAATTCCAAGGAGATGGGATTTGCTTTTAGACTGATTATGTGGCTTAAAAATCAGCATAATTACAAGATATTTGTTGAAAGGAAATTCCTCATTTGGGCTGTTTGGTTTCCTTTCCAGTATTAAGTGGTGGATGACCTGACTGGAACCAGTTCCACCTGGGACCTTCCTCAAGCATCTGAGGTAAAGAAGACCTTCAGGATACCCTTGCAGTTTTTTAAATGAGGAAACCAGGACGTTGAAAAACCAGATGATTTTCCCAGCCACTCAGTGGCAAGGCCAAGAACGGGACTTTGTGTGTGTGTGTGAGACAGTTCGTTTACTAACATTAATTATCGTTCATGTAAAGCTAGAAAATGGGATCTGGAAAAAACTAAGTTGTTGGGTTTTTTTTTTAAAGGTTTTATTTATTTATTTGACAGAGCACGAGTGGGGTGAGGGGGAGAGGGAGAAGCAGACGCCCCACTGAGCGAGTAGTCGCTTAACCAACAGAGCCACCCAGGCTCCCCTGGAAAAAACTACATTTAAATATAATAACACACAGCTGATATTTCAACAGTAACATAAACCTGGTATTAATAGCTCCTTTTGATCGAGAATGGGGCTCCTAACCAAAGAATTTTTTGGATGTGAAAAGCACAGACTTCTTCCATACCTCTGTTTTCCTTTTGGCCTCAGAATGGATCTTCTGGAATTCCTGGCCAGGATCCTTCTTGTTCTTTCTTTGGTTCTCCAAAAAATTCCAGAATTTCTAGCATCAATCATCATTATATTATCAACAGCTATCACTTGCTAATTATCATAAATGACCTTTTTAGAGGCTTAAAAGAGGACCGAGATAAAGTCCCTGCTTTCACAGAGCTTCAGTCTGAATAGCATGATCTGGGCTTAGGGGAAACATTTCCAATAATAGTAATAAATTTTATTAAAGCCAAGTGTTAAGTACTTTACTTGTTTGTCTCTTCTAACGCTCACATTAAGCCCCACACCCATTTCACACATGAGGAAACTGAGACCTGCTCAAAGGTCACAGAGTGGATCTCAGTCCTAAGCCCGTGCCCTTAAACACTAAATGATAATGTCTCCAGGTGCCTGGGAGGCTCAGTTGGTTAAGCGACTGCCTTCGGCTCAGGTCAGGACCCTGGAGTCCCGGGATCGAGTCCCGCATCGGGCTCCCTGCTCGGCAGGGAGTCTGCTTCTCCCTCTGACCCTCTTCCCTCTCGTGCTCTCTCTCTCTCTCTCATTCTCTCTGTCTCAAATAAATAAATAAAAATCTTAAAAAAATAAATAAATGATACTGTCTCCCACGGGAAAATTGACATGGGCGAGTGGAAATGCCTGAGAAAAAGAAATAACATGGGCTCTTTGCTTAAAGAGGGCCCTAAAATATTTTACCTACTATAAACATACGTATTCTATATTTTACAGGCTCCTGAGTCCAGGCTTTCACCCCCACACCGTGCGTCCCTGGACACAGTACAGCTGCCTGGGAAAAGGGAGACGCTAAGTCCTGCCTGCAGGGAAGCAAGCTGCCTGCTTTGCAGTTGTGTGGAGTTGCGAGAGAGCATGTCGCAGTGGTGCGCAGGCTCATCTTCCACTCCAGAAAACAATTTCTCTTAACAAGGACACTGGCTAGGAAACAAAGCCCCTCTTCACAACACACCTTCGCATTGATTGGATATTTTAATATATTAATGTTCCCTTTGTATGCACAGATCCATCAAAGAGGCTTTTTAAAAAAATGTCTCTTTGGGGGCACCTGGGTGGCTCAGTGGGTTAAAGCATCAGACTCTTGATTTCGGCTCAGGTCATGACCTCAGGGTCGAGAGATCAAGCCCTGTGTGGGGCTCCACACTCAGCAGGTAGTCTGCTTGAGATTCTCTCTCTCCCTTCCCCTCTGTCCCTCCTCCGCTTCTCGCTTAAAAAATAAAAACAAAAAAAACCCTCTTCTTTTTCTTAATTTATTGACTATGTATAACATTGCTGAGTGCCAACAAGCACACTTCTAATCATTCAATCTTCACAATAACCCAAAGAGGGGGGTATTATGATTATTATTATTCCCATTTCACAGATGAAGAAACTGAGACAAAGAGGTTAGGCAACTTGACCAAAGTAACACAACTAGTTAAGTCATGATCACAGGTTCAAATCCAGGCACCCGGGCACACCGGCATGCGCGGACACACAGTACAGCTGCCTGGGAAAAGGCAGATCCTAACTTCCGCCTGTGGGCAAGCAAGCTGCTCGATTTGCAGAGTTGTGTGGCATTGTGAGAGAGCGTGTCCCGGTGACGCACGAGGGCAACGTCCCGGTTGTTCTCACGCCTGTTGCCTTCTCCAGGCCCCTTACAGGGTGTGGATGCCCAGTCGGTTCTTAATAAAGAGAAGTTGAACAGAATGAGCCAAAACGTTTTGAAGGTCAATGTTGAAAAGAGGTGCCCTTCAGTGTTTCCTTTTGCAAGTTTCTTCTGAAAGTAAACAGACATTTGGATCACAGAAAGCAGCTGGGAATGTGGAGCAAGGACAGTGGGGGGCACAGAAAATCTCAGCATCGTTATTGAGGCTTTTTTGGGTAGAAAAATGGTTAGGGGTTTCTTTTCTCCTTTTTTCTTTCTTTTTTTTTTTCTTTTTTTGAGTTGTGAGCAAATAGGTGGTTATCCTTTAAAGCCACCGCATTCTGGGGGGCTTTGTTATGCAGCAATAAACAACTGATACAGAAGTTGGGGCTAGAAGTGAGGTGCTGCTATAAATAACCTAGAGGTTATTTAGAGGAAAATTGCAAAATAGCAATGTATAGTCATGTATAGTCAAATGGGATGTTTTCATTATTCTGTTATTCCCTTATAACGCCCCAAACCTCCCAGTTGATTTCTAAAGGTCTGAAATCATTTCATCCTTATGAAAGAGGATTTTCTTTTTTTTTTTCAAATTTTTTATTGTTATGTTAATCACCATACATTACATCATTAGTTTTTGATGTAGGGTTCCATGATTCATTGTTTGTGCATAACACCCAGTGCTCCATGCAGAATGTGCCCTCTTTAATACCCATCACCAGGCTGACCCATCCCCCCACCCTCCTACCCTCTAGAACCCTCAGTTTGTTTTTCAGAGTCCATCATCTCTCATGGTTCGTCTCCCCCTCTGACATACTCCCCTTTTCTTCGAAAGAGGATTTTCTTAAATCATTTTAATCATCGTGACTAATTTATTTTGATGCCTTCAGAAAATAGCTTCACGATGTAAATCAGTTTCACTAACAATTGGTCGACTGAACAATTTTGTGATTGTCAGACTATCCATGCAATGTGGAATCAACATCTGAATACAACATTGTATTCACATTCTTTTTTTTTTAAAGATTTTATTTATTTATTTATTTATTTATCAGAGAGAGAGAGAGAGAGAGCACAAGCAAGGGGAGCAGCAGAGGGAGAGGGAGAGGGAGAAAGAAGCAGGCTCCCCGCTGAGCAGGGAGCCCGATGCGGGGCTTGATCCCAGGATCCTGGGATCACGACCTGAGCCAAAGGCAGACGCTTAACCGACTGAGCCACCCAGGCGCCCCTGTATTCACATTCTAACCCAAGTAGGAGAGGCAGTGGGGAGTCAGGGATGGCTGGTTTTATTTCTAAGCCACAGACTCGGCAGTGTGTCAGGGATAATTCTTACCTACTTCCAACTTTATTCCCAGGATGCTGAAAATGACTAAGACATCAAGACAGAAAAATATAATACCCAGGAAGTTAAACAGTGACTTGTGTGTGTGGACTGTTAGGAAAAATAGGCAGGAGCACCTGAGAGAATTTACTACAGCAAGGCCTCACCTTTTTTATTGGCTTTTCATGAGAAAGGTGTGGAAAGGAAGGAGACACGGAGGGGTTTTGGCTTTAAGTTGATGCCTGGATACTTTTAAGCTAGGCACCCAGTGTGGGAATTAAGTAAGGAGGTAAGGTGGAAGAAGCTCAGATAATGGCGTACAGGTTAATAAATATGAGGAGAAAGAATATTTTACGTGAAGTGTAGGATCAGCAGGGGACAGATGGGCTGGGAACATTATGTTCAAGACTGTGGTGGTGGTCGATGGTTTGCAAAAGTAACACCCCTTTGTAACAGAACTTTGCCAACCTCCCATTGAGCCATGAAGTGTATGTCCCTGCCCCTTGAATCTGGGCCAGCCTCGTGACTTGTTCTGACCAATAGACTGTAGTAGAAATGACACTGTCTGACTACTGGGCCTAGGCCTGGAGATGCCCAAGAGTTCCCTCTCCTGCCCTCCTATGACAATGCTGCCCCTGGGAAGAAGCCCAGACGAGCCCCGTGGAGGATGAGAGACCATGTGGAGAGAGAGAGGCCCAGGAGCTGGCCAACACCAACCCCAGGCATGTGAATGAGGCCACAAGATGGGCCAGGCCCAGCCTACCCACCCGCTGACGCAGTTACGTGAGTGACCCCAGGTGAGGCTGACAGAAAACTGCCCAGCTGAGCTCAGCCTAAATTGCTGGCCCACAGAGTTGTGAGCAGATAGGTGGTTATCATTTAAAGCCACCACATTTGGGGGAGCTTTGTTATGCAGCAATAAACAACTGATACAGAAGTTGGTACAAGAAGCGAGGTGCTGCTATAAATAAGCTAAAATTAGTGGCATTGGCTCTAGGACCTGGTGGAGGACAGAGGTGGGAAAGGTGATGAAGAAACTGTTAGTGAACTACCTGGACCAGAAACACAGTAAGGAAACTGCCAGAAGAGACTGGAAAAAAGGGCATCTGGGCTATGGAGTGAGAGAACAATTAGCAAAGGGTTGCCTGCAGTAACTCGGAAGGGAAAAAATGTACCTAATGAGCTGTGGGTCTGAGTAAGCAGATTCTCTCTTCGAGAAAGAAATAAGCTCAAGGAGGAACCATTAAGTCTGCAGGCAGACACTTGAGGGAATACGGAAGGTCTGCTTATGTGCTTGATTGACAAAATCATTTTTCACCAAGTCTCTCCATTTGGCAAAAGAGTCCCAGAAATGCCTTCAGGAAAAGATGAAACCAAAGGTATAGCTTAAATATCTTCTATTGATCCCTCAGAACACTCACCAGACCCTCTCAACTGGATGAAAGAACTCTCCAGATTGTAGAGGCATTTTCCAACCGCTGCTTGACTCTCAAAGTGAAGAGAGGTCTATCTACTGGAGTGGACTCCAGGCTGATATTCCAGAAAGCCACACCATTGTTAGAGGAGGCATACTCCATCAGACTAAAAGGGACAGAGTTCAAAATGAAAAGAGTCTTCTGGGTCCCCCAAGTTTCTAGGGCAGGAAGCAAGCTGAGAACACTGCTCTGCCGAGAGCCTGGACAATTCTTACAGGAAAGGAAGCAACATCTGAGAAGGTAGAGCCAAGAGCCCAGAGGGGAGAACCAAGAGTCGAAGGGAACAATGAACTAGGAAATTACTCCCAGGGCGTAAAACCAGGTCCTAATGGGGAAAATTTCTGCCCTTACTGTAGAGGGGCCTGAAAATACAAGTCCAGCTGGGTCTCAGAATTGTCATGAACTCGCTACTGTGCCATGACTTGTTTTTCCCTTTCTTTTGTTTTTAAGTTTTTTTTTTTTTAAAGATTTTATTTATTTGTTTGAG
>NW_027397073.1:48575213-48906297 GCF_003265705.2 Callorhinus ursinus
TTTTTTTTAAAGATTTTTTTTTTTAAAGATTTTATTTATTTATTTGAGAGAGAGAGAATGAGAGATAGAGAGCACGAGAGGGAAGAGGGTCAGAGGGAGAAGCAGACCCCCCGCTGAGCAGGGAGCCCGATGTGGGACTTGATCCCAGGACTCCAGGATCATGACCTGAGCCGAAGGCAGTCGCTTAACCAACTGAGCCACCCAGGCGCCCTAAAGATTTTTTTTTATTTAGTTATTTGAGACAGAGAGAATGAGAGAGAGAGAGAGAGCACATGAGAGGGGGGAGGGTCAGAGGGAGAAGCAGACTCTCTGCCGAGCAGGGAGCCCGATGCGGGACTCGATCCAGGGAGTCCTGGATCATGACCTGAGCCGAAGGCAGTCGCTTAACCAACTGAGCCACCCAGGCGCCCTGTTTTTCCCTTTCTAAATGGGGCTGTCTATAGGGTTGTCTGGCTTCTCCTGCCATAGTTCATTCAGGGGCAGAATGGTGCAGAGAACTTGTATGTTTAGTTTACAGAAATCTGCACCATTCTGCCCCCTAAATACATGGTGGCACTTTGTGTGATGTACAAGAGGGGCCTCATCCAAATCTGGCCCTATTTTCAATGTCTACATCATAGACTTCAAGCCAATGGGATGAGCCTTTTGGGGACAAGTGTTTTTTATGGAGAAGGGATGTGATTGATTATGGCCAGAGGTGGACTTTGGTAGATTATTTGCAATAATGGACACAAGAATTTCTGGCATCTCCGAATGCACATCCCTCTGCAGCAGGACATGGTGGTGGTTCCCATCAAAAACCTGTTTACCCCAGTCTGAACCTGCAAAGGCAGGTTGTGGCAGAAAGGCAACCTTCAAGTCTAGGCTTCCAAGAGGCTTTGCAGCTTCCGCTCTTGCCTTTCTGGAATGCTGCCATCTTGTGAGGAGGCCAGGCCAGCCTCTTTGAGGATGAAAGAGCCCATGAAGAATCCCACCAACCACCATACATGTGAGTGAAGACACTGGAGACCCCTCATCCCAGTTGACCCACCAGTACACCCAGGCAAGACGAGCAGAACTGTCCTGCTGAGCCCAACCCAAACTGCTGACCCGCAGAGCCATGAGTGAACAAAAATGATTGTTTTAGCCCATTTGGGTTGATTTGTTACATGGTAGTAGATAACCGATATAACGGTGAAAGACTTTCTCACCTTCCTTCAAAATGGCTCCTGACTCAGTATGAAGCGGGCACCATTAGGAGAGGCTCCATCCCTGGGGAGCAGGCGATCCCGTGTAGTTTCAGTTTCTCTCACTCTCCCTGCAGGAGGGAGGACTACATGCATGTGTAGCTCTCCATTAACTCCTTTTGAGACCCAAGACTTCCTCAATGATGGGTAGTAACAAGCTGAGCACTTATTAGTGTCAGACACAGTGCCAAGCGTTTCCCTTGGATCATCTAGTTTAACAACAGGTCCTATTGTACCTACTTTCCATTGAGGTCACAGGCTGAGAGAGGTCATTTTGCTGGAATTCAAACCTAGCCTCACCCCAGAATCTTAACCACTGCGCTGAAGCCCTGTGTTGCTGGGACATGGACACAAGTGTAAAGGCAGATAGGAAATAATGACCGGTGTGGGGTTCAGAGGTGCTCAAGGTTGCACAGAGAAAATATTCAGATGGTTCCTAACTTCGGACGGTCTTCTCTTTTCTCCAGACTCCTGTACCACCAAGCCAGTTACTTTATCAGTTTTCTGCAGCTGTGACATCTTTTGCAAATTACTTCTAAAGCTTTATTTCAAATTTAGAAACTCTGGGGATCCCTTTTGTACCCAGCAGGTAAACAGAATGCAGGTCTGCCCAGATGGTGGAAGGAAGACAACTGATCATTTATTTCTCCAGCTCAAACTCCTCACCAACTCCTTGTCACACTCTTACTCTTTTGCTCCTAGCAACTCACCAACAACCAGAAAAACAGCCACCTCTATTTGATGAGCAAGGATTAAAATCACCACGTGAATTCAGAATTCAGAACAAAAGCAGAGGATTGGGCACATGAGCCATAGACAACTCCACAAGGCTGTCATGCTGGCAAGCTTTATTTTAAAGAAATATGATATAGAGCACAACCAATGTCTCTGGCTGTGCTCTGGGTCAAGTTCATGTTCTCTGACGTACAGCTCCCAGGGAAAGGAGCAAGAGAGGAATGGGAGGAGGGAGGAAGTTTAGCAGAATTAGGAGAAATAGAGAAAAATAAAAATAAGGAAATAGAAAAAAGGGATAGTGGGAGAAAAGTTAAAGGAGGTAGGTGCAGAAAAGATTTATTTAAAGAAAAGAGTGAAATAAAGAAATGAGAAAATAGGGAACACTAGGAGGTATGGGAAGAGAACAGAATGAAAAATTGGGCTTTAGAAATGTGGCAGTTAAAAATAATATTAAAAAATAAGTCATAAGAATGTAATCACAGTACTGTGACTGGAGCTCACAGTACTGTGTTGTATATTTGAAAGTTGCTGAGAGTAGACCTTAAAAGTTCCCATCACATGAAAAAAGAAATTTTGGGGCGCCTGGGTGGCTCAGATGGTTCAGCGTCTGCCTTCGGCTCAGGTCATGATCCCCGGGCTCCTGGGATCGAGTCCCGCATCAGGCTCCCTGCTCTGTGGGAGCCTGCTTCTCCCTCTGCCTCTCTCTCTCTCTCTCTCTCATGAATGAATAAATAAAATCTTAAAAAAAGAGAGAGAGAGAAATTTTTGTAACTACGAGCAGTGATGGATGTTAATTAGATTTACTGTGATGATCATTTTACAATATATAAAAATATCAAATCATTATGTTGTATGCCTGAAACTAATATAATGTTAGATATCAATTATAGCTCAATTAAAAACTCTGTTCTCCACATTTCTCCTTCCCACCACAAGGCACAAAGCTAACTAGAAATATAGATCTCTGCAGAAATAGGATCCTCCACTACCAACACACACACACCCCCCACGTACAACACACACCCTATACACAACACACACACCACACACACACACACACACAACACACATACCATACACACACACCATGCACCTAAAACACACACACACACAGTGATAGGAAGGCGTCAGGGAGCCTCGATTCTGTGCAGGCATGTTTTGTGGTCTGTAGTCCCGGGCATCCCCTTCCCTCTCCGAGAGACCCACAGCCTTCCAGGTCTCCCTAGCAAAGGGCAGATGCTCTAGTCTCTGCTGAGCCCTGTGATGTTGTCATCCCCCAAACATTTTCATAAGATAGCAAGTTAGGGACCAGTGTGTTCAAAGGGAGGATTTAGTCTATTTACAGATTCATATCAGCGGGTGGCCAACTTAGTTTGAATCTTGATAGAGGACAGGAAAACAAGAAGGCTGGCTTGCTCAAGCAAAGGTTTTCAAGTCTCCATTTGGAAAATACGTGGAGGATTTTCAGAGGAGTCGGCCTCTCCATTCCAAATCCCACAGGACTCACAATTAACACCGTGTACACAGATTTTTACTCTTCTGAGCCTCTGAACAAATAAGAAAAGATCCTACGGAAAGGTCCTACGGAGGACCTTTAATAAATATTTTTGTGTAGTTTAAGGAGCTACTTTTGTCTTTTCTCCTTTAAAAAAGATGTTTCCCCAAAAGGAATGAAAAAGAAATACAAAGCGTTATATACCAAATGAGGGAGCTGAATACCAGTGTCTTCACCTTCCAACTTTTAATGTTGGCAACGTTTGTATACTTTCCATAGAAAGCTGTGAGATACCCAATTACATACATTGTTTAAACTTTCCAAATGTCCAGAAAGCACAGCCAACAAAATAAGAAATGCCAACACAAAGCAAGATATACGGTCCTGGTGGCTTTATTTCCTCCACCACGCCACCATGTTCTGCCCACCTCCGTCCCCAATATCCTGGCCTCACTGTAATAGACAGAGAAGGGTCCGGGGGTGGAATGAGATTCTGCTTTATAACAGAGCAAATAAACACCACCACCATCTGGGTTCTACCCGGAGTCATAACTGAGGTGCTTGTGTGATGTCCAGGTTCCCATTGGCCTTAGCAAACACTGCCTTATTCATCACCATGCTCGTGTGAGCAGAGAGCGCGGAACCGTTAGGATCCTCTGTTCCACGGGTGGAAAAACAAACAGAGTGGCAAGGAGCCGCGGCAAAGCTCACACCCACAGCTGGAAGCCCACCCTAGTGGCAGTGGTACAGACTGCTCTGGGTCCTGGGCGTATCCAGGATCTTTGCTGTGAACATCTCTGTCTGCCATGAGCATTTCCGCAGCACACATTTTTGCCACATAACTAATTGGCTACAAGGCAGTTTTGTTGTAAAAGATAAAATCACAAAAATTAAAGGAGAGACATTCATTAAAAAGGACATAATGAAACATGAAAAACGAATAACAAAATTAAAAAGACTATTGCAAAATACAAAATATTTGAATACATTTAAAATGTGTGTAGATTCATGGCAATAGTGTTCAAATACCCCATTTTATTTTGTGGGTTGTACCCAAGCACTTGTCTTCAACGGCTTTCGTTCATACTATTACACTTTTTTTTTTTTTTTTTTTTTTTGCTGATCGGTCTCTTCTTTTGGCCTCACATTTTTCTTTCACTAAAATTTCTTCCCTCATTAAGAGAAGTATCAGTTTCCAATATTAGGATGCATATTTGTACCTGAGCTTTGGACAGCGTTATGAAAGCCTTCCACACTGTTGTTTGTTCTCGGCATATTGTCACATGCTCATTGATGAATGTTCCAAAATTCTGGGGGAAATGTGCATTCAGAACTCTCTGCCACCATATTGATCATTATGATGGCTAAGATTTATATTAAAATAAGAGTGTTGTGTCAATGGAGAAATGAAACCATACTGTCAACTGGCTGATAAAACCAACGAACTGTCAAACCAAACTCTTAACCAGTTATTTTTTTCTTTTATGGCAAAAATGCGTTATGGCCAATTAGTTATTTGGCAAAAAATGTTTATGGCAAAAACACTTGCAGGAAAGACGCTTACGGTGAAACTCCCTAGAACCAGGACCGGAACCCCAGGAACTGAAATGAACAGTTGCTAGCAGCATGAAGCTCTGCTGTTACTTTACAAGTCCACAGCTTGGGCCTCGTTGTCTGGTCCAGTTCCTCAATGATAAGGCAGTACAACTTCAGTGTCCACTAACTCAAAAGTGCAGAAAGAAGAGAGGGAGAGAGGCAGGGACACTGGCATTTTTCTGCAAGGCTTTTAAATTTTCCCATGCCATATGAAGCAAATGCTTTGTGTAATTTTCCAGTGGCCTTGATTAAACATTTTATGTAATTCAATACAACTATAGGTTGAAGAAATTAAAGGCCACGCCAGTCTTATCAAATGTTTGGTCCCAGCTAGAGATCCAGAAACATTAAGCACTCAGGACGTGCCCAGCTCATTTCTGTGGAGTTTGTTCTGCAGAGTCTGCCCTCCTTTGCTTAGTACTCAAGGACTTTTCTAATCTGTCCCTGATCTACCTTCCTCACTGTCCCTGCCACTTCCTGCTTGCACATATTAGTCGCTCCAGCCAGCCTGCTGGTACAAGCCCACAGGACTTCTCTGTTGCCTTTCCTGTCCCATTTCTAGCTCTCTCTCACATTTTCTGCTTATCTGAATCCGGTTCCTTCTTCAGAATCCAGCAGACACACTCCGTCTTTTTTTTTTTTTTTTTTTGACACACTCCGTCTTAGAGAAAACTTCCTTCACCACTCCAGTCCTCTGAACTCAAACATTTGTTCCAATCCAGGTCAGTCCCTTGGTATAGGAATACATTTGGCCGGCACCCTTTGCCAACCAGTAACTTGCGTGTGTCCTTGGCCTGTCCAAGCCTCTTCCTCTTTAACATGAAATCACAAGGGGGGCCTGGGTGGCTCAGTCGGTCAAGCGTCTGCCTTCGGCTCAGGTCATGATCCTGGAGTCCCGAGATCAAGCCCCACATCAGGCTCCCTGCACAGGGGAGGAGGGAGCCTCTTACCCTGCTCATGCTCTCACAAGCTCTCGCTCAAATAAATAAATAAAATCTTAAAAAAAAAAAAACATGAAATCACAATACTCTCCTCAATGGAGTTTTGTGAAGATGAAGTGAGGCAGTCGGTGAAGGTGCCCAGCAGGTCTCTGGAACATCGGGGGGCCCCGTGAACACACCGTCCCATTGTCTGTGCTAAGCACGACCCTAGGTGCAGTGTGTGCCTGACATTGCATATGGGCGATGAGCAGACTTGTGTAAATTTGAGCAAGTTTTTAAATTTCTCTCTGCCTCACTTTCCTCACCTCGAAAATGGGGTTGTGGTTAGTATTTCTATTTTAGCCTATGTTATAGCCTTAAAGGAGTTAATACCAAAAAGGCTCAGAACGTTGCCTGGGACATAGTAGATGTTCAGGAAGGCTGGGCCACAATGCACATGTGGGCGGAGGGAATATCTTGGTGAGCAAGACAGATATGGATTCTGTCTTCATAGAGCAAGGAGAAGATAAGACACAAATACATTTGCACTACAGTACAACTCATTTGGTATTTGACATATGTTATCTTGAGTTGTTAGTTATCTATTTTACATATATGTCTTGTCCCCTATCGAGATGGTAAATTTATTGAGGGAGGAGGAAACTGGATCCAACTTAGCCACGTCCCCTACGCTGTGCGGAGTGTCGTGTATATGGCAGGCATTCAATAATATTTATTGCTAATTACCTAAAAGATTGATTTTTCTCCTACATAAAAACTTTATTATGAAGATCCTATTCATCAATGAGGATCTATGGCTTTCTCTCTTGGTGTGTTCAAAGCAATGTGTGAAAAATTAACACATAACACATAGCCTGTGGACTGCAGGACTTCGGAGTCTCTCCCATCTATAAATTCATCATCATCTCGTTCACACATGATGAACTCAGACGCCATCAACCTACAGCTCAAGTTGACCACAGGCCCCCAAGTGACATATTTCTATGAAGTAACAACAACACATTGTCCCATTTAACCCTGACAATATCTTATGAGGCAGGGACTGTTATCATCCACATTTTATAGGTGGGGCAATGGAGGCTTCCAGAGCCAAGGTTATTTGCCCAAAGCCACACACGAGATCTGAAGCCAGGCAGGCTGGCCCTGGGGATGAGGGTGTGGTGGGGGGGGAGTGCGTGTAACCCTATGCCAGACTGCCTGGGCTGGTGGCAAAAAGACAGCTTGGCCTCCCCTAACGAGAAGGCAGCGACATATAAGCACCAATGGCAAGCCCCCGAGGGAAGATCCTTATGGCAGAGACTTCTTTCCTCACAGCCATGGTCACAGGGGACCATGTCGCAGGTGGCCATTTTCTCATGGGGCTCATAGCAACCGGGCTGTTCCTGCTTGTCTGGGAACCCCAACTCAGCCTCTTGCCCTGGGCCCCCACACAAAGCCCCCAGCCAGGGTCCCCATTAAGGCCTCCCACTCAGGGTCCCCATCCACAACCTCTCACCCAGGGCCCCCCACCTGGGGCCCCTCACCAAGGGCCCTACCCAGATACCAAGGACCCCCTTCCAAGGCTTCCCACCCACAGCCCCCCACCCAGGGTCCCTGCCAAGGGCCCCCAGCCACAGCCCCTCACCCAGAGCACCCCCCCCCCGGAGGGTCCTCTGGAACAGAAACACTGACCCACATCTTCATTCCTTCCTTTCCCCTTGTACTGTCTCTTCTTCGTAAATTTTTTTTTTTTTAATTTATGATTTTCAGCCCAGCCGGTTGTTAGCCTGCTGTGTTTGGAAATGGTAGATGATTAAACCTCCCAGCCAGGTGTAAATGCAACCTTTGTCATCTGGAGGCTGGGAGAATTACCTTGTTGGGCTGCTACCTCTCTCTGGCTCTGAACTTTCTGCTCTAGCAGACTCTCTTACAGGCCAAGGTCTATGAGGTTTAAGTCTCTCAACTGATTTCCCTGCTCTGAGCCCAGCCCCAGAAGCCAGACATTTCAGATGTACCACATGGCCACAAAATCACTGAACAGAGCCTAAAGTTCAGGGGAAACATCAAGCTTCTCTCTCTCTCTCTCTCTCTCTCTCTCTTTAGGGAATTTTTACCAGGTAAATAATAAAAATATGTAATCATTGACTAGGCTTTTAAATCTGACCGAAGATACGTTTGTGTTTCTGTTACCAATAAATATTCCCACCAGTCCCTTAGCCTCGGTGGCCACCCTGCAGCCCTCAGAGGTCCCTTGTCCACTTGTCCACTCAGATGTGGCTTCTGGCTTGAGTCCTAGGATGCTACGGCCAGATAGGGAGGCCAGAACCAGCCCCAAGGCAGCAGCTGGAGGAAGCCACTTCTAGAAATGGGCTGACAGCTCCCCTGCTCAAGGAAGCCCTCCGGTTAGCTCCAGGCCCTGATTGTGGCCCATGAGAGGGAGAGTCCCAGCCAGGATTCTCCCTGCTGTGCTGTGCTATTGCTAAACCCGGGACGGGAAGTTCTGGATCTGCGTTATGGGCATCCACAGCCCCACTGCCCCTGCAGAATCAGCCAGAAGCCTTGTGTTGACTCTTTCAGGCCGGGTTCTCACCAACAGACACGTGCTTCAGGAAGGTTACTGCCGAACAAACAACGTGCTGCAAGTGTGCTTTCCGTGCACGTTCCCAACGTGCCGAGCTTGGCTACTGCTCAAGGTGAGCCCAAGGCAGCGAAACCTGTTCCCCGGCTGCTCTCCTTTGTCAAAGTCCTCTTTCCGGCGCCCGGTGGCTGTCATTGAATTTCAGTGTCGTTTGGGCAGAGAAGTAAAATTCTCCTTGGGAGTTCTCTGTGGGCAGTAAATAAATGTTTGTCAAAGACAGAATGAATAAATCAATAAATCAATTAACACGTGTTTGGTGAGCGTCACCCTGAGCCCGGCCCTGGGTAACCCTCTGTGGAAGATTCGCCCACCCTCCGACCAGCCCCTCCAGCCGCCGCAGACAGATCGGGGGACAAAACTAACACCCGTGGGATCAGCCGACACCACGCTACGCTCCAGGGCTCTCCCTGCACTTAGAAATTTGTTTTAACTTTGTTCCAGTTTGGTCTTTGCGACTTATGTTCCAGGTCGTGCAGTTCTATAAATTTTGCAAAGGCTTTTCGGTGAAAACCATAGCATGGTAACCAGCAAACGGGATGGTGACGCTCTGCAGCAGCGACAAGCGCGTCCGAGGTGCAGGCGGATCCCAGTGGGCTGGAGGGGCCGGTCGGAGGGCGTGGGTCGCACATGCGCAGAGAGGAGGACGGGGGTCTCAGAGCGGGGGAGCGGCGCGGGGTGGGGGTGCTGCCTGAGACCCACACCGCAGTGCGGGTTTCTCTCAGGACGGAGGAAGCAGCATGGCTGCCCACTGAGGGTTCTTGCACTGCGGAAGGGCGCCATCACAGACGTGTGTTTGGAGGACGGGAGCATGGCCACAGGCAGATCCGCTTGCGGGGGATGGAAAGTTGGGGGGGGGCAGAAAGGGCCAATCTTAAGAGATATTTTGAAGCAGTAAAGCCAGATTGGTGACAGGCAGGACTTACAAGACGGCGGCAGGGGGAGGAGGCTGGCACACTGACTCTGTTCAGAGAAATGGGGTGGGAGGTGAACACACAGTCGGGAGGAGTGACAACAAGCCGGAGTGGGACCAGCACTGGAGATCGACGGAAATCTCAGCCCCTGGTGTCCTCTGAGCGGCAGAAGGACTGCCGCGCTTGCTCTCCACTACTTTTGACCTTAAGATCTCTTTTTCCCTGGTTCTCAGATTAGCCTCATTTTACTCCAGATTTCTTTCCTACTCAGTCTTTCCTCCTCTTCTAATGACTGGTTATTCATTTTTGAGGAAGAGATGATGTTGCTGGAAAAAAGATACACTAATGCGATTTGTTCTCCCCCAGGGAAACCACAGCCTTGAACGCCATGGGGAAGCTCATCTCTGAAGGTTTCAAGGATCCGCGTCCAAAGGAACACTCCTCAGAGCACAGACTGTTATACAGGTGACATTTTAATGAAAAGATAGATAAGGGTATTCTCAAGAAGGAAAGAAGGAAAAGAAGCCACCTGAGGAGGTGTTAGGAAGGAATGTGGGTCATCTGTGGCAAGTAAGGGAGGGGCTCCAACTTTCGGTTTGGCACAGCCCCCAGGAATGATGTTTGTCTGTAAAGTCCCTATATTGTGCAGGAAGTAGATTAGGAAAAACAGATACCAGCCTTGTATGGCTGATTGGATGGATGGATGGAAGGATGGATGGATCGGTGGATGGAGTGGCCTTAACATTCATAGGCTGATTCAGGCATATTTGTGCCAAGCACTGTGCTGGGGTAGGAGCACCCCTCAAGAAAAAGAAAACACAGTCGCTGCGCTTTGGGGACCCACAGTTTATGTGAAGAAACACAAGGACCGATAATCCCAACAATGTTAACTGTCCTATTAAAAAGGTACAGTAATAAGGGACTGGTTCTTCCTGGAGGAGGTGGGGAAATTCCACGGATGAGGAGACACTGGAACAGGATAGGAGGATAGTAGCATGCATGTATGTGTGCACACACACACACACATACACGCACATGCACACACAAACATATGCACATGCATGAACATGCATACACACACGCATGTATACAAACGTAAACACACAATGGAGATACACAAATATAAACACATGCATATGCACATAAACCCACACATGCATAAACACACATACACACACAAATGCGCGCACACACACACACACACACACAACAAAGATGCATGCAGAACCCACCAAGTCAAGGGTACATGGAAGCACATTGCAGGCCATAGGCTTGGTATGCACAAAAGCAGGAGGGTATGACAGGGTCTGAGGTGTTCTCAGAGAACTCAGAAAAGTTCAGAGAGGCTGGAATGTGGGTTGTGAGGGGAGAAAACCAGGGAGGAGACTGGAGGTCCTGTGATGCCGTTAACTGACATCAGGTACACAGGAGAAGCAACCTGGATGGGGTGGGGAGGCGGTGGCAAAATAATGAATCCTGTTTGGGACAGGCTTTTCTCTCACCACCTGTCCCTCATCTTCGTCCCAAAGCAGCCTGAAAGAGCCCCCCAAAGCCTTGTCATTTGATCTGCCACATTTTCCAGAACGCAAAATGGACAACTGAGCATGAAACAGGATTATGCTCACCAGAGAGTTTCAGTTGCCAGCATTTTAATTTACAACCATTCTTCACTGTGGAAAAGGACTCCAGAGTGGCCAGTATTCAGTATATGGCACTCCTAAGTCTTTAGTTTAAAATTATTAAGATACTTTGGCAAAGGGACAAGATGACATTCTAATACATGCTATAAATTCGACACGTGATGGTGGACCTTAAACAAATGTTTATCAAATGAATGACTGTAATGACTCTGTGCCAGGCCCGGTGCAATATGCTATAAGTGAAGTAGAGTCCCTGCCCTCAAGCACTTCGCAGTCTAGTTAGGAGGACAGGTGTGTAAACAAATTGTTACAGAAGATTGCTGTCATCTAGGAGAAAAAGCAGACACACAGTAAGAGCTCTTTATTGCTAAGGTACAAGGGGCAAGGGGACATGTGGCTCAAACCTATGGCAGGGACCAGGGTGCCAAGCTGAAGAGTCTGATCTTTATCGGGGAGGCAACATGGAGCCACCAAAGAGCTTTAAGCTGAGGAGTGACATTATCAAGACTGCATTCTGGAACGATCACTTTGCAGCTGTGCAGGCAATAGCTTACCTAAAGAAGACTGGGGGAAGGCTAGGCCAGCTGGGAGGACATTTCCAAGGTGCAGATGATAGACGTTGACTTTTCTGAACCAAGGGAGCAGCAGGAGGGGACTAAAAGGAAGGCACACATTTAGGAGGTGTTCAGAAGGTAGGCACGATGGAGTTTAGTGACGGCTCTGGTACAGGAGGTAAAGGGGAGGGCATGTCGAGGGAACCCCCTCGTTTCCTGTTTGGGTAATCAGGTGGTTGGCAAAATACTAACGAGAGGAGACCCAAGCCAAAAAGCAGTTTGAAGTGGGGAGGTGAAAGGCAGGAGGGAGAAGAAGGGGTTCCAAATTGGACAAGATAAATTTGAGGCACTGAGAGCCATGTAAATGGGGGGCCGAGGAAGCAGCTGGGTATTGAAGACATCAGGGAAAAAATCGGGCCAGTGGGACCCACTCTCTGCATGACCTTGAGCTCTGAGTCTTCATCTGAACGATGAAGGAGCACACTTGTATGTGGCTCCAGTGAGCCCGGAAAGTGCATCCTTGGGGTGCCAATGGATGCCTGGAAATGAGCATCAGAGGGAGGGTCTCAGACCCACCAAACCTTTCTCATGCTGTGCCATAGAGGAGTGTTTTCAACCATATCTTTTTTCTTTTTTTTTTTAAAGATTTTATTTATTTATTTATCTATTTATTTATTTATTTATTCTCTCTGTCAAATAAATAAATAAAATCTTAAAAAAAAAGATTTTATTTATTTGACAGAGACACAGCAAGAGAGGAACACAAGCAGGGGGAGTGGAAGAGGGAGAAGCAGGCTTCCCACGGAGCAGGGAGCCTGACGCGGGGCTCGATCCCAGGACCCTAGGACCATGACCTGAGCCGGAAGGCAGACACTTAATGACTGAGCCACCCAGGCGCCCTTTCAACCATATCTTTCATGAGAAAGAACCTCAAATGTCTGTTCCCAGGCCCCCAAAGCAGCCCTGAAGATAACTCATCACTCAGGATACCAAAGAAATCCTCAGCCCTGACGCCGGCACTGGATTTCATACTGGCCTGCCCAGAACCCCAAACATGGTTCACTCTCAGGTGCCATTTTTAATGAGCCCCTGAAAGGTGCTCCGTGTGGGAGTCCTCCCTCTCAGCATCCTCTGGGTAGCATCCTCTAGCAAGAGGAACAGTGGCGGGTGGGCTCAGGCTGACTTCTGTGGAGCCACAGCCTTTCAGCAGCCACCTCCAGACCCCGTCCCCTCTGGACTCCAGCAAAAATAATTCACATTCTTTATGGAATTATTAAGTATCAGACATCATAAGACACCTTCATGTTTCAACAAATAGAGCTGACACGATTGAATATACATAACCAAAAAAACCACCTCAACCCATATCAACACATCCCTTGCATCATATACAAAAATTAACTTGAAAAGAATCATAAACCTTAAACTATAAAATTTCTAAAAGAAAACATAGAAGAAAATCTTCGTGACTTTGGGTTAGGCAAAAATTTCTTAGGTAGGACACAACAAATGACTAGTCATTTTTTCTTTTTTTAATTTCATCAACTGAACCTTACCAACATTTAAAATGTCTTTTCTTCCAAAGATGCGATTAAGAAAATTAAAAGATAAGTCACAGACTGGGAGAAAATATTTGCAAAAGACATAGCTGATAAAGGATTCTCACAACTCAATAATAAGAAAACAAATAATATGATTTAAAAATGGGCAAAATATGTGAAGATACACTTCACCAAAGAAGATATACGGATGGCAAATAAGCACATTAAAAGATGTTCAACATCAGTAGTCACTAGGGAAATGCAAGTTAAAACCACAATGAGATACCACTGCACACCTATTCAAATGGCTATACCAAAAAGAGAGAAAGAGAAAGAAAAAAAAGGAAGAAGGAAGTAAGGAAGAAAGGAAGGAGGGAGTATATACTTCTACATATACCCAAGATTAAGGAAAACGTGTTCACACAAAAACATGTGCAGGAATATAGCAAATTTATTCACAATAGTAAAAAGCTAGAAACAATTCATTCCACTAGTGAATGGGTCCGTGCTTACTTCCAGACTCCTTCCATCCGTGCCACTTAGCAATAAAGAGGAGCAAACTATGGACGCATGCAGCAAGATGATGAACCTCAGATGCATTATGCTAAGTGAAAGGAACTGGACTCAGAAGGCCACACACGACAAGATTCCCTGTATGAAACATCTGGAAATGACAAAACTACAGGACAGAACACAGATCAGTAGTTGGCAGGGGCTGGAGGTGGGGGCTCAATGACAAAAGGGCACAAAGGAACTGTTAAGACAGATTGGAATGTCCCATATCCTGACTGAAGCAGTGGTTACACAACTATATATAGGTATCCAACTTCACGGAATCACATCGAAAATGGACGGATTTTACTGTATGTAAAATAGATCTCAATAAACCTGACTTAAAGGGGGAAAATATGACAAAAAGTACTTTTATGGGACTTCCCCTTTCACTTCCAAGATAACGGGTTTATGGACATTGTTCACCAGACTGCCCTCATCATTTGGAAGTCAGAATTTTATGCTTTCCTTTGCACAACAGGACGGACAAACTGAAAACAGAAGTCTAATAGCCGAACTCCAAAGAACCAATCATAGCTCACTCCGCCTGGGTTTGTGCTTCCCCTCAGCCAACCATTTCATGAAACCTCAGGTGTGTGTATGTAGACACACACACACCAGAGGGATTTGGGCCCAACATCCAAGAGGTGTCGTCACGACTCCTCTTGTGTGCTGCTATTGGAAATGTAAATGGATACAGGCTTTGTGGAGGGCAAACTGTATTAAAAGTGCTAAAAATGCTCATTTTTTTTTTTAACCCTGAAGTTCCACTTTAGCCTAAGAAATTAATGAGATAAATAAGTGTACAGGAAATAATAGTAATAGTTGTAAAAATGGTAACTTCAAGGGTGATCCTTCCTAAAGGTATCAAAATGCCTAAAAGTGAGTGAGCTCTACCACTCACTAGCTGTGTGACCTCGAGGTAAGTTACTAAACCTCTCTGTGCCACAGTTTCATTATCTATGAAATGGGGGTAATAATAGTATCTCTATCTTAGGGGTTGAGGGAGAAAATGAGATGACATATGTAAAGGCCCATAGTAAGCTTTCTAAAAATATGAGCTACTGTTATAAGCTGAATTGTGTCCCTCAAAATTCATATATTGAAGTCCTAACTCCCAGAACCTCAGAATGTAACTATATTTGGAGATAGGGTCTTTAAAGAAGTAAAGTTAAAATGAGGTCATTAGGATGGGCCCTAATCCAATATGACTGGTGTCCTTACAAGAAGAGGAAATTTGGACACACACAGGTCCAGAGGGAAGACCATGCGAAGACACAGGGAGAAGGTGGCCATTTACAAGCCAAGGAGGAAGGTCGCAGGAGAAACCAACCCCGCAGACACCTTCATCTCTGGACTTCTCGCCTCCAGAATTATGAAGAAACAAATTCCTGCTGTTTAAGCCACCCAGTCTGTGGCACTTTGTTACAGCGACCCCAGCATACAAATGTAGCTATTAAATCCACAAGTAGGGAGACTGGTTAAGTGCGTTTACAATGTCATACAATGATATACTGTGCAGCCACTAAAAACAATGCTCTTGGTATACATTTACTGATCTATAATAAAATACTATTAATGTGAGGGGACACTGGCTATATAATAGTATGTATAGAATAACACTCTCGTTTATGTGTGTGTGTGTGTGTGTGTGTGTGTGTAAATAAAGATATGGGAAGCATGATTATCTTAGGGAAAATCTTACGGGATTTCTTTTTGATGTTTCTAATTTTTCTGTCATGAACAAAAATTGTTTATGCATTACAAGAAAAAATGTAGGTGCTGGGGCCCCTGGGTGGCTCAATCGGTTAAGCGTCTGCCTTCGGCTCAGGTCATGATCCCAGGGTCCTGAGATCGAGCCCCGGGTCGGGCTCCCTGCTCTGCGGGGAAGTCTGCTTCTCCCTCTCCCACTCCCCCTGCTTGTACTCTCTCTCTCTCTCTCAAATAAATAAATAAAACCTTTTTGAAAAAATGAAGGGTGCTTTTGGAGCCAATCACCCTGATGTTGACTACAGCTGACATCACTCAACAGGGATCCCCAGACAGGAGCTAGAGGAAGATAGGAGCCAGTGGGTCCATGTCTGACTTCAGGGTAGAAGGCTGTGGGCAGGTCATCCCCCTTTGAAAAGCCCAAACAATCAATTCTGGAGGACTCATTTTTTGACCAAAGATTCCAGCACAGATTCCAAGTAGAGCTCCCCCCCACCCCACCCCCCGTTCTCTTCCAAAGTCACCAGCTCCTCCTTCGCCCTTTCCTGTCTTTCTGGAAAGCCCACAGGTTATAAACACAGTGTGCCAGGCTCCAGAGGCCAGGAACAGCCTGCAAGACACTTAGATTTGCCCCTAGGATTAATGACTTCAAGAAGCGTTTGCCAGGAACTCTTCAAAGCCGAAAACAGAAGCCCTGGAGCATTAAATATAAATAAATACTTAGTCGATTGGTTTCTTCCTTGCTTTTCAAAGGGCAATTTACTTCCTGGATTACCATTACAGTAGTCTGCTCTCCGGAAACCAAGATTATTCAAGGGCCACAGCTCAGGGTTGGGGCAAAAGAAAAAAAAATCTAAAGATCACCTTGTTATAGATCTGCTTTGAGCTGTATTTCCTTGTAGCTGGCCCGCGTCTGGAAAGGGAGAAGCAAAAGCATTATTGTTGTGTGTGCCCCACCTAAGGCATGTTGTTTCTGACTGCAGACCTGTATTTTTCTCCCTTCGAGGTATATTAATCCCATTTGGGGCGTGGGAGAGGGGGAAGCCCAGTTTCTCTATGTTAACAAGAAAGCAGGTGTCTGTCCCTGTAGCTCACGTGGAGAGTCAATTCAACAAACACTTAATGAGCTTCTAGAAGGTGCCAGAAACTGTGTTGAGGCCAGAGAGAAAGCTACAATTTAAGACCTGGTGCCCATTGTCAAAAAATAAGCAATCTGTTGGGCAAACATGAGCAATACAAGGCTGTGGAGAGAGTTATCACAACAGCATGGGTTTCTAACCAAGGCCAACATGGGGGCCCCTGGTCTGGGACCTGCAGACCCTGCTGGCAAAGTGTGCGTGTGTGTCCTTAGAGACCGGACGGTCCTCAGTTCTCCAAGGGCTGTGGGAGTCACAGGGCAAGAAACTACTGGAATAAAGGTGGGGAGGTGCATTCTGACACCGTGCGCCCTGCAGCAGCTTGTGGTGAAGTGGCGACTCCTGGGACAGGAGTGTGGCCATTTGATTCCGTTTCGGGAAGAGTTCTTTCATGTTCTGATAGAATCCCTCGCATGATCACCTCCCCATGGGCGGTCTTGGAGCTGACAACATTAGGTCTTTCCCTCTGGGCATGCCATTGACACGATGCACGTTTATCTAGCACACAGTATGTGCCACACACTGAAACCAGGAACTTCATTTACATTCTACATTGATCTTGCAAGGTAGGGCTATTATTACTGCTGGACAGATGAGGCAACTGAAATTCACAGAGGATAGAAAAACTATCTGAGTCCAGATACTGAAGCCAGGATTCAAACCCACCCACGTCTAGCTGTGAAAGTAGTCAACCTTGTAGAGCACTCAGTATGTCCCAGGCACGGCCCAAGTGTTTCACCTATGCTTCTTTACATTTTTACAGGAACTCTAGGAGAGAAGTACTATTATTATCCCCACTTTACAAACAAGTAAACTGAGGCAGAAAGGTTAAATACTCAAAGCCACACAGCTAATACCAGTAGAGGTGCGATTTCAACCCAGGCTGTCCAACTTCTGCGTTCGTGCTCTTCACCACTGCAGACTTTGAAGATACAACTTCAACATTTACCCTTATTCCTCTAAACCACAAGATTAATTTATGTTCCATTCATTGTTTTGTGAGGCGATCAAGTCCTTTTAACACAGATTTGCTTTGTTTCAATGACAGAATCACAAACTCATCCGTTTCTCCATGCCTTGAACAAGCACTATTGAAGGTCCACGGTTGTCCAGGCCGTCTGGGGTAGGCGCACGTGCTGTGCCCACTGGTTTGTTTTTTGTTTTGGGGTTTGTGTGTGTGTGTGTTTTGTTTTGTTTTTTAAGATTTTATTTATTTATTTGAGAGAGAGGAAGAGGGAGCACAGAGGGAGAGGGAGAAGCAGACTCCCCACTGAGCAGGACTCAGTCCTAGTACCCTGGGATCATGACCTGAGCCGAAGGCAGACACTTAACCAACTGAGCCACCCAGGTGCCCCAACTGTGCCCGCTGTTTGCTGAAGGTTTACACCACTCCTCCACACTAGGGACCTCCCATGAAATGCAGTAAGATGTGGAGTTTGATTAGCCCTTAGAAAAAGTTGTAACTGGATCTAGGCTGATGATTGTAGAAAATTTACTGGATGAGTAGAACTGGTTAAAGTACTGGCTATTCCAAAATGGAGGGAAGTATAACCCAGTTCCCTTTAGAGAATTGCTTTATTTTTCTTGATGAATTACTTCTCCTGAAACACAATTTTCACTATGTCTGTCTAGGGGAAAAAAAACAAACAGGCTGCATGTCTTGAGCTGTGTTTGTGTAAACTTTCGTGCCAGACCAGGAGCCTCCATACTTGGAAACCGCTCTTATGCAACTTCATCTTCTGTGACCCCTTGGTGTAGACTATGTTCATTCATTTGCTCATTCATTCATTCATTCATTCAACAAATATTTACAGGGGGCTTACTTTGTGCCAGGCACAGTTCTAGGCACTAGGGATACAGCAGTGAACAAAACAGATAAGGGTGTTATCTTCATGGAATTTATATTGTGGTTGAGGGAGACAGATGATAATACAAAAATACTATATGCAAGGTTTTGGAAAGTGGTATGAAGGTAAATGAAACCGAGAGAAGCGGGGGGAATAGGTGCTGGGGAGGAAGTGGCTGTTTTGCCCACTGCTGGTTGCCAGGGCCCGCTGTCTGAGAAGACGATATTGAAACAGAGATCCAAAAAGGATGAGGGAGTAAGACACGTACAAAATCTGCAGGAAGGTCATTCAGGTGCCACAAATAGCAGTTTCAAAGGCCCTGAGGCAGGAGGGTGTTTGGCCGGCTTGAGGAACATCTAGGAAGAATGTGTGGCTGGCACAGAAGAGCCCAATGGAAGGCCACTTTCCCTTGGCTCTTCCTTTGAGTGAGATGAGAAATCCTTAGAAGCGTCCAAGTAGAGGTGTGGCCTGCCCCACCTGGACTTACCCCAACCTCCTGCTAGTTCCCCCATCCCACCTTCCGGGGCTTCTCAGAGCTTGTGCTCACCTGGCCCATTCCCCCACCCACTCCCATCCCGCCAAGCTAGGGGATCAGCTCTTCATTACCCATCCAGATGGGAGCCATCATTGTTGTCTTTCTAGTTCATGTTAACCTTTGCTTTTCCTGAACTCCTAGTGGACATACCACATGGCAATCTTTGAAAGTTGCTATCGTATCCTTTCCTTTTTTTTTTTTTTTGAGTATTATTGACACACAGTGTTAACATTAGTTTCAGGTGGTATCCCTCTTCTGTGCATGTAACCTTCCTGTTTCCCTTGGTAAGCTAATAACATCCACATCCAAGTCCCCAGGCTAGACCCATCTCCAGGGCCCAGTGGACAGTCTCATCAGGATTTGGTCCAGACTCCTCACCATCATCACACCCAATGTCAGGTTCATCAACCTCTTCCTGAAATGTGCTTCCCTACTCCCCATAATCTTTATTTTGGTAAGAGGCTTCACCCAGTCACCCTCTGGTTGGGAGGGCAGGCTCTGCAGCTCTACATCCACTCCCTCCCTGTCCCCACACACCCTCCCCAACCCTTCCCTCCACTCTCACCTCTACTACGTTGGCTGAGGCCCTGACCCCCTCTCCTCTTGACAGTGAGCCTGGCCTCCCTCCTTGGTATTGTGCTTCTCTCTAATCAATCTTCCCCCCTGCTCCTTAGGTGATGCTTCTAGAAGGCAAATCTGCTCTCATTATTCCCCTGCTCAAACCCCTTTAGTGGCTCCCTATGGCTCTCAGAATAAAGTCCAGACTCCTTTGTTTGGCAAAACTTAAAAAATAAAATAAAGTCTCAAGACCCAACAACTCTGCTTATTCAGAATTGAGATTCAGCATTTCAACAGAGTAGAAACACGGAATTAAACTAAAAAAGAAACTATCAGGGAAAAAGACTCACAAGGGTGCTATGTTAAGGCTGAAAAAATATAAGCTTAAGTGGAACAGAATAAGGTTAATTTGGTTTAATAGCTATTCCTGAAAAACAAACACCCTAGGGTTTCTGACAACTGTAAATTCAGTATGTGACAACAGCATGCTGTCACCATCTGCAGAAATGTCACTCCCAGATCCTGCTCTGGGGGTCATACATTTTCAGTGGAATGTTGGCATCCTGGAGTTTCCCTGGAGGAAGATGGCTAAGATAGTGAGATTCTGCAGACCTAGCCAGGTAGAAAAGTTCTCATTTGTTTGACTTTCATTCAATCCAGTTGAAATGTGTCCTTGACCATTATATGCCATGCTTGAAATCACAAAAGTATGTTATGAAACTTAAGATAGCTTCCAGATCACCCCCTGCCCTAGGACTCTAGATCCCCCCTTACCCTGCTCCACCTTTTCCACAGCACTTATCTCCCTCTGACATACTATGCAATTTCCTTATTTATTCTCTGTATTATTGTCTGTCTTCCCCTGCTAGTTTATGACCTTCAAGAAGGCAAGGATCTTGGTTGCCTTTATTCAGGGATGGATCCCAAGTGCCTGCAACAGTATCTGGCACATAGCAGGTACTCAATATATAGAGATAGTGTGTGTACATATATATAAAACTATATATGCTATAGATGCATATACATATACACACACACCCATATATACACACTATATAAATGATAGTCTAGTGGAGGCTGACATGGAATTCTGCCCATCAATTTTACTATCTCTCCCTTTCAGGACAATTGGAAAAATGTGCCTTCTATATTTTCACCCAAATTGCTCATTTAATGTGCCTTCTATATTTTCATACAAGTTGTTGGAAAGTGTGGGGCTCTAGGTATGCTGATGTATGTGCTCCAAGAGTATGTACAAGGGTATTCATGGTGACAGGGTCAGACATAGCAAAAGATTACAGGCACTTGTCAATCGACGGAGGTCTGCTATGCTCATCATGCTCATCAGTCAGTAATAGACTATCATGCAGTCATTTTTTTAATGATCTGCAGGTACTGGTTTATCAGATCTATAGGTACTGATTTAACCTGGTCTCCAAGATACACTATTACATTAAAAAATGGATTTCCTTCTTTTTTATGGCTGATTAAATCCTGCCTTGTGAGACAATATGGCTGGACCTTGAGGACATTACGCTAAGTGAAAAAAGTCAGACAGAGAAAGATAAATACTGTATGATATCACTTATTTGTGGAATCTAAAAAAGTCAGACTCATAGAAACTGAAAATAGAATGATAGTTACCAGGGGTAGGAGGATGGAGGAAACAGGAAGGTGGTAGTCAAAAGGTACAAACTTCCTGGGGCGCCTGGGTGGCTCAGTCATTAACCGTCTGCCTTCGGCTCAGGTCGTGATCCCAGGGTCCTGGGGTAGAGCCCAGCATCTTGCTCCTTGCTCAGCGGGGAACCTGCTTCTCCTGCTTGTGCTCTCTCTGTCTCTCTCTCTCTGACAAATAAATAAAATCTTAAAAAAAAAAAGGTACAAACTTCCATTTATGAGGTGAATAAGTTCTGGAGATCCAATACATAGCATGGTGACTATAGTTAGCAATATTTTAATACTCTATTACATAAAGTTGCTAAGAGAGTAGATCTTAAATACTCTCACCACACACACACTTGAAGGTAAATATGTGAGGTGATAGAGATGTTAACTATCCTTACTGAGATAATCTTTTCACAATATATATGTGCATAAATCATCACATTGTATACCATAACCATATCCCATAATTATACAATGTTATATGTCAATTATATCTCAAGAAGGCTTGGGGGGTGGAAAATGCATAATATCATTTATTACCCTTTCATATTTGTTTGTTTTTAACAACTGGGGGCTTGAACTCACAACTCTGAGATCAAGACCGGAGCTGAGATCAAGAGTCAGATAGATGCTCAACCCACTGAGCCCCCTAAGTGCTCCCTATATATTTTTTTAATCCTAAGAAGTCACTGTATCAGGGACGCCTGGGTGGCTCGGTCGGTTAAGCGGCTGCCTTCAGCTCAGGTCATGATCTCAGGGTCCTGGGATCGAGCCCCATGTCGGGATCCTCCCTCTCTGGCTCTCTCTCTCTTGCTCACTTGCTGTCTCTCTCTGTCAAATAAATAAAATCTTAAAAAAAAAGAAATTACTGTATCAGCCTTGCCCCTGCTTTTGCTTTGGTTTCTTTGCTTGGATTTTGGTGGCCACATTAGTATTTAGCAGGTTTGTTTAGGAATCACTGAACAAGCAAACATTAATCAAGTCCCACAGTATGTCAAGCAGGTGCTAGAACCTTTAAATATGTTATTTCCTTTAATCCTAGGACATTAGTGGTCACTATTCCTATGTCTCAGTTGAAGAAATTGAGACTCAGTGACTTGCCCAGGATCACACAACTCCTGGATCCTACTGGACCTTACCCTTCCATCCCCACACTTTGTCAGGGCGGAGTCTGCCCAGGCATCTCTCTGCATCTCCTCCGGGGGGGCATGCAGACTAAGCCCTGGGCCACTGTACCAGGCGCATCACCGAGGCCTTCAAGGCACTCTGTCTTCCCGGCCGGCTCCTCCCCTGTCCCCTGCAGAGATGTGGAATGAGGAGGTATTGTCAGAGTCCTGTCAGAGAGCAGGAGGTAGCAGCTTTGTCTCTCACCTGCCCAGCAAACAAAACCTCGAAGACGTTCATGTCTGCCCGGATGGGAGAACATGCCGGAGCCCTGGCACCAGCCTGTTCCCTACCCTCCTTACTAGCATTGGGGGCCCCTCTCCCACTGCAGGGTCACAGGGAGGAGGGAAGCCTCAGCCCATCAGGGCAGCCTCCATATCAAAAGGGGCTCTGTTGTGTCTAAGGCAGAAGGCTGGAATTTAGTTAATTTTATCATTTTAGGGAATTCAACTGTTTTAATGAAAAGAGGTGACCTTGGGGCTAGTGGCGTCACAGATAAGGAGTGCGGACAGCAGCTACAGATGGGTGACCTTGTTCTGCTTATTAACTGCTTTCCTTCCCCTCTGCTTTTCCACACCCCCTCCCTTGATTTCATTTTCTAGTCCAAGGTTTTCACACCAGGAGGGGAAGGAATAATTAGCACGGCCAAGCCTTGGGAAAATGCTGCTTCAGGGCAATCCACATGTGCGCTGTCAGACCTACAGCCTTCAAGCAGGGGTGGCGGGCACCCACAGGAGGCGAGGTGGCCAGCCTGGCTCCCCCAAGGGCCCGTGTGTGTGTGTGTGTGTGTGTGTGTGTGTGTGTGTGTGTTTGTGTGTAAGGCCCTCTGCAGGCCCGCTGTCTGGGCAGAGGCGCTTCGGGGGAAGTGTTAACCAGGTGCCTGAGGAAGTGAGGGAGCGCTGCTAATTCTCAGGTGTGCTAATTCAATCCCATTCCACAAACATTTATTGAGCGCCTATTAATGCTAGGATTCAAAGTTAGAAGCTGGAGTTTTGAAGAGAAGTGATGCTATTTGTCCCCAGCACCCACCAAAGAACCAACCTGTGATTGTTTGGGTTGACGGAGCCCAACAGGTGAGCTGCCTAGGTGACAGCTGCCTAGGGTCAGAAGGAAATTACTGGAATAGACTAAAGCAAGAAATGAGCCCAAGAACTGAAACCAGAGGGACCACTTGGCACTGGGAAGCCTGCTCAGAAAATGAGAAGGAGCCACACCAGGCGAGGACACAGAGAGGCTTGGAGGGTCCAAGGAGGTTCTATATTGTAAACATTCCATTCCATTACACCCTTAAGGACATCTGCATTTCTCATCTTGTAGGTGCTAATTTGTGGTTTGAAAATATGTTTTCCCGAGATAAATGTCATGTGATAAAGTGTGCAAGTGTGTGTGTGTGCGTGTGTGTGTTGTTAATGTGCTTGAACAGCTACTGCCTCTAACCAGTTCCGTCTCTGACTTACACCGTCAGAAGTTTATTCACCACACACTTCTGTTAATTCTATGCATCTAACTGGAAACTGCTCTCTATTTAAAACATGAGACAACTTCATTGGTTTATATGTAAGGAGATTATATGATGTACTCTACATGTATTTCTCCAAAAACAATCTATTCCATATGTAGATGACTTTCCAAGTCAATGCTGGGGTAAATCCCTGGAAATTTTCAAACAGAGGACTTTCAGTGATTTGGCATTAATGGTTTACAATGTGTTCCACACAAGCACCTGCACAAAACCTTTGTTTTAGCTGAAATGTGCCTTCTAAAATAGAGTGTGCTGAACATTTTCTGCATGACTCAGGGTAACATTAATTATATAATGAGAGCGCTTCAACGTTGTACAATACAATGCCTCCAAGGGCTACTGAAGTGCTCTGAGCTGTTTTCATTTACACTGACACAGAATTTATTATTTTTTAAATTTAAGCTTATGTTTTTTATCATTTTTTTCTCTTTCCCTCAATGTGAAGCTGTAACTTTTTAAAAATTGCTTTGAGCCTTCCAAATTTGTCGCACCTGCTTTGTTGCTGATACTGACAAGGATGACAACAGTGCTAATGTTAATAACTATTTATTAGGCTGTGACCATGTTACCTGGCACTGTGCGAAGCACTTCAGGAATATTTCTTCATTTAATCCTTGTAAGACCCCTAGGAAGCACATACTATTATTATCCTGCATTGACAGATGAGGACACAGGCGTAGAGAGATAAATCCACTTGCCCTTCTTCACACAGCTGGAGGCGGGAGAGGAATTGACACTGTCCAAATTCAGAGCTCATGCTGTCTACCGCTCTGCTGTCCGGCGTTGTATACGAGCCAGTTAAAACCAGATACCGGGGCGCCTGGGTGGCTCAGTCGTTAAGCGTCTGCCTTCGGCTCAGGTCATGATCCCAGGGTCCTGGGATCGAGCCCCGCATCGGGCTCCCTGCTCCGCGGGAAGCCTGCTTCTCCCTCTCCCACTCCCCCTGCTTGTGTTCCCTCTCTCGCTGTGTCTCTCTCTGTCAAATAAATAAATAAAATCTTTAAAAAAAAAAAAAACAGATACAAATATTTCCACACTAAGAGTTTCTAGGCTCCAGGTGAGGATCCGTGATGTTCTCCAGTTTGTAAAGTCCCTGAGCCTTCACGGATGTCCTTTCCTTTCTGTCATCTTTGTCCCCAGCCTAGGTGAAACAGCTAAGATTGCTGACAAAGTGAAGCTGGCTAACTAAGGTGTTTTGTTTTTCTGGAATAATATCTTGCTTTTATACAGCGCTAATCCTAGAATTTGTTCAGAGATATACATATTGAGCACCTTATTTATCTTTACAACATCTCCGACATGTACTTTCCCTAGGAGGCATTATTATGGCCGCTTTACAGCTTTTAAAGTGAAGGTAGGAACACCAAACACTCAAAGGAGAATCCACAAGAATCATGGATGTGCATGCTGACCCCAACATTTCCTTGACCCCTTGTCCCTAAACTGTAGAACCACTTGGCCCTCAGAAGCCCAACATCTACTCAGATACCATTAGGCAAATATTTGCTCTCCTTTTCTGTGCTTTTTCACGTTTTCCCATTGTTTCCACACTGCTTGCTGACGTGGGAGGCCCCATGCCAGGTGCCAAAGGCAGCTTTCTCCCCTCCCATTCCTTCGCGCATGTAGCTGCCGCAGATTCAGAAGGGGATGCAGACCGGGTGCGTCAGATGACTATCTCGTCACCTGCTCAGCAAATGGCCATTCCATCCTTCCGGTGTCTCAGGCCAAGAGTCATTCCCGACTCCTCTCTTTCTCCTACGCCACGCCCAATCCATCAGAAAATCCTGTCAACCCTACTCCTCAAAATATACCCAGAATCTGATTCCTTCTCCCCATGCCCCTGCGCACTACCCGATCAAGGCCGCCATCCTCACGCTCCTAGGTTATGGCAGCGCCCCCCCGGGTGGCTCCCTGCTCCCAGCCATGGCCCCCTCATTCTAGTCTCCAGACAGTAGTTAGAGCACTTCTGCCACAAGTTAAGTCAGACTGTGTCACCCCCTCTGCTCAAAACCTTCCCAGGCCTCATGCAGAACAATCGCCAAAGGCCTTTTGAAGGCCTGCACCTCCCTCACCCTCGTCTCCCCCACCCACTCTGTCACCCTCTCCTCTCTTGTCACAGTGGCCTCCTCTAGGTAACAGTTGTGTGTGTCCTTCCAGAGTTCAGGTTTTGGTTTTTGGCTTTTGAATCTCAAGCCTTTTGACCTGAAAATGAACACTGTAATGCTGTCGAGACAGCTGCCCAGTGGTCCTCAGGGGCCTTCATGGTGCTTGGCTTCCCCCACACGGCCAGCAAAGGGGCCTAAGCAGCCCCACCTTGGGCACTGGATGGTTCCCTCCGTCGGGTATGTGTGCTCCCCCCGCCACCGCTGGCCCCTCCCCTGTAGGCCACAGCAAACACTGGTGGCGACAGTCAGGACGCACTTTCTTTTTCTGTTTGCTGTAGGTGGCAGAATGCCCGGGGCCGACCCAGCACTGGCATTTCAGGGAGAAATTCCTGACTGAAGAGACACCTAGAGAAAAAGGGAGGTATGGAAATCCCTCCAGGTCTCAACAGTTACCCTTCAAAGCAGGCTGGAAACGGGGCAGGTTAACAGGAAAGCTTGAGGGCTAGCTCAGGCCCAAGCAAAGCCAAATTAGAGAGCTGGGCGTCTGGAGGCAGGAGTCCTTCACAGGCCAGCCCCCACCCACCCCCTGCTAGGGGTCAACATCTGGGTGCCCAGGCAGCCAAGGCCAAGTTCTTTCTTCTGCCTCAGCACTTTTCGGTGTCCAGGGTCAGGGAGGGGTCAGCCAGCCGGCAGACCCGCTCTGCATCAGCCACAGCACGCCGCACCTGCACACAGTAGATGTTCCAAGCGTGCCTGCCTGGGAGAGGAGTGTGTCCAAGCCGACCCTCTTCCTGCCCCCCTGCTCCAGCTGACCCCCTTTTCCTTTGATCAGGAACCCAGAGGCCCCGCCCCCAGGTGTTCTTAAAACCCATTCCTCGGGCTATACAAAGGACTACTTCCCCTTCTGCCTTCCTGTCCTTTTGGAAGGACAAAAGGGCCCTGCTCCCAGAAACACTGTCTCCTGGAGTCAGGAGAATTCTTGGAATGGGCAGGGACCTCGCCTGAAAAAGAGAAAGGAGAACTGTAGGTAAAGGCAGAGGGGAGCAAGGGGCAGATCAAAGGGAGCCTGGACAGGGTCAGGAGGAGGGGTGCTGGCAGGGAGACGAATGAGGCTCCCCGAGGGGTCAGCTGAGGGACAGGCGTGCCGACGCTCAAACGCACAGTGACAGCGCAGAAGCGCTTAGGGAAAGACGGGTCATTGCGGAGACAATAGATGGAAAAGATAAGAGAAGGTGTAAATTAATGGAGAAAAGGGCCGGCCAGAGATAAAGGGTATCTCCCTCTAATTAAAAACGTACAGCCTCTCCATCTCCAAGGTTGGTGGTGTCCCAGACTGTCCTGTGTCTGAGCTGGGGTGGGAGCTGAGGCCCAGGAGGGGCAGAAATCGGGCCAGTTAATGATTAGCTCCTAACCGACTCGGCTCCATCCCCAGACAAGAGGAGTGAACCATCCAAGCTGAGATGAAGTGCATGAAGTGCGGGACTCACCTAACACCTGAAGAGCCGGTGGAAACTTCCGGCTTTTCACGGGATCCTCTCTTCTGAAGCTGGCCAGGGTAGGTCCTTTTCTGATGTTTCTGGCTTTTGTGGTGGTTGGTTGGTTGTAATTCTGGCTCTAAAATTCTAAGCTCCACCTCAAATACTGATTGTATTTGAACTTGATCTTGCCAGTTCCGCACCCCAAAAAAGGGGCTCAGTTGGCAATTTCTGGCAAGATTCATCTGCCTACAGTTAGGGCTAATTAACTAGCAGAATGAGAGAGACCGGAGATGCCAGAGCCAGGCTGTCTGGGCTCCCATCCTGCCTTGTCCACCCACTACCTGTGTGACTTTAGGACAAGAGACTCGACTTCTGACAGGGTGTTGTGTGTGCTGGGCACAGAGTAAGCACCCAACAAATGCTAGCTCTCATCATCCACCATCCTCGTCAATTCAGTCAGTACCATCTATTACCCCCAACCTGGGAGCAATGCCCTGATAGAACTGCAGGCCCATTTCCTGTCACAGCATGTCAGCGCCCTCTCAGCCCCCCAGCACTGATGCCTGTGCACATATCCGAGGACGGACGTTTCAGAGGACGAGACAAAGGAACCAACATTTCAGATGTAAGCTGTGGGGGCAGGAGGAGGTGAATACTGTCTGTAAATTCCTGCATCCTCCATCTTTCCTCACATCCAGTCCTTTTTTTTTTTTTTAAGATTTTATTTTTTATTTGAGAGAGAGGGAGCAAGAGAGAGAGCACAAGGAAGGGCAGAGGGCGAGGGAGAAACAGGCTCCCCTGCTGGGCCGGGAGCCTGATATGGGACTCGATCCCAGGACCCCGGGATCGTGACCTGAGCTGAAGGCAGACGCTTAACCGACTGAGCCACCCAGGTGCCCCATCCTCACATCCGGTCCTTCGCCAAACCTGTCTGGTGTATCTCCAGAATAAACCCTGACTCCGTTCACTTCTTTCCACCTCCACTGCTGCCCCCTCCAGTCAAGGCCTCCATGATCTTCCACCTAGGCTGCTTGCTGCACTAGCCCTCTGACTGTCCCCCACTTCAACTCCTACCTGCGCCCCTAATCTGTTGTACATGCAGCATGTACAGCGATATTTTAAAAGCTATGACTACAGAAACTACATCACTTTCCTCCTAGAGCCCCCCTCCCCCAACCCTCAATGGCTTTCCACTGCACTTCAGATAAAATCTCAAGTTCTTAGCTGGCTTAAAAGACCCTGTATGACTGGACCCTGCCCACCTGTACAATCTCATCCAGAGCCTCGCTCCTCCTTGTCTACCACACTCTGGCTTCACTGGCTTCCTTTCAGTTCTTCAAACACCCTCTCCTCCTCTTCAAAGGCCCAACTCCTTTTCAAGTCTTAGCGCCAATGGCATTTCTTCAGAAAAACTTCCCTAGTCACCCTCTCTAAATACCTCCCCAGCTCCTCCCTTTGACGTTCTTTCATGGCATCATGTTGATTTGGTCCATTGTGTTTATTTCTATAATTAGATATTTACTTGCTTTTTTTCTTCTTTTTGTCTCTGTCATGGTGCTGCACCAATGTGAAAAAAGAGGCCTGGTGTGAACAACGAAGAACTGAGGAACATGAATAATTACATCTGCAGTATTAGAGATCCTGGGAGGAAGGAGGCAGGGAGAGAAAGCCATCAATTTCAAAACTTTTATTCCAAGATGGCAGAGTAAAGAGATTTCCATTTGCTTCTCTTCTCAACATGTTTTTTTTCCCCAAAACACTGAAAACAAGATAGAAACCAAATGCAAGTAAAAGATGTTTAACTTCAAACAAAAATATAAGAAGAACAAAAATGGGGCACCTGGGTGGCTCAGTCATTAAGAAGTACAAAATTGATGGAACAGCAGTTAATATAGAGGATAGGGATAAAAAAGTAGTACTAAAAACAGAGGGATTGCTTGGAAGTCTGTGTGAGAAGCAGTCACTTCCTCACCTCTGCACTGCAGTCACACAACTACTTCTCACCGTCACCATTCCTCTACCCTGTATGTCCCCATAATGAAAACTAGAGTCATTCTCTGGAGAAGTCAAACAGAAGAGCTTCTATCCAGGAAGTTCTACTCCCAAATACAAGGAATTCCAGAAATATATAAAAGAGAAAGTGGAAATGTTATGAGCTGGATTGTGCCCCCTCAGAATCCATATGTTGAAGTCCCAACCCCAGGTATTTCAAAATGAGGCCATTAGGGTGGGGCCAATATGACTGATGTTCTTATAAGAAAAAGAAGAGACAGCAAGGATGCACATGGACAGATGAAAGACCAGGTGAGGACACTGGGAGAAGGCAGCCATCTGCGAGTCAAAGAGAGAGGCCTCAGAAGAAACCAAACTTATCAGTGCCTTGATCTTGAACTTCTAGCCCCCAGAACTGTGAGAAAATAAATTTTTATTGTTTAAGCCATCCAGCCTGTGGCATTTTCTTATTGCAGCCCTAGCAAACTAATACAGGGAGGGAGGAAATTATCCCAAAAATAATAATATAAGAAAACTTGAGGGGCACCTGGCTGGCTCAGTCAGTAGAACATTCAGCTCTTCATCTCTGGGTCATGAGTTCAAGCCCCATGTCGGGCACAGAGCTTACTAAGAAAGAAAGAAAGAAAGAAAGAAAGAAAGAAAGAAAGAAAGAAAGAAAGAAAGAAAGAAAGAAAGAAAGAAAAAGAAAGAAAAGAAAACTTGAAGGACAAACTAAGTCTATAGATCTGAGCACAAAGACTTAGGACAAAGACACAGCATCACTAAATTTCACAAATAAATGAATAGAAGATTCTAAAAGCTTCCATAAAGGAACTGTAGGTCATATGTAAGGGGTCATGTGTGAGAATGGAATCAAACTTTTCAACACCATCATTGGATGCTAAAGGATAGTGAGATAAGATCCTTAAAATTCCAAGTATAAATTATTTTCTACTTGGAATTTTATACCCAGTCAAATAGCAATCAAGTACGAGAGTAGAATAAAAACATATTTTTTTTAATAAAGATCTTATTTATTTATTTAACTGACAGAGAGAGAGAGAGAGAGACAGCTAGGCAAAGAACACAAGCAGGGAGAGTGGGAGAAAGAGAAGCAGGCTTCCCACCAAGCAGGGAGCCCGATGCAGGGCTCAATCCCAGGACCCTGGGATCATGACCTGAGCTAAAGGCAGACACTTAACCAACTGAGCCACCCAGGTGCCCTAAAAACATATTTTAGATGTTTAAAGAGAATTGGGAAAAAATGTACTCCCTACACACACTTTCTCAGGAAGGTACTAGAAAATATTTTCCACAAAAATGAAGTAAGTCAAAAGAGAGTAAAACCTGTATCCAGCAAGCAGAGAATCCAGCAGAAAAGAGAAGGAATGAAATTCCTAACATGACAGCAAAGGGGAGTTACATGACATCAGCTCTATAACCACAGGTCAACCAAGCAACCATTTGAGATTGAAGCAGAAAGTCAAAGACTCCAGTGGAAAATGTTGAGAGGCACTTAAATTTAAAAGTAAAGGAGCTACTGATGGATGAGGGAAACTTAGTCATTTAAAGAAAACTAAGTAGATAAAGTAAGTCAACCATTATCACCTCCAGGAAAAACAAAATTTGAACAGGGAAGGAAATGCGATCAGAGTACAGAATTTGGTTTAGCCATGAATAGGATTTACAAATCCATAATAATTAAAATCTGAATATGCATGTAATCAGAGTTGGGATATATTATATTCTGAGATTAAGAAAAAGAGAGAGGAATTTAAATGAACTATTATTCCATAAAAGGAAGCCAGTGGTTTATGTCTAGAATTGATTAATCAAGTATACCCATATTATTTAGAGATATAAATATAGGAGAAAGCCTTCCATTTGACCACAACTGAATAATAAGTTTGGACTTACTCAATAAACTTAAACAGCTATAAAACTAAAGAAAATATATGAAGCAACTTTTTTAGGCATTGGACAATAGCACAAGCTCCTTGAGAGAGAGGAAATATACAAAGTGAGCTCCAGATTCATCCCAGTTTTCTGCTGGGAGTACCTCCCAAACCAAGGTAAAAGGAAATATAGCCAAATAGAAAGCAATAGTCTTTCTGGATGAAAGAAACGGGTTTGAGTACAGGGTTACCACAGCAACTAGCATTTGCATTGAAAGGTAACAGAGAAGAGGTAACTGTGAAGACAAGTTTCATTTATCTGCATAGAGGTCTCCCTGCGTCTTCAGTTAAATATTGTTGTACCTGCACAGGATGAGATTCTGTGAAGTATAGCAGACAACGGTTCTGGGAGTATATGACTAAGTAATATCCAGAGATATTCTGTAGATTGGACAGTGCTGGGAAAATTGGAGTTCTAACCAGCCAGACTGGAGAAATCTTACTGAATATCTCAAGCATTCAGCTGAGACCCAGAAAAACCACTCTGGGGAAAAATAGCTCCTCTAGCTTAAGAGTAAAGGCTTGGCCAAACCTACTGTAACAAAAACTTAAACTAAGCTTTAATATAATCCAACAGGGAAGTAACTGCCTTCCAGAACAAAATCCAATATTTTTTTTCAAGATTTTATGTATTTATTTGAGAGAAAGAGAGCACACATAGAGGGAAAAGGAAAAGCAGACTCCCTGCTGACCAGGAAGCCTGACATGGGGCTCCATCCCAGGACCCCAGGATTATGACCTTAGCCAAAGGCAGACACTTAACTGACTGAGCCACCCAGGTGCCCCAAAATTCAGTGCATTTTAAAAGAAAACAACAGGGGCACCTGAGTGGCTCAGTCAGTTAAGTGTCTGCCTTTAGTTCAGGTCATGATCTCAGGGTCCTGGGATCAAGTCCCGTGTCGGGGTCCCTGCTCAGCAGGGAGTCTGCCTCTTCCTCTCCCTCTGCCTGCCACTCCCTCTGCTGTGCTCTCTCTCTTTCTGTCAAACAAATAAATAAAATCTTAAAAAAAATAAAAGAAAACAACAAATCTAGACTGTCATAGAGTGTATCATGTCCAGTAAACCATCATAAAATATTAGACATATGAAGAAGCAGGAAAGCATGACACATAACCTGGGGGGGGGGATGTCAATAGAAATAAACTCAGAGATGACACAGATGTTGGAATTGGCAGGTAAGCACCTTAAAACAATTATTATAAATATGTTTAAACATTATAAACACAAAGATGGACACAATGAGTGAAGAGATGGGGGAAATCACTGCAGAGAAATGAAAACTATGAAAAATAACCAATCAAAAATTCTAGAACTAAAAAGAAATTAGCATCAATTTCAAAATGGAAACTTCACTGGACGAGCTTAACAGTACATTGGAAACTACTGAATATAGCATTAGTGAACTTGAAGATAGGTCAATAGAAAAAGGACTAAAAAACTGAACAAAGCTTCAATGACCTTAGGATAATATCAAGTGATCTTACAGGTAATTGGAGTCTCAGCTGTAGAAGAGAGATAGAGAAAAAAAATTTGAATATGGAGCTCTCTGGGCTCGGACCTAGTTTGCGGCGATATGGCTAAACGCACCAAGAAGGTCGGAATCGTGGGTAAATACGGGACCCGTTATGGTGCCTCCCTCAGGAAAATGGTGAAGAAGATTGAAATAAGCCAGCACGCCAAGTACACTTGCTCCTTCTGTGGCAAAACAAAGATGAAAAGACGAGCTGTGGGGATCTGGCATTGTGGCTCCTGCATGAAAACCGTCGCTGGTGGCGCTTGGACCTACAACACCACTTCTGCTGTCACAGTAAAGTCTGCTATCAGAAGACTGAAGGAGTTGAAAGACCAGTAGAAGCTTCACCATTTGAAACATTACTAGCCTATAATAAATGGGTTAATTTATGTAACAAAATTAAAAAAAAAAATTTGAATATGGAATGGCCAAAACTTCCCTAATTTGATGAAAATGCCAACCTACATATTCAAGAATCTTTACAAACCCCAGCTGGGATAAAAACAAAGAAAATCACACCTAAGCACATCATGATCAATTTGTTGCAAACTAAAGATAAAGAGAAAATCAGGGGCGTCTGGGTGGCACAGTCAGTTAAGCACCCTGAATCTTGGTTTCAGCTCAGGTTGTGATCTCAGGGTCATGATCTCAGGGTCGTGAGATTGAGTCCCACATCAGGCTCCATGCTCTATGCAGAGTCTGCTTAAGACTCTTTTTCCCTCTCCCTCTGCCCCTCCCTCCTCTTTCTCTAATATAAATAAATAAAATCTTTTAAAAAAAGAGAAAATTTTAAAGGCAGCTGGGGGGTGGGGTAGAATGATACATGATAAACAAGGGAACAACAATTTATCTTAAGAAATAAGGTGGAGAAAAAAAAAGAAAGAAAGAAGGTGAGCCAGGAGAGAATGAAATGGCATAAAGTGCTGAAAGACAAAACCTGACAACCCAGATTTTCATATCCAGTGAATATATACTTTTAAAGTATAGGTAAAATAAAGACATTTTCAGACAAACAAAAGCTAAGAAAATTCATGACTAGCAGACTTATACTACAAGAAATATAAAAAGCTCTTCAGGTTGAAGAGAAATGATACCAGACAGAAACAGACCTAGACTGAGACATGAAGAGCTCTGAAAATAGTAAATATAAAAGATTTTTATGTAGATAAATATAAAATACTTTCTCCCTCATTTTTAAATTTCTTTAAAAAATAATCGGCCAGTTAGCACAAAAATAATGACAATGTTCTGTGAACGTGTATCATATGTAGAAGTAAAATGTATGCCATTTTGTGTAGCAAATGTATGGCAAAAAGCAAAAGATAAGAGGAAGGTATGGAAGTTTACTACTATCCTAAGATTCTTACATTATAAATAAGGTGAAAAATATTAATTAAAGGTACATATAAGTTAATGCTGTATAACAACCACTAAAAAAATAAAGACATAGCTAAAAAATCCAATGGAGGAGACAAAATGGGATTTTAAAATACACTTGATTATTCCAGAAGAAGTCAGGAAAGAAGGATAAGAATAACAAAGAATAAATGGAACAATTGAAAACAAATAGCAAAATGTTAGCCGTAAATCCAACCAAATCATAATTACATTAAATGTAAATAGGCTAACACTCCATTTAAAAGGCAGAGATTAACAAACTGGATAGAAAAAGCAAGACTGACCGCATGCCGTTCACAAAATGGACATAAAATGTAGAAATATGGTGTAATTACTAGAAGAAATAGAATAAAAAGTAGAAAGTAGTTGCCTCTGAGAAGGGAGCAAGGAAAAGAAAAAGCTATTGGTTTTTAATACAAACCCTTTTAACACTATTTGTGCTCTTAAACCATTTGCTTGTAATGCCTTGAAAAATAGTTTTAGAACCTGAAGGAATTGTTCTGAAAGCACTTTACAAGTTGGATCTTATCCTTTATGATTTGTGGGGGCATTTTGAAATTGCAAAAAGGTACAAACCAGAAGAATAAAACCATTCTACCCAGAAAGGCAGATGGATCATGAATATGATGCTATTTTGTTCATAATTTCTAGGCAGAGAGGTAGAAGTACAGGTTAACATAATGAACTCACCAGAAGCACGTACACCCCAAAACAGAAACCAAGAATATTTCTTCTTTGGTTCCTCATGCCAACTGGAATCCAGTGGGGTTCAGGCTATAATCATAGGTGTTCTTATCTAAACCTAGGTATTTTAGGAGTGGTCAAGTCTTACAGGCATTAGTTTTTGAATATCCATTATATGCAAGACCCTGGGCTAGGCATAACATGAGGGTCACAAAATACAAGACATAATTTAAAGAGGCTTTCCATCAGTCCCACTCTTTTCCCTTTTCCCTCAGTGATAGAGTGCAATAAATTATTTTGCCAGTCATCAGACAATGCAGTAGATTGTTATATTAATGGCCCCCAAATAGTCATGCATCTCTGTATTTGTAACCTTGTATGAGCTCCTTCTACATTGATTCTATGCTTGGATTTGTGGTTTGCTTTGGCCAAAGTGATATTAGCAAACATGATATAAACAGGGGCTTAAAAGGTGCTTATGCATTGAGACTTGCACTCTCTTTCTTGCTGTTTTGGGAACACAGTAGTTTATGAAGAAGCTCAAGATAGCCTTCTAGAGATACACAACCCAAGCAACAACCAGCACTAACCACCAGACATAAGAGTGAGGTGATCTTAAACAATCTAGCTCCAGCCAAGCTGGTGAGTCAGCCTAGGTGAGACCAGCAACAGAACTGTCCTATTGGATCCAGCAAAAATTGCTGATGCACAAGATCATGAGTAAATAAAATGTTGGCTATGTTGTGCGAATAAATTTGGCAGGTTGGTTATGCCACAATGGTTCAATGATACAAATGTGATGATCTGGCCGTCATAGGAACATAACAGTATGCACTAAAGCCCCATCTTTTCTTTTAAAAGATGCTAAAGATTTCCCAAGCAGCTGGAATCCAGGCTATTTTCCTTCAACACTTAACTTGAACTGGATAGTAGGATTCAGTCTCTGACTTAAATTTCTATTTTAAAATTTTATTTAATTTTTGAATAGGTAATGCTTGTTGAAAAATCTAATAATTCTACATTAGACTTCAATCAGAGAAAACAGAACCATTAGGACACACACACACACGGCAGTTTGTTATGTCCAATTGGAGGAGCTAGTTAAGTAATCTCTGTGGGCTATTATCTTCACATCTGTTGCTACAGTTTGAAGTCCACAGGAAGATGGATGTAAAGTGGGGAGAGCAAGGACAACCAGGAACCCACAGGATGTGCTAGAATCCATGAAGATGGACAGAAATATGTATCAATTCGCACGGCCTCTGATGTTTATGTCCTGCGGGAGAGGCCAGTGCCCTCATCATACAACTAAATTCAGAATTCAAGGGTGCCTGGGTGGCTCAGTCGGTTAAGTGTCTGCCTTCGGCTCAGGTCATGATCCCAGGGTCCTGGGATCGAGCCCCGCATCGGGCTCCTTGCTCCGCGGGGAGCCTGCTTCTGCCTCTACCTGCTGCTCCCCCTGCTTGTGCTCTCTCTCTGACAAATTAATAAATAAAATCTTTAATTAAAAAAAAATTAAACTCAGGATTGAGAGTTGGCCCAGAAGTCAGAAAAGCTGAAAAAGAACCCACAGGAAGGTGAGCCATTGCCAATTTGGCCGCTGCTTCACCCTAACAAGAGCAGCCACAGATAAGCAACAACTATACTGAGCAGCAAAAGAGCTTCTATTTCACTTCCACCCTCCAGAGTTCACATAGTAATCTCCTTGGGGGCCTCCTTGTACTGGAACATACAAGAAAGAAAATTCTGGGAGATACAGTTTGGCCCAGCCAAGTAGACACATAAGAAAACTGCCACCCATATGAAAAAATTCACCCTGAAAAATGTCTCCCTACCCCTCCCCACTCTCTTAGTTCCCCTCCCCACCAAACAACCAGTTATCAGTATCAGTTTCTTGTGTTTTCTTCCTGAAATATTCTATGCACATGTAAGTTTACACATATATCTAGTACTTGGTGTATTTTACACAAAAGATCACATACTATGCACATTGATCAACATCTTGTGGGGTTTTTTAGCTAAACAAAATATCTTGGAAATTTTTCCATATCAACATAGGAATTTTTGCCCTTTTTTCCTTTAACAACTGCATAATATTTTACTGTGTGGATGTACCATGATCTGTTTAACTAGACTCTTATCAATGGATGTCCAGATTTTTTGAAATTTTGCTATTTTAAATAATCCTACAAAGCCTCACACATGTATGAATATCCTAATAATTAATGTTCATTGTCAATCTGGTATGGTATCAACCCCAAGAGGCCAGAATGAGAGACTAATGGTGCCAATCAGTGCACATGGGCTGCAGTTGCAGTGAAGTGCCTTTCAGATACTCAATCCATTTTAATGTCCACCATTTGTAAATTTATTTTACACCTTCTGTGCATTTGTGACTTTTTCTGTCTCTGTCCTTGATCACTGGCTGCATCTGAGACTGTTGTGTGAAGGCCCAGTAATCTAACCAGCAATTTAATATTTATGGGATCACCCTCTAAAATGCTCACCAGTGAAAATATTCTTAATGATATAGGTGTAATCATCAAAAACAAAGTAACAAGGGACACCTGGATGGCTCAGTTGGTTAAGCATCCGACTCTTGATCCCAGCCAGGTCTTCATCTCAGGGTCGTGAGTTCAAGCCTCACATGGCTGTGCATGGAGCCTACTTTAAACACACACACACACACACACACACACACACACACAAACCCCACAAAGTAACATGGAAACCTATTGACAGATAAAACAAGTGGTTGACAAAGCTGAAAAATCATTTATTGTTCCACCATCTTAATGTTCCATTTTCCAATGGCAGAACTTGCAACTGTCAGGTGGAAAAGACAAGCTGTTTAAGCAAAGAAATGTGAGACCCACAAAGAAAGACAGATTGGCCAGTTTCTTTTTCTAAGAACACTTTCATTGATTTTTTTCCATTACTGAGTGTTTGCTTAAAGGTCTTTTCACCCTTCATCCCCAAGGGTTTTATAAGTATCACATTTGCTTCATTCATACTTTAAAGATCTGGCTTTCTCTGGAGAGGAAATACTTTTCTTTCAGGAGTTATTGTTTTAAAATTAGAATACCTTGATGCATAGCATAATGGTGAGCAGGTGGTGTAAGACACGTACACAGAAGAAAAAAACTGAGCCACTTGTTATAATACATCTCAAAGTAGTTTGTTATATTGTCCTAAGAAAATCCCTCAAAAAGCAGTGAGAGACTGAAGAGGGCAACTTCTCTGTTCTGGAGCATTCCACCTGACCTCCTTGAGCCTTTTCTGATCCTCCAGATTCCTTCTGTTTCCAACAGCCTGTGGCTCTAGGATGCATTCACTGGCTAGCATAGCAGAAGGTCCACATTACAGAGAGTCAAGATTTTGAGTCAGAAAGAAGAGCAATCTCAAGAAATAGTGTGAAGTCCCTTTGGCCAGGACAAAATATAGACGCATGAAAATAGGGAGAACTGGGTTGAAGTTGGATTGGAGAATCCCTGAAATGCCAGATTTGCAAGAAGAGTGTGAAGTTATCTGTGCAAGCATAGGCCCCCCAAAACGGCTTAATTGGAAAACGACTGATTAGGAAATAATGTTAATAACCATTTTATAAATGGATACACTCAAGTCTGGATGAGGAATATTAGAATTAGTTCTCAAGGGTGGCTAATTTCCAGGTCTGTGCTTATGTGATCTAGTGAGCTGAGCTACTTAACAGAGCTCAAAAGATTTACAAACACATTTGGAGCTCAGCAGAGCCAAAAACCAGCGGTGCTCCCCAGTCCCAGGCTCAGGCTCCTTCATGGAAAGGCTGGAGCAAAACTGAACCCTTGGCCCCTGGCCATGTAATGAATCAACTAGAGTGAGAATGCCTCATGAGCTGAGTCCAAACAAGCTCCCATTGGGGCCTCCAGACCGGCTCCTAATTAATAGGCTCTTGGCCCACAAGCAAGAGTAAAAATGTTTGCAACAATAAAAGGAAGACAGTGATCACAATGGGGTGGGGGCTAACAAAGAAAGCAAAAGGGAAAATTACGATGGGAAGATGTATCCAGGTCTAAAGTTAGCTGGCTGAGCAATAACTCAAACATTTATTTATTTGTTCAAGTCAGATGTGAATAACTACATAAATTTAATTCCTAGTGTGGAAATTTAGTCTACACAGCAGAATATGAGGGAAAAAAACAACGTTGACAGGATTCAAAAATACAGACAAATCCCCATCAATTAATATTTTGCGATTGTCAGCTTAATGCTCTGTTGGTGGAGGGACTGGGAGAGTCCATACTGAGGAGGGGGACACCAGACTGAGATTGAGAAGTGAGAACTCCTGCCTTGACAAGGTGGCTTCTTCTTCTCTGCTTTTCGAGGATGCAGCACAACAGACCAAACAGGGCTGGGGGCTATTGTCCAAAGGGCTGGCAGATTAGAAATGGGGAAGCCAAGAGCACAAAAAACAAGAGACTAATTTAGAATAATCGGCAATAAGACTTCAGAAAGTTTGGAATCTTCCCTTTGTCTTTACATTTGATGTGTTTTCCTCTTGCCCATCTCTTAACGTAAATTCTAGCATACTCCAGCCTGATAACGACCCTCACGTTCCAGAGAAATTTGTAATAAAGCATGTTGGTCTTCAGAGACAGCAGTACAGTCAGTACCAACAGCATTTCAGACTTCCACCAACAATTGGCTGGTGTTCTCAAAATGTGTAAGTCAGTGTTTTGGAACCGCTAAACTTTTTGTAATAGAAACAGTGTTATAAATGGAAATTAGGTCCTTGCACTAGCTCATAAAGCCTATTTAATAAAGTTCCTAAATATTATGTGTTCATTTGCAATGAAAAATACATAATATTGGAAATGACTTTGGGCAGATGATGATGTTTTAACTATGGGTTATGCTTGAAGTAAAATCACAAAGGCTACCCTGGGAAATTAACTTATGAAAGTGTTTTCAAGGCAAAAGGTGTTCTGAATTCCATCTTACAACTTGGAACTTGGGGGAAAGTTACACACACACACACACACACACACACACACCACACACACCATGTGCAGCCACAGAACGCACCCACTCAAGGAATACTTCTTGTTCCTGGGGATTCCAGTGAGAAAAAAAAGCTGGTGGTTCTCATATGTAGGATATTTTCATGTCAGGGTTTTTCAATTTGGAAAAAAGCCTATTTAATTTTTTAAATGATAAATTCATATCTTTTTTACATTTCCTCTAAATTGTATATTATTGGCATGCCAACTAGGCTGACCCTTCCATCAGGAAGGATGCTGGGAACGGTGCCTCTCAAGAGCTAGGTCTTGCTCACAACTTAATTCCTTACCAGTGACTTTGGATGGGCACCCTCACTTCCCTGGACCTCAATTCACTCAAATCAAAAATGAAGACAGCAACATCTGATATGTCATCTCTGTGGAGCTGCAGTGAGCACCAAATGAAATAATAATACTTTGTTTTTGTGTGATATTTTGACTTTTTTAACGTGTTCCCATGTTTTATTCTCTTGCCAACTCTGGAGGAAAACTAACTCTTTAGACTTTAACAGCCTCCATGAAGCCAAAATAGAAAAAAATATTTAATAGTCCTAGGGCACTTGGCAGCTCACACAGCCAACCACCACACCTCTGCCTGCTCCCACTCTTTATTGCCCTAATACGAGCTGGTATGAGGAAAAACACGATTTTTTGTTTCTTCTTCATCCCTAGTGAAAATTCATAAAGGAGCCCAATTTTTTTTACTGTGGAGAGCGTTATGCAGCATATTATCCTCACTCGAACACCTTTATAAATCAGTTTCCCTACATCTCCAGCGACACCCACAGGCTCTAACCCAGTTCTACCCATTCAGGTATTATATGTGTCTAATGCATTCCTGTCAAAGAGCCCCTCTCCCTTTTGTCTGGTGACAACACACAGGGCTGCCCTAATGTCCACGATACATTAATTTCTCGCCTGACGTTCTCTGTGGTCACTCTCAACACACACTTTGATGGAGACACACCAACTGCATAAGAAAGCCATGACTCAAACAGCAGTCAGTGAGACCAAACTCAACTGTGTAGCCACTTAGTTAATCATAAATCATCTTTATTCTCTCCTAGTCCTTAAGACCAGAGTTCACCCTTCCCAAAGAAAGTCCACGTCCTCCCTTTGAGTAATGGGTTTGACAACCTCAACTCAAACACAAGCCTGCCCCGTGCACAGACTTATCAGGCCTGCTTGGGGTGGACAAGGGAAGGTGCAGAGGGAGAGAACAATGGCGCCCTGACTGGAGGGGCAGGAGTTATCAGCCTGCCATCGGAACAGGGCTGGCACTTGTTTTTCTTTCTGTTGAGTGTGCGAGCTGGTTCCAGTGTACCGTACCAGGTAGTGTAAAAGGCTGATGTTGGGCCCCTCTGTTTGTGAGGGCTGTTGACATAAGGTGGGGTACAACCGATGTAGGTTGATTCCTGCCCTATTTTTCTGATAGCCATAAATGAGAGAAACTCTCTTGGACAGGGCCCTGTGCCCAGAGCTTGGGAGTTCCATCTCTTTGGAGATGGAGGCGCTGTGCATCCTAAGAAGAACTTTGCATTCCCCTCCAGGGGAATGATGTGCAAGGTCATTGGAGAGAGCACACTACAAAGAAAAGGTGCTTTAGTGAAACATCACATACCACCGGTATCAAGGAGAAAAGGAAATAAGAACTTAAGAATGGGTACCGACCTTGAGCCTATGGCTCTTCAGCCAAACCGTCTCCTCGTCATGAGCCCTACCAGACAGACTAAGAGCCTGACACCCACCCTAGACCTTAGCTTTAAGCCTGGAGTATGCCTCAAAACATCCCCCATTCCCTCTAGTAATTCACATGACCAGTGGATTCGTGAGGGATCTTACTGGAAGCAATCTGGATTTTTCTGCCTATAGCCCCTGGGAATAATAAATATTTCAGTCAATTAAAGATGCACCTCACCCAATTCAGGGCCCTTTGGCATATATTTTAGCAACTAATCTTATTCCTAGCCTAAATTTCTTTTTCCTACCTCAATTTCCCATTCTCTTACAGTTCAGTTGTGTGTTTGTCAGCTACTCAAAATTCTTATTGGAAGGGGGTGAACCATAAGACAAAAATAAAATACTTCTAGAGAGGAACTTTAGTGCCCTTCCAGGATGGGATTTCAGACAATCCTAGGGGTTTTTTCCTAACTGAAGACATGATGGAATCAGGTTTTAGCAACTTTGGAAGATTGGGAGGGGTAGAATTTCCTTGAGGGACAAATACAAGTCCCAAATCCAGGTCTTTTCTGAGCCAGCGTAGGCTTTGGTCCCCAGCTGAAATCCTAGCTCCTTCACTAACAAAGTAGTGAAGTTGGACCAGCGACTGAAACTCTCCGAGTCTTAGTTGTGCCCCCTGTGAATATGCAGCTCACATCCAGAAAGATCCGTGAGCGTCAGTGAGTTCATGCGTTTGACTGCACCTGGCCCATCACACAGTGGGTTAACAAACGTTCCTCTCCCGTTTCCTTCTGGCTTCAGACTACACTCTTCCTCATCCTGCAGCAATGCATTTTCTTTAAAACTGAAGTATCCCCCGCTTTTGGAAAGTTCGTGTTATACCACTTTGCTCTTATGAAAGACCTCCATTAGTACTTGCTATTACTAACCACAAGAAATCCAGAGGATTTTTGCTTTTATGAACAAAGGCAAAAGCGAAAATAGGGTCCGGGGTTTATTTTGTGGGAGGCCGTTATAAAGGCATGTGCCCCCCCAAGACTTGAGCATCAGCAAGAGCAGCCCCACCCAGCCCCTCCTAAACCACACTCAGCATCCTAGCATCCAGCCGCCATAGTTTTGAACTGTGTGAGCATCTGTGCTTGATCTCCATTCATTGTACGCATCCGTTGGCAAGATGTGTCCTAAGGTATCAGAAGAGCCTAAAAGAGGTTATTTTTTGGTTCTGGGAGCACCCCCAATATTTCCATATAAACTAGTGGCAATTGCTTCTTCACTTTATGCTATTTTGGCTTACAAAAGCTTTCATGGGAATGCTCTGTGTTCGGGGATCCAGGGAAACCTGTATATCAGAGAATCGAGCCAGAAAACAAACAGCACATATGTTGCCACCAAATGGAAAGAACATTTCTTCATGCGCTCGTATTTTAACACGGTGGCTAGTGCAGTGGTTAAGGGAACAGTTTATGCAGCCAGTCGGCCTGTGTTCAAATTCCAGCTCCATTTACAGCTCTGGGCCTTGGGCCAACTACTAATCTCCCTAGGCCTTAGTTTCTTCATCTACAAACTGGAGGTAGGACTATCCCCCTCATATATGTTTGAAAAATCAAATGAGATAATCCAAATGAGATAATGACTTAACGCCACATAACAAGCACCCGATTAATGTTAGCTATGGCTGGTATTTATTACTTTGTCATTATGGTGGTGGTAACTATTTTGATTTTATTGTTGTTATCATTGCCATTATCCAGATTGGTATCAACAAGAAATGTATTCAACTTCTTGAATCTCAAACTTCCGGTCTTCATATTTATTGATAGTAGTAGGAGTGATAATCACCTTCCCCACTCTACCTCCGGTGGGGCATCAGCTGTGATGAAAGTATGTATTATTACTGAATTAGGAAGAGGCCTGTGCTAGGCAGTTTCCATGCGTAAACTCATGGAATCCTCCTGACAACCTATGAACTCAGGTGCTTTAATTTTCCCAATTCACAGCCAAGAAGGAAAGGTGGAGTGAAAAGAGATCATTTAATCTAGATCATGCTGTAAGCGGCGCACCTGAGACGTCCCGAAACTAGCTGGGCTTCAGAGACAAAAAGGGCCAGAACCGGGGTGATCCCTAAGAGGATCCCTTCTGGCTCCAACATCGATTTTCTAAAGTGATCATAATTTTGCTGTATTACCATCTGCTGCGTAAGGGAATATATTATATTAGATTAAGTCTAACTCATAAAGCTAGTGTGACTTTTCTAAAAGTTTTTGCTCTAGCAAAATCTATGTAAAGGGACTCACTGTCGCTTGTCTCTCCTCCCTTTGCTCCCAAAGCCTTGAAAAAAACTGCTCCTCCGCCTCAGGTTCCTCACCACTTCTCTACCCTTCCCGCCGTTCCGACATCTCCCTCCTGCCCGCAGTCCATGACCACCCCTCCCCCTCCCCGTACCCACTCCCATGACCGCCCCTCCCCCTCCCCGTACCCACTCCCAGAACTGCCGCATTCCGCCTGCCACCAGATCCTGAAGGCTATTTCTCTGAATTGTATCAAGAGCCAATTCCAACCAGCAACATTGCTCTGAGATACTCACTTCGAAAAGGCTACAAATCAAGAATGCAAGCAAATGCTGTTCTTATCCTCTCCAAATAGATCCATACATTTGATTATTCCTTCCTTGAGAACGGGGATTCCTGAACATTAACATGCACGGGAATTATCGGGAAATCTTGTTAAATGCAGATCTGATTCAGTGCTCTGGGTTGGGGCCTGAGATTCTGCATTTCTGCAAGCTCCCCGGGGATGCTGCAAGTCCCTGCTGGTCCCTGACCACACACCTTATCTTGATTATGCCTCTCAACATCCTTTCAAGGAACGCATGCTGCTCACATTTTACAGATGAGAAATGGGCTAAGACAGGTTAAGAGACCCAAGGTCCCAGAGCCAGTGAGTAGAAGGGAGGGATACAAAATTTGTCAGATCTTTCTGACTCTATAGGAAGGAAGGAAGGAAGGAAGGGAGGGAGGGAGGGAGGAAGGAAGGAAGGAAGGGAGGGAGGGAGGGGGAAGGAAAAAAGAAAGAGGCAAAGAAAAAATCTGTATGTACGCACACACACACATAGAGGTGTGTGTTATGTGTGTGGTATACATATATAATGATATTGAAGATATTTAATTGTCCTCATTTCAATAACATGAATGCTCATAAATGACAGGAGAAATCTTTCAGTCCTGCACGTTGTCAGCGCTAATAAACATTAAATCGGTAGGTGTGAGTAGGAATGTATGGGGGCCTGTTACATGGGAAGCCAGTTCAATTCATTATGAGCAGGCCCCCTGGAGGCCTTTCCAGAAGTTTTTCCTTGAGAAGCCACACTTCACTTATGTTACTGATTAAACTTATTGGCTCTAACACCTTCTTTTCCTCTAGCAACGCAGTCCCATAGAGAACCTCACAAAGACGGGCATTTCATAATTAATTTGAATTATGAGAATAAGAGTGCGAATAATAGGGATCGTTCCTGGTGAGTCACCGCCATCTCACAGAGTAGGAACAGGATGTTGTGAAGTCAGCAAGAAAGGGGACGGAGCCTTTGCTCCTCTGAGGGGAAAAACCCCTGTGTGACAGCCACAAGCTGGTGCAAAGTGGGTGCCTTTCAGGGGCACTGTAGTCTACTTGGAATATGTGTCAGGTGGGAGGGAGCTACAGATTTAATTTGAGGAGCTACGGATTAAACAGAAAACGCAGAGGAGGACAATGCAGCAAAGACAGAAAGAGATTATCAGCGGGCAGCACTCCTATGAGTGGAGACTACATGCCTTAAGAGCCCAGAGGAGCAGCTCCTGGAAGGGGACGGGAGGGTATGCTGGTCGCACCAGACTTCCCAGCCAGGAAGGAATGATGGGATTCGGAGGGAACGGCATTCCAGACAGAGGCCCCTCCGGAACAGGGGAGTGAATCCAGGGTATTCTCAGGAAGGAGAGGAAAGGGAGCAGGGACCCCTGCCCAGGAGACAAGAGTAGAGAAATCTGGGTGGGCTCCCTGCCAAGGGGCGGGCTGATTACCTCGGGGTCTTTGCAAGCCAGGCCGGAGTGTGCTAGTGAAACAGCAGGGACACAACTTAGGAGAGGCAGCAAGCAGGGAAGTTCGTAGTAAACAGGGCACCTGCAGTCAGGAAAAGTGGCTTTGGAGCCCTGGCTTCACCATTTAACAGGTAATAAAATGGGAAGAATCACACCTATTGAGCTTTGGGACTTTCCTCTGTAACTTGGGCATAATAATGGTTTTTCATGGTATTCTTTCCGCAAGCCCCAGTTTAAAATAATAATAAATTTAAAAACTAGGTGAAGGGGATGCTAATGGCACAGAGGAGTGGGGTGATGGGCAGCTGGGCACCTACCAGGCTCTGAAGCTCTGGTCATTTTCAACTTGGTGATTCACATCCTGGTCCCAAGGCGGGTCAAGGGGACACTCGGGCAGCTGTCCCACATCCAATATCTTCTCAAGGGGTAGGGTGGGGACAGGAGATAGAAGAGTATAGGACTTTTGTAGTGGGTGGCAGGCTCTCCAGTGACAAGCTTGTCTCAGGGCCTTTCTGGAATTAGAGGGGAAGGAATCAAGTCCAAACAGGCCTGAAGAGCCAAAGACGCCAGCACCTCTCCCCAGGCACTCGGCCACAGCTCCCTGCCTAGGGCATTCCAGAAGGGACACAGGAACAGAGCAGGCAGAGGGACTAGCTCCTATGGGCAGGACACTTCTTTTCTTTGTGGGACATGAGCCAGGGGTCCAAGTGAAGGATATTCAGTTTGCCTTTTTGCTGACAGATTCTTAGAACAAATAGCACAAAGCCTCCCAGAACAATGAGCCTAAAACATGGCCAGGCCAGAAAGGACATGAGCCCAGGGCTTCTGCTCCTTAAATACAAGGACCGAAGGCCACTTGGGTGAAAGGCCTGAGGCCTGGCTGGGAGTGACCTACAGGGGCCCAGTCCAGCTCCTTCAGGGTGGATTTCAAAGGCTGCTCCTGCTTTCCAGGCTCAGAGGCCTGTAGGCCTTCAATGATTCATTATTCAGTCAGAAGTCAGATTCTGTTTAGAAAACAAACATTTCCTGCATATCCAACCAAGTGGGATACGTTTGCATAATGACCCTACTTATCATCACAACAATCCTGTCATTTAGGTATTTTTAATCCCCATTTTACAAATAAAGACATTAAGGAGCAGAGAATGTGCTCCCAGTTCCAGAATTCCATCCCCACTTTCCCTCCAGCCCTGCCCACCATTTTTTCCAAGAAGCCACAATCAAAGCTTTCTTGCTTCCTTTTTTTCCCCATAGCCACAGGCAACATCTAGGAACTTGTACTGACACGTCCCTTCCTGAGGTGTTTGCCCTTTATGACACACACCAAGGATTACCTCTTTGAACTGTTCCCATGCTATTCCCAAGGAGAAATATTACTGCCAATAGAAATATTGGTCGGGGCGCCTGGGTGGCTCAGTCGGTTAAGCGTCTGCTTCGGCTCAGGTCAGGATCCCAGGGCCATGGGATCGAGCCCCACATTGGGCCCCCGGCTCCATCGGGAGTCTGCTTCTCCCTCTCCCTCTGCCTCTCCCCCTGTTCATGCTCACTCTCAATCTCTCTCTCAAATAAATAAAATCTGTAATAAAAAAAGAAATACTGGTACATGACCACCACCACTAATGAAAGTGGCTTGCATTTACTGAGCAGCTACTGTGTGCTCAGCACATGAGTTTAGAATATATCTCACAGAATTCCACAATTTATACCTAGTTTACGGATTAAGATACTGAAACACAGAAAGATAAACCTACTTACCCAAGATCACAGGGTAGTAAGTAGTGAAAGTGGGATTTCAACCCATGAACTTTGAATCAGAGCATGCACTTTTAAGCACAGCTCAAACTGTTCTCCCTGTTTCCTGTCTCGATCATAAATGAGAGGAGAATGACATTTTGGAAAGGATCAAAACAGGGAATAAGCATATGACAAACTTGTCCCTGGGTCTTTCCATGAGAACTGATACCACCATCAGCCCAGTTACTCCAGCAAGGTATCTGAGTCATCTTGATTCAGTATATCTTTACGTATCAGCATATTTTCTGATAACTGTGAAATAGTCAGGGTCTCATTTAAACTAGCCTGTGATTATTCTATGCAAAAGAATTTGAACCCATTAAAATGGTGATTATTCTTCTGAGCTATAGACATTAGTCTCTGTTCAGGCTTTAGCCATGAAACAGGTCAGGCCAAATCTAATTCTCCGTTGACAAGCGTACCTTCTCCGAACAAATGAACTATCCGGCCTAAATAAATAGAAACTTTTATGACTAGCCACATTGTTTTCACTTCTAAACAAACCTACAGGAAAGAAGGCCCATTACCAATATGTTTGTCAATTGTAAATTGCCATCATTAAAACCAACAAAGTTTAAACCTTTCAAGTGTTTGGAGTTTAGAATTTGGGGAGTTGGGATGGGGGTTGGGGGAGGAGGTCGCAATTTTTTAAAAGAGTACGGGTGGAAACTCCACCTAATCTAAGACAAAATTCCTAACCTTTAAGGATCCATGTATACCTTAGTGAGAACAGCAGGATGCAAAATAAAAGTATTATTCTAAAACTTATTGGCATGACGTTTTTCACAGGGAGGGGCGGAGGAAATGGAAACTGGAGGGCTTACTAATCACCAGCTCAGATCCCCCCGTTTGGCCGATGGGGAGCGCGTTCCCAGTGTCTGGGTGCTCTCCGTGGCATGGCTCAAAGCCAGCAGGGTCCCTCCAACGGCGGCTCTCACTGACTTAGCCCCGCTTAGGTCCCCAAGACTCACCCTCCACATCCTCTTCAGGATGCACTGATAGATAAAAAGACACCATCTGACCCTCGAGCAGGCCAGCCTCGCCACGTTTACTTTTGTCCATGTTGTAAATATTCCTTTCACTTAGCTGAGACCTTTCATTGTGAAGTGTTTGAAGCCAGGCAGCCTTCCGATGTCAAAGACCTCAAGTGCTAGAAGAAGCAACCAGCTTCCACGGAAACGAGTGTGGTCATGGTCTGACCTTGAAGAAGTTCTTTGGCTCATGGTTTAAGAAGCCCTCCAAGCCTAGGAGAACGGAGTTGCCAAATAGAATAAGAACAGTGACTGGTGTGTGTGCTGAGTGTGACAGAGCCTTTTGCTCGGTGGTTTGCAGTGCCCACGAAATGCTTGATACCCGCCACCTAGAGCAACCAAAGTAGCCAACCTTAAAGTCTGCACAAAACCGAGGGGCTCGGGGGGAAATACATAAAGTCCTTTTCTCTGAAAGTAGTGTTTTAAAGTAGTCATCCCAAATACTGTTAGGAATTTTTTTTAACTTGGCAGTTATTTTGATGTTACAAAGATGTCATGTTCACAGTGAGGGGGCACTGCCCTTTGTCAGGGGTTGCTCCACGAAGTCTCCAATGAAATACTGAATTATAACTTTATTTTAAAGAAGTATAAGGGGCAAGCTCAAAAACCAATAGCCATCTCAAAAAAAAAAAAAAAAGATGACAAGCCTTTGGCCCACATATAATCAGAAGACCAGTTATTACCATTTCTATCCTTTCTTCAGTGCTTGTTTATTTAGCTGAAGGCCTGTGTGCGTGATGTTCATTAGCATATCAGAAGAGGGTTGTTTGTTTTTTAACTTGCACAGTGATGAATTCTATATTTTCATTCTTTTGGGTGGAGGGATGGTGTTGTTTGAGTATGGTATGGGGGAAAGAGGAGTTTTGAAAACAGAAGGACTCATCAATTGAATTCAAAACCTGGTTTGACCATTTCGGTCTTTGTGGTCTGGGCGGGTTCATCTCACCCCTCTGAGCCACAGTCCATTTTTCTGCAAATTGATGTCACAGGGTTGTAGTGGTGATAAAATACCATATGTTGCGGCCAGCGATGCAACAGGAGGCCCCATACTTTTTCTAAACCTCCCTGTGGTCAGCATCCCTAAGAAGTGGTCACACCTGGTCTTGGAGTCTCCCCATCACCAGCAAGAATCTCTGGTTCACGTGAGAGGCCTGATCACTCAGGGTGGTTCGGCCAGGCCCCGCATTGCAGAGATTCCTTCTATTATTCCCAAATTCTTCTCATTTTTTAACACTCTCTGTCCTTTTCCCCAGGTCAAAGGAAAGGATATGATCTCTACAATAAAAAAACAGACTTATTTTTTTCCACGGGCCTGTTGAATCCTCCCTAATTGCCCCTCTGTGTCCCAAAAAATGATGTAAGCACTCCTAAAGAATTCCTCACCAGCATTCTTATCTTTCCTTGCTGAAACCGGGTCAGTCATTACAACTATTTTTGAGGGATTAAAAAAACAAGATCTGAAAACAAACAAATATCTCTGTGTTTGTGTTGTCTTTGGATTGTTACAGTTAAATGAGAGACCGTTGGTTATAGGTTACATATTTCTTGTATCCTAGCCCCCTCTCAAGTACCAGCTTTGATATTTTGTAGACTACGCGGTCTGACCTGTTGACCTGGGTCCTGATGTGCCCGTGGTCAAGCCGGAAGGGCCACCCTTCCCACTGGCTTTGCCATCTGGAGGTTGACAACCACCCAGCCAGCCACTCGTCAAAGTCCCTGTTGGTGACTCTCTCCCCCCAGCAAGCTGCCTCCCTTCCCCCACTTTCCCAAATATCTTGGGCATCTCAAACAAACCAATTACACTCAGGTTGTTTAAACAAACAGCAGCACAATTCCCTGGCCCAGAGCCCCAGCTGAGGGATTCCCTCAGGCCCACTCTCACCACCTCCCCCCACCACCCCAAACCTCTTTCAGGCAAGAGTAGCCCCAGCAGAGACAATGACTCCGCGTTAACAGTGGGCACTTTTGCGCGTCTAAATGTTTGCAGACACTTGGTAAAGTGTCCCAGGCCAAGTTTCCAAAGGACAATACCTCCACACCGCGTTTGTTTAAGCAGGCAATCCCAGATAAGAGGGGGGTTGCCTCCCCTCTCCAAACGCCAAGAATGCAAGACAGGGGTTGGAGGCAATGCTGTGGGAGGCTGGGGCAAATTCCACTGGAACAGGGAATACCTGAGTCTCTCTCTCTCTCTCTCTCTCTCTCCACTTCCACTCTCCCTTTAAAGAATAGACTTACCTACAGAGAATGGGAAACCAGGGCATTGGGGGGATTTTTTTTTTTTTTTTTTTTTTTTTAGTATTTCCCAAGTAAGACAACTGGGACAGGAAAGGTACAGTTTTCAATTCTGCAGCTGGGCTGGCCCTAGGAGGTACACAGGTCCCTGCAGAAGGACTGACTAGACTTTCCCCACCAGGCAGCCCACAGCACGTGAAATCCCAGTCAATGCCCCACACCACACATTTCCTGTTGGCCTGTTGAAAAGAAAAAGAACCTATGATCTCCCAGTCTCTCCCAGACATTTCTGCAGGTGCCGCCACCAAACTTGTAGGGACCAACTAGCATTGTCTACCAAATGGGTACTGTCGACAATTCATTTACTCACTCAACAAATACTTATAGATTATCTACTTAGACTGAATCCGTAATAGTACAGAGGTTGGGAACAAAGGTGAAGTCTAGACTCTCACATATGATTGAAAGTGATACACATCTTAAGAGAGGAGCAAACAAAGATGCTCAGAGTTCAGAGAAGAGATGACTTCTGGCTGAGAAGTGGCAAGCTGAACAGATAAAGCTTCTCAAGGAAGGAGCTACCGATCTCCATCCTTGAGTAGCTGCCATCAGTGGAGACGGGAGGCAGCTCAGCAATGTGACTGTGGACAGGCTCTTCCCCCACTTACTTCTGCTTCTTGCTACTTCTCCTTGGTCCTTCATTCATTAAAAGAGAAGTTCTTATATTTTCTGAGTCACAGACCCCGAGAACCTCAACTCCCTCCAGGAAAATGAACATGTACCAATATATAGCACACAATTTCAGAGGATGCCCACATTTATCCAGGAGCCTCAGATTAAGAATTCTAACAATTGAATGTTGGTGTTGGCAGACCCATTTTTGATAGGAGGATTGAGAGGAAACCAAATCTCCATCTATCTATCCTTTACATTTTCATTCATATATTTTTAGTTAAATGATATATGTGGTCTACAAAACCCTAAAGAAGAAAAGAAAGGGCTTCTTTACTTCCCATATCATCTGAAAAGCCCATTCATCTGAAGAGCAACACCTTGGGAGGAACCAGAGAGCTGCCCTGACATGAGGCTGCCATATTTCACATACAAAAGCCTGTCTGACCTTTTGTATTTTCTTTGGGTCGCAGACTCTGAAGTAGGTTTTTCCAAAGCCCAAAAACTGACACTATGAAAGTGTCTTTCACAAAGAAATCTAAATCAAACTTCAACATTTCTCTTCTAGAAAATCTGAGAGCCATGAATCTAGGTGGAGAGATTGTGACTTAATGACACTCCATCAAAACAGGACAGCAAGGGGCTCCTAGCCTTGCTCAGGTCTGTACACCATACATACTGTGCGCATGAAGAGAAAATCAATAATTGAGGGAGTGGATAAGAGGTTTTATGAAAGAACAAATGGGACACTTTATACTACAGTTCATTCCAGAACACTACATGTAATTAAAAGAAATGTTTTAAAGGTTAATTTGATTCACTACTTAAAATATACATACCAGGCAAGCTCCTAGTTTAAAGATACTAGATTCCAAATCCTGATAACACTGAAAACTACTTTTAATTTAACTTTGAAGATAAGTGTACATTCACATCCAGTTGTAAGAAATTGCAGAGAGATCCTGTGGACCCTCCACCCAAGTTCCCTGACTGGTAATATCTTACAAAACCATAGCACAATCTCACTACCTGAATAACAACATTACTACAGTGAAGAAACCAAACAGATCTATCACCAGGATCACTCCTGTTGCCCCTGTAGAGCCATACGTGCTTGTGTTCCATTCCACCACCTCCTAAATGCCTGGTAATAATTAATCTGTTCTTCAGTTCTATAATTTTGCCATTTCAAGACTGTTACACAAACGGAATCATACAGTATATAACCTGTTGGCTTTTTGGCTCTTTTTTTTCCACTTAGCATAATGCCCTTGAGATCCCTCCAAATTGACACATGTATCAATCATCGGCTTCTTTTTATTGTGAAATTACATTCCATGGTATGGATGTACCACAGTTTGTTCAATCATTCACATGTTGAAGGACATCTGAGTTGTTTCCAGTTTGGTGCTATTAGGAGTATAGCCACTATAATCATCCACATACAGGTTTTTGTGTGGACATCAGTTTTCATTTCTCTGGGATAAATGCCCAGGAATGTAATTGCTGGGTCACATCATAGTTGCATGTTTAGTTCTTTAAGAAACTGACAAACTGTGCCATATTACAGTCCCGCCAGCAAAGTATGCTGGTCTTCTGCACATCTTCACCAGTAGAAATACTGTTGTGGCTACTTTGTATTTAGTCATTCTGATAGGTGTCTAGTGATATCTCATTGAGATCTGAATTTCCATTTCTTCAATGGCTAATAATATTAAGCTCTTTTCATATGCTTATTTGCCATGTGTGTATCCACTGAAATGCCCATTTTCTAATTGGATTGTTTGGTGTTCTTACTGTTGAGTTTTGAGGGTTCTTTATATAGTCTAGATACTAGTCCTTTGTCAGATATGTGCTTTGCAAATATTTTGTCCCAGCCCCTAGTTTATTTCTTCATCCTCTTCACATGGTCTTTCACAGAGTAAAAATGTTCAATTTTAATGGAGTATACTTTATCACTTTTTTAATAGATCATGTTTTTGGTGTCAAGTCTAAGAACTCTTTGCCTAGTCCTAGATCTTGAAGATGTTCTTCTATGTTTTTGCCTGAAATTTTTATTTTGTTGTCTACAATCAATTTTGACTTAAATTTTGTATAATATGTGAGACTTAGATTGAGGTTCATTTTTTTTTGCTTATGGAGTAGGCAAAACTTTAGATTTTTTTTTTTTTTAGATAATACAACATTTTATTTAAAGAATGACTAAAGCACATGATCTATAGATAATAAATTCTTCATGGCATTTTGGAGTTTTCTCTGGAACATATACAAAGTATGCAGAATTATAAAACTACTATAAACTATAGGATAGAAGTAGATAATCTTCTGATAAGTGTTTTAAATATCCAGGATCATCGTATATAACTTCTGAGAGAATTATTTCTTTCCTGAGATTAAATGTCACTTGCTTTTATCAATAAAATCATAGAAATAAAGTCTTAGCCCAACGAAACCCCCAAGTTGGTTCAAAATAGAAGTGATTAACATTATAAGATCATTAAGTGTCAGGACCTGATTTGGATCAAAAGGAAAAGGAAAAGGAATTGGAATCTCCAGTCTGTGTTACTGCCTCATTGTACTGATCATTCGCCCAAATTGTCCTGTCCAAAACTTTAGATTTTTTATAAGAGAAGGCTATTTTTCAAAGCAAGAAACTGAATGTTGGATTTGAAAGTCTTTTTCATCTGCAGTCTTGGAACAAAAAATGCCATCAGGTCTAAATGTACTGTTTGATGTTACAGCTCCTGGACAAGTGAGACCGTCCTCCAAATGAGAGAGAATTGGTGACTAACCAGAGCGATCCATGGGAAGATGAGGGTCTTTACTTTGCCAATATCAACTAAGGAGGGCCCAAATCCATACCCCCACTTTCACCTATCAATTTTAAAGAGCCAAGCACAGGAAAAAAGAAAGTTTAGGATCTTCTCAAAAGTCCCCAGTTGGTAAGGACCGTAAAATTGAGGAAATATTTTCCAGGAAACCTGGTGAGATCAAGAAGAGGGATAGGGTTGGGAAGAGTTTTCCATTCCTTCAACTGGGTTTCCAACTTTGATGACCACAATTTTTAACAGTGATCTAGTAACTCACAGTGGGCTCAGAAAATTCCCTAATTGATTCTGCAGTGCAGGTGAGCCAGTGATCTGTATTTCGCAAAAGAACTGTTCATTAACTCCAATAAAAAACAGAAGCCTGTGTCTATACCCTTTACTGGATTCCTCAGAGCGGGATGGGTGCTGATTCACTTCCAAAGGCTCTGATGAGCAGGCCAGGGATGTTTTCCCAGTGGAGACCCACCCCGCTCCCCCCAACCCCTCCTACTCTTCCCCTTCCAGGATAAACACAAAGCAGAGACCAAGCTCCCAGTGGGATGACCTATAAGTGACCCTTGGACTGACCTAACACTCTGGTCACTCTCACCGACAGATTTGTTTATCTTGGAACCTTGGAGCCTCTGCACCCAAAAGCTTCGGCCCTAGACTCCAAGTCCTCCCAAGCGAGCTGTCAGTCACAGCTTAAGTGTGTGTGGGACAGTTGCATGATAGCCCGAGTTTATTTACCAAAATCTGATGTTTACGCTGTCCAGCAATGAGTAGGGGCCATGGGCTGCTGAATTTAGTAATGGGGGAGCCAGCTAAACTCCTCCACAAGGCATTAGCTCTTACACTAAAGAATTATCAGTGGACCCTGACAGCACATCTCCCCCTCAGAGATTAAAGGTCCCAGGGTAATCTGAATTTGGCATCTCCAAAGGAGGGGTATGTGGTTAGGCCATTCCCCTAGAGCACATAAGGAGCACGGCCACAACTGGGACGAGGGAGAAGTTCGGGCTTTGAACCACAGTCCATCATACGGTGGCCTGTCTGATGTGACTGCAGGCAAAGTTTACATGTGATAGAGATATCTTGATATTTAGCTAAAGAAAGATATAAATGCCATCTCTAGTTGGAGCACTGGATGGAGTGATCAGTAAATCCAAAATCAAAGAGAGGTGGAAAAATTGTACTAAATTCCTTTTTAATAGATTTTATTTTCCCAGCTATGATCACTTAAGGAACGCCAACTGACATGCAGAATCTGGTCAGATTTCAGTGGTAATCCCAAGGGGATTAAGCCTTTTCAGAGGATTGAACTCATTCTTACTCAAGCCCATCCATACACAGTTTCTTTCAGGGTGCTGTTTTCCAGTGGTTGAGTAAGGCAAACATGTGAGGCCAAACCGAGAAAGATGACAAGGTTGATTACAGAACTGGGCTTTTTCCCCCCTCCTGGCAGAAAATTTCATTTAGATCTGAATCTTCAAGGAATGCTTTTATTTGGAAAACCAGATGAAGAGAGGGAGAACTGTCCCTTCCGAGGGCAGTGCAGAGAGAGGGCTCTCCTCCCCTTTTATCCCATTAAGTCCTGCTGGTCGGTGACTGAGAAGGCCCCTCTATTATCAGCCTTGGCTTAAATAAACCTTCTGCCTCTGCACCCAGCCACCTCCCTCCACGCTGCTGGCCCATCCATCACTGTCACCTTTGCAGAGTGGCTGCCATGACAGTTCATGATCATTAACCAGCCCTGGTGTGCTTTGTGTTAAAGTTAAGACACATCAAACGCAGAAAAGCCACAGTTCCTTAAAGTTACAGGAAACATGGATGCGCTAGGGCAGACATGCGCCAAACTTGACACGCAGCTTTGACAAAAGGTGAAAACGAGCCCTGAGTAAAAATGTCTCAGTATCCCTCCTCAGCCCCTGCCCCCACCCACTCTGGGGGGGTGGGGGTGGGACTGGAACCTGATGGAAAAGGAACAGTGTGCCAATAGGGTGACAGAGCCCTGATAAGGGACCGTGAGCCAAAGACACAGTGATGAGGCTTCGAAACCACCATCCGCCAGCGCCCGGTAAAGCGACCCCTTCAGGGTTGGTGACATCCCCTCCCCCCCCCCCCCCCCCCCAGCAGAAAGCCTGCTCCTAGAGAGAACACTCACGGGAAATTATCTCCCTGCTGTCCTTGGCACACTCATCTTCTGAACCATTTCATAAACTTCTTACCCAAGGGGGCTCGAATCCCTGAAAACAATGCAGGATAAATGGTGTCTCTCTATTTCTCAAAGGTGTATAACACGGAAGTAACAGGGTGCACGAAAGACGTATTTGGGTGATCCAGCTTACATTTCATGATTTCTCTCTGGGCCCACTGTTTAATTAAGACATTTGCTTTTCTTATCATGACTTTTCTGCAACAATGCCCAGCTTAGGGAAATGACCTTGAGAGGCAGTTGGAGAAGGCAAGGGAGCTGGCTCCACCAGGCAGTATTTAAAAATTAAATATTTTAATTTTTAAATACTGGCTGGTGAGAGAGAAATACAAAGAGAAATAAACAAGCAGCCCATAACCACCCTGCTACCAACTCAAAGGAATACACATGCAATTCCTCTATGCCTTCTTCATTCAAATGACATTTATTCTGTGCTTCCCATGTGCCCCAGGGTTATAAAGAGCAAAAAAGAGGGCTATAACTCTTAAGACGGATGAATATATTCTCTACAATGGAGATAGGCACTGGAGGAGCAGAGAGTGGAGGGCTTATCAGGACAGAATGCATCAAGAAGGACTTCCAGCAGGTGTGGCCAACTGGCTGGCTTTTGAGGTATGAGCAGGAGTTCAACAGAGAAGGGGGAGGTATAACAGCAAACAAAAAGGTACAAAATTATTGCTAATGATAGCTAGCTATTACAAAATGATTGCTAGCATTCACTAAGCCTGTACTAAAGTCCAGGCAGTATGCCCAGCATGTTCTAGATCTGCACAGCAGACATTGGCCACAGGTGGCTAGTGAGCACTAGAAATGAGGCTGGTCTGAATTGAGATGTGCCAAAAGAGTAGAATACGCAGGGCGCCTGGGTAGGTCAGTTGGTTAAGCGACTGCCTTCAGCTCGGGTCATGATCCCAGAGTCCTGGGATCGAGTCCCACATCAGGCTCCCGGTTCAGCGGGGAGCCTGCTTCTGCCTCTGACCCTTTCCCCTCTCATGCTGTTTCTCTCTCTCTCTCTCTAATAAGTAAGATTAAAATCTTAAAAAAAAAAAGTAAAATATGCAGAGGATTTCCCTAACATAGTATGAAGAAAAGAATGTAGCATATCTCAGTAGTAATTTTAAATTTTTGAAAGATTTTTATTTATTTATTTGAGAGAGACAGCATGAACAGGGGGAAGGCAGACTCCCCACTGAGCAAGGACCCCGATGCAGGACTCGATCCCAGGACCCCGGGATCATGACCTGAGCTGAAGGCAGACGTCCCCTCAGTAGTAATTTTATATCAATCACATGTTGAAATGGTAATATGTTGGACATAGTGGGTCAAATAAGATATATTATTAAAGTTAGTTTCATCTGTTCTTGTTTTGACTAAGGGGCGCCTGGGTGGCTCAGTCGTTAAGCGTCTGCCTTCGGCTCAGGTCATGGTCCCAGGGTCCTGGGATCAAGTCCCGCATTGGGATCCCTGCTGAGCAGGGAGCCCTCCCTCTGCTGCTTCCCCTGCTTGTGCTCTCTCTCGCTCGCTCTCTCAGACAAATAAATGAATAAAATCTTAAAAAAAAAAAGGGTTTCTCTGCTTTAAAAATGATTTTTTTAAAAGATTTTATTAGAGAGGGAGAGAGAGAGAGGAGGGGGAGGGGCAGAGAGAGGGAGAGAAAGAATCCAAACAGATTCCCCACTCTGTGCAGAGCCCAACTCGGGGCTCGATCTCACCACCCCGAGATCATGACCTGAGCCAAAATCAAGAGTCGGATGCTCAATCGACTGAACCACCCAGGTGCCCCTGAAAACACTTTTGAAGCTGTTGATACAGTCTCTGGGGCCCCTCTGAACTCAAACATCCTTTGACTTTGGAGTGTAATTTTATCGTTTGGTCTGGCTCTTTTATCATATCATTGGTCTTCAGTTTGATTTATTTGATGTTAAATTCTCCACCAGGAACAAGACCCTTCACTGCAGCATTGCTCCTCTGGGAAAATAGGATTTCGCTTACAATAAGTCACTCTCAAATATAGAGTCGTTCCCTTGACCAGAAGATGTTCAGCTGCATAGTGCTTTTGCCGAATGTATTTATGAATACATTGGGAAGTGAAACAAAATTATTTTTTTTTCTTAAAAAGAAGAATCAGACTTCTGCTTTACCCTGTGCATTCATATGTTCAAATCCTAGCCCCCGCTTTTTAACAGTTCAGGGACCTTAGGTGCATTGTTTAACTTCTGTCTGTTCTTTTTCTCATAGAAAACATAGAAATAATATCTACCTCCCAGGATTAGGAAGAATAAATGAATATAGCATGTCTATAGGTGCTTGGTTTAGCTCCCTGAGTATAATAAACACTAAATAAATCTGACTTACTATCATTATTATTACTGTATTTATTGACCTCTACTAGGTACATGACATGTAAAATGGGCAAATTTTATTACCAACCTCATAGTACTGTTTTATGGATTCGATGAAAGAAAAAACATATGAAGACTTTCTAATATGGGGCATAGTAAGCATTTAGTATTATAGCCTTATAACTTGCATTTGTAAACTATAACCTTTAAATTATAATAGCACGATGTTATAGTTATATATTTATGGTATTAAATGTAAAAATGAATCATATTATCAAGCTGAAATTCTTCATGTTATTCTAAATGGTCACTACTCTATGGGAGTATTCTAGCATCCTGTTTTGCTTTTAGGCTCATAAAGGTGATATTTAATATATCTAATCAATACTTAATATACAAAGAGTATATATGACTTTTCCATGCCACTGAAAGTCTTCATGCATAGCATCTCCTTAATTAAAACCTTCGTCATGCCTAAGACCAGATCAGTTCTGGACACTTTTACAGCTAGAGAAACTGCGGGGCTACATCATCTATGGATGTAATTTAAATCTTCAACAAGCTCTTTACCCAGACTTAGGGAAAGAGTCCTCAAACCCTGACTCTGGTTTGTCGGTCTGTGTAAAACAGCCTGCCGTGGCTCCCGGTGCTTCAGGGCAGAAACTGGCATAATTCAGGAAGTGAGCTGTGGGCCACAACAGGCCGGTGGTCCCAGCAGGCCCCGAGAAGCCACTGCACAACTCTGTGGCCTGTATGTCAACCTTGTCAAGGATTATGTGGCACAAAGTGGCTTACATAACTATTTCTTGACTCTGGGTATTATTATGTTTTTATTTACCATCAGGGAAACAAAATTACTATATTTTTTCTTCACTGTATTTTGAAAGGACCAAACCAGAGCGAAGAATCCACTGGGTTGGAGACTTCCGAGAGAGAGGGACAATGGGGCAACACTACCCCAGCTCTCACACCCCCAGGGGCTGTGCGAGGAGACTGGGTCCAGGAGGCGGTGGGACTTGCTAAGGTCCAGGTGGGGGCTACTGGACAGTGGTTAGACATCACTGAGGCTGTTTGCCCCAAAGTCTTAAGAAACCATTACCTTAAGATAGGCGTCACTCCATGGGAAGCATGACAGATGGACTTGATGAAAACTGTAAAAGGTGGAACAAGGGGAAAGATTCTTTTCTTTTCTGCCGCGCTCCTGTAAACACGGTCCAACAAATGAACTTGAGCTTCAGGTGGAACAGGGCAGTTTGGCGTGAGACCAAACCCGGAGACGTCTGTATCCAAAAGGAGAGACCGCAAGTTTCTGAATGAGTGACAAGGCTTTGACTGACATTATGACCTTCGATTTTGGGGTCTCCCCCAGTGCCACTGTTTCTGGAATTGTACTTTGCATGGACTTCCTGTGTTTGCACCTTTCATCCCTAAGGGATTTTCACAAATCCTAACAGCATCCCCCTGAGGCAGGTGAGGAGAAGTGCTCACACTGTTTCCCAGCGTGAAGGCTCTGCTGGCGACCACAGGGGCAGTAGGACGGCAATGGGGAGACACCGCCCCTACTGTTGTCAAAGGAAATCACCAAGCGTCTGTCCATTACCAACCCACCAGAGGGGAGAGGTTAAAGGTCAGGAGGTCAGTCTTACCTCTCCTGGGGTGGGGGGCCCTCCCCACAGAACCATTCCTCCCACTGGACCAGCTCAGGGCAAATAAAGGAAGCCATAAAACACATGACTTCATAACCTAGCCAGTCACACCCACTATAACGCACTTTTGGTGGACCTGGAAATAGATTAACCATTTTGGAGGCAATTTGGCAGTGGCTATCGAAATGTGAGCAGGTGTTTCTTTTGACTCAGCAATTCTAGAAATACACTCTACCAGCATACGTACCAGAGTGTGTAAGAATATCCCCTACAGCATCTATATTTACTGTGGCTTCTTTTCGTAAAAGCAAAAACTAGAAACAATCTAAATGCTTATCAATAAAAGGATAAACAAATAAATTGTGGTGCATATAAATCTAGGCAGTTGTTACAAGGATTGAAATTAATCTATACAGGAAGACATGGAAAGATAGTTGAGATTGTTCTAAAAACACATTCAAGACTAATAAATCATACTCTGCTACTCCTGCAGTTACACTATTTGCGTGATAATAGAAGGCAAGGGTGCCTGAAACAAAAAGAAGTGAGTCTTGATGAGTGGAATTTGCGGATATCTTGAGGCTACAAGAGAGGCCTTACTTAAGATAGATATTCCCACGGGAGACAGAAGCCACCTGTGGAGGGAGCCCCTGCTCTGCTGACCCCCAAGTGAGGCTTCTTCGGTTTCTTGGGGGGTGATGGGGCAAGGGGACCTCAGGAGAATAGTATCAGATTATGCAAGAAGCCTAATCCTGGTTCATAACACTCTCTTCATTGCTTCCTGTACCTGCTGGTATATGGTTAGTTATTTTTAACAATGTAATAAGCATCCTCAAACCCACCATCCAAAATCGAAGCAAGCAACTGGACCGTAACCCTCATCTAATCAGATGACCCCATCCTAGCCCCATCCCTGCCCACCTGCACCCTGATTCACCATGCCCTCACTCTCCTGTGTAACTGTATTGACTATGTATTTTTTAAAGTATATACTTTTATTTTAGTTTTTAATTATAAAAAAGGAGTATTATGCTGTTTGTAATCTTTTGGAACTTACTGCTTCACTTAATATATGCTAAGATTCATTCACATTGCTATATATATGGTTCATACTTTGACTGCTGTATAATATTTCCAGTTTTTGCTGTTGTGAACTATACCGTTTGGACATTCTTGTGCGTTACTATTACTGTTATTGTTGCGTTATGCAAGAATCACTCTTTGGTATATACCATGGAGTGGAACTGCTCGGTCATCGAGTTTGTAAATGTTCCACGTTAGGAAATAATGCCAAGCAGATCTTCAAAGTGGTTGTACCAATTTACACTCCCACTGCCCATGTGTTAGAGATCCTTTTTTGAGATCTGCATCCTCTCCAACATGATTTTGTGAGACTTTTTGATTTCTGCCAACTGCAAGGATGTAAAATGGCATCAGAGTGGACTTGATTTGCATTTTGTTGACCACTGAGAATACTGGATATCTCTTTATATGTATATTGGCCACATGTATCTTTTCTGTGAAACGCGCACTTGTGTCTTTTGCATTGAAAGTCTTCTACTGGGGACACCGGGGTGGCTCAGTTGGTTAAGCATCTGCCTTCAGCTCAGGTCATGATCTCAGGGTCCTGGGATCGAGTCCCACATCGGGCTCCTTGCTAATAGGAGAGCCTGCTTCTCCCTCTTCCACTCCCCCTGCTTGTGCGCTCTTTCTCTGACAAATAAATAAATAACATCTTTAAAAAAATTTTTTTTCTATTGGATTGTTTGTGGTCTAAGTAAATCTTGTTGCTGCCTGAAATGGAAACTCCAGGGGAAACAGTTTTCTTTTTTTAAAGATCTGTTTATTGGGGGGAGGGGAGCAGAGGGGGAGAATCTCCAGCAGATTCCCTGCTGAGCGCAGAGCCCAACACAGGGTTCCATCTCATTACCCTGATATTCTTACCTGAGCTGAAACTGAGAGTTGGAAACTCAACCGCCTGAGCCACCCACTCACTCACCCCCCCAGGGGAAACATTGTTAAACGCAACCGGTTTTCTCCTGCCAGAAGACAGGGCCAGGGGACACACAGAATTGTAAAAAGTTGGTTTTGACAGAGTTCAGCAGAAGTCTGAGCATGCTCAGCAGCCAGGGACACAGGAGTTGAGTGGGGTTGGGAGGTTAGGCCAGCTATGTCAAATTCTTCCCCCTTCCTGCCCCACTACCTAAAGTGGCCGCAAATTCCCAGTGCCCCGTGCCAGGTGCTTCCCTGAGCTTTCCACAGCACCCTGCCAGGAGCCCTCAGCGCCTAAATGTTTGGTGAGAGCAGAACAGCAAGTTCAGATTTCTACCCAAGTCATTTGGCAACCAAAGCCATAGCTTCAGCGCTGCACTCCAGCCATTTAGGAAACGAATTTCCAAAGGTTTCTGAGTAGTGCGGGAAGAACAACATACGCAGACACAAATTTTCTGGTTCATACACAGGAAACTGCAGGTCCAGTTCTTTTAAGAAAATAGATTGAAATTCAAGAGATAAGAAAATAGGAAGCACGGAGCCCATCCCAGCTCTGCTCTGGACCCCGGTTTTAAGCATCCCCAATCACCCAGTGGGCACATCCCGCCATTGCAACTCCTCCACGCTTCCAGGAGCCCCACAGAGCCCCCCACACAGAGGCCCTCATTTGGATCTGAAGGGGTCACTTCCTGTCCTTCCCCAGATCTCCCGTCCCAGTCATGTTGACCAGCTGTCATCTTTCTTTAGTTATCAACCCTTTTCCTCCTAACGACCACATAGGTCTGTCTCCCCTTCCCAGTCCTACAGACTCCCATTCTTATTCCTCCCTGTCTTGCCAGCACCTGACAACAGCCTGTCTTCTCTGGCCACAGGCGAGGTGAGGTCAGGGTAACCTGCCCTTGACTTAGTTCCTGTGCACTGTGTCAAAGGAACTCATGTGTTCTCACAAAAAAAAAACAAAAAAACAAAACGGTTACCACGTGAGGTGATGGTGAGAGTCCTTTCACAATAGTGTACTTACAACAAATCATCACGTTGTACACTTTCTTTCTTCTTTCATTCATTTATTTATTATTAAAGATTTTATTTTTAAGTAATCTCCGCACCCAACGTGTGGCTGGAACCCACAACCCGGAGATCAAGAGTTGCACGCTTCACGGACTGAGCCAGCCAGGCGCCCCACGTTGTACACTTTAAATACATTACAATCTTGTTTGTCATACCTCAATAAAGCTGAAAAAATTTTAAAAACTAAACAAGACAATGACAGCCTGGGAGGGGACATGAGCCACTAGGAGGCAAAGGGAAGGTGATGCTCAAATTGATGATGAAGGCTTTGGTTTTCTTAACTTTAAGTAGAAATCATAAAAGAAAATGCTTTGAAGAGTGCCTGGGTGGCTCAGTCAGTTAAGCATCTGCCTTCGGCTCAGGTCATGATCCCAGGGTCCTGGGATCGAGCCCCTGAGCCCCATGCTGGGCTCCCTGCAGGGAGTCTGCTTCTCCCTCTCCCTCTGCTGCTCCCCCTGCTTGTGCTCTCTCACTCACTCTCTCGCTCTCAAATAAATAAATAAAATCTTAAACAAAATAAAAAAGGAAATGCTTTGAGTAGTGGTGCGTGTGTGTGTGTGTGTGTGTGTGTGTGTGGGCGCTCACGTGCTTTTTTTTCATTGTGGTAAAATATATATAACATAACTTACCATTTAATCACTTGTAAGCGCACAGTTCAGTGGCATTAAGTACAGTCACACTGTTGTGCAACCATCATTGTCATCCATCTCCAGAAATTTTTCATCATCCCAAACTGAAATTCTGTCCCCATTAAACACTAACACCCCATTCTCACCTCCCCCAGCCCAGGCAGCCACCACCGTTCCACTTTCCGTCTCTATGAATCTGACTAATCTGTGTGCCTCATGTAAGTGGAATCAGACAATATCTGTCTTTTTGTGTCTGGCTCCTTTCACTCCAGATTCATGTATGTTGTAGCATGTATCAGAATTTCATTCCTTTTTGGGGCGCCTGGGTGGCTCAGTTGTTAAGCATCTGCCTTCGGCTCAGGTCATGATCCCAGGGTCCTGGGATCGAGCCCCACATCGGGCTCCCTGCTCCGCGAGAAGCCTGCTTTTCCCTCTCCCACTCCCCCTGCTTGTGTTCCCTCTCTAGCTGTCTCTCTCTCTGTGTCAAATAAATAAATAAAATCTTTTTTAAAAAAAGAATTTCTTTAAAAAAAAAAGAATTTCATTCCTTTTTAAGGCTGAATGATATTTCATTTTACCTATCTACCACATCTTGTTTATTCATTCATCTGTTGATGGGCATTTGAGCTGTTTCCACTTTTGGCTATTGTGAACAATACTGCTGTGGACATGGTGTACAAGTATCTGTTTGATGAGTAGTGGTTTTAAGATTTTATTTATTTATTAGAGCGAGAGAGCAGGCTCCCCACTGAGCAGAAATCCCGACGTGGGACTTGATCCCAGGACTCTGGATCATGACCTGAGCCAAAGGCAGACGCTCAACCAACTGAGCCACCCAGGTGCCCCATGATGAATAGTGTTTTTAAACACTTAAAATTATGTTTTCCTCCAATGCACAAACTACTTAGTACCTATCTGAAAAGATAGTAAGAACTGACCAACAGGTTAGTTGCCCCATTGCAAAGAGATCAGTTTAAAAATAGGAGCCAAGACCTGTGCACTTTCCGGGCTCTGCAGAGTTCCCGAGATGCTTGTCATCAGGGGATACATCCAGTCCGTATTTGCTGCTGGGGACACAGACAACACATCACATGGGTGCCTGCTGAGACTAGACCTCACAGAGCCAGTGAGGCTCAGATTATCAGTTCTTGCCATGGTCCAGCCTTATCAAAGGCTTATTTAGCCCTTATTTTGATTGGCCAAGTACTTTACAATCCATTTACTATAGATCTTTTTCATCATCAACAGCCATCACCCAACAGGTGGAAATGGCTATTTAGGGAGGGAGCCAGTTTCATATGGGGTTTATATGCAAATAGGGGTGCAATCACAGAGACCAAACCTGCTTGGCCCTTGGGAAATAATGTTCAATTTAGCCAAGCATAAGTATTACAGTTGCTGTTCGTTAATGAAGCTATGGTTCTGAGGCTGGCATGCGGACGACTGTACCTGATCATGGTACCAAGAACCCACCAACCAAAAGGATGGCATTAAGAGTCATTAGCCTGCATGACTCCTCTCTGTGCCCTCCCCAAAACTCCTTAGAGCTTAGAGCAAGGAGGTAAAAGGGCAGTGGAGTGAGGAACACAACCAGAACCGCTGATCCGCACCTGCTGAGCAACCTGCCCCAGTGACCTCATATACCATCCGCTCACGCAATAATGCCAAAGACGGGGCTTTCACATCGCCCTCCAAACTGCAATTTTCTCAGCCTTTTACTGTTCCTTGGCATATGCAATTTTTTAAATCCATTTTCTAAAATGAGCATCTGTTATATTTAAAATATATTTAAAATGAAACAAATGTAATACATTTTATTTTAATCATTTTTAACATACAAAAATGAAGTCATTGGTGGTCGTATTAATTTTTATGCCACACATATTACATTACGCATTTTATAAGATATTTCACAAATTTAAGAACTGCTGTGCATATGTTAGCTATACTTATATTGCTATTTTTCCTTTTTTTTGGCTACAATATTCCCATTCCACATTTTCATATCATACATGGAACTAGTGAATTTTCTTATGAATTCTATGTATATATTTCTGGCCTAGGGATTGGGCACCAGAAGGTAGCAAGCAAGTGTCAGGAAGTTCACTTACACGAAAATTATGACACATTCTTCTTTCATTATCTGAAATGGAAACTGAAAAGACCATAAAAGAGAACAGGGAACAGTAATACAGAATATCTGCACTTTGCAGATTATGAGTAGTCAAATCTTAATGGCCTTACTCAATACACTCATTTGTTCATTAAGCATCTATTCAATGCCTTTTATGCATGAGGCAAGCTACCAAGATGAGTAAGAATCCTGCCCAAAGGAACCTCACCATCAAGTGATTCTATATACCAGCAGTTGGCAAACTCTGGCCCATGGGCCAAATCCACCTCACATCTTGTTTCTGTAAATCAAGTTTTATTGGAACACAGCCACGCCCATTAGTTTATGTATTATCTGATAGTATTCATGCTACAATGGCAAGGTAGAGTAACTTCTTTTTTTTTAAATATTTTATTTATTTATTTGAGAGAGAGAATGAGATAGAGAGAGCATGAAAGGGGGGAGGGTCAGAGGGAGAAGCAGACTCCCTGCTCAGCAGGGAGCCCAATGCGGGACTCGATCCTGGGACTCCAGGATCATGACTTGAGCCGAAGGCAGTCACTTAATCAACTGAGCCACCCAGCCACCCAAGGTAGAGTAGCTTCAACAAAGACCATATGGCCCATAAATGTAAAATAATTACTATTTAGCCCTTTACGGGCCAGAAAAAGTTGGCCAACCCTTGCTCTCGAGGAAAGAACTAGCTATCCTTAAATTTTACAAAGTTCTGAGAAGACTTGGCCTCACTCCCAAATGCTCTGAAAACTCAGAGAAAATGCTCTTGCTACTCAAAGTGCCATCCACAGACCCACAACATCAGCATCATCTAAGTACTTAGAAAAGCAGAATCTCAGGTCCCATCCCAGAACTACTGAATCAGAATCTGCAATTGAACAAAATTTTCAGGTGATTCACATTAGAGTTTGAGAAGCACTGTTTGTGTTAGCCAGGTTCTCCAGAGAAACAGAACCAACAGGATGTGTGTGTATAAACATATAAAGAGATTTATTTCAAGAAATTAGATAGATCATGTGATAGCGGAGGGTGGCAATTCTGAAATCCACAGAACAGGCAGGCAGGCTGGAAATTCCAGCAAGAGTTGATGTTGCAGTCTTGAGTGGAAGGCAGTCTGGAAACAAGATTCTTTCTTTTTCTGGGGACCTCAATCTTTTCTCTTTAGGCCTTCAACTGATTAGATGAGGCCCACCCACATTATGGTGGGAAATCCGCTCTACTCAAAGTCTACTGATTCAGCCATTAGTCACATCTAAAGAGTATCTTCACAGCAACATCTGGACTGGTGTTTGACCAAACAACTAGGCACCATAGTTTAGCTGAGTTGATACATAAAATTAACCATCACAATTTTCTAGGTAGAAAACAGAGGATTTGAACCCTCACACTGTTATGGGTGGAAAACCTAGAGGTCAGGAGGAATAGGGGCGGACTTGTGACCCATATGTGAAGTTGATGAAAGCACCAAACTTCCCCTCTTAGAATCTACTTCAGGCATGTATGTCTCCTCCTAGGCCCCCATACCGGGTATCTCATGTGTTAGAAAGAGATTAACAGTGGATCCACAGAGCAGGCTCTTCAAGAAGTAACTAGAGTTAAATGAGATCATATGGGTGAGACCCTGATTTGATAGGACTAGCGTCCTTACAAGAAGAGGAAGAGATACCAGGGATGTGGGCACACACAGAGAAAAGGCCTTGTGAGGACATAGAGAGAAGACAGCGATCTACAAGCTGAGGAGCATGTTCTTACCAAAAACTAAATCTTGCCCTTGATCTTGGACTTCCAGTCTCCAGAAACTGAGAGAAAACAAATTTCTGTGATTTAAGCTACCCAGTCTATGATATCTTGTTATGGCAACCCTAATCAACAAATACTTAAAGCATGGTCCATGGACCAGCAGCGTCAGGTCACCTGAGAGCTTGTTAGCAATACAAAATCTCAGACTCCATCCCCGACCACTGGAGACAGAATCTGCATTTTCACAAGATCTCCACATGCTCTGAGGAGCTGCCTTCTGGAGCTCAGGCCAGCTTTCAAGATTTGTCAGGGATTGCTAAGAAAAATGGGAGAAGGGTCCTGGGATCGAGCCCCGCATCGGGCTCCCCGCTCCGCGGGGAGGCTGCTTCTCCCTCTGCCTGTGCTTGCTTGCTCTCTTTCTGACAAATAAATAAAATAAAATCTTTAAAAAAAAGAAAATATGTAACTCACATCCTTGAGAGAGACACTGTCTTTTTTTTCCCCCCCAAGATTTTATTTATTTATTTGAAAGAGAGAGAACAAGCTGGGGGGAGGGACAGAGGAAGAGGGAGAAGCAGAGAAAAGACTGAGCTCCCCAGAAGCTACTCCCCTGATGAGCACGGATCCCGACCCTGGGATCATGGCCTGAGCCCAAGGCAGACGCTGAACTGACTGAGCCACCCAGGCGCCCCAAGAGACATTATCCTTGAAGGCCACTCAGTGGGGATGAGACTAGGGCTTCCTCACTCCCAATCCAAAGCACTTTGCTACTGTTTAATTCAGCATAAAAATTCTAGCAAATAGTTACAATTCCAACAGCCCCATGGGCGGAGTTTTGTGTGTGTGTGTGTGTGTTTGTTTTCGTTTTCATTTTTGTTTTTGTTTCTAAATGCAGAGAAGCAAGTTCTGAGTTGGTCTTGGGAAAGGAGAGAAATCAGTCTGAGTCCCACAGATTGGAGGGTGAATGCACACTCTAATATCAACCACATGTTCTTTGCACATCTGATAGGGATCCTGCACTTCTCACTGCAGGTTTTCTACTAAAGGTTACCATATGCCATAGGAATGTTTCACCACCACGAATTGGCCATATAAGCGGGGAGCTTTAAATTACTGCACAGTCAGGGTGAGTTAATCTGTGCCTTGATTATCTGTGTGTCTGGCTATGTAAAGACGTCGCTGGCATGGAGTTGTAACTCATGACTGACTTGCTAATTTGAAATATAGATGTGTGCCTCCCTTTCTATCCCCCTCCTTGCACACACACACATTCACACACTTCGATGTACATTACAGTGGAATTTGCAAATGGATTGAATGCATTCTCAACTCTGTCCTCCATTAATCCCTATAGATATATTGCTGCCTGGGAGCTGGGGAATTACCACGCAGCTGAAAGTCACAGAGGGGAAGCTTGTAGAAGGGAAAAGGGGGGTGGAGAAAATGGTGGAGAAGGGCATATGAGAAGTAGGGGAAAATTAAGCAGGTGTTGCTTCGGCTGAACACTAGTGCTGCCTGGGAGCTGGACTGAAAGAAGGTTCTAGAACGGGCCACTCTACAGTCAAGTCTCAGCTTGGCCTCCCGGTGAGTGAGAGAACCTTTAATCTCTGGGTCTCAGTTTACTCACCCGAGAACACGGGAATAATAAGACTTTTCTGACAGAATTCTCTGGAGAATTAAATGAGAAGATACAGAAAATGCACGTGGTAAGTTTTTGGTCAATGTAGATCTTCTTTCTTTCCTTCCAACCTTCCTTCTACTGAAACTGAGATGTTTTCCGCACACGGTGCTGGCAGGATGAGGTTCTTTCCGCCTGTACAGAAGGAGAGATTATGGACAGACACAATGAGATGTCCTCGGAGACACTGACTGCTTTGTTTTGATTGTTCTATTGAGCTACTCAGCATTTTTCACAGTTATCAGAAAGCATAATTACACAAGTGGTAAACAATGGAGGTCAGTTAATAAAAAATAAAAGTGAAACAACAATAATATAATCGGTTTCAGTTGCTTGTATACTGAAAATGTACGTGATCTTTGTAGCTCAATGTTTCATATAATTTGAATGGACATCTCATGGTCTGGATATTTCTGTTGACATAAATTTAGAAGGTAGCACTTGCAGACACCTTCAGAATCAGATTTTTTTTTTTAATCCCAACAGAATATTTTTATTTTATTTTATTTTATTTTAAAGACTTTATTTATTGAGAGAGAGAGAATGAGAGATAGAGAGCACGAGAGGAAAGCGGGTCAGAGGGAGAAGCAGACTCCCCTCTGAGCAGGGAGCCCGACGCGAGACTCGATCCCAGGACTCCAGGATCATGACCTGAGCCGAAGGCAGTCGTTTAACCAACTGAGCCACCCAGGCGCCCAACAGAATATTTTTAGAATGGCCTTGGCAAATAGGGCCTCTCCAAGTACAGCGTGTTAAAATTTGCTCTATTATTTCAAGTGTCAAAGACACTTAGATGAGAAATAGAGTCCTTCCCCGCATGAAGGAATTGTGCTGGCTCTTGGTCAGCTCTGTGGCTCTCTGAGTAGAGGAGTAGTCTCACTGGACTAAGCTGGAGGAGAAGGTGAGCCTGTCAGCCCATCCTGGACTTCAGGACCTGGAAATCCAGAGCCTCTCTCACTAAGGAGATGGAGTCAGCAAACAACCCAACTGAAATATACACGCGGCTCTTTCCATCTACTTCTGCCAACTTGTTCCCTAAATCACCAGAAAATAAAAATAATCCTATTTATTGGACCCTTTAAGTACATGCTATAAATATATTTTAACTCATTCAACCCTCAACCCATCCTATGAGGTAGGAAATATTAGGTTTGTTACACAGGTTAAATATTGAGACTCAGAGAAGTTAATTAACTTGCCCAAGCTCAGCCTGCAGCAAATGTGGCCTGGGAATCAAATTCAAGTTTGACAAGATGCTGCTGCAGCTTCTTGTCAGAGGCACTTCCTCAGCTCCTGAGAGTTTTAGTTTATACCTGTTTTACAAATTTATTATATTTCCCTGGTCTCTCCTTTTCCTTCAGATAAGAAGACATCCAGGATGCTTTTCAAAATATTATCAGCACTTTCACCTAAATCAGAAGTGACTACCCTCTTCAAGCTACCTTTAGGGCGCCTGGGTGGTTCAGTGGGTTAAGCATCCGACTTTTGATTTCCGCTTAGGTCATAATCTCAGAGTCCTGGGATCAAGCCCCATATTGAGCTCCATCCTCAGCATGGAGTCTGCTTTTCTCTCTCTCTCTGTCTCTCTCAAATAAATAAATAAAATCTAAAAAAAAAGCTAAGGAACTTTAGTGATCTTATTCCATTTTGTAAACATACTTGCATTTTTTTAATACCTACATTTTACCTTCTTTCTTTCACTTCCCCAATCTCACAAAGCTGCTGCCCTAGCCACTATCTGCTACAAATTCATTCGTTTGTTTGAATGTCCACTGAGGGTCCACTCTGAGTCAGGCACTGTGTTCTTCCCTGGGAAGACAAATATTAATCAGTTCTCACTCTCAAGGTGCTCCCAATCTGATGGGGACGGCAGTCCTGCAACCGGACAATTTCAGCGGAGCTTTATACACTCATGGCCACTACTATACACTTAAATACACTCTTACACAGTTATGGTCAAAGCTGGAGAAACACAGAGGATTCAGAAATGACATCAGCTTGGAAGCACTGGTGAGTGGTTAACATTTCAGTTGGTTCACAATGGTCGAAAAGGTGATGGCCAGGTATCAAGGTAGGGGGCAAACATTTCGGGAGAAGGCATGATATGGTTTGGAGTATTTCAGGGATTACCTGTGTGACTTTGGGACGTGGGGAGTAGAGGTGCATAGGTGATGGGAGTGGTGTTGTCCAGGCCAGGTATGGCAGGCCTTGTGTCCCTTGTTCAGCTCTATACTGTGGGCAAGGAGGTGCCACAGAGGCTTTACAAGGGGAGTACCACAATGCGATTCTTCTTCCTCTTCTTTTCTTTTTTTTTTAAGATTTTATTTATTTATTTGACAGAGAGACACACAGCAAGAGAGGGAATACAAGCAGGGGGGAGTGGGAGAGAGAGAAGCAGGCTCCCCGCTGAGCAAGGAGCCCGATGAGGGGCTCAATCCCAGGACCCTGGGATCATGACCTGAGCCTAAGGCAGACTCCTAACGACTGAGCCACCAGGTGGCCCTTCTTCTGTTTTTTTTTTTAAAGTAGGCTCCATGCCCAGCATGGAGCCCAATATGGGGCTTGAATTCATGACCCCGAGATCAAGACCTGAACTGAGAGCAAGAGTTGGACACTTAACCAACTGAGCCACTTAGGTGCCCCAAAACTCTTCTTTTAGGAAGATCCCCAGGTAGCCCTAAGAGCTATTGCCAAGAAGAGAGGGAGTAATGAGAGAGAAACTGAAGACATGGTCATGCAGTTATCCAGATGCAAGATGGGCTTGCTTAGAGGGGATGGAGGTGGAGGTCACAGTTGAAAACATTTCTGAGTTAGCAATGGCAGGATGGACAGTAACCTGAATGTGAAAGATTCAGGACCTGAGTTCAGGCCAACTCTGACATGTCTTACTTGGGAATCTGGTGGATGATGACAATATTGAATGAAATAAGGCATCTAGACGAAGACCAGGTTTGGAGGGTTTAGGGAAATGCAGTAAGGAGTGTGAAATAGAAAAGAAAAAAAAATAAGTACTGATGCCTGGGTTCTACTCACCAAGATTCTCATGTAATTTGTCTGGAGGATAGCCTGGACATTGGGATATTTTATTTAATCTTCCTAGGTGATTCTAATGAGAAGTTGAGAAACACTGGTATGAAGACTGGAAAAGAGAAGACTGAATTCTCAGAAACACCACAACTTAAAAGGTAAGAAGAATAGCCCACCTGTCTACTTGCAGGGTATTCATCAAATTAACTATGGGATTCAAAACTCAGCCCCAGGTTCCAGGTAAGGTGGAGTAAGCATACTCCACCCTGTCCCTCCCACTGAATGCAGCTATAAACCCAGGGAGAATGCATGACCAGTAGTTTGAGGACTCTGTAAGGTAAATAGTAGCAGATGGATTGGAAAGGAAGACCAGAGGTCAAAGTACCTCTGAATCCATGCTGAGTTTACCTTATTGTTAGCTTTGGTGTTGCCCAGTCTAGACTTAAGGTATCCTAAAACTGGATGTGGGCTCCAGAGAAACCCTCCAGTTCTTGCTTAAGAACAGGAGAGTGGTCTTCTAATGCTCAAAGAGAATGGGAGAAAGTCCCTGTTTTGTTTTTCATTCTGGCTGGAGGAGTAAAAAGGGGACCCCAGGAACCAGAAAGTACTGGGGATGTTGTAGAGAGGAAAGAGTTCAGGAAAGTGACCTGATAAAGTTGTTTCTAAATCCCTGGGGTCACCCCTAAGTGGCACATGTATGAATCTGACCCTAAACAGTATATCAAAAGCCTCTAGATGGAACTACAAACGGATAGACCACCACTCACATCCCACACTGGCCACCAGGTGGCACACATGCGAGACAGATCTGAATAGCACTGCAAAGACTTTAAAAGTCGAGCTCACTGTGGAAACCATAATCCACAGAAGGCCAGTTGGAACTTACAGCCTGACCCCAACCAGGTCAGTTGCTTACTAAAGTAAAAAAGCAACATTTTTCACTGTATATAAATAAGACCCAGAGACTCATAATATTCAAAATGCCCAGAATCCAGTACAGAACTACTTGACATATGAAGAACCAGAATAAATCTCAACTTGCACGCTAAGATGACGCTGATGTTGGAATTTCCTGCAAAAGACTTTAAAGCAGCTATTATAAAAATGATCTAACAAGTAAGGACAAATTTCCTTTCAATGAATGGAAGATAGACAGTCCTAGAAAAGAACAGGAAACTATAAAGAAAATCAAATAGAAGTTTTAGAACTAAAAAATAAAATAACTGAAAAAAATTTTTTTAAAGATTTTTAAGTAATCTCTACACCTAACATGGGGCTTGACTTTACAACCCTGAGATAACGAGTCTCTGCCCTACTGATTGAGCCAGCCAGGTGCCCCCAGTAACTAAAATTTTAAAACTCACTGATGGGCTCAATGGCAGAATGGAGATGACGGAAGAAAGAGTCAGTGAATGTGAAGACAGATCAACAGAAATTCTCCAGTCTAAACCACAGGAAGAATAAAAATTTGGGGCAAAAATGAACAAGACTTGGGGTGCCTGAGTGGCTCAGTAGGTTAGGCGGCCAACTTTTAATTTTGGCTTGGGTCATGATCTCAGGGTTCTGGGATCAAGCCCTGTGTCATCGGGCTCCCTGATCAGCAGGAAGTCTGCTCCAGGATTTTCTCTCTCTCTCCCTCTGCCCCTCCCACCACTCGCATGTTCTCTCTATAAAAAAGAAATGGATAAATCTTTAAAAAAAAAAATGAGCAAGCCTCAGGAACCTGTGTGACAACACCAAGAGGACTAACATTTGTGTCATTAGAATCCTAAAAGTAGAAAGAGTATAATGCAGAAAACAAATTTTTTTAAAGAAATATGACTAAAAACTCCCCCAAATTTGACAAAACACATAAAAGCTACAGACTGGAGAAGCTCAGCAAATCATAAACAGGATAACCACCCCTCCCCCCCAAAAAAAACCCATGCCCTGAAACATAATCAAACTACTAAAAACTAAAGACGAAATTGAAATCTCTACTGGCAACTAAAGAAAAACAACATATCACTCATAAGGAGCAATGACCCCAATAATTGCAGGCATATTTTTAGAAACGGAAGCCAGAAGGAAGCAGAAGAGCATTTAACAATACTGAAAGGAAACAACTGTCAACCCATAATTCTATATCCAGCAAAAATATACTTTAGGGATACAGGTGCAATAAAGGTCTTAGAACAAAGAAAGTAGAATTTTTTGCCTATAGATCTGCTCTAAAAGTACACTCTTCAAACAGAAGGGCAGTGATACCAGGTGGAAACTTGGAACATCAGGAATGAAGGAAGAGTAACAGATATGGTGAATGTATGAATAAATACAAGAGACTTTCCTCTCTCAAGTTTTTAGAACTCTACTTAATGGTTGAAAACCAAAGGTATAACACTCATCAATGTATATAAGTGTAATGCAGAAAACAGCTATAAAATGAAGTCAGGAGTGTGCACAATATGGTGGTAGTTTCTACATTCCACTTGAAGTAGTAAAATACCATGAAAAAGTAAGGTATTTTGTAATTCCTAGAGCAACCACAAAAAATATTATATAAAGAGATATAGTAAAACATACACACACACACAATAAATAAACTAGAATACTAAAAAGATTCAAATAACCCAAAAGAAAACATGAGATGGGAAACAGAGGAACAAAAAAACAGAGGGAAAAACCCAGAAAATAAATGATAGGCTTAAATCCAAATATAAATAATGACATTAAATGCAAACAGTCTAATCAACAGAAAGAGATTGGAAGGATGGATTTTTTTTAAATGATCTAATTATGTGCTGTTTTATAAGAAAGTCACTTAAAATAATATAGGAAGATTGAATGTAAAAAGATATAGCACCTAACCCAGAAATATGAAAACTCAAATCCCCACAAAAACCTGTACGTGAATGGTTATAGCAGTGTTATTTACAATCGCTCCAAACTGGAAACAACCCCAAAGTCCTTCAACCAGTGAATGGTTTAAAATCTATGGTACATCCATACTTTGGACTACTACTCAGCAAATAAAAGGAATGAGCTACTGGTATATACAACTTGGATAGGTCTCAAGGGAATTATGCTGAATGAATAAAGCCCATCTCTAAAGGTTACACACTGTATGATTCTATTTATATAGCACTCAAGAAATGACAAAATTGTAGAGATGGAGACAGACTCGTAGGAGCCAGGGGTTAGGGAGTGGGATGGGAAGCACGAAGGGCCTTTGTGATGGAGCAGTTTTGTGTCTTGACTGTCGTCACATGCATCTACATATGATAAAATTCCACAGAACTAAATACACACACACACACAAACACACACACACACACAATTGCATATAAAACTAGTGAAATCTGAAAAAGTCCAATGGATGATATTGACATCAATTTTCCAGTTGTGTTATGTAGGATTGCAAGATGTTACCATTGTGTGGAACTGGGTTAAGCTTATTAGATTGCTAGGCTGCTGTAACAAAGTACTACAGACTGGGTGGCTTAAGTAAGGAAATTTATTGCCTCCTAGCTCTGAAGACTAGAATCCAAAATCAAGTTGTCAACAAGGTTGGTTCCTTCTGAGAGCGGTGAGGGAGAAATCTGTTCCAGGCCCCTCTCTCTGTAGATGACAGTTGGCTGTCTTCTGTGTCTTCACATCACCTTCTCTGTGTGTCGCTGTGTTCACATTTCCCCCTTTTAGGAGGACACCAGTCATACGGGGTTAAGGACCTCAGTTTAACTTGATTACCTCTACAAAGACCCTGCCTCCAAATCCTCATGTTCTGAGGTCCTGGTGGGGTTAGGGCTTCAATATATGAATTTTGTAGGGAACACAACCCAACACGTTATAGGTATACAGATCTTTCTGTACTATTTCTTACAACTGTATCTGAATCTACAATTATTTCAAAATAAAAAGGTTTTAAAGAGTGAAAAAAGAGAGGAAAGAGGGAAAAGATGAAAAGAATTGAAGCCTGCGAAACATATTCTGAACATTATGGAATTAGACTGGAAATCAGTAACAGGAAAATGTCCAAATAATTTGAAATTAAGCAGCTTACTTCTACATAATCCTTTGGTCAAAGAAGAAGTCTCATGGAAAGTTAAAAAATATATTGCACTGCACGATAAGAAAAAATACACCATGTCAAAATTTGTGGGATGCAACTAAAGCAGTACTTAGGAATGTATATAGCATTAAATGCTTATATTAAATAACCTATGTTACATCTAAGCTGTGGAATATCATCAGATGTTAAAATACTGAAGATACAGAAAGAACTCTAGTATGTATTATTAGATGTAAAACAGTAAAAATGATATAGAGAGTGCTACCTTTCATGGAAAGAGAGAGAAAAGCAGAGTAACTCACATCTGCTTGTTTCTGCATAAAGAAACACAGTAGGATATGCAATGAACAAATTAAAGTAGCTATCTGCATGGGTGGAGGAAAACAGAGCAGATAGGGCAGAGGTAGGAGTAAGATTTTTCAATGTATACTTCGTTTATTGCTTTTCACTTTAAAAAAAAATGGAGGTGAACTTCACGTAATATATAATCAACCATTTTAAAGGTACAACTCAGTGGCATTTAGTACATTCACAATATCATCCAGCAGCACCTTTACCAAGTTCCAAAACATTTCATCACCCTCAAAAGAAAACCCGGGACCCATTAAGCAGCCATTCCCCATTCCCTCTTGTCCCTAGACCCTGGTAACCACCAACCTGTTCCCATCTCCGTGGATTTACCTATGCTGGATATTTCATATAAATGGAATTATACAGTATTTGTTTATTTTTCTTAATGTGTCTAGCTTCTTTCATTTAGCATCATGTTTTCAAGGTTCATCCACATTATAGCATGCATCAGTCCTTCATTCCTTTCTATGACAGAATAGTATTCCATTGTATGTATATACCACATTTTGTTCATCCATTTCTCTGTTGATGGATCTTTTGGAGACTGTGAAAAATGCTGCTATGAACATTCTTGTACAAGTTTCTGTTTGAGTCCCTGCTCCCAGGCGCCTGGGTGGCTCAGTTGGTTAAGCGACTGCCTTCGGCTCAGGTCATGATCCTGGAGTCCCGGGATCGAGTCCCACGTCGGGCTCCCCACTAAGTGGGGAGTCTACTTCTCCCTCTGACCCTCTTCCTTCTCGTGCTCTCTATCTCTCATTCTCTCTCTCAAATAAATAAATAAAATCTTTAAAAAAAAAAAAGAGTCCCTGCTCCCAATTTGTTGGGGTATATATCTAGGAGAGGAATTGCTAGATCATCTGGCAATTCTGTGCTTAACTTTTTGAGGAACCACCTTTTCCACAGTGTCTATACCTTTCTACAACCTCACAGCAATGCACCAGGGTACCAATTTCTCCACACCCTTACCAAGATTTGTTATTTTCTGTATATTTTTTTATCATAGCCATCCCAGTGGATATAAAGTGGTATCTCTTGGTTTTGATTTGTATTTTCCTAATAACTAATAATGGTGAGCATTTTCTCATGAGCCTATGAGTCATCTGGATATCTTCTTCAGTATTCTTTTATTTTTGTGAACCCTATGGAATATACTACCCATTAGAAACAAAAAGTAAATCAATTTTAAAAGGTAAAAGGCAGAAGAGAAGGAGAAACTAGACCACTATGGAAGACAGAATAATAGTCCCCAAAGATGTCCACATTCTAATTCCTGAAACCTGTAAATATGTCACCTAACCTGGCAAAAAGGACTTTGCAGATGTGATAAGATTAAGGATCTTACAATGGGGAGATTATCCTGGATTCCTGGGGTGGGATGATGTCATCACAAGGTCAGAGTCAGAAAAGGAGATATGATAATGCAAGCAGAAGTCAGAGAGAGAGACAGAGGGACTTGAAGATGGGGGGGCGGTCACAAGCCAGGGAATGCAGGCAGCTTCTAGAAATGGAAAAGGCAAGGAAACAGATTCTCACCTGGAGCCTCCAGAAGGACTGCAGTCTGCCGACACATGAGTTTTAAGATTTCTAAGTTGCAGAATTATAAGGTAATATATTTGTGGGGGGTTTTTGTTTGTTTGTTTTTAAGATTTTATTTATTTATTTGACAAAGAGAGAGACAGCGAGAGAGGGAACACAGGCAGGGGGAGTGGGAGAGGGAAAAGCAAGCTCTCCACTGAGCAGGGAGCCCGATGCGGGGCTTGATCCCAGGACCCTGGGACCATGACCTGAGCCGAAGGCAGACGCTTAACGACTGAGCCACTCAGGTGCCCCTATTTATGTTGTTTTAAGCCACTGAATTTGTGGCAATTTGTCACAGTAGCCATAGGAAGCGAATACTACCACAAATGTCCTGCTCCCTCCAGAACAAAGTATCACCTGAGCCTCCTCGTCAGCGCTTCACTGAATCTCAGGAAACACAGCTGAGTCTCACATGTCTTCTGAGTCCCTGAGGGAAAAAACAAACCACAGAGGGCAAAGTCGCATTGTCCTATGAGATGTGAAAGATGTTGGTCACAAAACAACCCAAGATCTGTCTCCTACACATCTCCACAGGGAACACTGAGCTCTAAGTCTCGTTGGATAAATGTGCGTGACAGAAAGGACTCGAAAGTCTTGTAAACACCATCAGGGATCATTACCCTTCACGGAGATGAGCAAGATCCACAGAAACCAAAGCTGGTGGACTTCTTTTTTACGCTCACTGGCAGGGTTATTGTCCTTGGTGGCAGCTGCAAGGGCAAGAGGTTTTAAATAGCTGTCCTTCCGTTCCAGCCCGTCTCTCCACCCCTCTCCCTGCCCTCCGTTCCAGCCCGTCTCTCCACCCCTCTCCCTGCCCTCCGTTCCAGCCCGTCTCTCCACCCCTCTCCCTGCCCTCCGTTCCAGTCCGTCTCTCCACCCCTCTCCCGGAGCTCAGCGGTAACAGGCAGCACCTGCCCCTCCCCAGATCATTCATCAGCTGAAGTGTCTGCATGTGGTTTTGCTTCGCATCTGTCCTCTTTCAAAGCCCCAAATATGCTTCACATCTAACGAGCGTAATATGTTCACTTCATGGAGTTGGCCCATAGACGGTAACTCCACCTGATAAAAGACCAACATCAGGCTGGGTGGCAGGTCCAAATCGCTGATGGCCTATAAATTTTTTCCAGATCTTTCTACCTCAGATGGATGAGGATACCACCATCACTATCACCACCTTCACAGAAAAGACAGCTTTGGATCTAGGCCAGCTCTGACATAAAAATCCACTTAGAACTTATTGAAGAAGCACTTGAAGAATGTGGATCTATGACTAGGGGATAGTCCTGAATAAAACGATGTAATATTTCTTGGAACCCAAAAGACAAGGGTTACTATTTACAGGGATGGGGGGATGAGGGGAAAGTACTTTCTATCAGCTCTAAGGAAACATTCTCCAGAATGTGGAATGTTATTTTATAAGAACAGTACCAACATTTATTGGGCACCTGCTGTAGTAATCCTGTCATTGTCTCGGCAGCATGAATTCTACCCCCTTCCAGACGTGAGGTTTGGGTAGGATTTACCCCCCCTTCCCCCAGCTCAAGGTATAAGCCCTGATTGGTTAAAGCCAATCCCTCATTTCATCCTTCTCGCCACAGTGATTGGTTCAGAGATAAGCACCCGCCCCGCAGCTTTAGGGTGTGACAGCACATAACCAAATGTAGCTTCCTTAGAAGGTGGCCCAGAATTTTTGATCTGCTGTTGAGGGAGAAACATTCTTTCTTTCCACATTGAGGAAGCATGCAATCCCGTACAGTGAAGGTATCCGTCTTGCAAGAAGGGCGGTGAGGGGCTTTCACACATTCTGTCTCAATTCATCTTCACCATGGCCCAGGGATGGAGGTTTTATCATCCTCTTTTTTCAGATGTCAGATGTTCTACCCAGCTTCAGACTGTTGATGAGTGGGGAAGCCAGGATTTGGTCTCAGGTCTGTCCATCCCTCAGACTTCTTTCCACCATGTTTTCTTGGCTCCTACTGTAATACCTATGGGCACAGTGTTTGGGGGAGACCCCCCAGTACCATCCTCTGCAATAATTCTACAGGGAAGTCCCAGGAGACACTGTTTCTATTGTCATAGAGCTGCTATATTTCATATCCGGCCTCTTGTTTCACTAGTTGGATATTGCTTACAACTGTTGATGAATCACTATAAAAAAAACCACCCAGGGGATGCCTGGGTGGCTCAGTTGGTTAAGCGTCTGCCTTTGGCTCAGGGCATGATCCCAGAGTCCTGGGATCGAGTCCCGCTTCGGGCTCCTTGCTGAGCAAGGAGCCTGCTTCTTCCTCTGCCTGCCTCTGTCTCTCTCTGTCTCTGATAAATAAATAAAATCTTAAAACAAAAAAAACCACCCAGGTACCCCATCTTCTTTTAATTGAAGTACAATTGACAAAATTATATTCAAGATACTTTTAAACAATAAAGAATATCTATCTTAATCACATAGCCAACATCATATTAAAAGTATTTCCAGGGCACCTGGGTGGCTCAGTTCACTGAGTGACCAACTCTTGATTTTGGCTCAGGTCATAATCTCAGGGTCGTAAGATCGAGCATGACATTGGGCTCTGTGCTCAGTGGGGAATCTGCTTCTCTCTCTCTCTCTCTCTCTAATAAGTAAATCTTAAAAAAAAAAAAAATTTCCATTAAAGTCAGAAATAAAACAACAATCCCAAATAGTGGCATTATCATGTCATATTGTGCTAAACATTCTAGTCTGTGCAGAAGACATTAAACAAAAACAAGGCTACCTAGCTAGGAAGTGGAAAAGCTGGGCTTTCACCCCAGAGCCTTCCTCATTACCACCGCCCCAGCTGCCTCCAAGTAGACCAGCACCAGGAGCTATGAGGATGGTGAGAAACTTAAAGCATAGTCAAGACCTTAAAATACAGACTGGGATAAATACGGATACATAAAAGGGTAAGAAACAACAGTTCACTAATTGCCATGAGGTGCTTAGCTTCACACCTAGTAACCATACCTTGAAAACATGAATTCATTCATCCATTCACTCAGTCAACAAATATTTACTGAGCACCTACTATGTGCCAGGTGCAGTGCTGGGCACTAGTAGAGAGTCTGAACAACACAGACATGGTCTCCACCATGGAATTGAGTCTGGAAAGGGGACTGTGACAGTAAGCCTATGTAAAGAGAAGCTAATTACAAATTGAGGTGATATGAAGGGAAAGAACAAGGTGCCGTGAGAGAATGAGAGAGGGGATGTGGTTGGGGCCAAGGCAGATACAGAGCTGTCAGGAGACCCCTCCCTGAGGAAGCTCCCTTTCAGAAGTGAGCCCTGAAGGATGTGCAGGTGCTAGCTGAGGGAGAAGCAGGAGAGGGCAGCGGAGCTGAGAGGAGGGAAGAACCACGAGAGGGAAGGTGAGGAGAGAGGGGGTCAAAGGGCAGGAGAGCACCTCCCAAACGCTGCCACTCAGAGTCCCAGAGACCGGAGCTAGAGCCGTCCCCGGGCAAGGCAGGATGAAGCCAGTATTCCCACCCTCATCAGAAAAGGAATGACAGGGGACACTTAAAGGAAGTGTAGACAGTCCATAAAAGGCCGCCGGGGCAGGGAGGAGGCTCCTCAAGACGAGAGAGGCCTTGTGAGCCAAGCCTCAGATCCAGCCCAAGTAAGACTTCATCCGTTCAGTCAGCCCTCATCCTCCACCCCTGCAAACTGTCCCACAAGAGACCAAGTCTCAAGTTGCCGCCTTTGGGTTGGGGCCTTTCAACGGGCATCTGAGACTACACAGAGAGAAAAATCTTCCTAAGCCCTAGCACAGGAGTGAGCTGGTCAGGAATCAAGCGTCTGCGCCCTGAGGTCTCCCGTTGGCCGAGAGGGGAGCATTAGCTACTGCATCCCCACACTTGGTTAAACCAGCTCGTCTCCTAGGCCCCACCCGGGCAACGACCCACTCCTTCCTGCTTCCTTCTGACCCCATATTTAAAATCACCCCTTCATCAACAGGCATGCTTTGGGGCTTCAGGAACAATCTCTGGAAACGATTTCTGTTCTCTCCTGCTCCTTGATCCTGGGGTTATGGAGACCTTTGGAATTCTAATACCTTCAAGGAGCCCTAGCCCGGGCGCCCGGGAGCTGGATTCCTGCGTGGGCAGTGGCAGCAAGACGCGCCTTAAGAGAGGCAGTTGCTCCAGAAAAATACCATCTCCTCCCCTTTGGTAGCCGTGCTTCACCCCAGCCTGAACGCCTTGATATTTGAGGCGGAGGAAGTGGGGTGACAGGAGGCAGACTGAGGAGCACGTAACCGAGGCCAGAGGCCACTGGAGACAGGGACTTATCTGTGATTTTCCCCAGGTGATTAGGTGTGGGCCAGCGCTGTCGGTGTGGTGCCGGGCCTCGGTGCCAGCCTCTCCTCTCGCAGGTCAGCTGGAATAATGAATGAGCTGACACCCTGCACTAGGGTGACAGCTCTTCAGAGGAAGTGCGGGGGGGGGGGGGGGGCAGCCTGGGTGACAGACACCTTTTCAGAGAATTACAAGCACCAACGTGCTCTCACAGCCACCTTACCCAGAGAAGGCCTCCAACCCTGGGATTGGGAGCCTGGAGGGAGGCCGGGAAACGCAAGGCCTCTCATGAATTACGAGCCGGAAGGGCTCGCCACTCCCCCGCCTCTCCCCGTCGCACACTGGCCCCATTGTTGACGAGCAATTGCAGGTACTCTAAAGTGGCTAAAATTTGGCACATCCTCCAAGGCCTTTCCTGGTCAGATCAGGTGACTGTTTCCCGGAGTCCCGAAGAGAAAGAGCGGATTACCTGCCACCCCCACCCCCCACCCCTTGGAGGCAGGTGAGAGAAAATCCATTTAACTGACCAGCCGCTGTCAGTTTACAAATAAAACATAAACTATAAAAGCCGCCTTTGTTCAACTGGGGCAGCCATCCCGGCGGGGAGGTTAGATTAGCAATTTGTCCTTTGTCAGAGGATTAGCAGAGCCGCATTGTTTTAATGTTTATTTACCAATTTGCATCTTCTAGCAGTTTCCACCCAACTCAAGGCCCCTACTCCCCCGACTCCTCCGTGTTCCTGCTCATTTTACCTCCGCTGCGGAGGGGCTAACAAAGCGGGATTAGAGCACACCCAACACGAAACTCATGCAAACCACCCCCGCCTTCCTTTCCTTCTGCTCAGTTTCAAACTCCTTGGCCTTCTCCTGGCTGCAGAGCAGAAATTACAGCCCTGGTGGAGGAGGAGAGATGGTTCATCCAGACAAAGGGACCCTTCTCCTCCCCTGTAAATGTGCCACCTCTAACACAGAACTTCGCGCTCCATCAATGCTGCGGATTCCAGAGCGCTAGTTCTGATGCCATTCAGTCCCCGGGGGGGTGGGCAGGTCCCCCCACGCCTGGAGGTTTCCTTTGGATTTTGCCATGGTTGTGGAGGATCCGACAGGGGTGGGGATGATCTCTGAAGCGGACAACATGCTGGACTGCAGCAGCTGACCAGCTGTTACCACACTCCTCCCCAAAGAAGATGATGTATGAAGCACCTGATTGCGCACTATTCTCTAGAGCGAGAACCAGACCATCCCAATACCTTCTCACCTAGCATATTTTGGCCTAAGACTTTAGCTTACTTCTTTGCTTTAGAAAAATAAAATAATGTTTTAAGCTCTACTGTTTTTTTTCAATACTGCAAAATTATTTTTTCCAAATGAAATGTTATGTAGGGGGGCGCCTGGGTGGCTCAGTCAGTTAAGCGTCTGTCTTTGGCTCAGGTCATGATCCCAGGGTGCTGGGATGGAGATCCGAGCCCCGCGTTGTCGCGTAGGGCTCCCTGCTCAGGGGGGAGTCTGCTTCTCCCTCTCCCTCTGTCCCTCCTCCCTGCTTGTGTGCTCTCTCTGTCAAATAAATAAAGAAAATCTTAAAAAAAGGAAAAAAGAAATGTTATGTAGGTCGAAATTGCATGAAATAAAATAAGCAAACTGTTCTGCATTGGCCGCCCGGAAGTAACAGAGAATATGCTCATTCTGCAAGACACAGTTTGAAACTTCTGCATTAAATAGGAAGTCTATGCTTCTGGTTCTCCCACAGCAGCCTATTCCTTTTCCTTATCCATTTTCCCAACCTACCATGTGTCTCACATGTGTCCCCAGGATATTAACCCTGGTTCTCCTTTCTATCCCCTTCCTTACATTTTCTAAGTATCACCAAACTTTCTGCAAAGACTTCTTTAAATGTTTCATCATGTCACCTCTCCACCTTCGGTAAGACATTCAAAGTCCTGACATCTTGGGCTTCATTTAATATTTTAGTTTTATTCTTCACTGACCCCTAAATAAAACCTTCAGCTCCTGTTAGTCTTAATCACTTACTACCCGTAAGCAAGACTTGCCAAGACCTACCTGCTCGTCCTGGTGCAGGCTGATCTTCACACTGAAGACACCAGCTTCTCCACCGCAGTCGGCCCTAGACCCACATCAGTCTTTAGAGTCCAACCTGGCCAAGTCTTCAAACTTTGCTACTCTGTGGCATCTTCCATAGACACTCTGTATGCTGATGCTGGTGCATGGCGGGGTGTGTGTGTGTTGGGGACTTGCAGTTGTGAGCTCCTATTCTATGGGGCTTTGCCTGTATGAATCCTGTGCAACCTGGGCTGACAGTCTATCTCTCCAGATCCATTTTGCATTTGCTTCTACCAGGTCCCCGGGGGTAATATCACTGAAGCACTATTTTTGCATTCGTCAGTTGGCTTGGGGTCCATGCCTGGACCACACTGGTAGCATGAGTTTAGACCCCAAGCCCCTGCAAGGTTCCTATTGTTACAGATTCTCACAGGACACATTTTATTTCACCTGATTCCAAGCCAAATTCCTCCTTGTCTTACTCTGCTGGAGGGTTATTTTCCCTCCTTGATTCAATCATTTCATTGAGAGTGTGGCCCCCTGAGTGTCCCAAATTTATGCAGGTCTCAGACCCCCTCTGATCCTTGGTTAACAAAAGCCATGCCTCTAGGTTGGGGAAACCTGCAATCCTGTCCCAGGAGAGATCCAACATTAACTCTAATGTCTACCATGTTGTTTTTCAGTTTCCTCGGTGTTTTTGTTTGTTTGTTTGAAACTTGGGGATTTCCTTTACATTTTTATGAACTCATTTATGCAATTTAAAATATTGAATTTTCTTTTCTTTTCTTTTTTGAGATTTTATTAATTTATTTGACAGAGAGAGAGACAGCATGAAAGGGAACACAAGCAGGGGGAGTGGGCGAGGGAGAAGCAGGCTTCCCGCGGAGCAGGGAGCCCGATGTGGGGCTCAATCCCAGGACCCTGGGACCATGACCTGAGCCCAAGGCAGACGCTTAACGACTGAGCCACCCAGGCGCCCCTATCCAGAATTTTCAAGTGTTTTGTAGTGAGAAGGGGGCAGAGTTCAGGCTCTTAAGTTTGTAGTATGTGTGTGATTGTTTCTTCAACCACAGTATACATTCCCTACATATGTTTCTTTGTATTACAAACATGGCTTCTAAAACTGTGCCAAGCACATATCAAATGATCAACAAGCATTTGACAAATGAATGAAGAAATGAATGGCATTTATGCTATCTCTTTCATAGAAAGATGGCACTGCTTTAGAGTCATGAGGATCAATCCTGACTCTCGCACTAACCAGCTATATCACTTTGGACAAATCACCTCTCTGAACCTGATTTTCTCATGTGCAAACTGGAGACCATCCCCACCTTACATGAGAGTTGAGAGGATTATTATGTATTTCATGCAGTGCCTGGCTAGCACTCAGTTATCCTGTGGGTCCGGAGGACACACACTGAATGTTTTCTACTTAGTGATAAAGGTTAAGTCTGATAATTAAAAAAAACAAAAACAAAAAAACCTTCTGTTATCCATTAGAAAAGTCTTGCCAACACTTGCAGCTCCAGACTGGAAGCAAAGAAATAAATACTTAGGAGCCATCACATGTTTTTTTTTTTTTAATTCCCTCGAAAACCAGATCAATCAAGCGTTTTCAGAGAACTTCAGAGAAGTTAAATAACTTTCTAGGCTTTCCTAGTAAGGCAGAAGGAAGCATTTAAGCCTAGATCTATCTGACTTGTGTCAGATACCATAAGCTAATTAGATGGTAGAGGGGCACATATTACTTATGTCTGCAGCCTCAACTCCAGACAACTTGATTAACTGGTCATGGGAGCATTTATTTGGAAGTAAAGACCAAAGTTGAACCACCCAATCTCCTCTGCCATCCCAAATCTCCACCAATCCCAGGCAGCCTAACCTTCACAAATGTCCAGCTCCCTGAGCCATCCAGCCATGCCAAAGACCTCCAAAGCTGTGATTGAGATGTTGTCTCGGCTTCCACGTTTTTCCAAGATGTTGTCGAGGTGTTTTGCCACCTATGATGGAAGACAAGAGGTCATGGAAGATGAGAAAAATAATAGGGGTCTGTATTTACCTCTAAATCCAGATTAAAAAGAAAGCTACCAGATCAATGTACCATGTATTAACCACACTAGCACGAGAAGATGCATTAGCAAACTGGTTAAGGATAAGGCTTCAGATGCAGTCAGCCCTGGATTTGAATCCTGGCTCTACCACTTATTGGCAGAATGATCCAAGTGAGTTACAGAGCCTTAGTTTCCTTACCTATAAAATGGGTATAAGGATACTCATCCCACAAGGTCACTATAAGGAATAAAATGACATTTAAATAAAATAACATGTGAGATGCTCTTACTACTACCTGACACTTAGTAAGCATTCAATAAATGGTAGCTTATTACCAATAATAATAATAAACATTTAAAGAACTTTGCATACATTAATTCATAATTCTCCAAATTCCTGTGTAATAGAAACCATTACTCTGCTTTTACAAATGGAAAACCCGAGTCACAGAGAGGTCAGGCAACTTGCCTAGGTTCACACAGCTGGTAAGCAGCAGAGCTAGAATGTAAACAAACCTAGAGTTTGCTGGCAGAATCCACAGTACGCTAGGCTGCCTCTCAGGTCTTTCACTGCCATTATCATTATCAGTGTCAATACCATTACATGGTGGTGAAACTGGGGGAGGCAGAGACAGATACAGACAGGAGAAGAAAACCAGAGCTCCACGTTCATTTGCTAGGGGGTCCGCAGACTAAGCCAGGAGACCATAGTGTCGGGGTGAAAATCTGGGCGTGCCCAACCAAGCTTCCCAGAGAGTTCAGAGCCTCTAAAGCTAGGAGGGCACTTAGCTGCCCACAAATGAGATTTACACTCCAAAAAAGATGAGACAGCCTACGGCCATACCACCCTGAACACACCGAAGTTCTTCCGATCTTGGAAGCTAGGCAGGGTCAGGCCTGGTTAGTACCTGGATGGGAGATGCCTAGGAACACTGCGTGCTGTAGGCTTTTAAAAGCAAAAACAAAAAAGATGAAACAGTTCCAAGCTTTGGGAAGACTGCAGAACGGTCCCCAAGTATTTGTGAGTAAATGTATGTTCAGTATTATATGAAGCACCATGTGAGGTTTCCACAGATGTTTAACTAGGAGCTTCAACCTTAGAGGGGAAACGTGCCGTCACGCATTAAAGTTAGTGCTTGGTGAAGATAGGATTCAGCTGGCTTTGAGAATGGGACAATCGATGGTGGACAAGTAAGAATGTTCAGGTGGCACTTGGCGGGTTCCTTCGGAGCTGCCATCTTGCGGGCTTAGGGGAAAAAAAAAAACTGTGGTTCGCAGAGTGGCCTGCTCAAGGCAGCTGTGCCAGGAGAATACCCCACAGCCCATTGCGGGGCAGCCGAGTCACCTGGTCTGAAACAAACCAAATTTCTCACTTCCTTAAGAACATCACTGGGAAACACTAGGGTGAAAGGTTGATTTGGAAATAGCTAGGTTTCTGGCCCTGGAATTTTTCTGACAAGATGGATGCAGGAAAAATAAATTAATCTGTGCAGCAGGGTCAGCTGTGGAATTGTGAAAGAATGCTGGCCTTCGCTGCAGGAAGGGAAAGTGCTCGCAAGCCCTTCAATGAGGACTCCGGGCTCCAGGAAAGGCTGTGTCTTGGCCTCTGCCCCACCCCCTCCCCCGTGTGTCCTTAAACCGGGAGGGGGGTGGGGGCGGGAAGGAGGCCCCTCGGCTAGCTCTTCTGTGCTGCTCTGGACAGCGAATATTCATGTTTACTCTCACGGAGAAATCTTGGTCCTATCTTAGCGTAGAAAGAAATAAGGTTGGAAGTATTTTGTTTCAGTGGAACCGAATCCAGATACAACTTGGGAAATTCGAAAATTCAGCTTGGAGAAAATAGATTAAAATTATACTTAATTATACTTAATTAAAGCAAGAAAATTAGACACTTTGAGAACAACCCCTCCAGTGGTCATTCAATTTGTAAAGAAATAATCACTTTATATTTCCTATGAACATTTGTGTGTCATCAATATTTTTACCTTACCGTTCCAGTACATTGATAACAGCAAAGATTTTACCGATAGACTGTTTAATACTTTCTATGATGCAACACAACAAATTTTGTCTAGAATTAATTAAAAGTTTTACTTATTTGCTCACCAGCATTTTCTGTATCATAAGGTACAATAATACAGAAGTATCGAAGATACAATGATACATGAGTAGTTTTCTTTTATACATTCATTTTTAATTTTGTTGCAGTACTTCCTTGAATTCTTTTTCTTTTTCAAAATGGGCTCATGAGTAGTAAACAGGTATTGGCAGTGTCTTAGACCCCCTGTTAAGTTTTATTTTAAAAATAAACTTTACTTTTTAGAACAGTTTTAGGTTTACAAAAAATAATGATTATATTACACTTTCTATATGCCCTGCACCCAATTTCCTCTATTGTCAACATCTTACCTTAATATGATAACATTTGTTATAATTAATGAACCGATACTGATACATTAATAACTAAACTCCGTATATATTCAGATTTCCTTAGTTTTAACTAATGTCCTTTCCCTAAAAAAAAAAAAAAAAAAAAGCCAAGAAAATCAAAACAAAAAAGGGGTACTTTAGAGTCTAAGAACTAGCCTCCTTTCACTTTAATTGAGAAAGAGCCTAGGAAACGTGGGAAATGTTTCATGTTTAACCAATGTATTTCTCTATGTTAGAATTATATTTTTATTTCGTACTAGTTTCTTAACACTTGGTCTATTCAAACCTGGCACCAGAAAACAGAAAGCATATTCAAGGAAAATGAAAATCAGCTCCTTGCTCTGGAATGAAGATGCCCTCAGAACCATTTACAGAGCCCTACAGCCGGGCTGCTGTGAGCCGAATAATCACAATTCCTGAAGCAAATCCCAGGACCATCATCTGGCAGTGGGTCGGAAGAATGGAACAATAAGTAATTCTCCTACCAGTTACATCTACATTTTCCCCTGGAATCTTCAGTAGAGACCAGAAGCCCCAGAGACAAGAAAGGAAACCCAGAAAGAACAATGAAGGATGTGCTAAGCTAAGGGTTCGGAGAAGCTAACTCATTTCCTTTGGAAAAGTCATTAGTGTGCAAGATAGAAGGTACAATCCCTAAAATGTATCTGCATGACTAACTGAATGGGATTAAAGAAAGAAGATGGCGTCTTGATTTCTCATTCAAATTTAACAAATTACCCATCAGATTATTTGACATGCTCCTGAACCGAAGATCCAGGGTTGAGTGGATACCAAGTTGGATAGGAATAGGTGGACTCCTGTTGAAAGGTTCTCTCAGCTTGCCAAATGTGCTGCTCCCCCAGGGAAGAAAAGACTGGAAGCCACAGCAACCCCACAACCCCACATGCTCCCGACCCCACAGCACAGCTCACTGTGAATGCCAGAGTGAAACTGATAGAAAGCTGAAATTGGACAGATATACCTCATTGGTTCTTATATTTAAACAAGCATCATTTTTTCACTGAGATACAATTTGCATACATTAAAATCGACCCTTCTTAGTGCCCAGTCTGTGACTTTTGCCAAATGTATCCTGTAATCACGTTTCAATCGAAATAGCCCCCCAAAATACTTCCTTAGACCCTTTTGTACACAAACACTCCTCCCTCTCCCCAGCCCCATGGCAGCCACCGATCTGTTTTCTGTTCATACAATTTTACCTTCTCCAGAAAGCCATAAAAATGAAATCATACAGTCCGTAACTTTTAAACCCTGGCTTTTTACACAGCGTCAATGCCCTTGAGATTCATCCCTGTTAGTGTGGATATCTCGGAGGTCATTTCTTTTCTTTTCTTTTCTTTTTTTTTCCTGAGTCTACCAAGTCTGTGTAATCTTTCACCAGTTGAAGAACATTTGGGATTTTTTTGTCCAGTTTGGAGCCAACATTTACATAAAGGTTTTTGTGTGAATATAAGCTTTCACTTCACCTGGTAAATATCTAGAAGTGTGATTGCTGAGTTGTATGGTAAACCTAAGTTTTACTTTATGAGAATCTATGGAACTGTTTTCCCCTTTGGCTGCCCCAGTTTGCATTTCCCCCCACAGTTCCTAAGAGTTTCAGTTGCTTCGCATCCTCGCCAGCAGTTGGTACTGTCAGGGGGTTTGTTTTGTTTTCTAATTTGAGCCATTCTAAGAGCTGTGATACCTCTTTGTGGTTTAATTTACATTTCCTTGATGATAATTAATGACGATGAACATCTTTTCATGCCCTCCTTTGCCATCATCTATCTCCTTTGCTAAAGTGTCTGAATCTTTTGCCCATTTTTTATTCTTTCTTTCTTTATTTTTTTAAAGATTTTTTATTTATTCATTTGTCAGAGAGAGAGAGAGAGAGAGAGCACAAGCAGAGGGAGAAGTAGGCTCCCTGCTGAGCAAGGAGCCCGATGCGGGACTCGATCCCAGGATCCCGGGATCATGACCTGAGCCAAAGGCAGACGCTTAACCGACTGAGCCACGCAGGCGTCCCAACTTTTGCCCATTTTTTAATTGGTTTGTTCATTTTTTTATCATTGAGTTTTGAGACTCTTTTGCATTTTCTGGATACAAATCCTTTATCAGGCATGTGATGTGCAAATATGTTTCCCAGTCTGTGGCTTGTCCTTTCATTCTCTCAGCTGCGTTAAAGAAGGATCTTTTTACTTCAAATTACACTAGGTTATGAAACAGAGTGAACAATTAGTCATAAAAGGGTGTGTGGTTTGTGTTTGCTTTACTCCATTCATGACAGAGACCAGAAGAGTCGGTCAGCATGAATGGTCATGGTTGTTCCCCGTTTAGCGCACAGTCTTGCTCTCATTCCGTCCTAGGATGCAGCACATGCACATGCCCTGGTACCCAGTGGCCACTCCGTAGAGACTACTGAGTGACTGATGAATGGAGTGTGAGGCAACCAGGGGGGGGACAATGCAGATACAGGTAGAGAGGAACTGAACTACAGGTCAGATACAGGTGGGGCCAGAACTGAACCACCAGCGGAAGAATTTTAAACCTTATCCTGTGGGCACTTGGGAAGTACCAAAGGATTTCAAAAAAAGGAAGTAATGGAATAGAATTAGCATTTTTTTGGAACTGTCCTACTGGAGGTAGCATAGGAAATGGACAGGAAGAGGAGTGACACCAGCAGTGAGACTAATGACAAGACTGTTGCAATCTTCCAAGCAGGAGATGATGGGTGACTAAGATACAGACAGAGCGGCAGGGACAGAAAGCAAGGGGCAGATACAAGAGGTATTAAATCGACAGGATATCATTTCACATCCAACATCATGTGGATTTGAAAACCTCTGACCAATACTGTTATGAGAAAGAATGCAGCGATTTGGGGGGGGGGCCCAATATGCATCATATAATTTTTCCTCCTAAACCCCATGCAGACTTATACACACCTCCTCCTAATTAGCCCCCCACTAGTCTTCACAGCCAAGTCTCTTTTCTAAAAAACAAAACGAGAAACCTGTCCATTTGCTTTTTCTACTTCCTCTTCTCCATTTTATGCCTTTTGAACTTGACATGTGAACGAATCACAATTTACTTTGAATCAGAAGCCCAAGTACATTCTACTATAATAACAATATTATTGAAATTAAGTAGGTAATTTAATGGTCCATGTAGGATAGATTCAACACGGATGTATGAAACAAGTAAACCCCTCTTTTTATGCTGCCCAATCAAATCCTATAAGTCACTTCTCCCTGCCCTCATCTGTTCAGTCAACAACTATCCAAAGGCATACAAACATTGACATTTAAAGTGTCAGGACTCAGGACATAGAGTTGGGATGTTGCCTGGCAGACATCCACTTTCACTGGACTCTCCGAGAAAACAACAGAAAGCATCAGGAGGCGGGTATTGCCCATAAATTATCATTTGCTAGGACAGTAGGAAATCTTTAGGGAAACAATTATTATATTCCTAATTTAAGTGCCCTTGAGACAATGCCTTTGGCACCAGTCTTCTTCGGCCACCTATTGTTGATGCCTGGTTCACTATCAAGATAACAACATCTGGGAGGATGTTCTAGTCCTGGCACTGCTATTCATAACTCTGAAAAGTTACCTAATCCCCCAGCCCCGGTGTCTCCATCTACAGATGAGATCGGACTAGAGCTAGATCGTCTTTAAGGTTCCTGATTAAACAAGATTTTGGTTATAAACCTAACTTCGGAGGAAACATCTTCATTTATAACCATTGATCTTTAGTGAATTAGGGCAATAAATGTCTTTCTAAAGACTTAAAAGAGTGAACTCTCCTTTATTGTGCCAATGGAGCAAATCAATACTCTCATCGTTCCATTGACTACAATTAATCATCTGGAACAAAGAAAAAAAATCTGGTGTCTGTTAACAAAGTCCCCCTTTTAAAAGAAATATCCAAATGTATATTCGCATGTTAACCACAGCTAAATGTTTTGCTACATAAAAGTCAAACAAAAGAATTCTGATTATTCTTAAATTCTTTTCAGCCATCATTCCATCCCCATTACTTATTGAAGGAAATTTCCAAAATTCCCTCTAAAAGAAACTTCAACACACACACATATACACACACACACATTTAGAACTCAGAGTAGTATGAACTATGTAACTTTTTTCCCTCACAATACTCTCCAATTAAGAATTATTTTATAGGGCCTGTTCAATTTCCAGACTCTAGAGATGTGATTTCAAGAGACATAATCATTAGACCCAAATCCCATTACAACTATATTAAATACATTTATAAATACAGATAAATAGTTAGGTATAGTGATATACAGATAGTTATGTAGACTTTGTAATAATAAGATTTCACCAGTACTTACCAGACAAAATCCAGGACCTGAACATTTATTTGACCTTAAGATGACATGTAGAAAAAATTTCAGAGTTATCTGTATCATATGGATACACAAAACATGAAAAAAATTTTATAGATTTGTATCTGTTCATTTTTTTCCCCTTTTATTATTTTCAGGTTTCCAACAGTTCTTTAAAATTTTTTCCCAACTCTGAAATTATGTAGGTATTTTAATTTTTTTCCTAATATTTTTATTTGTTTACATTTAAGTCACTGTATTGGGGGCTTGTTTCTGTATACGATGTAACAAAGGAATAACACTTTTTGTCCTGTATGGAAATGGCTAGTTATGCCAGTATTATTTATTACATAAATTATCTTGGGCCCCTGGCTGGCTCCTTCAGGGGAACATGCAACTCTTGATCTTGGGGTTGTGAGTTTGAGTCCCACATTGGGTGTCGAGATTACTTAAAAATAAAATCTTCAAAAATAAATAAATAAATCATCTTTTCCCCACTGAACTGAAATATTACTTCTATGATATATCAAATTGCTATATTTGTTGGACCATTTCTGGATTCCATCCATTGCCACTAACTGATCCAAGGATATTTGCTGCAGTATTGTTTATATTTACAAAACCTGGAAAAAAAAATAGTTTGTCTGTCAATAGAAGAATTGATAAATAAGGAATGGATCATCCATGTCACAGAATATTATTTACCTAGGAAAAAAAGTGAATTGATTTGTAAATATCTGGACAGAAAGCCATGAATATTAAACTTTCTTTAAAAAAAAACAGGTTGAGAATAATTATTTGATAGATAGAAACTTCTATAACTGAATGTATTTGGGGAAAAATGTTTACATCAATTATTTCAGAGATTAATAATGAGGGGAAGAATATTAACTTTATAGGTGTCTGAACTACTTAATTTGTTGAAATAAGCAAGTGTAAGCTTCATGCATATACATATATATCATAAATAAAATGTTATATATTTTATTTTAATTAAAATATTAAAATAAAAATTTATATTTCATGCATCTCCAAAGAGGTTGACAGCATTAGCCCACACTGTCCCATGTTAGAATAGCAATATGGGGGCAGTGCAAATGTCCTGCTGGAATGAGGTACTGATAAAAACAGATCTGGACTGACCCCATGGTTGGAATACTACCAACTAAGGAAACTGGCTTTACCCAGTGCTGCTGGTTTCTAAGAATTTAAAGAATAATTCCTGAAGCAGAGTTGCCTGGTGCAGATCATTCCTGAAAAAGGAACAATCAACAGTGGTTTTATGGTGCTTGGAGTTCTCTGCCCTAGAGTTTATTATTCCCCTCTCCCTAATACTTAAAAAGAGGGATTTGCTCCAGGGTCTGGCCTTCATCCTTTACACCAAATGTATTATTACCAGAAAGAGCAGCTGTTATTCTCAGGTGAACATGAACTCACAAGCACAAACAAATAGATACCTGAGGAGAACTTCTTTCATTGACAAACAGCAAGCCAAACAATACATACAAAGTAAAGCAGCATTGGAAAAAAAACAGACCAAGTATTTAAAATGTGCATATATCTATACATTAGGAAATAGGGATTATATTAGAGTCATAAAGTAAGAATTTAATATCATAAGGAAAAAAGTAGAAAAGTTAAATATAAAATACATAAAAATTGAAATAAGGAACACAACAGATGGAAAAAAATAACAGAAGAAAGAATTAGCAAAATTAGGTAGAGGAACTTTCTAAATAGGCAACAGAAAAGGATAAAGACACATTACAAGAAAAGTTAAGAGATTTAAAAGATAGAATACATGTGAATGTCTAATAAGAATCCAAGAAGGAGAGAAGTTGTTTTAATGAAGAACCGTAAGAATGTGAAGAAATAATGAAGATAAATATACTAGAACCTTTAAAAAACTTTACTCATCAATTAAAAGACAGAGGCTCTAGAAGTGGATTTTAAAAATAAAATTTAAAAATATGTTGGCTACAAGAGAGCTACTTAAAACAAAAAGACAGAAATATTAAAAAATAAAAAATAAACACATGCTAAGAAAGTATGAACCAAAAAAAATTTGATGTAGCTATCTTAGCACTTAGAAAATAAAATTTAAGGGCAAAAAGAATCAGAAAAAGAACGGCAATATATGCTCAAAAAAGGGAAAATGAAAAGAAGATATAACCATCCAAAATATAGGCACCTAACAATACAATCTCAAAATGAATAAAGCAATAACTGACATAACTATAAGGAGAAATACATAAATTAACCATTATAGTTGGAAATTTTAATAGACCACTCTCAGGAACTAATAGGTGAAGCAAAAAGAAAAAAAGAGGTATTGAAGATCAGAACAGTATAGTTAACAAACACAAACTACTTGATATATATAGAACTCCACGTTCAACAAACAGAAAAACACATTCTTTTCATGTACATGTAGAACATTTGCAAAACAAGACCATTTATTAGACCATAAACGTGGCTTCAATAAATTCTATGTCTCCAAACATAATAAAATAAAATTACAATGTATTTCCTTAAAAATACTATATGTATTGAAACCAAAAAGCATATTATAAGTTAATACTATGTTTTGCAACTAAATAACCTTTTAAACAACACTCCATTCAAAAGAAAATTAATAAATATTTAGAATTAAATACTAATGAAGCATTATATGTCAAATTTTGGATGACACAGCTAAAGCAATACTAGAGGGAAATGTATTTATTTATTTCAAGATTTTATTATTTATTTTAGAGAGATATAGAGCATGAGCAGGGGCAGCAGCAGAGGGAGTGGGAGAAGCAGACTCCTGCTGAGCAGGGCTCATTCCCAGGATCCTGAGATCATGACCTGAGCCAAAGGCAGATGCCCAACCAACTGAGCTACCCAGGCGCCCGGGAAATTTATTTATTTATTTATTTATTTATTTATTTATTTATTTATTTATTTTAAAAAATTGTATTTATTTGACAGAGAAAGAGTGCACAAGCAGGGGGAGCGGCAGGCAAAGGGAGAGGGAGAAGCAGGCTCCCCACTGAGCAGGGAGCCCAATGTGGGGCTCAATCCCAGGACCCTGGGATCGTGACCCAAGCCAAAGGCAGACGCTTAACCAACCGAGCCACCCAGGTGTCCCAGAAATTTATATTTTTGAACACATTTATCAGAAAACAAGAAAGATTATAAGCAAGTAAGATAGGAATGCAACTCAAAAAATTGGAGAAAGTATAACAGAACAAATTCAAAAAAGCAAGAAGAAAGTGTAACCTTGATTCCAATATCAGATAAGGACATGCTAAGAAAAGAAAAATTAGGGGCGCCTGGGTAGCTCAGTTGGTTAAGCCTCGAACTCTGGGTTTTGGCTGCGGTCATGATCTCAGGGTCCTGAAATCAAGCCCCACGTTGGGCTCTGTGCTCAGTGAGGAGTCTACTTGTCCCTCTCCCTCTGTTCCTCCCCCCACCTGGAATAAATAAATTTTAACAATCTAAAAAAGAAAAAAAAAAAGTATAGGCCTCTCTCACTTACGAATGTAGAAGTAAAATATTTATTTATTTTAGAGAGTGCGAGCAGGGAGAGAAGCAGAGGGAGAGGGAGAGAGAATCTGAAGCAGACTCTGTGCTAAGCACAGAGCCTGATGTGGGGCTCGATCTCATAACCGGGAGATCATGACCTGAGCTGAAACCAAGAATCAGACGCTTAACTTCATGAACCCTCTCTGGAAAGTTTAAACTCTAGTAAAGGAGGTACAAAATGATCTGAATTAATGGGGAGCTATTCCTTGCTCTTGGGTGAATTGCCTGAATTCTTCTCCAAATTAAGGATTCAGTGTAATTCCAATTGGACTTTTTTAGGAATTCAGTAAGCTTATTCAAAAAATTTATATGGAAGAAGTAACCACAAAAATGTCTACCTGGCTTTATAAGAGATTGAAGAAGAGGACTTAGTCTAACATATATTGAATATGTGTTCGGATACACTGAAATGCCATTATGATAAATGCAGTGTAATGCATGCATGAACTAACTGACCCATAGGACAGAATTAGAGACCTCAGAGATAAACAGACACATGCGTGGGGACTTAACATTTGATAAAGTTGGCACCACAAATCCATGGTGAAGGTCTGAGTGTTCAGTAGATGCCTGGGGAAGACTTGCTCACCATAAGGAGAAAAAACAACACTCAATCCTCACCTAACACCAGAAAAAATGTGGCCTCAAAATGGATGACAAACCTAGGTATGAAAGGAAAAACTATGAAGTCGACAGAAGAAAGTATGGGAGGAAATCTTTGTGACCCAGAGGCAGAGACCTCCTTAAACAAAACTTCAAAAACATGAGCTGTTAGGCAACAACAGAAAAATTAAATTTAATTATATCAAAATTAGGGATTTCTGTTCAACAAAAGGTAGTAATTAAAAGGAAGATAAAATAGAAGATATTTGCATTGTCTAAAGCCAACAAAGGGTAAGTATCTATATATGCGAGAGATGATAGAAGTGAGGAATGTGGATAAAAGGAAGAATCAGATAATAAGAGATAGGCCTGCCACAAACTGCTGGTGAAAATATGACATGATCTTAGAATCATGGTTAACCTCATTCGGCATCTGAGATCCATGGGGAAAAAAATACAGTTCACCAAATCTGAGGCACATTTTTTTAAAGATTTTATTTATTTATTTGACAGAGAGAGCCACAGCGAGAGAGGGAACACAAGCAGGGGGAGTGGCAGAGGGAGAAGCAGGCTTGCTGCCGAGCAGGGAGCCCGACACAGGGCTCGATCCCAGGATCCAGGGATCATGACCTGAACCCAAGGCAGATGCTTAACGGCTGAGCCACCCAGGCGCCCCGAGACACTTTTTAATTGTAAGATGTCCCATTATTTTATGTCACTAAGAAAAATTACCAACTAAACTATAACAGAATGCTTTCTTATCGTGTAAATTTTAATATTATACTTTTGCCAGTGCTTTTAGACTTAGTTGGAAAGATTTTTAAAATGGTATCTTTGACTTCTATAAAAAGAAAGAAAATATAAATGAAATAAATTATTAAGGTATACCTAAAACTCCTTCATATATACTCAGAATCCAATTACTTTCTAATTCAGACTCATCACTGCCCATGCCATGTAGTTCCGTCCTCATCAAGAGCGTTCATGATGCAACTTTTCTTAGAAGAGCAAATGAAATTGCTGACATCTGTCACCAAAAAGTGGCAACTTCATATGGCTCAACCTGATAAAAATGGTTCTGAATTACCGTTGGAAACATCAAGAGATTGCAGTTGTTCCGTCATGTCTCCAAGAATACCACCCCAAGTCACTCATGTACAAGCAAGGAAAATACTTGTTGCAACTACCCAGCTGACCAAGAGCAATTGAAAGATGTCCTGTGTGGGGCGCCTGGGTGGCTCAGTCGTTAAGCGTCTGCCTTCCGCTCAGGTCATGATCCCAGGGTCCTGGGATCGAGCCCCGCATCGGGCTCCCTGCTCCGTGGGAAGCCTCTTTCTCCCTCTCCCTCTCCCCCTGTTTGTGATCCTGCTCTCACTGTGTCTCTCTCTGAGAAAGAAAGAAAGAAAGAAAAAGAAAGAAAGTCCTGCGGATTATGAGTGGGGTTCTAATTTCAGAAGTGTTTTGTTTTTTTTTTAAGATTTTATTTATTTATTTGACACACAGAGAGAGAGAGCACAAGCAGCGGGAGTGGCAGGCAGAGAGAAACGGCTCCCCACCGAGCAAAGCACCCGATGCAGGACTCATGACCTGAGCCGAAGGCAGACACTTAACGACTGAGCCACCCAGGCGCCCTAATTTCAGAAGTGTTAAATGGAGAAGGGGGTCTATCTTAAAACTGATGAATACAGTAAAATGTTAATAATCAATAGAAATAATCAATAGAAATAATAAAAACTAAATGAATCGATAATAATAATAAAGTGGTTTTGAAGCATTCAGTGGAAGTTTTAAGTGTGGTGGATGCTGTCACTTCCTCACCCGTGACTCCCTGCACTCTGCTTTCCAGCACGTGCCTCCTGCTGTATCCTGCACTCAGTCCGTGCCTGCTCACAGGTGAGGCCAGACTGTGGGGACCTAACACCCCCGGGAGCAGCTGTCAGCCAACAGTGGATGGGAGTCAGAGGGTAAGTACCTCAGCTTCCTTGACCTTCAAGGGAGGAGCTCTTCGGCTGGTTCCTCATCATCTCCCAGAGTTTGTGGGGGGTGAGGGCCCCTTGCCCCCAGTAGTAGCTGGTTCAGACACACCTTAGAGTGGCTTCCTTCTCTTCCCTTTGCTCCTTCTCCATGTTCTGACTTATGCTTCCTGTGATTGCCTCCCAAATAAACCACTTGGACGCAAATCCTTGTTTCAGGGTCCATTTCTGGGGAGGTACAACCTAAGACAGTGAGCAAATCTTATCCAGGAAACTTGTAGCATTTGGCCATCATCTGACACAAGAAAATCATGAGCTTCCCTCCCCAACCCTCACCAAGAGAACGTCTTGCTGCCTCCCACCTTCTCCCTGCGGTCTATGCCCACTCCTCTTTTTGACTTCTCAGCTTCCCCCTCTCCTTCCCATTTCGCCTCCCCTACCTTCCGATCCCTCCTCATATAAACTCGACTTTGCTTCCTTTCCCTCTAGTGCTTCCAAGAACCAAAGAATCCCTCACTGTGGGATGCAATGAGCAAAAAAATTCTCCATATAGAGTTGGACCCTGGGTGAGAGAGAAGAGGTGTGTTCACAAATTTTTAAAAAATCATTAAATTTAATTAAAGAATATTAAGTGAACAAGCAATTTTATACCTAAGACATTCATGCTTAGTGGTCAGCATGCATCAGAGATGCTCAGACTGTCTCAGAATACAGGAAATGCTTGCATGTAGCCTGCTAGCCAACAAATCTCCTTCAGTGGCCAGGTAGAATTATCCCAAGGTACAGAGCTATGAAGATGTCAAAAGGCAATGGTGAGAAATACAAATGGCCAACAAGCATATGAGAAGATATTCAACATCATTAATCATTAAGGAAATGCCAATCAAAACCACAGTATGGTACGGGCTTAGTCACCTCCAGCTAGTGTAACAAAATATTTCACACTGGGTGGTTTATCAACAACAAATATTCATTTCACACTGTTCTAGAGCCTGGAAGTCCAAAAATCAGGGTGCCAGCCAAGTCAGGTTTTGGTGAGGGTCATTGTCTAGGCTGCAGACGGCTGCTTTCCCAGTGTATCTGTATAGGGTGGAAAGAACAAGCTAGCTTTCTGGACTCTTCTTACGAGGACCCGGGTCCCATTCACAAGGGCTTCACGCTCATAACCCAATTACCTCTCAAAGGCCCCCTCTCCAAATACCATCACACTCGGATTAGGCTTTCAACATATGAATCAGGAAGGTGGACAAATACTCAATTGCAGGTATTCTTTTCACATTCATTAGGATGGCAACTATATAACAAAAAAAGAACAGAAAATAAGCAAGTGTTGTAAGGATGTGGAGAAATTGGAACAACTGTGCACTGTTGGCAAAATTGTGAAATGGTGGAGTTGCTATAGAAAACACCGTGTTTGTTCCTCAAAAAAGTAAAAAAAGAACTACAGTATGATCTAGCAGTCCCACTTCTGGATACTCAAAATAATTGCAAACAGGGACTAGGACAGATATTTTTTTTGTTTTGTTTTGTTTTTTAAAGATTTTATTTATTTGACAGAGAGAGACACAGCAAGAGCAGGAACACAAGCAGTGGGAGTGGGAGAGGGAGAAGCAGGCTTCGCGCCAAGCAGGGACCCCAATATGGGGCTCGAACCCAGGACCCTGGGATCATGACCTGAGTTGAAGGCAGACGCCCAACGACTGAGCCACCCAGGCACCCAGGACAGATATTTTGTACGTGTGTGTTCATAGCAGCCTTATTCACAATAGCTGAAACATGGAAGCAACACAGTTGGAGAAATGAAATACGGTGTATTCATACAATGAAATATTATTCCGCCTTAAAGAGAATGGAAATCCCATCACCTGCCACAACATGGATGCACATTGAGACATTATGCTCACTGAAATAAGGCAGTCACAGAAGGACAAATACTGCGTGACTCCATGTATATGAGGTATCTAAAATAGTCAAACTCATTGAAACAGAGTCCAGTGGTGTTAACCAGGGGCCAGTGGGGAGAGAGAGATCAGGAGCTATTGGTTATTGGATCTAGAGTTTCAGATTTGCAAAATGAAAAAGTCTGGAGATTGGTTGCACACTGTTGTGTGTTATACTTAACATTACTGAGCTGTATACTTAAAAATGGTTAAGATGGTAAATGTTATGCTATCTGTATTTCACCACAATTTAAAATAAAAATAAAAAAGCAGGGCACCTGGGTGGCTCAGTTGGTTAGGCGTCTGTCTGCCTTTGGCTCAGGTCATGATCCTGGGGTCCTGGGATCGAGTCCCACGAGTCCCTCTGCTGCTCTCTCTCTCATGAATAAATACCTAAAATCTTAAAAAAAAAGAAAGAAAGAAGGAAAGAAATGGCACCTTTTGAACTGGGAGCTGGGGGGACCAGTAGGGCAGTGGGGGGGTCCTAAAAAGTTAAAAACACCTCTTAACCTCTACTCTCAATTCTGCCTCAGTATTAATAAATAGAAAAATATATGAAATGAACCACTGAGATGGTCCATGAGCAAGCTCCAGGCCAACATTCGGCTTCAGCATAAAGCAGTAACGAACACGCTACAAAAGCTCTTGTGAGCAGGGATTATTTCTTATCCCTGTTTTATGCTCCCTGCAGCTCTGATTATTTATGCACAATTATGGGTGAATAAAGGTAATATGGACTAGTTTGCTTTTTTTCTCTTTTTCTAACAGAAGAGAAAAAACTCATAGAAAGGGGGACTATGTCAAACATATTTGGTTAGAAATCTCTTATTAAAAAAAAAAAAAACACTAAAGCAAATACCTTTTTTGTTATAATGATCCAGTAATATAAAAGGACTCAAAATTAAAAGCACACAATGGCTTATTGCTGTGCCCGAACCAAAGGTAGTAATGTTTATTGAATTATTAAAGAAGTACTTATGATAACCTACAATATTAGAGCTGTGTCTGTGAAGCCTAATGTATTGTTCTCAGGGGACTGCCCCAGAGGCCCACCCTCACCACCTTTTTGCGGCACAAATGGATTTGACTACACAGATGAGGTTGTCCACCAGCGCCATATTTAACAACAGAACATGGATTTATTCCCAAAATTTTATTAAAAAAAAAATAAAACAAACACCTTTGCATTTCCATCCCACCAGGGACTAGAGTTTTAATGAACACACGAAGCAACTAGGTGACATCTTTATCAGCCCTCATAAACCTTGATTGAACACACAGCGATAAGGCCTGTTTAAACTATCCTCCTGATAACAGGCCTGGAGTCAGCACCGGCCTTAGCAACCAGCCACGGAAAAGAGGCCTCTCCAAAACCCTGAGTTCAGGCCCGCTAGGCCTAGGGAAGCTGCAAAAAATCCAAAGCTCCAGGCAGCTGGTTTATTTGGGGGGTGACAGCAGGATGATGGGTAGGTGGGTGCAGGCCGGTCCCCCGGGTTTTCTTAGACGGAGACTCTCCCAAACGAGCTTTGGCACCTGGGAGTGAGGAGGAGCCTGGAGAGAAAAGGGTGCTTTAAGGCCTAGTGACCTTTAGCATTTACATCTGCAAACACAGAGCACTCCAGAGGGGCGGTTTTAAAGGATTTGGGAATGGCCCGCTCTGGTTTTCTTTCCACCAGCGTCATAAATGAGTGAAAGGTACAGACATCTGAAAAGAGCTGGGAGCCACGGGACTTTTCTAATAAGCTCTAAGTCTCATCCCTACAGCCCTTTGCTTTTATGCTCTAGCACCTCGGATCACTCACTTGCTGCTTGGAATCCCACCCCCTCGCCCTCCAGCCTTTTCCGTCCAGAGCCCACAGCGCCCCCCACAGGCTGCGGCGGCTAGCGCTGTCGGTGGGAGAAGCTACGTTCTGCGAACCCCGCGGTGGGCTTGTCCCAGCAGCCTCACCCAGAGGACATTCACCCCACCCCTCGCCCCCCGGAGGCAGGCTGAAGACCCCACTCCCCACCCTCACCCCCGGCAGCCGTGGAAAGTGCTCTGGATCTCGGGAGCCATGGCCCCTGGTTCTAGCCCCAGCCCTCTCTGACCACCTGGCACTCCTTGGGTATGGCTTGTAACTTTCCCGTGTCTCGCTTTCTTCAACTGAAAGCAGAGACAGTTGGACAAAAAGGTCTTTCAGAAATCTTTCAGGCCCACAATGAAATGATTCCATTAAGAAGCATTTTCCATATTCCCCTAAGCTCCCTCTCCCCCAATTTTTTGATAACATTTAATCACCACAGTGGATTATCTTATAGGTCAGGACACAAAGTATGCACTAGGTCATTTCCTACACCACCAAGATATCAGTTTTCACAATATGCTCCAACACATGGATGACAATAAAATTTCCCCTCTTCCTCCCCGCCCCCCACATTAGACTTGCCTCCACTGAGGGCAAAGTCAGCCCCGGGAAAATGCCTTCCTGAAGGTCAGTAACTAGAGCTTTGGCAGAACAGTAGTGGAAGGAAGTTGTACCAGCTGGTAAATTCCGCTGTCCTATGGAAAACACCTGGCCTGTCTGTGTTCCGGAACTTGTCTCTTCGGATGCGTTTGCAAAGGAACTCAAGCTCTTTTGACCCAGGAGGTAAATAGGAAGAAGATCATCTCTAGGGAACCTGGGTTTAATACACTGTCTTTGGAGGTATACCTGCTCGTGTTCCTGGCCAGCAATTTCTCTTGAACGTTTACATGGAATTTTCTATTTGTAAAGTGGTTTCCCATTACTTTGCCTTAAATCTAATCCCCACAACAACAGTATGGTTAATATTATTTGTGATTTTTTTTATATAAAGAAGGGATTTTATGCATAGGGAGAGAGAAAAAGCAAGCAAGGTGACAAACCTAAATACTGAGGCAAATATTTTGGTTTTATGGGTGATAATCTTACACGCATCAGTACACTGTATGTATTTTCCAAACCCAAAAGTAGCACGTGAAATGTGCTGACCATGGATGTGCTTTTCAGGAAGATGAGGCAGGAGAGCTGAAACTCCAACTGCCTGGGGCAATTCCCTGTAGTCCCCAAACCTGTAGGAGATCCTGGGATCCATTCCACAGAGCAGAGATGCCGAGGCCGTCAGCAGAGGCCATCAGCACACTCCTGTACTGAGTCATCATAATATTCATGCATCAAAAGGGAAAAGAAGTAGACCTCAACGGAGTACCAATTAATCTATACTATTTCCTTATATACTTCCTTGCATTCAGAAAGCCTGCCCCCCCCTTTTTTTTAACCATTTCTAGATTTAGGATGCTGATATAATTTATCATCCAAACCAGGAATTTGAAAAGAGGTACCATATTAATAATTACAACTGGCATCAGCTAGGACTGGCTCAGGCAAGTAGGACATCTGTTTACCCTACGTACACACCTGGGACACTATTCCTATCCCTTAGAAGCCATGCCTCCCCACAACTCAGCCTAGATTATTTTATCAGATTTTCCTCTGGTCTATGAAAATATGTCCAGGTCTGGACAATTATAATTTTTATTTATTCCTTCCTTCAGCAAATATTACTGATCTCCTACTATGTGGGAGGCAATGAGGTATCTGCTGGTCCCCTCCAGGAGCTGGTAGGATAGTGGTACATAGACCAGGACTAGAGCCCTGGCTTCCCCTTACACACAGCACCTGGCTTTTCTGAGCCTCAGGTGTCCTCCTCCATCAAATGGTGATAATAAGGTACCACGTAGGATTGTCTTGAAGGTTAAATGAGTCCACGTATGTTAAGTGCCTGGCCCGGAGGAAGTACTATGGAAGTACACCTATTTCTGACTTAGGCACTTCATTTATAGTGAATTTTCTCACTATAGATGTAGCTAAGTCCACAAAACACTCATTCATTCAGCTCACTAAGTGACCACCAGATGAGGACACTAAGGAAAACACAAGAAACCGTAAACAATGTAAATCTCTGTGTCTTGGGACTTTTCCAGTGAATGGAGGAGAGAAGACATTCACAAATGGAAATGAAACGAACCCCATGAGTATTTTTAAAAACCTGTGCTTAATAATTCTGACTACACATTAGAATCATATGAAAAGCTCTTGAGAAAAAGCAGGGACTCTACCACTTAACAGCTAAGTGAGATGCTCTAGGGGTAAAGCAAATAATGCTGAACATTGATAAAAGTAGTGTTTCACCTGTCAGTGAATGGTCCATGACTAAGCTGTGAAGCCTTTGCCATAGTCAGTAAGAGACTATCGGTTAAGATCTTTTGAGTGTTTACTGTGTGCCCGGTACCGTACCAAGAGCTCCGTGGGCTGGTTTGGTCCAAGACGGCCTCGGCCTCGTGCACGAAGAGTTTGGGCTGGGACTGTGAAAGATAGGAAGAAGCAGGGCTTTTTGGGATGCAAAGGAGAGAGTTTCGGCACTACAGGAGGAGTGTGCATTTTTGAACTGAGGACAAATAGAAGAATGAACAAATTTCAAAGTAAAGCAAGTGGTTTTATTTTCTGTGTAGTCCACATGTCCTCTGTAGGTATTACTGAAAGAGAACACTCATCCAAAAAATCTTAAACTGCAAAATGTATGGCTTCCACAGGCATAAAGCAGTGGCCAACTTATATTCTGTCTTCATGGGGCTTTGTGTGACTGACTACATTCATAACACAGCTACAGAGGGACTCCATGGAAAATAAAACAAGAGTAGATCTGAGTAAATTCCTTCCACTTTGCCCTTCCTATCTCCTGACCTCTGCTCTCTTCCCTACAAAACCAGCAGTGAGTTCTCAGGGATCAGCCTGGAAGCAGCACTTTGGAATCTTAAATTTGACTTTTGGATAAACAAAAATAAAAGAAGCAACAATCAGAGAGAGACAGAGAGACAAAGAGAGAGAGAGAGAGGATTAGATTTTAAGTTATAAAAATAAAATGAAAGCGTGGCCTCATACAATGCAGACTCTCTGTAAGAGGACTTATATGAACTAGGGTGTTAGTTAGAAATGGAACAACTGTGAAAAAGCCAAGATTACGCAGACAGGAAATAAACCCATCGTGTCACACCATAGGATTTTAAAGATAAAGATTCTTTATTGAGCTTTATTCCAGAAAAACCCAAACCCCCCTCCCCGCCCCCTCTCCCCTCCGCCCAGGGCTGCGTTAAACAGGTAGGCCTTTCTTGATTTGTTGGACAACAACTTTTCCAGGTCCTACAATGTGTAAGACCCTAATGAAGGCAAAGGGCAGAGGGGAGGGGCCAGCATCGGCCCCCCTGGGAGACACTCTTTCAATTAAGGATTTGCATTTCTTCTACCACCTTCTGCTGCAGTCTGTATTTTTTCCCCCTATCATCTCACTTTGATTAAAGTATTCGGGGTAATCCTCTGGCAGGACAATCCTTCATTTATTGTGCAAAGTCTGTGCTAATTCATAGATCATCCTGACGCCTCTATTAATAACTAACTCTGGAATTTCACATCATAGACAACGTCTCTACATGATCCTCCCTTAAGTAACCTTATGAATTAATTATTACCAGCATCACCATTTTACCTATAAGAAGACTAAGGGTCAGAGCTTAAGTGGATAACTGAAGGCCACTGGTAAATTTGGCACAAAGTTTCCATTCTAAATCCCGTTATTCTACCTCTTTGGGGCAGTATTCAATTTTCTCACTCACATTGGGGTGAGCAGGACGGAGAGAGAAGCCATGGTTCAGAAAGTTCGTTTTGTTACCATTTGTTGGCTTCTGCTGACATCTCTAACAGTGGGGCTCACAACTTGGAGGCATCGGAAAAACTCTATCTGTACGTTCATGCTTTCATTCTGTCCTTTCTTAGCAGGGAGGATTGTGTTGGCTCCGCTAATCTCTAATACTCAAGCCTCCCGGGGTGGACCCTGCAGAGGGGACCCCTCACCTCTCCCCACACAATGATGAATTGTCCCAAAAGTGCAATGGACCAACTGCAGGAGCCAAAAGAACAAAACCCAGCAAATTTAGAATCCTGCAACAATAACAAAAAAAGCAAACTCCAAGTATTATCAAGGGTCAGGCCCAAGCATGGAGACACTCTGGACTCTTTGGTGTGTTGGGATTCCCAATGAGACCTTCAGCCGTCCTCGCTGGCTTTTCAGTCTGTAATGTCTTGCAGATTTCAGGGCTGGCTTCTGACAGTTCTGACATATCTGAACTAAGGCTAACCTCAGCTAGTTACTTGAAAGCCTGATAAGTTATACTGTACCTGTCAAAGCCCGTCTCCTCTGAGACTCTCTCCCCTCTCCGATGGGACAACAACAACAGGAAAAAAAAGGAAAAAAGAAGAAGAAGAAAATGTATCTTCTTCCTTTGACTGGCATAACCCCTTCTGCATAAATTGCTATTATGTTATTCCAAATCCTAATTCAAAACCAAAAGAATATATAGACCACTTAGTTGAGGAGAAAACATATCTCAATTTCCTCCAATTTTATAAGAGCTGTTGGCCTCTCTTGGAACATAAATTCCGTCTTTGAGCCGGGTAGGAGAGAGCAGAAGCAATGTCGTCGTCAAGAAATAAAGACATATCAGTTTGCCCCTCCAAAACTTCAACAAGTTTCTCTCTAATGTTCCCCGAGTGGAAGTCATTCCTGCTTATTGTCACTCTGTCATCCACAAGAGATAACCTTGAACGCTCACTCCAGTCCCAAACACCATTCTCATGGTTATGCCCATCTGTAGCCTGAGTCAGTGCCTAGTGAGGAACCTAGATGGCATCATGTGGAATCTTTCTGGGAGGGCGCTGGACGAAAGAAAGAACCCACTTCTCCACTCACCTGTTCCCCAGTTCTGACTAGTGAGGAGATTTTATTTTAGATTACAGAACAGGTAGGAATTTAAGGACTTTTCCGATCCAGTAGGCATTACAACAAGCAGTCATTAGTCAGATCAGCAAAGGCTTGGAAAATGAATGCGCGTCATGAAAAAAACTGAAATCATAAACAATTTCTACTCTTTGCTAACTCTTTGCTGTCATAAGGCTTTGAAAAGATACTTTGTTTTTGTCACAATTCCTTACCTACAAAAAGAAGGGAAGCTTATAGCCTTCTTTCAAGAGTACTGAAACAGGAAGGAATTTTATTTTTTTAAAGATTTTATTTATTTATTTGACAGAGAGAGAGAGACACAGTGAGAGAGGGAACACAAGCAGGGGGAGTGGGAAAGGGAGAAGCAGGCTTCCCGCCAAGCAGGGAGCCCGATGCGGGGCTCAATCCCAGGACCCCGGGATCATGACCTGAGCCGAAGGCAGATGCTTAACGACTGAGCCACCCAGGTGCCCCAGGAAGGAATTTTAAAACACTACCACAATGTAAGAATTGCATAAATGTCACATAACAAATGAGACTGCGAATTATTTCTTCCTCAGCAAATAGAATTGCACCAGCTAAGCAAATACAATTACAAAAAGAAACTTGTGAGGAGCGCTTTCAAGTTAGGTCAGCACGAATATATGGATGTGCCCGGAACATGGGGCTACAGAAGACATCCCTGCCCTCTGGAAGCTTCGACTCAAGAGACCTCATTTTCATAATGATATTTTATGTTTCTTACATGAATATAGTCTCATTTTAAAATTTAAACAGAAAAGCTTTTTAAAGCACCCCGTTTCACCGTCTCCTACCCCCACTCCCACCCCTATTCCCCACCAGGCCCATCTCTCTTCCCAAAGGTACCTCCTATGAGCTATTTGCTGTGTGTCCTGCTGGGCCACCTTCAGGGCACATGTGTGTGTGTGTGTGTGTGTGTGTGTAGCTCCAGCCTTTTAAATACACAGTTTATTACTCAAGGATCAAGGTATTTGACCTGAGGCACTTAAATATTAATGGGAACCTCTGGATAAAAATTTAATCTCTGCAGCTGGCTTGTGCCCTTTACACAGTAGAAGCTAACTCTGGGGTAATTACAAAAGAAATCAGTACTATAGTTAACTCTCAATTATCCGGGGACTCATTTTCCAGACTGGGAACTCCTGAGGCGTCCCGGCTTTTGCAAGCCTACTTGGGGACACACTGCTTGGCTATTTTACCTCTTATCAGCTCCTCACCCGGAAAGCAAACTGGCTAGATTCAAGAGACTCCAACTATAATCATCTTTATTTGTTACCCCTTTCATTGGTGCATTCAAAAGCAGAGAATTTGGAAATTATGTTTTCTCTGTCTAAAATAAGATTTAGGTTTATCTGCAAATTCTACTTACTCACACCCCACAGCGCCTTCCTCCACTGCCCACAAACACCACAGATGATCAAGATTTGGCTTTGGCTGAGATTTATAGGGGAACATATCTGGATTTCCCTCTCTGCCCTGGTCTGCTAATGTCCAGTTGGCTGATGTTCAGGGCAAGATGCCAGGCCTATATTTTGGGGAAGGATCATCCAGAGAGATAGAGGCGGATGTGATTTGGCAGCTCTGTGAGATCTGGCATGTGATTTTACGTGCTGTGGTGTTATGTTTCTTAAACTCAGTACATGCATTTAGAAGGCTGTTCATCATCATCACAGAATATCCAGGCAGCACCTACTTGGCACCAGAAGCAACTCCGAATGTCTTTTTAAAATAATATTTTAGTGAGAGGCCCAGGAAAGGCATAATGGAGTGGCACTGCTTGGTACTAATATGTTATGCTGATACTGGCATTTTATGGGAAATTAGGATATGTTCCTGTTTATACAGTCAGAAGGAATTCTGGAAAAAACATAAGATACATTTTATAATTGTCTTTAATTTACTCAGTGATGACAATGGCAAGCACATATTTTGAAATAAATATTTCTTGGGCTAATAAAAATGAAGATGAGAAAAGAAATCAATATTAGAAGATTGCCTTCAGTCTTTGCCTTTCTCATTTTCTTGTATAATTCACATATGAATAATAATAATTTTTTTTTTGAGAGAGAGAGAGAGAAAGAGCATGCGGGGGTGGGGGAAAGGCAGAGGGAAAGGGAGAGGGAGAATCTTAAGCAGAGTCCGCACTGAGGGTGGAACCCGACGGGGGCGGGGGGGTGCGGCTCAGTCTCATGACCCTGAGATCATGACCCGAGCCAAAAATCGAGAGTCCAATGCTTACCCGACTGAGCCGCCCAGGCACCCTAAGGAAGAAGTTTTGACCTTCTCTTCTGAGCGAAGCTGTCTTGCCTACTGCTTACAAAACTTTCCAGGAATATTTTCCACTCGAGACTGGGATTTCTGATTTGTGATATTCTGGCAGCAGGTTTTGGGAAGAGGTATCTCCATACGGTATGGTGAAACCCCAGTGCTTCGTGTAGCCAAATATGTTATTGTGTTGCTGTCATCAGAACAGATGCCCATGAATCACTCAAGAGAATAATGGGGTCCCACATAGTTTTAAAAGGATCCAACTGAGCTCAGTTTTGTCAAAAGAAGTCAGCAAAAATAGAGCAAGTGTGGCTCCTTGTCCCTTAAAATCATCAAGTAGTTTACAGGGTTCGAGATACATCAACGGAACGTACGATTCATCTGAGCTTTGGACAAGAAGTTGGGTTAAGAAAAGTAAAAAGTTGACACCGAGCTGTCGGGAAATCGCCTTGCAGGGGGCTGAATTTCCTCCCGGGTCAAAAGAAGTGGGGGGCAAATGACCTCGAAGGCCTCTTCAGTTCAAGAATTTGCGGGCTGCCAGCAGGATTTTCCTTACTTGGCCTTTTTCCCAGCAATAAAGTGATTAGAAGATTAGGAGGGGAGAAGGGCGAGTGAATGAGACTTCAGCGTGTTTTGGAGAAAATGGTTCGCTTTACCCCGTATCTTGTCCTCACACTGAGCCCAGCATCGCTCACAGGAGTTGCTTTGAGGACATAGAAGCAAGGCCGGCATGAGTCACCCTGTGTGTGAGTCTGTAGCATTTTAACCAACTGGTAACTATTTTCCCTTCTCCATCAATATCTAAGTTACTAAGAAAATAATTTCTTTGACTAAAAAATAATCATAGGTATCTCTCACACTGTTGTGGGATTAAACAAAATACTAACAATTGTTAAACCCGTAATAGGGCGATTGGCTATAGGAAACAATAGATGTTGCTTAGTTATTGGTCGCATTGGTGACAGTTCCCTTTTGTATATTCTCTTTAATTTATGAAGCAATTTCACTTAACCGAATCTTTCAACACATACTTAATGAATGCCTACTATGATGTGCCAGACACGTTTATGAACACTGAGAATCCGATAGCGACCAGGAGGGTCAAAGGCCCTACCCTCAGAATTTATGTTCTGGTTGGGGGAGAAAAATAGTAAACAAGAAAATATGATAGGGTGAGGGGACCAGAGTAAGTAGGGCTGGGGGTCTGTTATACGATACAGAGTCATCTAGAAAGGCCTCTCTAGTAAAGAGACATTTGAACAGATGCCTAAAAGAAGTGGGGGGTGAGCTCTGTGAATATTCATGAGAAGGGCATTCTAGAGGGAGGGACCAGCAAATGCTAAGGCCCTGGGGTAAAAAGGTGTTTGAAACTTTCAATAAAGAGAGAGGAGTCCCATGTGCTGCCGCCAGGGGGCGGGGTGGGGTTAGTGATGAGAGGAAGGGTGCATTAGGCCTGCAGCATGGAAGGATGCTGTTGTTGGTTTTTGGTTTGCGCGAGGTGCGAAGCTTTTGGAGGGTCCTGAGCACCGAGACATTAAAAAGATCATGCCTGTGGTAATGTGAAGAATAGGCTGAAATGGGGCAGCAGTAGACGTCAGACACGTAAAAACTTGTCAGAACCCGACAGGAGGGCGTGGCTTTGCCCAGGTTAGCAGTAGACGCAGAAAGAAGCAGTCAGATTCAATCTTAAGGTACAGCCAACAGGATTTGCTGAAAGGTTGGAGTTAAGGAAGGACAAAAGGAAAAAATCAATCAAGGATGACTGACACTGAGCTTTTGGATCTGGCCATGGGAAGGGAGAGTTGCCTTGTATTGACATGGGAAAGACAATTACTCAAACCTCCCCTGTCAGGCAGGTATCATGAATATGCCCATTTTACAGATCAGGAAGATGAGACACTGAGAGATTACTCAGATAAAGGGATCCTCATTGACTGAAGACATAGATAAGGACCCAGCAAATGGCAAAGCCTCATAAGCTCAGACTTTAAATTAAATTAGTAAAGTAAAAAATTTTAAGTCAGATAATGCTCCTTTATTTCTGAAAATTACCCATTGGAGTTGGATGCCCACCCTGTGCCAGGAGGGGAGATAAGTTCCTGGAAGTCTTGGCACTTCCAGTTCTCTGGACAAGACTACTCTTCAGTCATAGAAAAGGAGTAAACAGAGCTCCTTCCTAAAAGTACCAAACCTGCTACTGGGTCCCCATACAAGTCCCATCATTAGGATAAGAGAGAACAAAGTTTAGTAGCTGTGGAGCTTGGAGTAGGGGCAAATTTAGACAATGCAGGGGTTTGTCTGGACAAGGACATCTACAGGGACAGGATTTTTTTTTTAATTGAAGTATAGTTGATGTACAATATTATATCACTTTCAGGTGTACAACATAGTGATTCAACATTTATATACATTAAAAAATCACCGTGAGGGGCCCCTGGGTGGCTCAGTCAGTTAGGCGTCTGCCTTCGGCTCAGGTCATGGTCCCAGGGTCCTGGGATCAAGTCCCATGTCGGGCTCCCTGCTCAGTGGGGAGTCTGCTTCTCCCTCTCCCTCTGCTGCTCCCCTTGCTTGTGTTCTCTCTCACACTATCTCTATGTCAAATAAATGGATAAATTCTTTAAAAACCCACTATGATAATTCTAGTTGCCATGTGTCACCATACAAAGTTATCACAGTGTTACTGACTATATTCCTTATGCTGTAGTTTTCATCCCCTTGATGTATTTATTTTATAACTGGAAGGTTGTACCTCTTAATCCCCTTCGCTTATTTTGCCCATTCCCCCTACTCCTATCTCCTCTGGCAACCACCATGTTTGTTCTCTGTATTTTGAGCCTATTTCTGTTTTGTTTTGTTTGTTCGTTTTGTTTTTGAGATTCTACATATAAGTGAAATCATATGGTATTTATCTTTCTCTTATTTCACTTAGCATAATACCCCCTAGTTTCATCCATGTTGTCACAAATGGCAAGATTTCATTCTCTTTTATGGCTGAGTAATATTCCATTTTATATATATATAAACCACATCTTCTTTATCCATTTATCTGTCAGTGGACACTTGGGTTGCTTCCATAACTTGGCTATTGTAAATAATGCAGCAATGGACATGGGGGTGAGTATCTTTTCGATTTTCATTTTCTTCCAATAAATACCCCAAGGGGAATTGCTGGATCCTATAGTAGGTTTATTTTTTTTTTAAGATTTTATTTATTTGAGAGAGAGAGAGAGAGAGTGGGTGCAAATGGGGTGGGGGAAGAGCAGAGGGAGAGGAAGAAGCAGACACCCTGCTGAGCAGAGACCCCCCCCCCATCCCCCTGCAATGCAGGGTTCGATCTCAGGACCCCGGGATCATGACCTAAGCTGAAAGCCGACACTTAACCAACTGAGACACCCAGGCGCACCAGTAGGTCTATTTTTAATTTTTAGAGGAATCTCCACACTGTTTTCCATAGTGGCTGCACCAATTTACGGGACAGGATTTGGGAGACAGAGAAGAGAACCAGCACAGAGAAAACAGAACTCCAACAATCACCCAGAATCCTTGCATATATAAATTCCACGGCCCCCGGATGTCATGCATTCTGTTAATGTTCTCCATTTCCAGAGGAGAGCAAGGCCGGGGGCGGAGAGGGACTTGGATAAGGGCTCCCACAGCCTGTGAGGGCAGTGCCAGCACTGAAACCAGTTCAGGGGGAGACTCGAGTCTGCTCTTCCTACTTTTCTACGTTGCCTCCCAGGACAGAAACAGGACAAGTGAAGGTCAGAAGTGCCAGCGTGTAGCATGACCACCCGCAATTATGGGATTCTGAGTTGGTTCTGGGCCCCAGTGCCCTCAAACCTGGATACCTCACAAAGTAAGACATTGGGGGTGGGAGTGGGGGCTTGGTAGCTCGACTTGGACTACCATCTTGTCAAATGTCAAAGTATCTAACCAGTTTACTGGAGAAGAAAAGTTGCTTCAAATATTGAGCTGCAGAGTATCTAAGAGCCCATTAGCAAAGTTGAGGGGGGACTCCATTTGAATTTCTTCAGAAGATAACTCTACCTTCTCCACCCAGTTAGGGAGTCTCCAGGCCAGCTCAGAGGAAGCTGCCAAGAGGTTTGGTCCTCAGAGAGGAGACAGAACCGCATCAATCAAATATGTATTTATTCAGTGCTGACGTGCCCAGAGCTGTGATAGGCCAACAAGAAACCCTGGTCCCTGTCACCAATTTGTTTATAATCTAGCTAAACAGAGATGGACTCACATGAAATGGTTTGTAAGCAAGCCACTCAGATTTAACTGAAGGCCAGCCCAGAATGGGTACTACTTAACAAATATTTGTTGCAGGAATTGTTTGTTAAAACATGTGGGAGTTCAGAGAGAGGAGAGATCCGTGGGCCTCGGGGCTGCTGGGAAGGCTTTGTGGCTCAGGTCGGAATGTGCCATGTGTGCTGGATAGAGAAGGTTTTAAGCCAAGGGAAAAGTATGAACAAAGCTTTTATCATTACCACATCTTGGGAAAAGTGGATAATTGACACAAGAAGACTGTCTAATCTTTGGGCCTCAGTTGCACGCTCACTTCTGTTGTGCTATGGACGCCCCCGGATCTTTCTTACTGATACAAAGACCCATGCTCCCGGCCCCCCGCAAATACACTTGGTCCAAAGCAGAGACTGCAATATTAGGAAGTGCGGAGAAATCCTGTGACTTGTCTGCCTACCACTGGAGAGGTCCTGTCACTAAGCAAACGTGGTCTTGCCGGCAGTGGGCTACAATCATTGTGTGCTTTGAGAGGTCGGTAAGGCTGGGGCGTGGCTTAGTTTTCTAAGGATGTGTATAGCGGGATATACCCTAAAACCAAAGAAGCTTAAGCTGCGGGGCTCTCACTACACAGGCCTGGTCCAACGCCTGGGAAGGGTCCCAACAGTGTGATCATTCAGTCACGTTGTTTGTAAAATGGGCAAAAATGATATATTTTCACTGCAACCTGATAAGACCACTTTCTGTTTCCATTTCCACTTTTCTTTCACTTCTCTGTGTCAGGTGGCCATGGGGTAGCCACTGAATTTTTGAGATGAGGCAGATGAAGATACATTAAAGATACATTTATTTGGCATTGAGTTGGATACATTGATGTGGCTTACAGTAACCCATGTTATTGCAAAGCTATCCTGGTATAGACATGGCTTCTAGGAACATAGCCATCTCTCTCTCTCTCTTTTTTTTTTTTTAAAGATTTTATTTATTTATTTGAGAGAGAGAATGAGAGAGAGAGAGAGAGCACATGAGAGGAGGGAGGGTCAGAGGGAGAAGCAGACTCCCCGCCGAGCAGGGAACCCGATGCGGGACTCTATCCCGGGACTCCAGGATCACGACCTGAGCCGAAGGCAGTTGCCCAACCAACTGAGCCACCCAGGCGCCCCATTGCCATCTCTCTTGGTCCTGGTGTTGTGATGCAAAGGAGCAAGGACAAAGAGGGTACCACAGAATGCTCTGTCCTGAAATGCGTGGGGTATGCAGGAGAAAATGGCTTGAAATGAATGTAGCCAGAAGCTGACTTGTGACAAATTCCTCCAATCATCACACACGTCAATGGAAAGCCAAAGAATCGGTTCTCATTCACACCTCGTCAAAATGGACGTTCTCTCCTGTCTAGATGTGAGGGGAGAACATTATATACGTCATCCAGTTCCTTCATGAAAATATGCTTTTTTTCCCCTAGATCTGGAGTTGTAGTCTTTTTTTCTAATTATGATTTGCTGTGATTTATTTTCTCATTCTAAATAAAAATTTACTTTCATGTCTATCTTTTTATGTATAACTCTTATTGTTTTTCTAAAGAAGGTATCCTAAATTATATAAGTTCCAAGACCCCACAAGATCTTGAGCCACGTAATTCAATGTCTGTATTAGCTTATCCACCTGAAAATTCCTCTTGCAGAACCATGGAAGACACGGATTTCTGTGTCTCTGGCAGAGAGGCAGGATGGCACAGGGGCTACAGGCAGAGACGCAGGCCAGACCGCCGGGGCTCAAATGCCACATAAAGCATAAACCACAGTGCCGTAGAAGATACTCCGTAAGTGTTAAACATATTATTATTGCTTTAGACATGTCATCTCTTGTTCTAAATACTTATTCTGATACTAGAATTACAAGATATAGAATTTTAAGAAAAAATTTGTAATCATATTTCATAATTAGTATGTAATAATATTTTAGCAATTAAAAAAAGGTTTTATTTATTTGAGAGAGAGAGAGCACAAGCGGGGGGGGGGGGAGTAGCAGAGGAAGAGGGAGAAGCAGGCTCCTCCCTGAGCGGGAAGCCCGACTGGGGGCTTGATCATGGGATTGCGGGATCATGACCTGAGTAGAAGGCAGACGCTTCACTGACTGAGCCACCTGGGCGCCCCAATATTTCAGCAATTTTTAACAAAAACATCACCTTAAACTAAAAGTAGAGAATGAATTGAGCCTTTGTGCTCACTGCATTTGTTTCACACCACATGGTACCGTGAGGATAGAGTTCAGGTGTCAGGTGAACTCAGCAAGACAGAGAATAGCCTATGTGAATGTCAGAGGTCCCTTCAAAAATGGACGCCTCCTTACTGCCCCACTGGTAAGCCAGGGAGTGGCCGACGGCAGGACCGGGTCTTCATTTCACCAAGAGGATTTTACTGACCTCTTGTGGGAGAGAGAGGTTGGTGCACCCAGTGGAGTTCCCAGTTTGGGGAACTTGTTTTCCTGCAGTTCTTTCAGGTAACAATTCAAGGAGCAGAAAGGTGAAGTATGTTACTAACTGCCCAGGTTTGTCCCATTCAACTCGAAATTCTCATTTCCAGTTACTTCTCACATCAGTTTTCTTTCTGGCACCCTTCAGAGCTTTCATCAAAGGCAGGAGGTGTCGCTGCCAGAAATAGGACCTTTGGTTGTTTAAAAAAAGGAAGGAAGGTAGGAAGAAAGGAAGGGAGGGAGGAACGATAGATAAAAAGAAAACCGGTTTTGAATCCTAACACAGCTACTCCCTAAATGAGCGACGGTGAGCAATTTTTTAATCTCTCTGAGCTCCCCATCCTCATAGGCAAAATGAAACTCATTAGTGCTAGGGATTGAATCAGATGATGCGGATCCAGTGCCTGTGCAGGGCACACAGTAAATGATGTTTATGCTGCTATCATTAAACATAATGATGTCACGTTTACTCATCATCCTGATGCTTATAGACAGTTCCTTTACACTCCTGCATAGAAGGTATTTTTAAAAAGAGAAAATAGAATTTTCTCTTCAATGAACAATTCTTAGTTGAAGTCAGGTTTGACACGGTCTCTGACAATACACACAGATAAAAAACACTTTCTGTCCAGGATGCTTTGTTTCCCTTGTGCAAGCAAAATTCCACAGGAGGGAGGGGGTTGGAGGAGCACAGAGAACACCACCTCCCCTCCCCAGTGGAGCCAGCAGGACAGTCCTGGGCTCTGGTGTGTGTCTTCATTTATCTTCCCATAGGAAATGCCTAAGATCCCACTCAGAAGTAAATGATCTTTGCTATAACTGGAAGGAAACAATCCTTATTTTCCCAACCTGCACTTTGAGGTTTGTAATGTTTTAGAGTAAGAAGCCCTCCGCATTCTTCGGAGGACGGGTTCTCCCAATCATGGAAGGAGTAAGATGGAGAGAAGGGGCTTTGAATGAGCACATAAGCTGACTTGCTTTTGCCCCACAGAAGGTACCCGGCGTTGGGCAATACCTCTTCACTCTTCTTTCCCTTTCTTCCCAGAGGAAGGAAGATGGGGGCTGAAGGATAACAGGTAAATTAAGCTGGAGAGACTGGGTTCGAGGGAACCAACCAGCCTGGCTCGGAATAACTTGGCCGGGCCCCCGGAATGATTCTCACACCTTTCCAGGCAACCTTGACCTTGCAACTCATCAAGCAGGGCAGCCCAGAATCATGACTTTACGGGCCACTGTCCCAAGGTGCCTGAGTTCTGGAAATGAAAACCTCCCCTCCTTTTCCTTTCTTTGTGTCTCTCTACAGAGCAATAGCAAAAAAAAAGTTCTATCAAGTATTAAAAGTCATTATTACTAAAATGTGAGAGGTTAGGTGGAGAGTTCATACATACATACTTCATTCATACATAGGAGGCATATTTGTGTTTTGAAAAAAATGGCATATCAAAGTATTCATGTGTGTATTTCCTACTATTAAGATAAAAACAATGGAGAATAAGCCATATTATTTATATGGGGAATGAAGGATTGAAGCAACAGGGTTGGAAGGCAGACTTCTTTGAATATATATTGTTTTGTAGAACTCACTTTGGAACAATGTACATATATTACATAATTTAAAATGAAATTCAATAAATGAGTGAAGCAATTCTAATATCCCAAAGTAAAAGTAAACCTGTATACCCAGTTGGCAGCATAACTACACATAAAGAGCTATTCCAGGAGACTTAAAGACACAGTGATTTGATTAAATATCCCCAGTCAGATATACCCTAATGATAATAACTGCAAAAAATTTTTTTAAGTGTTTTCAGAAGCCATATTGTTGGCGATAACATTGTTTTTGTACAATAAAGAAAACACATTTTTTTAATGGTTGAAAAGAGATGTAGATATAAGATCAATGAGGCTAAATAGCCAATAGTCCTGAACTTGAATTGAAGTTTCAGCTTGAACTCATGGCGTATTTTGTCTTAAAAATGCTCCTGGAGTGCCTGGGTGGCTCAGTTGGTTGAGTGTTCGACACTTGATTTCAGCTCAGGTCATGACCTCAGGGTGGTGAGATAGAGCCCCACATCGGGCTCCACACTCAGGATGGAGTCTGCTTGAGATTCTCTCTCTCCCTCTACACCTCGCCCTACTCACTCTCCCTGAATAAATAGAATCTTAAAAAAAAAAAAAGTTCCTAGCCCTTCCCATTGAAAAGGCCAAGAAACAATGCTTTTGCCAATATCACACTGCCTTGATTACTTTAGCTTTTATAATCTTTGAGTCAAGAGTGTTTGTCCTATGACTTCATTCTTCCTCAGTATAGTGTTGGCTATTCTGGGTCTTTTGCCTTTCCATGTAAGTTTCAGGATCAGTTTATAGCAAGGTTGCAAGATATAAGGTTAATATACAAACATTAACTGCTTTCTTATATACCAACTATGACAAACTGGAACTTGAAATTAAAAACAGTATCATTTACATTAGCACCAAAACCTCTGAAATCTTTGGCTTTAAATATAAAAAAAAATATGTACAAGAACTATATGAGGAAAACTACAAAACTTTCATGCAAGAAATAAAAAATCTAAATAAATGGAGAGATAATTCATGTTGATAAAGACTCAATATTGTTAAGATGTCAGTTCTTCCCAACTGATCTATAGATTCAATGAAGTCTCAATCAAAATTCCAGCAGTTATTTTATGGATATCGACACTCACTTAGCAGTTCCATCAGTTTTCTTGTCAATTCTTTGGGAATTTCTACATAAACAATCATATAATCTGCAAATAGAGTTTTGTTTTTTCCTTTCCAATCTGTATACTTTTTAGTTCCTTTTCTTGTCTTATTGCATTAGCCAGGACTTTAGTACAATGCTGACTAGGAGTGGTTTCATCATGAATAAGTTTTCATCTCATAAATGGGGATTTTGTCCAATGCCTCTTCTCATTCTACTGATATGGTCATGATTTTTTTTCTTTAGCATAACAATGTTATGGACTACATTAATTTTTGAATGTTGAACCAAACTAGTACACCTGGAATAAATCCCACTTGGTAGTGCATATTACTTTTATATGTTATTGGATTCAATTTGCTAACATTTTGCTGCAAATTTTTACATCTGTGTTCATGAGAGATATCGGCTTATAGTTTTTCTTTCTTGTAATGTCTTTGTCTGGTTTGGTAATCAATTAAGGTAATGTTGGCTTTTATTTCCTGGAAGATAATATAGAGAGTTGGTGTAATTTCTCTCTTAAATGTTGGTAAAATTCACCAGTGAATCCATCTGGGCCTGCTGCTTTTGGTTTTGAAAGGCTATTAATTAATGATTCAATTTCTTTTATATAGATACAGGTATATTCAGATTTTTTCTCCCTGTGTGTGTGTTGGTATATTTTGTCTTTTAAGGAATTGGTCAATTTCATCTAAGTTGTCAAGTTTGTGGGCATAGAGTTTACTGTCCTTTTAATGTCCATGGGATCTGTAGTGATGGCACATCTCTCCTAATTTTAGTAATTTGAGTCCTCTTTTTTTAGATAACCTGATTAGAGGTTATCAATTTTATTGATCTTTTCAAAGAATCAGTTTTTTGTTTCCTTGATTTTTCTCTGTTGATTTTCTGTTTTCAATTTCCCTGATTTTTGCTGTTTTATTTTTCTTCTGGTTACTTTGGATTTAATTTACTCTTCTTTTTCTAGTTTCCTAAGGTGGAAGCTTAAATTAACCATTTTATATCTCTTTTCCTAATGTATCTATTCAATGTTATAAATTGCCTTCTAAGAGCTTTCACTGCATCCCACAAATTTTGTCAAGTTGTATTTTCAAAACATTTTTATTTTTCAAGACTTTGACCCATGTTATTTGGAAGTGTGCTGTTTAATCTCCAAGAACTTTGAGATTTTCTGACTAGCTTTCTGCCAGATTTCTGGCCTTCAGAACCGTAAGACCGTAAGTTCCCGTTGTTTTAAGCCACTATATTCATGGTAATGTTTATAGCGGCAAGAGGAAACCACTACAATACTCTTGTGCTATACATACATATGCTCGTAGTATTTTGAACCTCAGTCTTTCTTCAGAATGGTTTGGCCGTGGTCAGGGCTCTTTGATTTGGTTGCTTCCCTATTTCCCTATTAAATAAGGGTTAGTATCACCTGTAAAAGCTTTTTCCAGTCTGTATGTCAATTTTCCACTCAAGATATTAACTGGTGCTCTATAGAAAGGAAGAAGAGAGACAGGAAGGGAGGGTAATACTCTTAACTATATGAAAAGTAAAGAATATTTGACTTGAAAATCAGCCTTTTAGAAGGCTGCCGTATTTGAGAATGCAAGGGGCCTGATATGAAGAGGAACCTAAAGCATGAACACATTACATTTGATTAGAGCATCAGTGCAAAGGCAGCATTACCTAACAGTCTCACTGATATGTCATCAACTCAGTGATCAATGGGCTCCATTCCAGATCTTGTCTTACCCTTTTCATATTATGCTTTTAAGGTTTTTTTCTGTTTGTTTAACAAAATGAGTTTATCAACTAGTTTTGTTTTTAAAGGAAAAAAAAAACTTTGCCAAATGATCATTCTTCAGCAATTACCTGAAATAATTTTTGGTGTTCTACTTTAATCCATGCCTTCATTCTATCTTATAAACTATCACTACTCTGTAATGCACCATTTAAAAGTTTTCCCTGTCAGTAAGTTTGGGAAATGCTACACTCTAAGACTAACAAATAATTTTAACTTCTGTGAAGGATGAATAACTGTCAATGATAAAAAATATAAATCAGATTTTCTAAAATGTCTTTATTTTAAAAACCTATACAGTTTCAATTTAATAAAAAATATTGCCATGACATATCTAATTTTACAGCAACAGAAATACAGTTAGTTAGAGGTTATCCAAAAATCACAATTTTAAAGTTGGAATACACACTTTTTTTCAAATAAACAATTAAAAGATTTTGTTTCAGATGGTTTTCCTCTTAAACATTCCAGATACACATACTGAATCTTTTGAACTAGAACCAGACAACCTCTCAATAATGACAAATAACTGCTTCTATTAACTTGAGAAATAAAATAACTCCAAACCATTCAATTACTGATTTAGTCACAAAACACTAAAAAAGCCAAATAAATCATTGCTTTAAAATGTCTATCTTTTGAAAATGAAATCTACATCTGAATTATGGAGAGGAATAAACATTTTATAGAAAAAGTTGTGTCCTCTTGACTGGTTGACTGATTTTCTATCAAATTTATCCTATTCAGACTACTTTCACAATATCCTGAAAGAGTGTGAGGTGTTAAAATATGAAAAGCTTCTTTGGCCCTTTAGATAGAGGTACCTTAAATGTAAACAATTGTAATGACAATCTTCTAGATGTGGGCACCCATGTCCTATACTGAGTTGGAGATGTATGTAACTTGTTTCTCAAAGACATGATAATTTCCTTTCCAAAAATGGATTTGATATATTGAGATATGTTTTCAAATACCTTAAAAATAAAAATTCATATAAAGAATACTTTCAAAAGATCAGAGAAAAGCATTATATAATATTACATTGTAAGTTTTATTAATGGTAAATGTTTGCATTTATTTTTAAAAGCTTAGCTCTTGCTAAGTGTTTTTTTAACAAAAGCTAATAAGCAAGAATCATTTGCCATACAGAAACTATATTCACGAGCAAGACTTTTAATCAAGTGGGAGCTAAAAAACACTGGAAAAAATACAAAGCAAAACACTGCTATGCGTCAATTAAACTGCTTCCTATCACACTGAATATACTGTATTTAGAATGACAAGAATACTGAAATTAACAGAAAAACAATTTTGTGGATTCAGGCTAAGTAAGACTAGCATTAAGAACATGCAATCCATGATTTCCTTTAAAAAAATGTTTTTAAACTGAATCACTTGAACAAAAAGTCTTTTTTTCATGAGGGGAAGACAATCTGTGTTTACCAAACAGATCCTCCTTTCATATTAAAATAGCAAACTGTATGAACCCTAGCTCTTCTTCCCAGATGCTACTTATACATGACTTTGCATAATGACTTATAGAATTACTTTTCTGGTAACAGTGTCATGGCCATAAATAATCAGTTTTTTGATTTGAAAAACAAATATCAAGTGCAAATCTAGAAAACTTCCTTTAAAGAATTACCCAAACCCAGCACACATGCAGTATTGCTATTACACAAGCTGAGCAATACGCCTTATAAACGTGTGTGTGATGATACACCCACACTAAAGACAGCCTTCTATAAAGTTTCAGTAGTGTTGCCAAGTTAATAATTCTTTCAAGGCACTGAAAAATTATGTAGATGGACTTTCCAAAATATAATTAACAATTGCTTAAACTGTTACAAAGCCCTGAGTCAGAACTTTCAATAGCTTCCTGAAATTACAGACTTTAGACAAAACGGCATATTTGTTTATTTTATAGAAAATTATAGGACCATTTTGCATTTGGGAGGAAAGAAGTCACATTTATGAAACAAAGTCATGTAGACTGTACAGGAAAAGTAAAACATTCAGCAATATTATCTTTCTTACACATTTTGTACATGTCAGTCACCACCTGTCGTTATGGATTTACGCACCAAATTGATGTGGCAAGTCACCCTTCCTGTACCTGCTGCTTAAATCCTCAACAACACCAAAATTTCAATTTGAACCTCGGGTTCCCACCTCTTCCTTAGTCACAAAAAAGAATAAAAGCTGGAAAAGTAATACTCTGACAGAAAAGGAGGTAGAAAATGCCAATGTAGCAACCTACAATTTTAATTCATCAGCTCCACTAACTCGTTCATATTTTCATACTTTAGTTTCATCCTCTAGTAACCATTTATCAGTAAACTGAGTCTCAATCTAAAGGATTTTCCCCCTCACTACAGCAAAGCAATGTACACATGAGACAGCATTAAATAGTTTTTCCTCAAATTTAATGTTTTAAAGAAGTACAACTGTGATTATTAATACTGCTATAGTTTCATATATATAAAACATATATATATAAGTTTGGAGCTTATATATATATATATATAAAAGTTCCAAGGCTATCATATGATTATCAAGTAATATCAGTAAGCATTCCTATCATAATATTCAAGAAAATAAAATTAGGTTGCGTTTTTGAGAGAAAAAAATATTTTGAGACTGTTACAAGAAGATTTAAAGACAACTGACATTTTTGACAAGGCACACATAGTCTGTGAAAATCTATTACCTTCCCCATTCACTACAGATTCAAAGCTAACCTAATTCTAATGTTGAAAATTCCACCCCCCCCCCACCCTGGGCTCCAAATGAAGTAACAAATCCTTCCAATTAACAGACAATTAACCCCAACCCAATTATGATTTATAACAGTTGGGATGAAGGGAAGAAATTCTGTCATCCCCCAAATCTTAGGAACTTAATGTTGGCCATGACTTTAAATCTTGCAGACACAAACTATTAAGAAAATTCAGGTTGTTTCTTGATTTATATTTAATCAAAATTCTGTTCCACTGGGGGGAGAAAGGGAGTTGTTCAATGTGTATAATAGAGTTTCAGTTCTGCAAGGCAAGAAAGTTCTGGATAGCCATTTAATAACATGAGTATACTTAACACTACCGACCTGTACACTTAAAGATGGTAAATTTCATGTTAAGTGTGTTTACAATAAAAAAATGCAAAAAAAATTCTATTCCAAAAATTCAATTTTTACACAAATTATTACTGTATCATTTTAGAGACTCTGACAGGATAGGTGCTTTTCCTTTGGACTTTTTTTAAAGCCAGATGTATTAAACCATATAGTTTACAAAGCAATTGTCAATTAAACGACACTAAAAACTGGTTGAAGGGTCTTTTTTTATCATTCAATCAAGTATACTCTGCTTACTGCTTTGATGAAATCTACATGATTTTCTTAAACCCCTTTTTTCTCTAAATTCAAACACTGACTTTTCTTTCTTGTTGCAATTCCTTACTGTTTCCCTATCCTACCACATCACTAAGTCTCTTGGTTCATAAGCGTAACTAACTCCTAGTCAAAAAGGGCCCAAAATTCCTAATAAACAAGAACATGACCCAGCAAGCTTTGAAATTTGAATTGGACAAATCTTAAGCAGCATGCATTTCAATATGCTAAAATGCTCTTACAGGCTAAAGCCATCAAAGATACAAATTTAAGAATGCTATTTTCAACATCATCAATTAATTTTATGTCTCAGTAACTAGCTGGTCAATTTGCAATGTTTAAAATTACAAACATCTTGTCTAATTATGATTTGGCCAGCTAAACTAAACATTTGTCTAATATACTATTCCTACACTAACACAAAATGATCTCTTGAAAAGCCTTCTGCCTCCCAACAAAATTAAATACATATATAGTATAAGCAGTAAGAATGTTAAATTATGTGAACCAAAACGAGTAGAATAGCACCATCTGGTAAGTTCTGTGTGTTTCAGGCAACAAAGCTTAGTCTTAGAGGAGAAAATGTGGTAGGAGTGAGGGGGTACAGAAAGGGAATCCAAATGACAACTCTTCTGAAACATTAGGAAGAAATGTTATTAGTACCTTTGGATCCCTTCTTGACTACCGATTTCTTCAAATGTACAACTGCTGCATGATAGATTCTGTGTGTGCTAAGATGCTGACCATTTTTTTCAATGTTGTGTATCTAGCCCCTGAGGCCCAATAAATTTTTGAATGAATGTCTGTTATGTTTTTTTAATGATTCTAGGAAAAGTAAAAACTCTTCTGAGGCACATGATGATGAGCTGATGAGAAGGAAACATATCTAACTGGGAAAGTGCTGCTGAGAGACATTAAGAGGTAGCAATTTCACAGAATTAGAAGGAAGTCACTTAAACAACTCGGTTCTTAATCTTACTCTTGCTCACAAACACAAAATAAATTTAAAATAATTTTTCAGAGGCTTGAAAACATGAACAGAGAAACACCTTCTATTCATTAAACAGATTTCGAAGTGGTACAAATAAAGAAAAATCCACAAGTATACAGCATTATAATCATAGTGACCTTATGACTTTTTATAATAGTTTGTGTTTATTGTATTTTTAATGTAGAAGAAATAAACTAGTCTGGAAAATGAAATTGCCTTTTAGGGATGTAAGTTTAAGCACTGCAAGCTCCAAAGACAAAAAGGATTTAAGTAAAGCAGAGCTCTAGACTACAGAATTTACTGGGTGGCCAAACCATGCACAAGTCAGCCAGGTGTTTCCTCCTCTCCAGCTGATCTAGTGGAAAAGAGATGGGCAGCCTATGGCATGGAAGAAAAAAATCCCGACTTTCACTATTTTCAAATCTGAAAGAAAATAATCTATTTAAGTGAACATCATGTCAGATGTTCTCTCTATAACTTTAAAATATGGCTTAAAAAATAGCCTCAGTGGCCCTTTTATTAGATAACTGAATCTATATAAATTTTCAAATTTAAAATTTATAAAAATTTTACTGTTCTAAATCCTAAGTTATTTAGCTAAACACAGATATAGAATTACCGACACTACAAAATCAGCCAGCAAAGCTCACTACTGTTTTCACCAGGACTTGCAAAGGCAGCAGCCGTTAAATTGCCAGGAATATTCTTAAATTTAGTTGTCATAACAACAAAAAAAAAACCTCAAAAAAAACCCCCCAAAAAACAAACAAAAAGAAAGAAGAACCAGAATTAAAGAAAGGAAAAAAACTACCAGATAACTACAGCCTTAGGAATAAGCTTATACACAGTATATAGTAGATACCACTGTAAACAGCTGATATTTTTATAATCTAGCAGCAATGACCCCAAAACACTTATTTATATGTAGATTCATCCTAGACAGAGTAAGACTACTCATTCAAAGGAGGGAAAATGATCAGATGCTCTAGAATCAGAGTGAAAAAAACAAAACAAAAAAAAACTACAGGTAATTAGACATATTTCTGTAAATGTCCTGGTCACTCTTTCTAAAGTAAGTATTTATTATTAGGTTACTTACTATGTCTTGGATACTGTTGGCAATTTAAATAATATCTTCACCTGTAGGTATAAAGAGAGTGTTTTCTTTACAACAAACCTTAGCAACTGAAAGAAAATGGAAGTAGGTGTTATGGTGAAGATAGAACCAGTATCACTATCAGAATTAAACAGATACGGACAAGAAAAAGATTGCTGCCTTGGGACAATGCGTTATCCTTCTCAGATCACTGGGGTACTATTCAGTACATGAGAAAAGCTACATGGAACCTCAGAAGCCCAAAAAGGGCAACATTATTTCACTGGTCAGATCAAGCCTGGATAAGTAACCACAGGGAAAACTGAGGTACACTTTTCACAGACTTTTTTTTTTTTTAAAGGCTGGTAAAAAGAACAGTGTATAGATTAATATATATGAAAGGCAACTGTTAACGGTCAGTTAATAGGTACTCATTTATTGGCCACTTCCCCCACTTCTGTTCCCCACTATGATTGCTTGTTTTTCCTTTTCATGTCAATCATCATGAAACTGGAAATTTGATTCAAGTTAAACAGTCTTCCTTTTAAATCTAGAAATTAAGCTAAATGCAAAGTCACTACTCTCTCATTCCATGCTTCCATTTAAGAATTCAGAATCAATCATTTGCAAAACTTTTTATCTTAAAAAGATAATCCTCTCTTCAGTATTAACTATGTAAAACGTATTATAATTTTGTCATTTAACACATGTGACCTAATGGTTTGACTTGTCCCGTTCATTTGATGCATGACTGGTCTGAGTACCTGTGTCAACCCAATGTGTAAAATCATGATAAACTGAAGGATAGCTGATCATAAGGAACTACATTTCTCGAGGTCTAACAATTTATAAACTATAAGAAAAGATGCAATAAAAACAAAAATAACAGATCCTTAAGGGATTTTCCCCTTAGAAGTGACAAGTAAATTACCTATGAATTACATGGATTTATGTTTCAAATTAAAAGAAACAAAAACAAAAAACATAACTTCAAACACCGTCTTGTAGAGGTTTTTTGTTCTGGCACATTTACAGTCTAATCACACTCTAGGAAAGAAACTATGATATTAAAAATTAATTCATTAGAACCTCCACCTAGCTTAACAGATTACTAAGAGCTCATGACCAAATACTTCAGCTAAGAAAACAGAGAGTTTCTTAATTAATACAAAAGAATCCTTCGTTCAATAGCCTTGCGACAAATAGGACATTCACTCATTCGGTCTCCACAGAGCTGGCACGTTCCATGGCCACAGAGGAAAATCATATTCTTCAGACGATCCAAACACACAGGGCACATGGTCTGGAATGTGAGATAACAAAGTAGTAAATGCTGAGACATTTTACATTTTGAAACTGTAACATGTAACAACTTTGTAACATCATTTTCTTTTGCTGTTTCAATCTTTTGTTGCTCTAAAATTTAAAAAAATTTTTTTTAATTTTAAAAATTTTAAACAGTTAAAATGTCATCCCTATAAAACAGAAATACTGGTTGTACTGTCAGGACTGTATCAAATGCACAACCTAAAATAAATACTATATAAAACAAAAAATGCAAATGCCAAAATCTAACAGGAAAAGGATAAAAATAGCCACATTCAGTCTGAGTCAGATTCCCCAACTCTGGGTACTATGCTGCTCTTTTATGAAAACATGACAATCTATCAGGTCTATTGGAGAGGGGAAGCAGCGTAGCGATGTCCCTAAAAATACACGCCACACACTATGACACAATCTCAGCCCGATTATCGCTCCCACTTTAAAAACGAGGAAACTGAGGCTTCATGGCGCTAAACACTTCCCCACAGCAGGCCACAATGTGAACTGGGGTTCTGTGGCCGAGCTCTTGCTCTGAAACATGCTTCACTGGATTACTATCAATGTAGAATCCCCTTAGGTTAAAAACAATTAGCTTTAGTTACATACTAATAAATGTAACTTCATGAACTCAGAAAAATTTAGAAGTATGTTAGGTATACTTTTATGAAAACACTCTAGGAAAGCAGATATTCATTCACAAAAACACATTTTACACTTTATAAAAATATATTTTACCTTAATATATCACAATACTTCATTCTGAATTATATCTTTTCCCAAATTACACAGAAATGAAATAACTAAAACAGAATGTCTAGATTAATAAACTAGGCCTAAGGCCTATATGAAAATGTCGTTACCAACTTCGACTATACCAGGGATCATTGTGGTAGGGAGGGGGAAGGAAATGTAATCTAAATTGTTAACCACAGCCTCCTGAAGAAAATTTTCACATTTATCTATCTTAAAGTTTGAGAAACCAAGTTGTAGAAAATTATATATTTTTTTAATTTTAAAAAGCCAAACCAGCCTTTTAGTGCCATTAAAATAGTTTCTTTTCCCTTAAATTTTCAAGAGTTATATGCAGTCAATTAATAACTCTTATTTCCAAAAGTAAACACATCTGCACAGCCTAGGTTAAGTTACTTTGAGATTAATATATCTTAATACCACATGAAATTACATTGGGGTAACAGAAAGACTGGAGATTTAAAATTTAAAAAGGAGGGGCGTCTGGGTGGCTCAGTTGGTTAAGTGTCTGCCTTTGGCACGGGTCATGATCCCAGGGTCCTGGGATCGAGTCCTGCATCGGGCTCCCTCCTCATTGGGGAGCCTGTTTCTGCTCTGCCTGCTGCTTCCCCTGCTTATGCTCTCTCTAATAAATAAATTTAAAAAATCCTTAAAAAAAATTTTTTTAAAGGGTTATTCAGCTACTTTGTCTTGGTAACCTTGAAGGGGTCCCTACAAGAAATCCCATCCATCAATCCTCAGAAAATGAATTTTCCTGTAACTGTTTAAATATTTTAGTGATGCAATATGGTTATGAAGATTATTTAAGGGAGAAGAAACTTCTTTGGAGTGCTAAACTTGGATAAAGGTAAAGCTGAATTTTTAAGGATACATAATAGGGCTCAAAAAGTGCTATTCATTTTAAGAACAATTTTAATTCACCATTAGGAGATGAAATGCTTTTCAGAGAAGACGTATTCAAAAATCAGTTTACCTTTCTATAAGTGTCTTATGGGAAAGGAAAGGAGATTCTAAGGAGCTTCAAGATTTTTGAAATGTTCTATTTTATATTAGAATGAGCTAAATATATTCCTATTTTTATGTTCCTACATAAGAACTGGCAAATCTATGTTTATCTTTACTTATTCGCTATACAGTAAGTGGTGTTACTAGGTGCGAGATTTCAAAAGAAAAACTAGCTTAGTCATAGAGTTTTCATCTTTTCAGATGGGTGTTTAAATTCCTAGTAAATATATATGTTTAATTCTAAATTACCGTAGCTACCATATTACTGTATCACAAAGGTCATCAGTTATCCTGACTCATTATTTATTGACTATGTTACTTTTTTATAAAATCAACAGAAAAGACAAGAGTGATGATTAACAACTGCATGGCAACACTGATGTGATACCCAAACTAAAGAAATAACACCCTCTGCTTCTCAATCCTTTGGATCCTATTTAATTGCTGGGTCAAATGATAAAGGGGGGGGGTGTGTGGCGGAAAGACTTTCTTACTTACCACATATGTAATAAGTTTTAACTAACTTCTTTATTTTACTCTTGCTGCTATTAAATACGGAGTAGATAAAAGCGTACTTCTGTTGGCATGTATAAGATATGAAGAACAAGTTTAAAGGATGAAATGCTATCCTTTCTTTTGAAGCCGCTCCATACATCCTCCCAAATCCTTTCCATCTACCCCTCACTGATACCTACTGTTCTAAATATTGCATTTTTCTTTCTTTTGCTTTTCTTTATGGTGTGTGAGGGAGTGAGAGAGAATATATATTCTACTTTCTACCTAAGTATCACATCTATACAGAAATGTGTACAAATCATAAATGTACAGTTCGATAAAAGTTCACAAACTGATCAGATGTATGTAATTGGCACTTTATATATTTCCCTATAAAGAAACGTCCCTTGTGCTCCCTTCTGGTCACCCCAGCCAAGAAAACCACTACCCCTGGTTTTAAACAACATCTGTACAATTTTTTCCTAGTTTGCATCCCCAAACAATATCCTGTTTAGTTATATGATTATGACGACAAACTTTTCCAAAGTGTTTTTACTAATTTATATTCCCATCAGTAGTATGTGAGTTACGGCTGCTACATATTCTAACACTGAGTTTTCCATGCAGTCAGGTAGGTGGGAAAAGGCACCAAACTGTAGTTTTAATTTTCATTTCTTCTTTTTTTAATGTAAGTGCTATGCCCAAAGCGGGGCCCAAACTCACGACCCCGAGATCAAGAGTCACATGCTCTACTGACTGAGCCAGCCAGGCGCCCTAATTTTCATTTCTTGATTACTAACCTGGTTGAGCATTTTTCATGTTTAATTGGTCATCCGTGTGTTTATTTTGGAAAGTGCCTGATTAGATCTTTGAATATTACCTTTTGCAAATATTCAAATACTACAATTGATACCCTAATATGAACCACGATTACTACACAAAACACTAGTAGTCTTATAGAAAAATATTAAATGCCATTCTTGGAATCATCATTTACCAAGAAGAAATCATTATTACCTGCTCTTTAATGTCCTGTAACTGCTGTTGCAACTTTTGCACGTCTGCATTGACATTGGTATTATCCTTGTCCTTTTGTAACACTGGAATATTTCCACTTGCTATAATGTAAATAAAATATTTTAATGTTATGATTGTTTTGACATAATAATGATTTTTCATTTCTAAAATTACTATGGCTTTATTAAAAATGCAAGACTACTACTAGAATCCTCTTTAAAAATTTTTCTCATTCATGGACAACAGACACAGCAGTGACATTCGTATTATACACCTTCATTTATAATCTTCAGAAAGAAATAGTTTTGCACATTATCTTCTAATTATATTTAACTCGGCTAGACTACAATCTACACACAGACTTTTAGGTTTTCTGAGGTACTACTTGCTTCCTTTGGCAAGCTCACAAATGCATTTTATGCTTGTTTTCTCTGCTCCTGCATTGTACGAACCCAAGAATGTAGGCAGCACAGCACTTTTTAGCCAGTTTTGGCAGCAATAATCATAAAGTCTCTTAGATGATGTTTATGAGAATACACAAAAACCTAGGCTCCTTCCTCTCTGCCCAACCCTCGTTACTGATCCAAGATGAGGAACTCCATAAACTAAAAGCTGTGATCACTGGGTCTGCTAAACGGAGGGAAATTTTTTATGTCAACTTTTACTACTCTCTGGATTTTTACTCTTTTAACTCTAGTTTATTTGTCCCTGGGATTTTTATTCTACTCTATTGGTGATAAAGACAAAAAGCCCTGGGCAAAAATGGTAACACTAATGTTCTTCCTCATGTGTACACAGAGCAAAGAAATCAAAGATACCATCTAAGCTTATATCTAGTGCAAAGATGAAAAATATTTTATACAGCTATAGGATTAAAAAAGTTGAAAGTAAATCATTTACTTTTCATCTTTCCACTTCATCACTGAGTTATACTTCAGGATTATCTACAGTTACTCTGTCCCAAATAAATACTATTCTGTAAAATACTGACATGCATTAGGTAAAACCTGCTACATAAAGGAATGAGGTGTTAATACTTGCGTAACTGAAAAAATAATTTGTAATATGCTGTTTCTTTAAGCAAGAGTACAACAATTTTCTTTATGTCATACATGGAGGTTTCTTAAAAGGCAAATGCTTCAAGTTCTATAATCCTAGTGTAAGCTAGAAAAATGTAATTTCAAGTTTCCTGTAACAAGAGCAAACCCCACCTGTTCCTCTGTAGATTTGGGTCACATACCCTATGCTTTACTACACATGAGACGAGATCTCCAGCACTTTCAAGTCCCAACAAGAAAACAAAGCAAGAAAAGCTCAAAAAAATACACTCACAGCTGTCATCAGTGGCATCTTCGGAACTTTTCCCTCCACAACACATAATGAAAGGCACTCTTCGTTCAACTACTGCCCGACACTGCACACACTTCTTCATCAGACTAGCACAGTCTGCAAAAGAGCAATCGGATACTTCTCACAAGAGACAACACAAACAAGAGGATTGCCCTTCTCTGCTCATTTTTATAACTTAAATCGCACACTGAAATAAACATTAAACAAGTTCTATGAATACACAATTCTACCTTCTTAAAATGTTATTGACCTATGAATGTGTATTCTCCATAGGCAGCCTCTAGAAGAGAGAGCCCATTGTTATGAAAATAATGACGTTTTCTAATACAGTAGAATAAATTGTGAAAGGGATTTTTTTTTTTTTAATTAAAAATATTTCAAGATCTTAAGGCTTGAGAATAAAGGAGAAATATACTTTTCATAAGTTTCAACTAATATAGAATTAAAAGGTTACTCAAAATTTTCTAAATGTACTTTCTATTGTAAATAGCTTATCCTTAAAATTCCTAAAATATGCTGAAGAATTCTCTTCCTTCTCTTTCTAGCAAACTGATGTACTATAATAAGGACACTGTTTAGTAACTACTTTTCTAATATAGCAGTCAAGAAAACATCAGATAGGTGTCATAATGGACTTTCTAATATTTATATATCAGAGGAATGCTCTCCCATCCCAAATAAGAAATGCCTAGGCACAATTACAGGTTGTGGATTGTTAATTCTACATCTAAAGTTGTTAATAAATTACAAAATAACATACAGCTCTTCAATATATCCTTTCCCATTAGCATTTACTATGAAAGTATACTCCATATCTTAGTCTATGTACCAAGTGTCTTTATCATTTCAAAAACATGGAAAATAAATGACAATTGTGACAGATATCCAGGGATAATTTATGATCAGGCACTAAACTTAACAAAGCACAAAACCACTGACGTGGACAAGACAGGGCACATACTCCTAATGGTACTTATGCCAGTGGACAGAGAAGGGTTATCAAGGCCGACCTCATGTCAAGGCCTAAACAGAGATGGGCCTGATGCTGGCTTATGCATGATGCACTAAGTAGGAGCTAATGCTAGTAGAAATCGCATTTGGGATTTGTCTTAAATCTGAGGGCAGATTTTTTCTTAAATTTAAAGGATTAATTTAAGTGTCTCACTGTATAATATATAACCACAAATATCTCAAATTCTTTTAATTATTAAGTTAGGTTGTTACACTGCTTCTATAAAATGTTTCTTCCTTCCCTCCAAAACAGATGCAATCTCTCCTTCTTCTGGCCTGTCAAGGCACTATTTTATACTCGTCAAGGTTCCAATACTCTGCTTAATATTACTGGGATGTAGGTAATGGACTAAGTGCTTCACTGTCCATTCCTTGAGAGAGAGGCATTTTCCACCTCAATTTCATCCTCCCTAGCAAATAAATGCTTAACAATGTGTCTGTACGATGGAGAAAACAATCTACTTCTTAGGTTTGTTGTGAAGATAAATAAGGCAACACTCTAAAAGAGACTAAAATGTCTGGGGCACCTGGGTGGCTCAGTGGGTTAAGGGTCCGAATCTTGATTTTGACTCAGGTCATGATCTCAGGGTCGTGAGATCAAGCCCCACGTCCAGCTCCGTGCTAGGTGTGGAGACTGCTTAAGATTCTCTCTTTCCCTCTGCCCCTCCCCTGGTGCTCACGCTCTCTCTCTCCCTTAAAAAAAAAACGTCTGGTCGGAGGTAAAAGCTTAATAAAAGTTAGCTGCTACTCTTGTTACATGTGAATGCAAAAACAATGTAAAAACTTTGGGAAACTCTGGAGAAAGTACTGCAGTAAGACTTGAAAATCTGTATTATCAACTACTCATTATAACCAGCTTTCAAGTCTCTGTAGGTCCAGGACAGGGGTCAGCAAACTAAGCCTCCAGGCCAAACCCAACCAGGTGCCTGTTTTTGCTCACATTTTTTTTTTTTTAAACGTAGGCTCCACACCCAATGTGCAGTCCTTGATCTCACAATCCTCAGATCAAGACCTGAGTTGAGATCAAGAGTCAGATGCTTAACAGACTGAGCCACCTAGGCGCCCCCAGGTACCTGTTTTTGTAAATAAAGTGTTAATGAAATCAATCCTGCCTATTCGTAGACATATTGTCTATGGTGGTTTTTGCACTATAATGGCATAGGTAAGTAATAGGAAAGAGTTTTAAGTAGTTACTACAGAAACCACATGGCCCACAGAGTCAAAAATATTTATTATTTGACCCTTTACAGAAAAAGTTTGCTAGCCCCTAGACTATGGAAACTTAAGTAACCGGAGCTCTTTTTACTTAAATGAGAAATCCACAAGCCCTCTTACAGTTGATAATAGCCATTATACTAGTCTTTGGAAAACAAAAACAATTACTTGAGGAGAATGTTACAGGAGGAAACCTTGATCCTTTCTTTAGTCAATGAGCTGCCTATCAGAATGAAAAACCACCAAGGCTTAAAGCAAATCTATGCCAGTGAGATGAATCTATCATACAATTTGTGTATTAGATATTATATTGAAAATCAGTACCTACTGACTGAACTATTTTTTTAAAAATTTTATTTGAAGTTGGAGGGGGAGACGAACCATGAGAGACGATGGACTCTGAAAAACAAACTGAGGGTTCTAGAGGGGAGGGGGGTGGAGGGATGGGTTAGCCTGGTGATGGGTATTAAAGAGGGCATGTATTGAATGGAACGCTGGGTGTTATGCACAAACAATGAATCATGGAACACTACATCAAAAACTAATGATGTAATGTATGGTGATTAACATAATAAAAAATTAAAAATAAGTCAGAAAAAAAATTTTATTTGAGAGAGAGAGCATGAGCAGGGAGTTGGGGGGAGGGACATAGGGTAAGAGAGAAGCAGACTCCCCAGTGAGCAGGGAGCCTCCCCACCGAGCAGAACCCCAAGATCATGACCTGAGCTGAAGGCAGACGCTTAACCAACTGAGCCACCCAGGTGCCCCTTGAACAATTTAAAATAGGAAACATCATGCTTTATCTTGAGCCCATTTAAGTAAGGTGTAAGTTGTTAAACTTGCTTAAAACCCTTCACTGACAAATGAAAACAAAGGAAGAGGAGAATGTTGAACAGTACATGAATTTGAAAAGAACAAGGGGAGGTATAAAAAGCAAAAGCCTTTGAAGTAATATGTTTAAGAAATATTTAAAACATCACTTGAACTTTAATATATTCTCCCAGGAAGTCCTATAAGCTCTTTTGACATAAAGATTAAGAAAGGTTAAGAAGGCCAGACATTATAGCCCCAAATGGTTGCTGTGGGTGGTTCAGTAGTGGGGAAAGTATGCAGGAGAGGCAATATCAAGGTGAAGACGAATGAAGATGTGCTGATTTTATTATGTAAAAAGGGCTAGACTAAATGTTTCAAAAGTCATTTTTGGAAATAAATTTCTATTGTGTGTGAGAAGAGATCATTTTGTGCTGATACAAATGAATTAAAATGTGAGTTGGTAGAACATAACTTATTCTGTCTTTAATACTCAGGAGCAAGGAGGGACATAGGTGACATTATACATAGTACAGAAGAAATGGAAGGTACTAGAGAGGGCCACCAATGTTTTGTTCATGGGTTATTGAAAAAAAAAACCCTCCAGCTATAATTTGTTTTATTTTCTATTTTTATAAAAACACTGAGTCAGTTTTGTATAGGCTACTTACTCTCACAAGCACACATGTGTCCACAAGGCTGAAAAAGAACAGCTGCTTTCTTGTCAGAGCATACCACACATTCTTCAATCTACAAAAAAAGAGGTTACAGCACAAGTGTGAACATCTATAGATAAATCTCCTAACTCTAACAGTTCCTTTTGTATCCAAGCGTATTTCCTCTATAAGGCAACACTCCCAGCACAGGAAACTTAATATGCACTCCTCCTCTGTTCTCTACTCTCTTGGTTACTCATTTTTTTTTTTACCTTTATATACCCTGGCCCTTCACAGGTTCTACTACCATATTAGTCTCCCTACCTGTCCCAAAGAATGATTTAAAAAAAACTCCATTTCCTCTGTGGTCAGAAAGACCAAAATAGACTTTAATTTTTTTTCAAAAACTACTTTGTGACAGAAAAATTTTAAAAACAAATAAGTATAAAAATAAATATAAGATAAGCTAGATTTCTAATATTAATAAAAACCCAGCCAGATTAGTAGATTGCTAGAGTCCAAGGGGAATTTTTCTGTTTATCCACATCAGAGGAACTTTTCCAGGACTTGGTCAGTTCCCCTACACTGGTGGGGAGCTCAAGGCTTTGGGCTATTCTTTCTCCCTAATCTCTAAAGCCACAAGTCTTCCACAACCTATTCATAATTTCCCTTAATTTTACCTCCTCTTCATCTCCACTTGATCTGAGTTTTGAGTGCGTAGCTACTTCTTAACCTGGCTCTTGGCTTTTCCACCCCCACCCATCCCACTGCCCTTGCTTTGCATCCATCTATCATCTGTTCTCCTCTCTTCTGACACACATTCACATTTACCCGTATCTGTGCCACTTAATATTACTGTCCAAAATGATGACCACCAGTCACCTATAACTTCACCTAACTGACCAAATATTGCACACATGCTCTCTATGGACTCTCCCAACTTATACCTTGCTATGTACATAGAATTTCTGTAGTTAAGTAAGAGGGGAAAGCAGTAAGACATGGTGGATCGAGACCTTTATATTCCTGGATTCAAACTGCAGCTCCAATAATTACAAATTATCTAACATTGTTGAGCCACAGCTCTTTTTATCTGAATGATAAAGAACAACCTTTCTTCACAGGGTAGTAAAGGGCAGATCAGATATTATGCCTGGAGTGTTTAGTTCAATGCCTAATATAACGTCAGTGTCCAATGCATGATAAATTCTCTTTTCTTCCCTATATAATGATGTGCTATTTCTTTAAAAGATTTCCACTGCAACTGTTTATACATCTGAATTGTTCATAAAGAGTTTGAAATAATCTAGCAAATTGATTAAGCAATCATTTACTTACCAAATCCCCTAATATATAAGTGAAAAAAATCTTTGTAGCCTTAACTTTTTTTCCCTTTTGGAGTTTTTTCCTCAGGTTATATTCCCAAGAATGGAATTACTAAATAAGAGCATGTTTATCGTAAAGGCTCATAAATATTGTCAGGATGGTCTCTCAAAAACATGAATCCATTTATTCAACCTCCAGCAGTGTTTTAAGAGAGTGTCCATTTTCCACTTTCCTGGCTAGTATTTTTAAAATTTATGCTAATTTGATAGGAACGGTTAACGGCAATTCATAATTTTTAATTTACATTTCTTTAACTGCTAAAGAGACAAAGCTTGTTTATTCCCCCTTCCTCTAAATACTAGTTTTATAATTTGCTTTATCTTTAATGAAGATGTTCATTATCCTTTAACCACTTGGGGTCACTATTTCTTTATATTCAAAGGCTCTGCAGCTACCCTGGCAAATTTATTTGGTGGGTATGTTACTTTTTGTACTTTTCTACAGGTTTGAAAATTTCTTAATCTGAAAGTCAACCTGACAATCTACTAATTCTTGGAATTCAAAAGTGGTCTAAAACGAAATGACGGCATACTCCTCCCTCTCTACCTCCCTGTTCCATCAATCTTCCCTCTGAAGACTTCTTTAATTTTGTCTTTGTATCATCACACAGGGGAAAGAACAAGGACTTAAGATTAAGAGACCTGTGTTTGATACTCTGAGTAAACTTCTCTGGGCTTCAGTTTTTTCAACTGTGAATCCTAGAGTTGGACTAGAAGACCAGTAAGGGCTATTCTGTATCTGAGACTCTGCTTCCGGCAGGTAAACCTGAGGCTCTGAACTCACTTTATATCTCTCTTAAAGCACCTACAACATCCTATATGGCAGAGTAGCTTTAAATCTAAGTCACAGTTTACCAGCAGGTTATAATTTTTTAGTAGGGAATTATCATATACACCTGTCTTCACTGCAAAACAAGTGCTCAATAAAGATTTGTTGAAATAGGGCTTAATCCAACACAAAAAGTTTCAGGCACAACAGCAGAATATACAGATCAATCTAAAAATAAGAAAATGGCTTAAATTCTTTCAGATTTGTTCCCAAGCTGTTGCTTACAAGGAACAGTCTTCCAGTCTTAGAACGTTCCCTATGAAAATGTACAAAGCACTGGCAAGGTAACAACTTTTAAGTCACTGCCAGCTAATTTATTATAAGAATTAGTGCCAGCTCCTTTCTAATTAATGAAGGTAAATGAATAGCTTAAGAAACATCAGGGGAAAATGAGAATAAAAAAAAGGGAATGAAAATAAGAGTATAAACTCCATAAATGAAACCAAAGAAAACCAAACATATCTTTTGGTTTAAGCCACTCACCTTAAGAGAAATCATTTGTAAGAAACTTAAAGCTCACGTTACACACACATATGGAAAAACTAAAAAGGAAAATCAGTTATTTCAGTACAACCAGAATGAATAAGACGGTACAGTTCCGATAAAGCACTAAGTTACACAGAAAAAGAATGAGACCAGAAACCAAGGAAAGAATAATACTTCTCAAAAAGCCAAGAGTCAGACAAGATAAAAAAGTTCAGAGTGGATACAGAATTTGGCCTTCACTAACAGCAGGATGATGATCAGACTTTATTCGCTTCTTGGTGGGACACAGTACAAAGTAGGTAGCATCATCTGTGAGAATTTCTTGCCAAAAATGTTTAAGCTGACTCTAATCAAGCCATTGGATCTAACTTCCAGTTTACAGGAAACAGAGAGGATAAAGAAACAAATTAAACAACACCATGATAAAACAAATCCAGAATGTGTGACATTCTACCAAAAAAAAAAAAAAATCAAGTGATCTTTATTATAAAGATGAATATGAGGGTCCATGTATTCAAGAAAGGTGCAAAATATAAGAAACTACAATGAAAATGGAATTAAATACATCTCTAGGTTATAAGAGGCTTTGAAAGCAAAATAGTAGATCAATTTTTTTAACTTCTACAGTTTACATTTAAAGAAAAACTCAAAATTGTTCTCTTGATAAATATATAAATTATACATTCTTATATTTAAATCACTCTTAGACCGAAATTTAACAGACATATGGCATCATATAATCTTATCATTATTTATAGTCTGAAAGAACTTCATAAAATGATAAAAAACTGTATTAAAAATATTATTACCTTTGTCCTGGACTGAACTTGTTCTTTACAGATGAGGCATTTCTTGACTCGCGGAGAACATAAAGAACAGGTAGCAATATGTCCACATGGGCCAAAAAGAGTATCTCTCTTCATATCTGAGCACACCATACACTCTTCTAAGGTTTCAGAATCATTATTGATCATAGAAGGACTTCGAGAACCTACTTGACCACTAATAAAAGAAAACATTTATAATCAATCCTATCAGAATATTTATATTACTTCATTAATTAAAATGCTTTTAAAAATATCAAGAGCATCATTAGTATACAGAAAAAACACCTTTAGTTAAGAAAATTAAGCTATAATTATCTGTATAAGAAACATACTATATTTTTCCATTTATATACATCTCTGCATCTTTACGTACTTCTAATACTATGTAAATTTCAAATTGAATAGCTCACCCAACAGAAAAGGGTGAATCTTCAAACAAAGAAATCAAAAACACTACTCACAAAAAATTTAACATGAACACAGTTTCACTCAGACTCTGTTTCATCTATACAGAACCAGCAGAGAAGGGCAGAGGAATAAAACAAAAATTCTAGCTAGAGCCCACGTTAGTTACCCTAACTACAGACAGAATGAAGCATCACCAGAGTCCACAACTGACAGGGCACTGTGGAAAATATGTCACTGCAGCTGCTGTTTTGACATTTCTTTCAATGTATCCTTAAGGAGCATAAAATTATACTATGGAAAGACAGAACTCATCTATAAATATATAGATACAAGACACAGAAATACATAAAAATGACCAACTACAGCTATAGGAAAGGGGATACTCTGTTTCTACCACAATCTTCAGAACATCATGAACATGTATGCACACACAAAGTGGTTTCATCTTAGACACCAGTGTTAAAGTTATTACTGCAGTAATTATAGTGCCTTCTATATTTTTAGATGCACGCTGTCATTTTGTAACAGAATTTTATGTTCCTTAAGGATACACTTAAATGTATATACCTCATTACATTAATTTCCCCATTAACACAGCTCTAAGGTATGGATTCCAAAGGGAAGTCATTTATCACTACACCCAAATTATAAAAGGCAAGAGAACACAAAGATCAAGGGAAAACTACTGAAATGATCAATGACAAGAACCAAATATAAAGGGCAATAATAATTGCACAGCACCATCTGGATAAAAAAAGTAATGAAATATACCTTTTTGTATGTCTACAATATCTCATAATAAGAAAATCAGTTGCATTATAAATAGTAATTAAAATCACTGGTATATTTTACTTTTAGAAAAGAAGACAAGTATGAAATTATTTTTAGAGACAACTCCATCAGGAATTGGTTCCTTCATGTATTCATTCTTTCAAATTCTTTCAGTTCTTCAGTGATACTTGGTGAGTGCCTGTCAGGCACTATGCAGGGTGTTAGAATTATTACCACATTTGTGTGAGATACACCTTACTGGTGAGCATGTAAACTGCCTCTCCTAAAAAAGTCTATTAAAATTTTAAATACATCTAACATTAATCACAGCAATTTCACCAGCAAGACATTTTCTTATAGATAAATTTCCCTAACATGTAGGAGTACTGGAAGATCAGACTGGTTTAGAAAAGTTTCTTAGCACTTATTATGCATAAAGCGTCATATTCGGTTATGTAGAGAATACAACATGAAATAAGAGACACAGTGTCTGCAGGAAAATTTTTAAGGAAAAAAGGGTCAGCACAAAGATGATGAGAAAAGACAAAAACATTTTCAAGTAATCAAGTCCTCCATTATAAAACCACATGGTACTCTATATATAGAGAGAATACTAAGTTTTATGATAATAAATGATACAAACCTGACTTTTTCCTTATGACACTTTGCCAGTGCTTTGCAGAGACTTGGATCAGGACAGAGATCAAGCGGCGATTGACCTTTCTTATTTCGAATGCTAAGGTCAGCGCCATTGGCAGCCAAAAAACAGGCAATTGATGCTGCACTCTTCTTCTCCGCCCCCTGGGTACCAAGTCCCATTATTAACTGAAATCAAATGAAAAGAGTCATGATTTTCCCCTTAGGAATCTGTTATCAATTCTTACCACCAAATGTGTGTGTGTGTGTGCAAGTCTGTGTGTATTATATAAAAATACACGTCTGGAAAGAACTTATGGCCTATATAGACATGGTGGGCATTTATGAGTTGCAGTCCTAACATCCATTCCCCCCCTTCACTCCAGTTTTCTCAGGGGTAGTTTGAGGACTGACCCACTCTCTACTGTTACAGGTGGACCAAAGAAGGCTGAGAGTCAGATATCCACCTCATCTATGTGATTAGTTCAGGGATGACAAATCAGGTCAAGTCGGCCAATAAAACTCAAGAACGGGACTTCTGATTGACATACTGAGGAAACAGTTGTCCCCAAACCAATGTAGCTCTGGAACTGCTGGCAACCAACATGAAATAGTAAAAGGAGAGACAACAGAGAAAAGAACCAACACCAACGAACTGAGCCAAGAAATGGAGAAGGAGATAAATCAGGTTCTGATATCATATGAGCTACTCATTCAAACATGTTATCAAATATCTGTAGAGCACCTACAATGGACCAAATACTATTTTTAGCACTTTCCAGGAATTAACTCATTTAATCATTACAACAACCTTATGGAGGTAATTATTCCACCCCTTCCTTTTTAAAATGAGGAGGGATGCCTGGGTGGCTCAGTCGGTTAAACGTCTGCCTTCAGCTCAGGTCATGATCCCACGGTCCTGGGATAGAGCCCCGCATTGGGCTCCTTGCTCAGCGGGGAGCCTGCTTCCCCCTCTGCCTGCTGTTTTCTCTCTCTGACAAATAAATAAATCTTTAAAAAAATAAAATAAAATGAGAAAGGAGGCACACAAGAGTTTAGAGAATTTACCAATGGTCATATGGAAAGGCAGCAATTCTCAAACACTTTGGTCTCAGAACCTCTTCACATACTTAAAAATGATTCTAAAATTCATATGGAACGGTGAAAGACTTTAGAATAGTCAAACAACTTTGGAAAAAAAAGAAAAAGTTGGAAGTCTTTTACTACCTGAGTTGAATAATTATTATAAAGCTACAGTAATCAAGACAGTTGGGTTGGCATCACATGGCTAAAGACACAGATCAACAGAACAGAATACAGGATCCAGAAAGACTCACATATATGGTTAATTGAGTTGGGATAAAGGCACAACAGACAATTCAGCAGAAAAAGTCTTTTCAACAAATGGTGGTGGAATAACTGGAACATTCACATGCAAAACAATGAACTCTGATACTTCATACTATACTTAAAAATTAACTCAAAATGAGTCATAGTACAATGAAAGACCTAAATATGAGACAGAAATCTATCAAAATCCTAGAGGAGAACACAGGCAGCAACCTCTTTGACCTCGGCAACTTCTTGTTAGACACATCTCCAGAGTCAAGGCAAATAAAGGCAAAAATGAACTAATGGGACTTCACCAGGACAAAAAGCTTTTGCACAGCAAAGGAAACAATCAACAATACTAAAAGGCAACCCACACAATGGGAGAAAATATTTGCAAATAACATATCAGATAAAGGGGTAGTACCTAAAATCTATAAAGAACTCATCAAACTCAACACCCAAAAACCAAAAAATCCAGCCAAGAAATGGGCAGAAGAACAGACATTTCTCCAAAGAAGACATACAAATGGCTAGCCGACACATGAAAAAATGCTCAGTATCAGTCATCAGCAGAGAAATACAAATCAAAACCACAATGAGATACCACCTCACACTGGTCAGATTGGCTAAAATTAACAACTCAGGAAACAATACATGTTGATAAGGATGCAGAAGGGGGAACCCTCCTACACTGTTGGTGGGAATGCAAACTAGTGCAGCCACTCTGAAGGACAGTTTAGAGGTCCCTCAAAAAGCTAAAAACAGAACTACCCTACAACCCAGCAATTGCACTACTAGGTATCTATCCAAAGGTGATTCGAAGGGGCACATGCACCCCAAAGTTTATAGCAGCAGTGTCCACAATAGCCAAACTATGGAAAGAGCCCAGACATCCATCGACAGACAAATGGATAAAGAAGATACAGTATATATACACGATGGAATATTACCAAGCCATCAAAAGGAATGAAACCTTGCCACTTGCAACAACTTGGATGGAACTAGAGTGTATTATGCTAAGCGAAATAAGTAAGTCAGAGAAAGACAAATACCATATGATTTTACTCATATGTGGAATTTAAGAAACAAAACTGATGAACATAGGTCAGGCAAGGAAAAATAAAATAGGCTAAAAATAGGGAGACAAACTATAAGAGACTCTTAAACTATAGAGAACAAACTGAGGGTTGCTGGAGGGGAAGGGAGTGGAGGGATGGGGTAAATGTGTGATGGGCATGAAGGAGGGCACTTGATGGAATGAGCACTGGGTGTTATTTGCAACTGATGAATCACTAAATTCTACTCTGAAATTAGTAATATACTATATGTTAACTAACTTGAATTCAAATTAAAAAAAAAAAAGAATCATAGTCCTAAATGTAACAGCTAAAACTTAATAAACTTCTAGTACAAAAGAGAAAACCTTAGTGACCCTGGGTTTGGCAAAGATTTTTCAGATAGGACACAAAAAACACAATGAAAGAAAAATTTATAAATTAGACTTCATCAAAATTAAAAACTTTTGCTCTTCCTTTTTTTTTTAACGATTTTATTTATTTGAGACAGAGAGAATGAGAGAGAGAGAGAGAGAGAGCGAGCACATGAGAGGGGGGAGGATCAGAGCGAGAGGCAGACTCCCTGCTGAGCAGGGAGCCCGATGCGGGACTCGATCCTGGGACTCCAGGATCATGACCTGAGCCGAAGGCAGACGCTTAACGAATAAGCCACCCAGGCGCCCCTTAAAGATTTTATTACTTGTCAGAGAGGCAGAGAGAGCACAAGCAGGGGGGAGCAGCAGAGAGAGGGAGAAGCGGGACTCGATCCCGGAACCCTGGGATCATGACCTGAGCCAAAGGCAGATGCTTAACGGACTGAGCCACCCAGGCATCCCTCAACTTTTGCTCTTCCAAAAACACTACTGCAAGAATGAAAAGACAAGCCACAGATGGGGAGAAAATATGTGCAAATCCCATATCTGATACAGAACTTGAATTCAGACTCTCAAAACTCAATAGTAAGAAAACAGCTCAACAAAACAATGCACAAAAAAATGTGAATAGACACTTCATCAAATATATGTAAGTGAAAAACAAGCAAACGAAAAGATGTTCAATTTCAGTAGTCACTGGGGTGCCTGGGTGGCTCAGTCAGTTAAGTGTCTGCCTTACACTCAGGTCATGATCCCAGAGTACCGGGATCAAGCCCCACATTGGGCTCCCTACTCAGCAGGAAATCTGCTTCTCCCTCTTGCTCTGCTCCTCCCCCATCTGTGTTTTCTCTCTCTCTAGCTCACTCTCTCTCAAATAAATAAATAAAATCTTTAAAAAAAAAAAAAAATCAGGGCGCCTGGGTGGCTCAGTCCATTAAGCATCTGCCTTTGGCTTGGGTCATGATCCCAGGGTCCTGAGATTAAGTCCTGCATCGGGCTCCCTGCTCAGTCTGCTTCACCCACTGCCCCTCCCCCTGCTTGTGCTCTTGCTCTCTCTCAAAAATAAACAAATAAATAATTAGAAAAAAATTATCAGTGGTCATTAGAGAAATGCAAATCAAAACCCCAACATACCACTACACACCCATATGAATGGCTGAAGTTAAAAAAGAACCAAACAACTTTCAGTAAGAATTTGAAGCAATATAGTCAGAATTAACTATTACTTAGTCAATAAACTAAATTTCTATATATATGCAGCTGTGATAAATATTTTATGAGAAACAGACTGAATTAACCAAAAATACAAGATCTTGCATTAAACGACACTTCCAGTAGTACCAAATTAAAGATTAGTTTACTCACTGTGTTTTTGGATGGCTCCCAGGCAGCATCGACCTTCCCCACATCTTGCATATCTTGGAGCTGACGCAGCTGAGACAAGGTGTGATGCCTCAGAGCCTCGTGCAAAGGAGTGTCCCCGTCCTTATCCTGAATATCTAACTTGGCACCTGCACGGACCAGAAGCTGAAGGAGAAAGACGTCTCATTTTGCTAAGGTCTCTCTGGCCCATAAGAAATTACTACACATCTAAAGTAACACAGACAAAATCAGAGGGGGAGACACTGTAAGAGACTCTTAACTCTAGGAAACAAGCTGAGGGTTGTTGGAGGGGAGGGAGATGGCGGGATGGGGTAACCGGGTGAAGGGCGCTAAGGAGGGCACGTGATGGAATGAGAGCTGGGTGTTATTTGCAACTGATGAATCACTGACCTCTACCCCTGAAACTAATAATATACTGTATGTTAATTAATAACAAAATAAAATAAAATAAGATCAAGTAACAGTGACAGAGCCCTGGACCTACCTGAAGGGATCACCACTAAAGCTAATTATCTTCATATATTCATTTGCTACTCTTAAAACTCCTGTGGCTCCTTTACAAATAGTGATGAGCTCTGCTTACTCAAATATATCAAATCAGAGAAAACATAAAGAAATGAGAACCAGTATGTGGCTTAATTCATCAACTCTAAGAACAAGATAACTGGGAGAAATTTAGGACATTTTTTTCTCCTTTTACTTTTTTAATTTATTTTTTTAATTATTTTATTTTTTCGGGGCGCCTCGGTGGCACAGTCAGTTGAGCATCCAACTCTTCGTTTCAGCTCGGGTTGTGATTTCAGGATCATGAGATCGAGCTCCGCATTCGGCTCCATGCTCAGACTGCTTAGGACTCTCCCTCCCTCTCCCCTGGCTCCTACCCACCCTGCTCACACTCTCGCTTTCTCTCAAATAAATAAATCTTTATAAATAAAAAAGATTTTGTCAAGTAATCTCTACACCCACTGTGGGGCTCAAACTCACAACCCCAAGACCAAGAGTTGCATGCTCTACCGACTGAGCCAGCCATGCGCCCCCTTCTTCTCCTCTGAGTTTCAGATATGCAAGTTGGGATATTTTAAGTACTTCCAATAGGACCAAATCATAAACGTTTGCAATTCTTCTATTACTTGAAGAAACAAGCAAGTTATTTATTCCATTCTCTTTGGTCAATTTTTCCAAATGTACAGCCATAAAAAGTCCAAATATCACAGATAAATGAAGAATTTTTAGCAAGAGGAATTTTTTTTAGTATTTAAATTTTTTAAAATTTTAATTCAATTATTAACATATAATGTATTATTGGTTTCAGAGGTACAGGTCTGTGATTCATCAGTTATATAACACCCAGTGCTCATTATATCATGTGCCTTCCTTAATGTCCATCACCCAGTTACCCCATCCCTCCATGCCCCCTCCCCTCCAGCAACCCTCAGTTTGAGCAAGAGGAATTTTATATAACAATAAATGTGAAAGGTTTGCTAAACTACAACCTCTTATATAAAATGCATAATTGATACACCTCAAAGATATTTTAAATGGTAGATATAACTTTATATTTAAGACTTTACTTATGGTGCTTTACTGATTTTCCTAATCCTTTCTATAAATGCTGTCAGAGTTTTAGAAGAACACCATAAACAGAAGCCAATCTCAAGCATATGGTCTTACCTCTCTTGGCAAATTACTGTTTTTTGGTGGTGGTTTTTTTTGTTTTTGTTTTTTTTTTACTTTGTTCCCAAAAGCTTACATAAAATGTCACTCTAGGACAGTGTTTCTCAAATTTGAACATGCATGAGAATTACCTGGAGGACTTGTTAAACCACAGATTGCTAGTTCCCACCCCTGGAGGTTCTGATTTGGTCGGTCTGAGGTGGGGCCCAAGAATTTTCTACCAAGGTCCCAGGTGATGCTGATGCTGCTGGTTCAGCTTCTAAACTTTAAGAATCACTGCTCTACAAAAAAATTTTAAACCGATAATCTTTCAAATATTTTCTCTGGAATATCAGATTAGTCAAATAAAAATACATATTTTAGCTTTTTTGGAATCTGTGCAGCAAACGTCCAGCCTAAGCTTTTAATTATACTTCACTCTCAATTATACAAATTAAGAGGGAATGTACTTTTAAAAAACCAATTTATATGTTACTTTGAAATTCTCTGATTTAATATTTTGGGAATTCACAAGTCTGGCAACAATTATACAATAGTCTTTGAATATCACAGTTTTAAGATCTTCCCTATTATAAATTAAAACTCTTTACCCAACTGATGCAAAATATTAGCCTAAAATCTTAATTTTTAGATCCAACTAAGCCTTTTGAAAAATCTAACTATGAATAATTTTCAAGACTTTCTAGAAATCTGTCTGGTTAAAACACAACTATAAGGTAAGATTCTTTTTAGTAAATACTTTACCCTCACAATCTGGGTGTGCTGTCGTTCAACAGCAAGGTGTAGGGCAGTTTGCTGGTTCACATTCTGGATATCCAGGTTAGCATTACCCTGAACAAGAAGAACAAAGTTTACATACTCAAAATTTGACAACTGTGAACACTAAAACTATAACTCTTCATGAGGAATAAATAACACAGAACACTGCTGACCACTTTCCTCTCTTCTAGCTACCGCAACATTGTTCTCGTAACAGTTGCTGGCAATACAGCAAAAACTGGATGGGGCAGCAAACTTTCTGAGATAGAACAGCACGTTTACAATAATTATTTATTATGGTGACTCCATATAGGAACAGTTAAAGAACAAAGTTCAGTACAGAGCTCAAACACAGCTCCATCTCAATCTCCATTATACAGTAAGAGGTAATTAGTTCCTTTTAACTGTAAATGATATTTTCTAAAAAGTTTTATTAGTGAGTCTTCTTATTGGATTTAGATTTACTTTAATGACCTAATAAGGTCACCTACTCTTGCTGCATGACTGAGTTCTTATTCAGTGAAAAGGAACTTTGCTGGAGGGTGAGAAGACAATGTTTAATTAATTAGTACATAAAAATACTTACTACAGGGAAAGCAGAAAGTCCTACCAGGGTCCTGTGATAGTCAAAGCACTATATGAGAACAGCTGATGCCAAGGACAGAGGAAAGGAACTGAGAAGCAAAATTCTGAACTCACTGGCACCAAGGGACCTGGAGCTTCAAGAACTTAAGCAAGGATTCTGCCATTTCATGCTCATTTCCTCGGCTCTGACACGGTTATAGTACAACCTATTTCCAGGGTCACTGTGATGATGGGCTTCAGGGAGGCTGCCCCAAAATAATTCCACTTTGGAATACTGATTATCTTGAATTAAAGTTACTTAAGAAACAGCCAGTGCAAGGACACTCTGACCTTCCTTTGTTCCCCTGAAAGCAGGAAATAAATTCTCTGTGAAGACTATCCTCCCTGCACTTGGAGGGTAGAAGGCATCCTTATTGCCAGAGATAAGGAATTAAGGGCCAAGAACTGACTATATAAATAAACTTTGTTACTTCATTTATTTATTTATTTGCTACCCCAAGCGCAAACCCCTTTGTGAATTCTCCACAAATAACTGTTTGTTTAAAAGGTATAAAAGCTGCCTGCTTTGGTCACTTTGGATAGTCTCATATTTTTCTGAGCTCCCATATGTACAAAATTAAATGTGTTTTTGTCTTGTTGTTATATCTCATGTCAATTTAATTATTAGACTAGCCAAAGAACCTAGAAGGGAAGAAATACTTTTCCTTCCCTCCAGGAAGGATTAAGAAAAATAACAGGTAAAACTGCCCTATATCTAGACGAATTATGTTCTAGTTCATGAACATTGGACTTACTTCCAGTTTGAGGTTATTACAAATAAAGCTGCTACAAATATTTAGTACAAGTATTTGTGTGGAAATGTTCTCTTGGGTACATACTAGAAGGGGGGCTGCTGGGTTGTACAGTAAATACATGTTTAACTTTATTAAGAACTGCCAAACTGTTCTCAAAATGGCTGCTCTGAAAAACACCAGCAATGTATGTGAATTCTAAGTGCACCACACCCTAACCAACATTTGGTTAATTTTCGTCATTTTCGTTGGTAGGTAGTAGTAGTAGATTAGTAGTATTTCACCGCGTTCGTAATTTCTAATCCCCTAATGACCTGTGGTAATTGAAGCAAAATCATAGGAAATAAAGGTCAACATACAAAAAATAACTGTATTTCTATATGTTTGCAATATACAGACACTGAACTTTTAAACACTACAATTTATAATAGCATGAAAAAATTACTTAAAGATAAATCTAAAAAAAAAAGATCAATCTAAAATGTGCAGAGCAACCAAAATGCCAAGACTTTTTAATAGAAACTAATAATCTGATTCTAAAATTTATAGGAAAATTCAAAAGATCTAAAATATTGAGGTAATTCTGAGAAAGAAGAACAAAGAACAAAGTTGGAGGACTTTAACTGATTTCAAGACTTACTAAAAAACAATAATCAAGATAGTGTGACATTGGTATAACGTCAGTTATCTGTATTTTGGATTGAAAAGGAAATTATCACAATTAACAATACTTCTAAGGAGCAGTAACTTAATAATAAAGGCTTACTAGTCAATGGTATTGTAATAGCATTGTATGGTGACAGAGGACAGCTACACTTGTGGTGAGCACAGCATAATGAATAGCATTCCAACTGTCAAATCACTATGTTGTATACCTGAAACTAATGTAACATTGTGTGTCAACTATACTTCAATAAAAAAATAATAAAAATTATGCCTTAAAATGGCAGGGGAAAACAAAGTTTAACTTTTGCACTATTTTTTTAATCTAAACTAGAATTCTATAGCTCATGGAGTGTCTATCCTATAATGTGATGCTAATTACATATAATGAACAATTTACTAAATTCTTCTGCTCTTTCATCTTCTTAACTTAGACTGTAAGTTCCTTGAAGTCAGAGATCACAGATAATTCTTTGGTAACTTCAGTGCTTCTCTATGGCATATGTATTTAAAATTTTTGCTGAAAAACTAAAACACCATAAAACTAAAAGAAATAAGTTCCCCCAAGATCCAATCTCATAAAAATATAACGTCATCTTATTTCAGAGATGAATGAAATGACTGAGGTGAACCTGTGCTGCTATCCAGCCAAGATTCCAGGAGTCTAGCAGTGGTCATGACCTAAATCCCCAGATCCTGGCTGCAGCCTGGTGTTACCTGATGGCAGCTGGCCACACAAGCTTAGATACCAACATAATGGTTCTTGGTCCTACGGCTAATGGATACTTACACAACAGTGGCAGCAATTGTGGAAAATCTGTTTGTTGATGCCTATTTCATCAGACCAACCCAGGAACACTGCAGGAGGGAGTACTCAGGGCTAAAGGATACCCTCCACCCCCTTACACACACGCACATGCACACACACAGCACTACCCTCCATTTAAGAACCAGTGTCAGGAAGAATGAATAGGTACCATATCTGAATTTGCATCATCTTGGGGTTTTACTGTAACCTACCAACAGGTAGTTGATGAAGTAATAAATGAATGAATGGCAATATTATGGCACAGCTTTTCCTACCTGATGTACCAACAGTTCGGCCACTTCTACATGATTGTTAAGGGCAGCCAGATGCAAGGCAGTATAACCATCATCTTTCTTCTCATCCACAATCCATGGTCTTGGTAATTTAGATAGTAAAACACGCATTGCACTGAAAGTCAAGTTTATATGATTTTGATACTTACATAATTCGATATTTAATTAAATATTTCATTATTTTCTTTAGAAAAAAATATGTAAAGGAAACTTTTGAAATAAAAAACATCCTTCTTTAAAGAAAATTATGCCTGGGCGCCTGGGTGGCTCAGTTGTTAGGCATCTGCCTTCGGCTCAGGTCATGATCCCAGGGTCCTGGGATCGAGTCCCACATCGGGCTCCCTGCTCGGCGGGAAGCCTGCTTCTCCCTCTCCCACTCCCCCTGCTTGTGTTCCCTCTCTCGCTGTCTCTCTCTCTGTTAAAAAATAAATTAAAAAAAGCTTAAAAAAAATAAAATAAAATTATGCCTTCAGAGACAAATGAATTATTTTTTTTTCTAAATCTCTAATGTGCAGCTTTTTGATGCTTTAAGAGGTAAACAAACTATCACCATTTGGGGAATAGAATCAAACTAGAATAGGAGTATTACAAGGGGAAAACATTATGAGAGGAAAAAAAACCAAAGGGGAAAGAAATATATCCAAACAAGGACATTATTTATGGTTTTGTGGAAACTCTTAGGTTCAATTTGAATAGTATCTATTAATGAAAGAGTTAATAAAGAACAGCCAGGTAACAACAACAAAGTAGGAATAATAGTAATAAAAAGACAAATTTCATGTAACTGGTAGATTATCATGAATTGCAGTTAAAAATCTGATATATGTCATTTAGCAGTGCTAAATCTAGTTGATACCAAAACATGCAAAATGGTAATTATAATTTGATATTTAAAATTTAAGGATAACAAAGTATTTCCAGAGCAAGACAGACAGTTATCCTAAAGACCATCAAAGATTAAAGCATAAAAGAGCAGGAGATGTAATAATCAAGAAGTGATACTTCTTCAAAAATAAACTACTGGGACTACTTCAGAATAAAAAGCTTTTGCACAGCAAAGGAAACCATCAACAAAAGACAACCTACTCAATGGGAGAAGATATGTGCAAATGATATATCTGATAAAGGGTTAACATCCAAAATATATAAAGAATTTATACAACTAAACTCCAAAAAAAACCAATTTGATTAAAAAATGGGCAGAGGACCTGAATAGACATTTTTCTAAAGAAGACATACAGATGTCCAACAGACACATGAGAAGATGCACAACATCACTAATCATCAGGAAATGTAAATCAAAACTACAATGAGACATCACTTTACACCTTGTAGAATAGCTAAAATCAGAGACAAGAAATAACATGCTGGTGAGAAGGTAGAGAAAAAGGAACCCTAGTGTACTGTTGGTGGGAAAATAAATTGGTACAGCTACTGTGGAAAACAGTATGGAGGGTCCTCAAAAAATTAAAAATAAAAATATCATATGATCCAATAATTCTACTACCAGGTATTTACCCAAAGAAAACAAAAACACTAATTCAAAAACATATGTGCACCCCTGTTCACTGCATTTACAATAGACAAGATATGGAAGCAATCCAAGTGTCCACTGATAGACGAAATGGATAAAGAAGATGTGGTGTATATATACAATGAAATATTACTTGGACATAAAAAGGATGAGATCTTGCCATTTGTGACAACAGGGATGGACCTAGAGGATACTATGCTAAGTGAAACAAGTCAGAGAATACTATATGATTTAACTTATATGTGGAATCTAAAAAACAAATGAATAAACAAACAGCAGAATCAGACCTATAAATACAGAGAACAAACTGATGGTTGCAAGAAGCGAGGGGGATATGGGGCTAGGGAGGGGGAGCTATATACCCAAAGTATATTGAGAATCACAGCTTAAAGACAGCTTTCAGTGGCTGTTACTAAAGTTATAATCACTGCTTAGGGGTGAGAGAATTCTTTGGAAATCTATGGAAACTATGGACCCCCCCCCCCACCTCCCAGAGAAATGCACATTATATAGCTCTGCCCACAATTTTGAGTCTACAAACCCCTAAATCCCACTTGCGGACCTCATACAAAGCTCAGGTTTCCTGCTTTAGTTCATTTACAGTAATTACAAGGATTCTAATCTTCCTCCTTCACCGGATTAAAATAAGATACCAGATACTGGGACACCTGGCTGGCTCAGTTGGTAGAGCATGTGATTCTTTTTTTTTTTTTTTAAGGTTTTTTTTTAATAGAAATCTTCTGAATTTATTTTTTTTTAAGATTTTTTATTTATTTATTTGAGAGAGAGAGAATGAGAGATAGGGAGCATGAGAGGGAAGAGGGTCAGAGGGAGAAGCAGGCTCGCCCGACGCGGGACTCGATCCCGGGACTCCAGGATCATGACCTGAGCCGAAGGCAGTCACTTAACCAACTGAGCCACCCAGGCGCCCAGAGCATGTGACTCTTAATCTCATGGTTGTGAGTTCGAGCCCCACATTGGGTGCAGAGATTACTTAAAAATAAAATCTTTTAAAAGAGAGAGAGAGATACTAGATATGATGCAACTGTCTCAGATTCTTAATGGGGAAAAGTTCTAGAACCTGCTTGTCCCTCTACTTCTTAGAACTGTATTACTGAATGTTTGGATTTGGCATAATCATGATGCCAATGCCAAACATTATCTAGCACTCTACACATCTGACCATGTGAGAAATGGAATTTATAAGGGTTTTATGATTCTTTTGGAGAGTTTAGAAGATGTAAGCATTAAATCATGTGGGAAAAAAGTTTCAGTAAAAAAAACGTAATTATAAGATAATGTAAACACATTGATTTAAACAAAAACTGTGATAGGATTTATGTTGAGAGAAACGGTGATGTCAACAGTTTTAAATCTTCATTTCTCATGACACGAAATCAGTAGATAGCATCTACAATTGATACATTAGGAAAACTGCAGGATAAGCTGGAAGTTATTGGGGAAGGGGCGTAGGGGGAACAAAGGGATGAGCAGGGATAAAGCAGAACACAGTTCTCTTTTATTATATATAAGCTCTGTAGTAGTATTTGACTTAGCTATGCATATATATTAGATTTTAAAAATTTAAGTCAAAACACTAAAATAATATTTAGGCTTACTATGTTAAAATCTTCTAAATTTGCTACTCTAGTTCTTATAGCCAAGATATATAAATAGGACAATAAGTTTTACATTATAAGGTGTGGTTTCATTTCATCAATTTTTTTTTTTTAAGTCACATTATTGAATAGATATCCTTGAGAAGATGGTTCTTATGAAACCATGTTTCCCACTACTTTGCATTCCTGTTTCGGAAGTACCTTCCCATATTATGCTGCCAACAACTCGAAAGAAAGGGAAAGAGGAGCAGTTCCTTCTCTGGGCATAAGCTATCCACTGAGACGGAGCCATCACTAACTTGTTCTGGGCTTTTGCATTTCCTAAGTGAAAAAGCTAGAGAAAGCTGAAGTCTCTCAGAAAGAACAGCCAATGGCTCAGAAGGTTAGTGAGACACTTCAACAGAAATAGATATGTATTCCTGAGAGCCTACTGCCTCTCTACTCTCTTACTACATTTTACCTTTTGCTTTTCCTCTCAGTACAAAATGAGTAACTGAAGTATAAGAGCAAAATAAAGATGGTAATTCCAGGCTACTGTTCGAAGTGACAAAAATGATCCCAGTCCCTTCTAGATAACATTCTATAAAGTCCATCAAATCCTAATACTAAAATGCAAAATTCAGATTTTCAGAGAGCAAGTTTTCACTTCAGAACCAATCCATTCTGTTAATTAGTCCCACTTACGTGGGGTGGACAATCTGAGGAGCCCACAGTCCAACCAGGCATGCCGCTGCCGGCTGTCCCCTGCAGCGCTGTCGTTCCTCAAGAGGAGACTTAGGCTGTAAGCACTCAGGCCCACAGGGCTGCTGGGATCAGGGTGTTACCAGTTTGGCACATCAATAACTGTATTGAGTCAACAGGCTCTCACCTGTGGAGCACAGTATATGAGATTTGGCGGTATTTTTCCTAATGCCCAAACACTCTTCTTTAGTTCTCAATCTGGTTGTTTTCCAAGAGGTTAAGGACATGGATGGTTTAAAGATAAGATCTTACTACCGGTTAAGCAGGCATTTGTGAATAGTGCCAAAGAAGCATTAAGTTCCGGAACAACTAATAGTGGTGCCTAGTATAATCCCTGGCACTTGGTAATACTCAAACGTTTGCTGAATGATGAACAAATGAGTTCTAAGAAGTAGAGGGACAAGCAGCTGTCTACATTGGTATGTAGCAGTCAAATGGCACTGGGTCCATTTTTAGGGCCTGCCATGCTTTATAAACTTTCTTCAGAGATAGGCAACGTTTTTCTAAACAAACCCAAGTAGATAAACTGTGGAGGTCTTACATATTAATGTAAAAAAAAAAAAAGAAGAACTATAGCACACACTAGGTGTTCACTAAATGCTTGCTAAGTTAATGAACAATCCCTCAAATAATAAAGCTAATAAAGCCTGTTAGTCCAGAATTCATAAAGGAACCTACTAAGAAAGTTGATCAATCCCAAGCAGAAGTTCTTCAGGGCATACTTAAAGCAGATCAGTATGTGATATTCTAAACATATTTTTGTTCGATACCTATCCCCATCTGAATGGATGCAGACAAGAAGCCTAGAAAGATACATACCCAGATGCTATCCATGGTAATCACTTTAATAAATGAATATAGCTGGTTTTTATTTTCTTTCATCTACTTATAGCTAGTGAATAGACATTAGTTAGATGTTTTTAAATTCTTTTTTTGGTGTGCTTTTATCCCCCTCCCCCACCAAACTTTTTTTTGACAGATACCACAATTAAAAGGCTCATTAATGTAGCCTAATTTTTTTTTTTAATGATAGTCAAATCTTTTTTTTAAGATTTTATTTATTTGAGAGAGAGAGAATGAGAGATAGAGAGCATGAGAGGGAAGAGGGTCAGAGGGAGAAGCAGACTCTCTGCTGAGCAGGGAGTCCGATGTGGGACTCGATCCCGGGACTCCAGGATCATGACCTGAGCCGAAGGCAGTCGCTGAACGAACTGAGCCACCCAGGCGCCCCATAGCCTAATTTTGTTAAGTAAGAATTTGGATATAGTAGAATTTAGCTCAATATGAGAAAGAGATATGCAACAATTCAGACTGCAGAAGAGTTGTATAGCTGAATACTCGAGTATTCTTAAACTAAAGACAACCAAAATTACCTCTTAAACGACCAGTTATTTCTCCTTCTATGTTTAAACCAGGGCCCCGTTTTACTTATCTTTATGTCCCCTTTGTATGCCTAGTAAAAGGAGCTCAAAGTTCTGTTCAACGGAACAAAAGAAGAAACAATCAAATGAACAATCATTTTCTGAATATAATGGGAGGCGAGAATTTATCAACCTATTAAATTTCTGGTATACTCTTAAGTCCCCAAGAGTGGTAATTCCCTAACTAGTTTCATTATTACAAACCAGAGCAGGAGCATGGTGTGGTGGTAAAGAGCTCAAAGTCTGAAGCCAAACTATCTGGGTTCAAATTCTGACATTAGCAAAGTGAATGGCTGGTGACTTGAGCAGTTACTTAACTTCTATGCCTTGGTTTCCTCAACTATAAAATGTGAGAAGAATCACAGATTCTATTTCAAAGAAGTTGTTATGAAAATTTTAAAGGGTTTAGAAGAGTACCCAACACTTTATATATTTGCTTTTAAAAACAAAAACAGGGGCGCCTGGGTGGCTCAGTCGTTGAGCGTTGCCTTTGGCTCAGGTCATGATCCCCGCATCGGGCTCCCTGCTCAGTGGGAAGCCTGCTTCTCCCTCTCACACTCCCCCTGCTTGTGTTCCTTCTCTTGCTGTCTCTCTCTCTGTCAAATAAATACATAAAATCTTTAAAAAAATAAAAATAAAAAAATAAAAAAACAATAACCACAACAAAAAAACCTTTCACTGTTACAAAATGGTTAGAAAAAAATGAGGCGATTTAGAAACCTGAAAGTTAACCTATCTTAAACTGAGACAGGTGTCATCTTCTCACAATATGTGTAAAAGTATTCCAATACCTAGGAAAGCTGGCTCTTCAAAACTGCCAAATGTCCACAGAAGCACTCTTCATGTCACTGCTTTAAAAGAGTCATCCAAAATAATTCACCTGCTATGGTATTAAATGCTAAAGACAAAAAGAGTATCAAGGACAAACTTCCCTTGTAGGAGACTGAGCTTAAAACACTGGTAATAGTTTTTCTTGATTCTTAATTGAATCAATACTTAATAGAATACTGTATCTGAATTAAGAACAAGGTATAGATTTGGTTTAGGGAAGAACAAAGCTTCTCTTGGGTATTTTTGTTTTGTAAAATCTTAAAAACTGTATCTCCACAATTACATTAGATTTGATGTTATAATATTCTTTTCTCCTTGGTTAAAAAAATTTCAACTTTACAATTTATTGTGAATATGCTATTAAAATTTAGAGCAAAAGTATTTTTCCTTTGAAGCATATAGATTAGGTTAATGACTAATTCATAGTCTCTGGTAAAGTAGAAATGTTATAGATTAGGTTAATGACTAATTCATAGTCTCTGGTAAAGTAGAAATGATCATGCCTAAATGTTATTTCAAAAAATTTAAAAGGAATGGCAATGTCAAAAGAAGAGAAAAAAATACTTTGCATCTGAAAATGAAATAGAATAAAAATGTTATTAATAGTAGTTCTGTATGTAATATATAGTATGGAATAATAATAGTTCTGTATGTATAGTTTCAATATAAAAGTACACAATTACTCAAAAGCATTCCAGACCATTTCTCATCTAAGCACTACAAAAAAATAACTGAAACTGACATTGAATTAAAAGTTTTAATTAGCATTTTTCCAAGATTTCATTTACACACTACTCTTTTCTTCCTTAATGATCTCTCTCCATTTTTAATACATAGGTTCTACTTACCATTTCTACATATTTTCCATTCAAATATTATTCCTTAAATTTAAAAAGCATGTGTAGCAACAACTAGCTCTAAAGATAACCCTGCAAAATCTCTTCAGGCCTTCAGTTATGTAAAATATCATCATCCATAATATTTTTTACTAACAAAAAATTAGGTTATGAAATATATTTTGGCAGCAGAGGGATTTTACTTGTTCCAGGTCTGCCTAAAGACTGCCTTGCAACTAGCCAGGGTAATATTTTTCCTCTTTCCTTTTTTTCTCTGCAGTGCTTCTAAGTATAGTGACAGCCGCATCAGGCTTTCCTAGTCTCAGCGCAAGCTCAGTGAAAATCTGGGAAATGTAAGTGGAAACATGAGAGACCGCTTTATTTGGCAGTGCTTTAAAAAAAGGGGGGGGGGGCAGAACAAATGGCAAAGCAGTGTTTGTACCGCAGGATGAACAATCAATAGGCAGAAAGCAAGATAGAAGCTTCCTCCACTTTTGGATCGACAATCGACAGCTGAGAGACTATTTTTTGCTATGGTTGACTAAATATGGTCAGGGAAGAGAGAGGCACAAGAGAGCCTGTTTGCCTGGGAGTGCATGTTTCAAATGCTTAGCTGCCTATAAAGCTGTAACAGTTTAGCCCGTGGCCACTGAGAGAAGAATATAAGTTAACCTCTGTAGTGACCATGGGGAAGTCCTGACCTTGCTTGCAGACTTGACCTCTGGATATGACAAGGTGGCTTTACTACAGATCTACCAATTAATCCTGGAAACTAAAAACCAAAAACAAATCAAAAAAAAAACCAAAAAAACAAAAAAACAACTTCACAGCAAGAAAGATACAGAATATTTCCTGAGAAGTCAGAAGAACCTAATGTATTCTGGTGGGCAAAAGAAAATAGGGTGAATGTTTACAGTTACTTGGGGGGAGTGAGGTGTGTTTTGGTTTTTGGCTTTTTGTTTTTTTTAGATTATAAAATTAACTTCCTTTGCAACCTTCTCCCCTCTTCTGAAGCATTTTATCTGAAAATAAGCAAAGTTCATTTTCTTGGCCATTATACCAACCTTCCTTGGTTGCTTAACTTTCTGTACAGCAGATACAAAGCACTCATATCTGTGCAATATTGGTAATATGACCTTCCAAATCAAATGGCCAACTTTGATTCAGTTTTGTTGTTTGTTTTTTTTAAGGCGAAGGGAAGGGGGAGGGAAAAGATGGCTTTTTTGGGTTTTTCTGTTTGTTCATTTGTTTTTCAAATGTATCTTAAAAGGTGAGGTTCTGTGTTCACTGATACGGCCCCCTTGCTTCCCTCAGCTCATGGAAAGAAGTGCTGAATCAGCGAATAGAGTGAAGGAACGATCAAGAGGAGATGGCAGCTGCTGATGTGACTCTCTAGGTCATTATCTGTCTTCCTCCTGCAAAAGCTGCATGACACTAAACTTACAGGTAACAGCACCATAAGGCCTGCACTTTTAAGGATACTTAGGACTTTCTGCATGCTTACCTATTATGACTCGATACATGCTTCTATTGTTAAAGTCTATCTGGGCATTGCCTAATTTCATAGTTCAAGTAGACAGCTTATGTAGCGTGAAAAGGAATGTTGCTCAAGTATCCTGGCAGATAATTCTTGATCTCAAAAATGTACAAATCCATTACTGTCACTGATGTTACTGAAGATTTAGTCTTTGTTTCAGATTAAATAACGATTTTGCATCCTTAGTAAATCACATCCTGCTTCCAAAGTATGCTACCTTTTAAAAACTATTAACTATTTCAAGGTTTAGTCAACCAAGAGACTTGGCAGATCACAAAATACTTAATGCTAACTTTTAGTTGGTCCCAAAAATAAATCAGAATGTGCATGGTAAATCCTAACACTGCACTGCTGAAACTGCTGTAGTGCTGGGCCATCTACTGCTACATTCTGATTTGTTCTCTATGAGCTTCACCAACTTTTTATCACGGGCTGCAGAAATTCTACTTTCCCTACCTTTTTGTTTTCTCCTTTCCCGAATATGAAAATTTCTTACGGTGTTCTTTTAAATTAACCTTTTAATACCACAATAATTAAAGGCAACTCACCAACTATAATGTCTTTTCAAGCTAAATGATCAAGTGCAAACCCTGGTGCCACAGGCTAATACCTTTAATTCTTTTCAGTGAGACTTTAGAAAAGACTGTTCTGGTAGTGATCCTTTACATTAAAAAAATTAAAGAATCAAAAGAACCAAACTCACCAAAATTAGATATTTATACATCTATTCAAAAGTGTATTCAATCCAAACAAAAGCACCAAAATGCAAAATTCAGGTAAGTAACTAATAAAGACAAAGGAACAAGAAAGAAGTTCTCAAATAATCATGAGTTCCTTATCTGAGACCTTTAAAAAAAAAAAACAAAAAATTCATCATCTTTAAAACTTCAGTTCACTCACACTCTAAAAAGATCTAGCTTTTCTCCTTGTTCTTTCAACTTTAGAGTCAATATCAGAAGAAGTACTAATTGGTTAACCGGTTAAGTTTTCAATAAGATATCTAGTTTGTAAAAAGAATTTGCACTGAATTCATTACTATCTACTTGCAGGATCTAGAAACAAAATAAGAAGAAATTCCTCTGAAGACAATGAAGAAACACTAGGCTGATCTTACCAATTTCTGAAATATACTCTATAAAACCTCCACTGATTCCCTGAATCTCTTGCAAAAACAACCAGATCAGGACAAAGTTCAACAGATAACTGGCTAGTGTTTAGAAGTATCTATGTCCACCAAGAACAAGGAGCCATAAATGGCACTAATGCCATGCTTCAGGTAAATCTGTTATAGTTTAGTCTTTGATAGTCTCTGCAAATGATCTACCACTACTCTGTATCAGTAAACTAAATGTTTTACTAACAAATGGGAAAATAAAACATTTCATGTTTTTACAGCTAATAACTTAGTAAAACCTACTCAGAGTACATACTTCTTTATGTACCCATATGAACATACAATGCTATGGAATGTAAAGAAGTATGTATTTTTGGTAGGCAATAAACTGCCAGGAGGGAACTACACTGCAGCTAAAAGAAGCCCTTGCTTCTTTCTGTGTGAATGACCTTCATATGGTAAATTAACCTAATATCAAAGAGATGACCTTTGACAATACTAACACCATAAAAATGCACCTACTACTTCTAGATGGAAACTAAATGCTGCGAAGATTTCGACTTTGTGAAAAAAAAAAAAAAGTTCAACTGAGGAAATTTAAAATTATCATGAAACTCCTTTTAAATCTTCTAAGTTAAAATGTAGTATGTTTTACACTTTTAAATTAAGTAATCACATGATTAAAATTTGAATACAGAAATCAGTATTACTAGAAGAGTGAGGGATACACATGACCTATTTTCTGTCTCCACGATATGATCTTAATTGAAGTATATATCATATTAGTAGGATTAACTGATTTGTTAAGAATAACAAGGTATAACAAAAGCTGATGTCATTACATTTTAACAATTGTTCTTGATTGATAAATTTACAGTCTACTAATATCAGAGGAATTTCTGAACAAGTTTTGTTGTTTTAAGCTTTCTTTTTGAAAGCTACATAGTCATAATTCGAAAAGACTATCTTTTAAGTAACATTCTACTCTCAAAAAAAAAGCGTTGTCCTCAAATTAATCAGGTCCTTAACCTAGTCTTCGCTTTGGATAAATACTGTTAGTACTTAGAATATATTAAAACATAAGATTTATGCATGAAAAATGACAAAATTCTGGGCCATATTGTAGGCTAACAGGGCACATTGGTAAAAGATTGCCAAATATTTAAAAGAAATTAATTTATTATCGATATCATCCTTGAATTTGCTTTCTCCAAAGGGGCACATAAAATGAAAACGCTATAGCCAAGAAACCAATTTACCCAGACAGAATAATCATGTTTCACTGGTACTGGGCAACAGCAATTCAATTTTTACAAACATGTTAGGGCCCACTATTTCTAATGTGTTGGAGATATCACAATACTTTTTTTGTACCTGATACAAAATTTATTTTGTATAATATACACCTATATATTAACAGAAATCGTAAATAATAAAGCGGCTGGCAATACTTTATAAGCAGTACCTGTTTCAAGCTACTATGATAGACTTAGAAAAAAAGAAATACTAATATTCATATACTCTAATCATTTCTTACTAAAAGTATTGTTTCAACTGGAATATTCAGATGTGTATAAAAAGCATAATGATATTTGAAAATTTTTATGTGTCCCAAGTTGAACAGAAATGGCTATAAGGTCAACTACAGTTATAATTGAAAATATGTATCTCAAAAGTATAGGTTCCTCTATAAAACTACTCAAAGGGTATTACTATACTCATGTTTTATAACATTCTAAAATTATAGAGCATTATAAAATTGTAGAACAATTATATCCATTATTCTCTAGGCATGAAAGTTTTTAATAATTATTTTAAAACATCCTGGTGACAAAGATTCTCATTGCTATAATATTAAGAGTACATAATCCTCAGAAAATAAAATGGCAGCATCTGCTATTCATTTTAAAAAGATTATATACTGATTCTAGTGCTTACAAGTTTAACTGAACATATCTGAGTCTTTTCAGTCATTCTAAAATGTCACATCCATCACTTAGATCAGCTGTTCATTTTTAACTGAGTACATAGTAAACTCTGGGCATCTGCTGACACTGGTGTAACTCAAACATTTCAACTGTCTCTCTGACAGGGATAACAGATGCTGACATTATCAAATGCTGTACTATTTTTTTTCCATGGCCTCTCCTTGCCCCGATATGGCCAGTATATGAAACTGAACTGCCATCCAAAAGCACACTTGAGCAACTGGATCTGCTAAACAGCTTCCACAGAACTAGTAAAAATAGAAGCCAGTTTTATTGCTATCTTCAGCACTTAAGTCCAGGCAATTTAACACCTGTTCCATTTCTATTAGAATAAATGGAAAGAATTGTAGTTACATTAATTTCACCAGCAGCATGATACTTACGAACCAACAAATGCAGAATATACTTAATAGGAGAATTTTCTGAATACTGCTTGAATTAGTGCTGACCTTTTCCCAGTTTAATTCAAAACAGTAACTGTTTCTTTACTCTGTATTTCACTGAAAGCACTTACTTTATAGGCAAACTATAGTATCTCAAAGTTTTATTTTTGCAAGTATATTTAAGAAGGTATCCCTTCCCTGATACTGAAATGCAACACTGAAATCAAATTACAACAAACATTTGCTGTACTGACTTTTAAAGTATTACTCATGTAGTAATTTTAATACTTAAATTCATTGATTATAGCTATGCGCCAAAAGTCCATGTATTATTAAGCTGATAATGGAACTAACTAGGCAATCTGTACCCAAAATGACGGAGAACTCAGTCAGGGAAATAGACTTCTAAAAGGGTTAAATTACTAACCTATGATTAGTAACACTACATAAGCAAAAAAAAGAAAAAAGTTGGCATGCATGGTAGTTCCTTTCAACACAAGTCCAAGCAATACACTGAATACACATGTGATCTATTTATAAACCAAAGGGCAGAGGTATTGTCTTAAGGCCACTCATATTCCTTCACCCTCCCTATCAGCAACTTGCTATTAGCTCTCAAGTGTAATACTAAATAAAGGAGCAGCGGTAGAAAGGTTACCAATACTCTTCCCTAACTTATTAGCTTACTTGGTTCACTGCCTAAAGATAAATACAAAATAGTACTCTGAAATACATCAAGGTCTATTTGTTCCTTCAACTGCTGTTGGTTTTAAAACAAGTTATTGTCTACATTTAAGAATTATGCAAAGCTGTACATTGATAATTCCTTAATGCATCAACAAAATGTTAAAGGGCAAAGACTTGCTCTGTTCGAGGAGGAAATAGTAGGAAAAGTGCCTTCAAAATAAAAAAGTTTACATGTAATGACTGAAGTACTGACATGAGAATATCTAACATCTGTAGAAAGTCCATAACCATAATTGTACAAATAAAAAGCATTTCAACTTTTTTGTATCCTACACTAGCAGCACTGCAATGCTTTGCTAGAGCTGGTAAAATGGAACCAAATCGCCTCTTCAATGGATTTGGTCCCCTTCAACCAGCTGTAGCTATGCATTGATTACTACAGGACAGCCAACGTTTTCATTTATGAGTATCAATCACATGTTGACTAATTTCAGGTTATTTAAATTATTCAGATTGTGGCTTAAGTAAAATAATTTGTTACTGTTAATTCTCCTTGGGAGAATCATAGTGGTTAACAATGTTTCTAAAAAGTTTTATGAAAAATGTGTGGATGACTTAAGGACTGCAAATAAAATAATTTTACTTATTTACCGTCTTGGTGTTACATTTTTTTATCTTCAGAATAGAAATGGCAATGAAATGTAGCCTATGCTGCATAATAAAAAAACACACTTCCTCCAAAGGAAGAAAATATTTGGGAAGGTGACCTAAAACCTACCTGAACATAATGGGAACACCACAGTGTGGTTCCCATGGACATGCACGTATTTTAAATTTAAAGAAAAATATAACATTAAATATAATACTCTAGAAATGCTGGGTTACTATCTTCCAGGATTAGCATTTAATTTTACTGCTATTTACCTGAATATTGATAGACAAAGGTAAAAAAGAAAAATGAACGATTCTGCAGACTATTTTGTGCAGAGACTGAAACAGTATCTAGTTCTTCCAACCCCAAAACAAAAGTTTTTAACCTTTAGAAAAGAAAGGAAATGCTAAGTATCATGGCTTTCTACTATGTAGGTATTTCACCTCTCCATACTTGTTTCCTTAGTTGTAAAATGAAGATCTCTTCTAATAATAACATCCTATGACTCTCCTCACTCTGTCTTCTTTGTCCTTCACAAAATAAATATACACACAAGCCTCTCACAAGGGAGAGAAAATGAAGGAAGAGGAAAAATGATAAGTTATCCAACATCCCTCCATTTTTCTTACTGACTGCAATATAATTATAGATAATAAAATGTTCTTTAACACATGGAAACAAACATTTCAGTAATTAATGAAGGGTTAACCAACGCTTAACCAACTTAACCAGGCGCCCCTGCCTGTGAAGTTATCTTAGCATTAACCTAAAAACACAAGTGTATCACATCATGTGGTCTATTCATATTTTGCTGTTACTTTTCACACTCAATTTATATTAAAGAAAAATTTGTAAATAACACTATATAAGGTACCTCCAAAATATCTATCCGGTATCAGTACTTCCAAAATACTTAGCTGGTTTTTGGCCAGCTCTGCAGAGAATACTGCTAATTTATTTTCATGCCTGTTAAGGAGATCTAGTAACTTAATTAAGAGCTAAAAATGTAACATCCTCACAGAAAGTATCTAAGTACTGTGCCAATTAATGCTATTCCAAAGAAATTTAGTTTTCATTTTCAACAAAAGAAATGCTTCCTGCTCTTCATTTAAATCTGAAATTTCACCTGTATACAAAAAAAGATAATATGGCTAAACTCTAGGGAAAATATCTCTAAATATCAAAAATAAGAAAAAGCATCGTTCTTGGTTAAGATTCCTGAAATAAAAGATCTATATTAAGACATATGCTATTCTAAAATGCTCCAAATTTTATAAACCATGATACCAAAATACTCAAGCGTCTCAGAATGAAAGCTTATATTGCCTCCCACAATTCTGAAAGAAAAGAAATGGCTTTATAATTCTTTCTCTCTTAATGTCTCTGCTGTTATACCATGAGGAAACATCAAGATCAGCTTTGAAATCCAGAACCTACATTGATCTGAGGCTTTGAAATCTAGATTTCAAAGTATAGTCTTCAAAAATATTGGACATCTAGACATATTTTTGATAACTGGGGATATTATATTTTCTTTTTAAAAAGCACAACCAGGGGTGCCTGGGTGGCTCAGTCAGTTAAGCATCTGCTTTTGGCTCAGGTCATGATCCCAGGGTCCTGGGATCGAGCCCCGTATTGGGCTCCCTGCTCCACGGGGGTCTACTTCTCCCTCTCCTCCCCGCTCATGCTGTCTCTCACTAACTCTGTCTCTCTCTCTAATAAATAAAATCTTTAAAAATAAATAAATAAATAAATAAATAAATAGCACAACCAATAACTCTACTGTGTTATTAACTTATTGCCGAAAAATCATTACTGCTTACTATAGGCAAAGCTAAGGAATAGAATGCTACTTAAATCCCACAGGTATACACATGCACATATAAACTTTGGAAACTTTTCCATATTGCTAACCACAATAAATTGAAATAATTGTAAGTAAACATTTGTGTTAGTATTAAGTTACATTCCCAATGTAAATGATTTGCTGTAGAAATAATATATATATATTCTAATAAAAAAACCCCTCAAAATTAGCTAAGAATTATATTAACTGAAGTACCATCAACTGTAATTAAAATTGACTATACATGAAATTCAACAATTAAGCCAAGTATACTAAAGAAGTATAACTGTAGTTTAAAACAAAGATCACAAAGAACAAATTAAAATGTTATAATTCAAGGTAAGAGATTCATCACGTTATATAAATTATAAAATGCTTATAAGAAAGCGGAAAATATTGGCACATATTAATCATGTCTAATATTTTATTTAAAAATGCTAATTTCATCAGGTTCTGAAAATAATAAATGAACTATATCTGGTTTCCTCAAATAAGTGTTAAGGCCAAAGACTTTTTCTTTTTTTTTAAAGATTTTATTTATTTATTTGACAGAGAGAGACACAGCAAGAGAGGGAACATGAGCAGGGGGAGTGGGAGAGGGAGAAGCAGGCTTCCCGCCGAGCAGGGAGCCCGATGTGGGACTCGATCCCAGGACCCTGGGATCATGACCTGAGCCGAAGGCAGACGCTTAACGACTGAGCCACCCAGGAGCCCCAAGGCCAAAGAGTTTTTTAAAAAAATTCTGAGTACACCAAAAATGATTCCTTCTGTCTTTTGACATCACTCATCAGTACAAGGGGAAAAAAAGCATATTTTAAGAATAAAAAATCTGATATGAAAAAAAGAACTGAAAACAACCTCAATCTGCAATTTCAACTGATATATAAGTTGTATAATCTTCTGATATTCTTTAGAGTCCAATTAAAATCACTCTTTATCTGGCAATCTATAGTCACAATTGCATGAAATGTCTTAAGGAAATAGGAACAAAAAACAATCATATAGCTTTAACTAAAGCACTTGGCTGCATAATAAAAATGGCTTTCCCCCCCCTTTTTAAAATGTCACCTAAAAAAAAAATGTCACCTGACACCAGTTCTTTGATTGGAGGAATCACCCTTATAAATTTTGAAGGGAATTCTCAAGATATATGCAAGAAGTAAAGAAATGTTAGTATACTCTCTCCTCCTTGTATAGGCTTATTACCATTATTAAATATACTACCCCTACTCCCAGTAAAGTGAAATATTGAAAATATTTAATTGTTTCCTAAACACTTCAATATTCAGTTTATCTTAAACTTTATAATTTAATGTGATAAGCTAAACTTCCTCAATAAAATCTCTTTTTTTTAAAGATTTCATTTATTTATTTGGGGGGGCATGAGTAGGGGGAGGGACAGAGGAAGAGGGAGAAGCAGACTCCCCGCTGAGCAGGGAGCCTGACACGGAGCTCGATCCCAGGACCCTGGGATCATGACCTGAGCTGAAGGCAGACCCTTTACTGACTGAGCCAATTATTGATGCCCCAATAAAATCTCTTTTTGACCATTCTAATCTGAAATAATTTCTGTTTGAACTCCTAGCAGTTTCTCTACAGAATCCGTAACTAATCACATTACATCCTGTGACACCTAGCACTGTCCTGTCAAATTAAGACTAACATTTATTAAGGCCCTATCACAGTCAAGGCACTGTGGGGGATATACAAATGAAAAGGAGTGCCCACAATTTTAACAGAAAGAAACACAGAAATACCACACTAACAAACATAAAGTGCAATAAAATAAGAACAAAGAACAAGTTAGTATAGGGCAAACAAAATAATTTCAATGATGAGAGCTAGGAGCTCTGAAAGAAAGATGGTTAAGACCAAGAAGGGAAGGGGATAAGGACAGTTTGACCAAAGAAGATGCTTAAATAGATGAGGAAAGTAGACAAGATATTTTAGAAAAGGGAACAGCATAATGTAGCTGAAGGGAAAGGTAGAAGAGGGATTTTAATTAGTGGGAGACAAAGTTAGAAAAACAGGCTTAAGACAAACCGCCAATGGGTATGAAAACCAAGTTCAAGGTACGCAAATTTTATTCTATGTACAATAGGAAGCAACTTAAGATTTGGGAACAGGGGAGAGGTGCCATTATATCTATGCCTTTAGAATGCTAAGTTGGTAACTGTATGAAAGTTAAACCAGAGATAACACCAAATCAGAGAGAACAATTAGAAAGATACTGTAATAGTTCAAGTAAAAGTGGTAAGTACTTCATTAGATCAGCAACAATGAAATAGGAAGAATGGGACAGATTGGAAAAGACTAGTAGAATAAATGGAATTTGAGAACTAACTGGAAGTTGAGAATTAGTGAGAGAGTAGTCAAAGATAACCCTAAACCAAGAGGCAGCAAGGGGACTGATGGCTGTATTAATACATTCTTAGTTAAATCATTCACTGTCCATGTGTTTCAGTCTTGAAACCGTAATACAGAAAAAGTAATACAAGGTAGTTAAGAGCTATTATTCTTTTTTCTTTTTTAAAGTAGGCTCCATGTGGAGAAAGGGGAACCCTCCTACACTGTTGGTGGGAATGCAAGCTGGCACAGCCACTCTGGAAAACAGTATGGAGTTCCTCAAAAAGTTGAAAATAGAGCTACCCTATGACCCAGCAATTGCATTACTGGGTATTTATCCCAAAGGTACAAATGTAGGGATCCGAAAGGGCACCTGCACCCCAATGTTCATAGCAGCAATGTCCACAATAGCCAAACTGTGGAAAGAGCCCAGATGTCCACTGACAGATGAATGGATAAAAAAGATGTGGTATATATACACAATGGAATATTACTCAGCCATCAAAAAATATGAAATCTTGCCATGTGCAATGATGTGGATGGAACTAGAGGGTATTATGCTAAGCGAAATAAGTCAATCAGAGAAAGACAACTATCATATGATCTCACTCATATGTGGAATTTGAGAAACAAAACAGGATCATAGGGGAAGAGAGGAAAAAATAAAACAAGACAAAATCAGAGACGGAGACAAACCATAAGAGACTCTTAATCATAGGAAACTGAGGGTTGCTGGAGGGGAGGGGAGTGGGGGGGGATGGGGTAACTGGGTGATAGACATTAAGGAGGGCATGTGATGTAATGAGCACTGGGTAATATATAAGACTGACAAATCACTGGCCTCTATCTCTGAAACTAATAATACATTATATGTTAATTAACTGAATTTAAATTAAAAAAAAATTTTTTTAAATAAAGTAGGCTCCATGCCCAGCGTGCAGTCCAACGCAGGGCTTGAACTTACGACCATGAGATCAAGACCTGAGCTGAGATCAAGAGTCAGATGCTTAACTGACTAAGCCACCCAGGCACCCTACAATCTATTAAGGCAGATTGTTGCTCAACTTCTAGCTGCTCCACTAGTCAGCTGTGTGATCTTGAATAAGTAAATTCCTCTTTTTATAAGCTTCATATTATCTATAAAAAGAGGATATTAACACCTGCCCCAAAAAGCTGTTGAAAGGATTAAAGGAGATAATGCATGTAAACCATTTAGTAGAGGCCTTGCCTGTGTAAGTGCTATCATCATCTTCTCTTTGAAAGGCAGGGAACATATAATACTATTTTGTCTCCTTCACAGTGCCGAAGTATGAAGTGTTCAAATATTTGTAATTTGAAAAACAAATCAAGACATAATCTAAAATATGGTCATTTATTTCCTCCCACATTATATACCCATTGTTAGGAGCATCAACAAGCAACAGCAGTATAATCCTTTCGTTCTCTGTGCTCCCCCTCTAGTGGTGATCCTAGAAGGATACATGATATAAAAACGCAGTATGGAACCAGAGGACAAGAAGTCATGGGGATGTAATAGAGTTAGTTAATACTGTACTGTATATTTCAAAGTTGCTAAAGCAGTAAATATTAAAAGTTCTTCTCATAAGAAAAAATATATGTAATCACATGTGGTGAAGGATGTTAACCAGACTTATCATGGAAATCATTTCATAATATATCCATATTTCAAATCATTATATTGTGCAACTGAAACTAACAATATTATATGTCAATTTTATCTCAATTTTAAAAGAAGAATTCAGGATAAACTGTCAAAATAAACTTCAAAGTGAACAGCTAGCTCCCTCAGGCAAAATATGCAGGCTTAATTCAACTACAAACAGAAGACATCTAATGCAAAAATTTTCTAAAATGCTTCTCAAGGTTAAGTTGTTGCCAAAAATTCATTCATAGAAAGCTCTAATTTAAGCAAAACTAAGTATTTTCCTGTTCTGTGAGACTCTGCAGATCCTTTATGAGTTGTGATTTCCCAGAAGTTTTTCTCAAACTATAACCAGCAAATCTTTTTTCTAGTAGACTGCCTGTCACTATTGTTAACAATGGCTGGGGAATATCTACACTAGAAGCCTATAAAATTATATTAATAATAAAGAATTAGGTACTTAATAGTTATTTAGCCACAAGTTAAAAAAACAATCATGCAAATGGGGTGCCTGGGGGGCCCAGTCAGGTAAGCATCCGACTCTTGATCTCAGCTCAGGTCTTGATCTCAGGGTCTTGAGTTCAAGCCCCGCACTGGACTACAGGCTGAGCATGGAGCCTACTTAAAAATCATGCAAATGGATAACATGAGATCAGAGGACACACTGAGAATGATCTTAAAGAAACATAATCTCAAAATGAAATGCATTAAAAAAAATTTTTTTTTAAGATTTTATTTATTTATTTGAGAAAGAGAGGAGAGACAGTGAGAGAGTATAAGCGGGGAGGAGAGCGAGAAGCGGGCTCCCCGCAGAGCAAGGAGCTTGATGTGGGGCTCGATCCCAGGGCTCTGGGATCATGACCTGAGCCAATGGCAGACGCTTAACCACTGAGCAACCAGGTGCCCCAGATTGGAATGCATTTTAATTAAATCTTTAGATATAAGCAAGTATTCTTGATACTTTATATACATATTTAATATATGTAAGTCATTTCATAATACTTGTATTAGTTTAACAATAAAAAAATAATATAAAACTAATCTATTTAGTGAAGGCATAATTTCCACAGACTTTAAAATGATTTATAAGGCACTAAAATATGCCATTATTTCCTCATCAGTATCAGAAAAGAGAACCAGCACTAGGAAAATATTTTTAAACTGCAAACAAAATAGTACAGGTGAGATCTTTACCTGGGATTTCCTCTTAGTGCAGCATGGTGTAGAGCATTAAATCCATTATTATTTGTAATGGTAACATCTGCTCCAGCTTCTAGAAGAACTGCCAGAATGTCATCACGTTTCTTACTTATTGCATCATGAAGAGGGGTATCACCTTCAGAATCCTTTTTTTTTAATTTAAAGAGACTTTCATTAGTTCTTGAACCAAACATCACATGTAATATTAATATGTATACTGAACTACTAAACAGAAGCCATATCCAGTAACCTTCAATAAACATCCTGTGTTAAATTTTAAGATGTAGGCAAGAAACATTAGCCTCATTATATTAAACTCATACTCAATCTCGATGGAAAACACAATGAACATGTTGTAGCCTACCAAAGAAAAGGAAAAATAAAATTAAAAAGTACCCTCAAATATGAGTCAGCTAATTACAAAAATCAATGAGGTGAAAAGCTGCCCCCAGAATTCATTAGTTTAAAATGGCCTACTATACCAGATTCCTACCACTCAGTAATCATTATGTCCTAAACTTTCAAAACAAACCTAACACCAGTCTTGGGGCCCTAGAGCAATGAATTGAAAGTCAATAGTCCTTAACCTTGGCTGCACATTAGAATCTGTAGGGGAGCTCTTAAAAAGATACCCAGGCACAGGGCGCCTGGGTGGCGCAGTTAAGCTTCCAGCTCTCAGTTTCAGCTCAGGTCATGATCTCAAGGTCGTGAGACTGAGCCCTGTGTCAGGCTCCATGATTGACACAGAGTCTGCTTGGGATTCTCTCTCTGTTTCCCTCTGCCAATCCCGCTCATGCATGAACATGCATTCACTCTCTAAAATAAATAAATACATCTTAAAAAAAAAAAAAAGATACTCAGGCTGTTCTCCAGGACAACTAAACCAGAATTTAGGGGTGAGACCCAGGCATTAGCAGTTTTTCAGAGCCCCCCAGCTGAATATATTATGTAGTCATGGGTGAAAATATTAATCTAAATGTTGTCAAGGGGCAGGAAAGTGGCTAATTAATCAAAATAGAAACAAATGTAAAAGAAAATTTAGCAGTCTCGGTCTTCCTTTTTTTCAAGCCGACTACCTTTTTCATCAATCAACTGATTTAGTAGATTATCTGCATAAGTGGGTAATTTAGACCTCATTTATTTCATAGTTTCATAAATACTATTCTCAGTTAAGTCATACCTATGGTTTATACCATGGTTGCTAAATTCAGCCTGCCACCTGTTTTTGTAAATAGTTTTACTGGAATTCAGCCATATACATCCATTTATGTATTATCGATGGCTGCTTTCATGCTACAACTGCAACACTGGATAGTCATGATAGAAACTACATGAAAGCCTAATTATCATCTGGCCCTTTACAGAAAAAGTTGGCCAATCCCAGGCATATCCTCACCTACCCTCAAAACAAATTCCTAACCCAAGTTCAATCCAACCAGCCATTTTCCAGCCTTCTATCTAGTGGCACTAAAAATTCAGTCTTCAACTTGAGATAGGCTTTTTTTTTTTTAAGATTTTATTTATTTATCAGAGAGAGAGAGTACAAGTGAGAAACAGCACAAGCAGGGGGAGCGGCAGGCAGAAGGAGAAGCAGACTCCCCACTGAGCAAGGAGCCTGATGTGGGACTCGATCCCAGGACCCTGGATCATGACCTGAGCCGAAGGCAGAGGTTTAACCGACTGAGCCACCCAGGCGTCCGAAGGGATAGGTTCTTAATATGGCTGGAATAAGCTTCTACTGGCCCTGATCGTCCTTCCTTCTGGTTCCCACAGTAGCTATTCCAAACATTTATCACTCTTCTCAATTACCTTTTCTATACCTATCACTCCCCATTCACTCTCAACAGATGACTTTGTCTGCCATTTCAGACCCCCCAAAATCAATAGGTACAAATTATCTCTCCTTCAACAGATCAACACCCTCTAATTCCTCCCCCATCCTCCAATTCTATAATCCACTTAGAGGCTCTAAGTTCCAAACACTGTCAGTTCCAAAATGCTGTGCCTCAGAAATATCAGTCTCTCAAAACCATCTAGCTGAATAAAATCTCCAATTCTTTCAGATCCCAAACCCTCAGTCCCATTACTCCTATTTTTCTTCTTTGTTGCTTCTCTGACATCTATCCAATCGAATCCATCTGGCTGCTAAAACTGTGGACAGGAATCATCTCTTAAGTGACTCTTGACTCAAAATTAGGTCCTACTGAAAATCAACCCTAAAACCCTGTATATTTTCCAAAACAGAAAATCTTCCTAAACTAATGACTAGACCAAGACCCGAAGATAAATTAAGCTACAACTGAAATAATTTAGATAAAGTAACTATCATTAAATGCAGCCTATTATACTTCTTAAGCTGCTGAAGCTCAGTCATGATCAATAAAGTGAAATCAATTCATAAGCTGATATTTTTACAAGGAAATCCCCATCCCCACCCTCCAATATAGAACCAATCTACTGACACTTTCCTTAAAAAGTCTTTTCTAAGAAGAACAGCTGCCAATTTTATCACATAGAATGATCAAACAAAAAATGAACTGATAACAAAGGAATGCTTACCACAGAACTTAGTATTTCCTCTTAACAGAATCCTAGCAATGCCTGCAGAATATCTGTCATTAAAAGTTTTACCTGGAGACTAGGATGACAGCCGAAGTCCAATAAAGTCTTCACAACCTGCAGATGGCCTTTATTGACAGCGATATGAAGTGGCGTCTGTCGGCGCTTGTTGCGAGCATTCAAGTCAGCACTGCCCCGGTGCAGTACTTCTATAACAGCACCTTCATCTCCAAAAGCTGCATGGTGAACGGCTCTATCTCCATCTTTATCCTAAACATCAGTATTTAAATCTGAATTAGTGAGCAAATATTTTAGAAAGAAAAATAAAACCTGAAGCTATAATAATTCAGTAAGAACTGATGTGAGAAGAGAAAACACAGAATGGAGTCAACAAAATAACTTGAAATGAAATTCACTTGAATAGCGATTAACTCCAAAGATAAATGATGAACCTGGATCAATACACTATGTCACGTACATACTAGACCAATATTTATATCAGAAGTAGTGTGATCTGGGCGCCTGGGTGGCTCAGTCGTTAAGCGTCTGCCTTTGGCTCAGGTCATGATCCCAGGGTCCTGGGATGGAGTCCCACATCGGGCTCCCTGCTCAGCGGGAAGCCTGCTTCTCCCTCTCCCACTCCCTCTGCTTGTGCTCCTGCTCTCGCTGTCTCTCTCTGTCAAACAAATAAATAAAATCTTAAAAAAAAAAAAAGTAGTGTGATCTTTCATTACTCTTAATTTATCAGCCATGATAAGCCAACATTAGGAAAAATGCTAAATTATGACACAACTATATATATATAAACATTTTTCCATTTAAAAATTTTACAAAGGCTTTTTAATGACATAAAAAATATATAAACATTAGTTGAGTAATTTAAAGAAGAAGAAAGGATGCCAAACTGTGATCTCAATTAACTTTGAGACCATATTAACATTGGTTATCTCTAGCTGGTGAGCATATACTTTTCTGTATATTCAAGAACAAAAAAAAATTAAGTACCACCGTAAAAGATAAAAATGAAACACAAATCAGCATAATTTCATATATCCAAAATTCCAAAACTATTTCAGAAGAATTAAGTAGGTATGCCTTACCTTTTAAAATAGGCCTATTTCTAGAGATGAGAGGTAGAGAAAGACCTGATTGCTTAAATTTTTTTTTTCATGTAGGAAACTTTTTTTTTTTAAGAGAGAGAGCTTGTGCAAGCATGGGGGAGGGGTGCAGAGAGAGACAGGGAGAAGAGAAGCCCAGTGCAGGGCTCAATCTCATAACCCTGAGATCATGACCCCAGCCGAAATCAAGAGTCCAATGCTTAACCGACTAAACCACCCAGGCGCCCTGTAAGAAACTACTTTCTAAAGGGAAAAAAAAATGCCTGTACTGCACCATGAAGATAATATACATAGTCCACACCAAAAAAGAAGTCCCATTACTTTGCTAGGTGCAGACAGAGATGGGTATTATAAGGATACTATCCTTATTCCAGACTACCTCTCAAATTTTAACACCCAGAGAAGTAAGCATGTTTTAAGACTTTCTCCAGAGCAGTGGTTCCCAACCCATAGTTCTACCCCCTCATGGACTCCAGCTTTAGCAAGTGGTTTGAAAATCCATATAGTACTCAGGATTATTTGAACTACTTTTTACGGATTTAAATTAAAAACAAAACAAGAGTTCATTCAAAACAGCTGCTGAATTCAAAATAGTCTTTGGTCTTAGCGTATTTTCTCAGACAGATATTTAAAGTAAAACTGCTTGTGTAGGAGTCCACAACAACTTGACAGCCACCTTTTTTTTTTTTTAAGATTTATTTATTTATTTATTTGACAGAGAGAGAGAAAGAGAGACACAGCGAGAGAGGTAACACAAGCAGGGGGAGTGAGAGGGAGAAGCAGGCCTCCCGCCGAGCAGGGAGCCCGATGAGGGGCTCAACCCCAGGACCCTGGGGATCATGACCTGAGCCAAAGGCAGACGCTTAACGACTGAGCCACCCAGGCGCCCCTTGACAGCCACCTTGAGAAGGTAGGAAACTATGACTCAGCAATACTTCTACCTTACTAATAATCTAGCTGAACCAAAGTAGGAGTTTTTGTTACCTGTCAACCTTGAGCATAAAGGAACTGGCACACTACCACATGAAAGATTTAAGATTCAACTAATGTGCCCCTGAGCAGCATTATATTTAAACAACCCAGAGAAACAAGCTTTTTACAAAAGAATATTTTATGTCTACATGTATGTGTATGTGTTTGTGAGAGACAGAGAGAGGAACCTCTCTAATGGTATGTTTCAGAACCTTAGATTTAAGCTCTTCCTACCCTCCAATTTAGACTTATTTTTTCTTACAATTTTTAAGCCAATCTACGTGGTTTTCCTTATGTTAAAAAGAATATAAATCCACTAACACTCACTGAATAAAAACAGGAACTATTTCTAAAATGCACCACACGTTTATGGCTGTTAGAAAACTTACTGTAACACTGTTATGCATCAATTTACGTGGGGAAAAAAACCTAAAAAATAAAAACCCCTAATATATGTATGTCAAAAGGATATACGTGAGAAAAATTTAAAGAATTTGTAAAATACATACATTAGAAAGTAACAATTAAATTTATTTCGTTTTTCTTCCAAATAAAAAACCTCAGTTGCACAAAGATCTTAACTAACAGGGTTTGCTGTTTTCTGAATCTATCTTAAGTATTTCAAATAAACCTAATAAAAAAAAAGCTCATTATTATGACTCTGATACTGGCACCAAGTGAGATGTTGAGGGACAATATTACAGCTGACCTCAGTAAAGTTATCTGAAAGGATTTGTGCAGGGGCCTCAAATTAAATCTAAAACCGATCTTGGTTCTTTCTACCCTCTTATCCCCTCTCTTTCCAGTGAACTCTGCAAAATCTGCTCTCATTCCAGTCTTCCCTAGCTTAGCTGACAGAACCAGAGACCATATCAAAATCCTATCTATAAGTCATGCTCACCAGTTCGTGTCCCTGAGCCACAATTTATAAAAGCACCAAACTCTATGGCTGTTACTCCTCAATTTATGCTCAGATCTCTTCTCTCTTCTCCAGTTCTACCACTAATTAATTCAGGCCTTGATTCTCACTCACCTAACTTACTGCCATAGCTTACCATGCCTCCACTTTTACCTTACCCCAATCTATTCTTCACACACACACACACACACACACACACACACACACACACACAATTCCCTCTGTAAAGCACACAATTTATGTTTAAAACTCTTTAATGTAACTCTGTAACAAACAAACCTCTTCTAAAGCCTACTTCTGTGGACCACACCTGCTGCCCATCATCGTCCCACATATAAAACTTTAACTTACCAACTTATCTGACCCACTATGTTCACATACAACTTATTTGACTCCAGACTTCAATGCTCTTATTCATCACCTTTTGGCTTAGAATAGACATCCTTTACAACTCAACTCAGGCAACCAACCTCTACCCTCTGAAACCTCCCCTCTCACAAAATTCTCTTTTATTATCACACTATAGTATAATTATTTGTTTCCAAGTACACTTCTTTGACTTTGAGCATATTGGGGGCTACAACTGTATCTTCATCATCTTTATTCCCAGGATGCACCACAGTGCCTACGAGCTAGTAAGAACCAAAATGGGTATTGAGTTGAATCTTTAATATGCCTTAATTATGTTTTTTTTTTAAGATTTTATTTATTTATTTGACAGAGAGAGACACAGCGAGAGAGGGAACACAAGCAGGGAGCGTGGGAGAGGGAGAAGCAGGCTTCCCGTTGAGCAGAGAGCCCGATGCGGGGCTCGATCCCAGGACCTGGAATTATGACCTGAGCCGAAGGCAGACGCTTAATTGACTAAGCCACCCAGGCGTCCCCTTAATTACGTTTTTTAAATGATTTTTTTACTGTGGCAAAATACAAGTAACATAAAATTTACCATCTTAACCATTTTTAAGTGTAAAGTTCAATGATATTAAACACATTCATACTGTTATGCACCCATCACCACCATCTCCAGAACTCATTTTACAAAACTAAAACTACACATTTCACACAATAATTCTCCATTGTCCCTCTCCCCAACTCCTGGAAACCATCATTATACTTTCTGACTCTATGATTTTTGACTACTCTAGGTATTTCATATAAATGGAAGCATACAGTATTTGCATTTTTGCAATTGGCATCATGTCCTCAACAGGTTAATCTCTATTGTAGCATGAATCAGAATTTCCTTCCTTTTTAAGACTAAATAATATTCCATTTTATGTATATACCACATTCTGTTTAGTCATTCATACATCATGGACCCTTGGGTTGTTTCCAAGTTTTAATTACTGTGAATAATGCTATGAACATGGGTGTAAAAATATCTCTTTAAGACCCTAGTTTCAACTCTTTGGGGTATATAATTCAGAAATGCAATTGCTGGATCATACAGTAATTCCATTTTTAACAAACCTCCATACTGTTTTCCACAGTAGGTATACCATTTTACATTCCCACCAATAGTCCAGAAGGGTTCCAATTTCTCCACATCCTCACCAACACTTTTTGTTTTGTTTTGTCTTTAAAGATTTATTTATTTGTCAGAGAGAGAGAGAGCAGCACAAGGGTGGGGGGGGGGACAGAGGGAGAAGCAGGCTCCCCGCTGAGCAGGGAGGCCCATGTGGAACTCGATCCCAGGAGCCTGGGATCATGACCTGAGCCGGAGGCAACCGCTTAACTGACTGAGCCACCGAGGCGTCCCTGTTTTGTTTTGTTTTGATAGTAGCCATCTGACTAGGTGTGAGGTGGTATCTCATTATGGTTTTGATTTGCATTTCCCTAATGATCTGTGACGTTTAGCATCTTTTCATGTGCTTATGAACCATTTACATATATTCTCTGGAGAAATGTCTACTCAAGTCCCTTGCCCAGTTGTGAATCAGATTTTTTGCAGTTGCTGAGTTTTAAGAATTCTACATATATTCTGGATATCAACCCCATTATCAGACATACAATTTGCCAGTATTGTCCCACATTCTGTAAGTTGCCTTTTCATGGTTGATAGTATACTTTGGTGCACAGAAGATTTTAATTTTCATGAAGTTCAATTTGTCTATTTCTTCTTTTGTTGCCTGTGCCTTCAGTGTCATACCCAACAAATCATTGCCAAATCCAATGCTGGGAGCTTTGGCCTGTTTTCTTCCAAGCTTTCACATTTCCGGTCTTTGACCTATTTAGTTAATTTCCATAGACAATGTTAGGTAAGGGTCCAACTTCATTCTTTGGTACATAGATACCCTGTTTTCCCAGTACCATTTATTGAAAAAACTGTCCTTTCCCCACTGAACGGCGTTGGCACCCTTGTCAAAAATTATTTGACCATGTATTCAAGGATTTGTTACTGGACTCTATTCCATTCCATTGGTTTATATATCTGTATTTATGCCAGTACCACACTGTTTTGATTATTGTAGCTTAGTAGTAAGTTTTGAAATCAGGAAGAATTTAGTCTTCCAAATTTGTTATTCTTATTCAACATGGTTTTGGCTATTTGGGGGTACCTTGAGATGACATACTGAATTGTAGGATGGATTTTTCCATTTCTGCAAAAAACATCAGTTTGGACAGTTTTGATATCATAACAATACAAATTCTTCCAATCCATGAACATGAAATATGCTTCCACTTACTTGTATCTTCTTTAATTTCTTTCAGCAGAGTTTCATAGTTTTCACTGTACAAGTCTTTCACCTCTTCAGTTAAATTAATTCCTAAGTATTTTTTTTATTTTTGATGCTATTATAAATGGAGTTGTTTTCTTAATATCCTCTATTGATTGTTGACTGTTAATGTACAGAAATGAAACTAGATTTTGTGTTTTGCTACTTTGCTGAATATCTTAATTAGTTCTTAAAGTTTTTTGTGTAGAACTTTATGGTTTTCTACATATAGGATCATATAATCTGCAGAGATAATTTTACTTCTTCCTTTCCAATGTGAATGCCTTTTATTTCTTTTTCTTGCCTAATTACTCTGGCTAGGACTTCCAGTACCACGCTGAATATGAGTGGAAAAGTGAGCATCCTTATCTTTTTCTTGATCCGAGAGGAAAGTTTTCAGTTTTTCACATATGGTTTTTAGTATGTCAGGGTAGTTTCCTTCTATTCCTAGTTTGCTGTTTTTTTAATCATAAAAGGGTACTGAATTTAATCAAATGCTTTTTCTACATCAATTGCGATGGTCACATAGTTTTTCCCCTTCATTCTGTTAATGTGGTATATATCACACTGATCAATTTATGTATGCTAAACCATCCTTCATTCCAAGAATAAATCCAACTTGGTCATGGTGTATAACCCTTTTAATATGCTGAATATGGTTTGTTAGTATTTTATTGAGGAATTTTGAATCAATATTCACAAGGGATACTGGTTCATAGTTTTCTTATACTATCTTTGTCTGGCTGTGATATTAGGGTAATGCTGGCTTCATAGAATGAGTCAGTAAGTGTTCTCTATGTTATTTTGGAAAAATTTGAGAACAAATGGTTTTAGGGGCAAGCCTGTTGGGACGACACCCCCCCCATTCCTGAGAGCTTTTTCTGTATCCTCACTTAATAAAACTCTATCACTTTATTCACAAAAAAAAAAAAAAATGGTGCTAGTTCTTCTTTAAATGTTTGGTAGAATTCATCAGTGAATCAATCAGGTCAAGGGCTTTTCTTTAGAGATTTTTTTTTTTAAGATTTTATTTATTTGACAGAGAGAGACACAGCGAGAGGGGAACACAAGCAGGGGGAGTGGGAGAGGGAGAAGCAGGCTTCCTGCCGAGCAGGGAGCCCGATGTGGGGCTCCATCCCAGGACCCTGCGATTTGGACCTGAGTGGAAGACAGACACTTAACAACTGAGCCACCCAGGCGCCCCTGTCAGGAGATCTTTTATTACTGATTCAATCTTCTTACTAGTTATAGGTATATTCAGATTTCCTGAATTTTCATGATTCAGTCTTAGTAGGTTTTGTGTTTCTAGGTATTTGTCTAGTTCATCTAGGTTATCTCATTTGTTGTCATATAACTGTTTACGGTACTTTCTTATAAACCTTTCCTTTTCTGTAGAATTGGTAGTAATGTCCCCACTTTCATTTCCAATTTTAATAATTTTGAGTGTTTTTTCTTACTCAATCTAGCTAAATAAACATTTATCAGTTCTGCTGATCAAAGAACCAACTTGTGGTTTCACTGATTTTTCTCTACTGCTTTTCTATTATTTATCTCTGCTCAAATATTTATTATTTCATTCCTTCTGCTATCTTTGAATATAATTTTTTTCTAGTTCCTTAAGTTGTGAAATTAGGCTGATTTGTGATCAATTTTTTTAAATGTAAGCATTTATAGCTATAAATTTCCCCCTTAGCACTGCTTTCACTACATCCCACAGGTTTTAGTATGTTTTGCTTTTGTTTTCATTCATCTCTAAGTATTGTCTTATTTCCCTCACAATTTCTTTAATCCATTCATTGCTTAAAAATGTTATTTAATTTCCACAAATGTGTGAATCTTCCAGTTTTTCTTCCATTATTTATTTTTAACTTCATCAAAGTGTCAAAGAAAATACTTTGTAAGACATCTACCTTTTTAAATCTATTGAGACTTAATTTGTGACTTAACATACAGTCTACCTCAAAGAATACACGAGGTGCACTTGAGAAGAATGTATATGCTGTTGTTAGGTAGTGTTCTGTACATGTCTGTTAGCTCTAGTTGGCTTTATTGTGTTGTTCATGTCCTCATATTTCTTTACTTGTCTTCTATCTTGTTTTCTATACATTATTGAGAATAGGATACTGAAGTCTCAAACTAGTATTATAAAAATGTCTTTTTCCCTTCACTTCTGTTAATTTTTTTCATATGTTTGTATAGTCTATTATTAAGTATATAAATATTTATAATTGTTATATCTTCGTGCTGTATTGTACTTTTTATTAATATACAATGTGCTTAGTCTCTTACAACCTTCATGATTTAAAGTCTATTTTGTCTAAAATTAGTATAGCTATCCCTGCCCTTTTTTGGTTACTATATGCATTAATATCTTTTCCCATCCTTTCACTTTAAATCTATTTGTATCTATGCATCTAAAGTGAGTCTCCTATATACAGAATATATTAGACCATTTTTTAATCCCTTCTGCCAGTCGCTTTTTATAGTTTAATCCACCTATATTTAAAGTAATTATTGATAAGGAATAACTTATCATTTTGCTCTAAGTTCTCTAGATGCCACATAGCTTTTGTTGCCTCATTTCCTACATTACTCTTTTATATTTAGTTGATATTTTGAAGTAAAAAACATTTTACTTAACTTCAATAACATATAAAAATTCATTTAAAAGCTTTGCGCAGTGGCAGTATCGTAGCCAGTGAGGTTTATCTGTGGCGCAATTATTGCTAATTGAAAATTCATTCACAGGGACGCCTAGGTGGCTCAATTAAGCGTCTGCCTTTAACTCAGGTCACGATCCCAGGGTCCTGGGATCGAGCCCCGTGTTGGGCTCCTTGCTCAGTGGGGAGTCTGCTTCTCACCCCTCCTTCTGCCCCCTCCCCCTGCTCGTGTTTTTTCTCTATCTCAAATAAATAAATAAAATCTTAAAAAACAAAAACAAACAAACAACTCATTTACAGCTCTATCCGCAACCCTTTCAGTTACTGTTATCACAAAATTACAACTTTGTACATTGTGTAATCAAAAACATAAACTAATAATTTTTAAAAATCCATCAGTTTCTTAAATTATATAGAAAACAAAATGTGGATTTACAAACCAAAGTTATGATAATGCTAGATTTTAGACTAGTAATTTTTTAATGTATTAATCTCAAATCATGTGGGAAACAAAAAGAAGAATTATAAACCACTATTAAAATAATGCTATCTTCTATAACTGCCTACATATTATACTTTTATTGAGATTTTACTTCCTCATATGGCTTCAGGTTACTAATATTTTTTCATTTCAACCTGCAGGACTTCCTTTGGAATTTCTTGCAAGACAGGTCTACTGGTAACAAATTCCCTGAGTTTTGGGGACTGTCTTAATTTCTCTGTCACTTTTGAAGGAGAGTTTTGCTAGATAGAGGATTCTTGGTTGATAGGGTTTTTTTTTTCTTTTTAGCACCTTGAAAACATCAGTCCACCACTGTCTTCTGGCTCCAAAGTTTCTGATGAGAAATCTGAAAACCTTACAAGGATCCCTTTTAAGTGACAAGTCACCACTCTTGTTGCTTTCAAGATTCTTTGGCCTTGGCTCTTGGAAGTTTGATTATAATGTGTGCCCTCCCCTGGACGTACCAAGATTTCAACAGAATCCGGAGTTCTAAAATAATTACATCAGAAAGAATTCTGCCAGTGCAGTTGTTATCTAGGCAGGGAGATGAATTTCTACTACTTCATACCCCACTATATTCCCAGAATCTTCTCAGTAACCACTGTGATTTTTAACATCAACGGAATTAAACATTTCCTGAACATGCTGACACTTTCAGTAAATTAGTTCAACTATTTTATTATCCCTAAATATAATAAGTAATATTGTACTTCATCTTCTTTTTCCTAAAACTCATTTAATTCATCAAGATGCTGGTATTCTAATCATACTAAAACTTCAACACAATTGTTTGGAAGTAGTATATTCTGCTTGAGTCACTGAATATTTATTGGGTGCCTACTACAAGCTCAGTATTGTTCTGGACACCAGAGATACAGCAATGGGCAAAATAAAGTTCCTACCCTCATTGAGTTTACGTTCTAGCAGGGGAGACAGAACATTATAAACAAAATAAGTAAATAAAATGTAAATGTTAGGTAGTAAAAAGGCCAAAGAAAAAATACCGCAGTTAAGAAGGATTAGGTAGGACAGCCAAAGGATGGCCTCCCAGGGTGGGTTTGATTAAATAGCTGAAGGGAGTGAGAGAGAAAGCCACGAGGATATCTGAGGGAAGAAATGTGAGGACCAGGGCGGTAGCAGCAGGAAGGTTAAAACTGCTTAAATTCTGGTTATATTCTAAATAGCCAACAGGATTTAGTGATGGACCAGATGAGGGATATGAAAAAACAAATCAGTGATGATTTCGTAAAACTCAACCTGAGCAACTGAAAGAATTTGCAGGTAAGGGAAGACAAAAACTCTGGCTGTCTCCTTTTAAAGCTTGACATTTTTTGTTGGGGCAATCTCAGATTTTAGTCTGCCTTCCTATAAAGGGCAACTTAAAAGACTGTTTTCTGGGTCTTACAAATCTAATCTTTTGTTGACACTCCACATTCTTAATAGTGCCAGTTTTGGGGGGTGTAGAGAGGTGGGGGAGCCTCCATTAAGAATCTGAATTAACATCGATCCTCAGGAACTATGTACAACAATTCCTAGAGCCATTTTGGAGGTTACTATCTTGAGTCCTGACTTGTTTTTAAGAGAATTTCCTTAAACTGACCAGTCTTGAAGCCTACTTGCCCTTTCCTTCTCAGTTTTACATTTACATAAAATATTTCTACAGCTTTGTTTTCATTACTAGATAAGAATCAGACAGAATTAGTATCTGTTTAAGAAACCATATTCTCTGCCTTCTGCCAGTTGGAAAGAAACAATCAAAGGCAGTAACACCATTAGATTCCCTTGGTGTCATTGTATACTATAAATAGAGTTTCCCTTACTCCACAGCCAACCCTTTACTATCATAGATAAGGAAACTGAAGCTTATACCAATTAAACTTTTTGCCCAGTATCACTTTAGACAGCAACAATACCATAAGGTGGGTTTTCTGACAAAATTTAGTATTGTTCTCTATTAGTCCTCACCTTCAGAACAGTTTTCATTGAATTTAAATGATAAATTTAGTACTATATTATTTGTACTGTATTTGAACAGTAGACAACTGTAGTATATATTTGTACTGTATTTGAAAACTTTTTTTGTAAATGACATACTTTTTTAAACTGGTCTTTCATTCAGTCCTCCACACCTTTCTTATTATAATTCATCAGTGGGGAAAAAAAGTACTGAGTCCCTGCAGGATCCAAAATTAGCTCACCTATAAAAACACACCTAAGATCTCACAGTCCTCAGTGCCTTTACCTATACATTAAGGAGTAAACAATGTAATCCTACTGTACTCAGTAGGTCATACATGGAGATACCTTTCCAAAATAGCTGAGTTTTCCCTAAGAAAAAGAAATAGGAAAAAAATGTAATCTGATATCACATATTAGAAAGATATAATATACACCAATTTAGTTTAATAACAGCTTAAGTTGGGCGCCTGGGTGGCTCAGTTGGTTAAGCGACTGCCTTTGGCTCAGGTCATGATCCTGGAGTCCCTCGATCAAGTCCCGCATCGGGCTCCCTGCTCAGCAGGGAGTCTGACCCTCCCCCCTCTCATGTGCTCTCTCTCTCTCATTCTCTCTCTCAAATAAAATAAATAAAATCTTTAAAAAAAAAAAAAAGCTTAAGTCAACTGAAAAAAAAACTGCAGTAGTCCTCTATACTAGGGGTCAGCAAACTTTTCTGTCAAGGACCAGAAAGTAAATATTTCAGGTTTACAACCACCCGGTCTCCTGTCACAACTATTCAATTCTGCAGTTGTAACATGAAAGTGGCCATACACAATAAATAAATGAATGGATGTGCTGTATTCCAATAATACTTAGCAATATAAATGGAGGGCTGTATTTGGCCTGCAGGCTATAGTTTGCAACCCCTAATCTATACTATCTTGAGCTCGCCTCCTAATGCAGATAAAAAAAATGAAAGGTTACAGAATGAGATAACTAGAGAACAAAATATATTATTCTCTTTATTCTTCACCTAACCTCAAGACTTTTAATACAATTAAATTTTTTAAAATCACTGTTAATTATCATTGCTTTTACGTTTGGTAAAGATATAATTAAGTTTAAGAAAAAGAACACTTATCTTTTGGGATACATACTAAAATATTTACAGATGAAATAATGTATCTGGATCTGCTTCAGTATAATTCAGTAGAGGAGAGGGAAGAGGGTACAGATTAAGTCAAAATTGGCCATGAAAAATAATTGAAGTGGGGTGATGGGAACATAGGGTTCATTATACTATTCTACCTTTATAAATATGTAAAATCTTCAATAATAGGGCGCCTGGGTGACTCAGTTGGTCAAGCGACTGCCTTCAGCTCAGGTCATGATCCTGGAGTCCTGGGATCGAGTCCCGCATCGGGCTCCCTGCTCCACGGGGAGTCTGCTTCTCCCTCTGACCCTCCCCCTCTCGTGCTCTCTCTCTCATTCTCTCTCTCTCTCTCTCTCTCTCTCAAATAAATACAATCTTTAAATTTTTTTTCAATAATAAAAAATTAATAATGACAAATCACTTTATAAACAGGCTGGCAAATGATGAATCACAAATTTAAGTGCATTTGTAAAATTAACTATTTTCTCCATCTTTTAAACCAGGATTTCTCAACTTTGGCAATATTTACATTTTGGGCCAGATAGTTCTTTGTTGTGGGAGCTGTACTGTGCACTATGGGATGTTTAGTAGCATCCTTAGTTTCTACCACCTAGATGCCAGTAGTACTCCCACCACCCCCACCAGTTGTGACAATCAAATATGTTCCCTGGGCGCCTGGGTGGCTCAGTCATTAAGCATCTGCCTTCGGCTAAGGTCATGATCCCAGGGTCCTGGGATCGAGCCCCGCATAGGGCTCCCTGCTCTGCAGGAAGTCTGCTTCCCCCTCTCCTGCTCCCCCTGCTTGTATTCCCTCTCTCACTGTGTCTCTCTCTGTCAAATAAATAAAGTCTTCAAAAAAAAAAAAAAATGTTCCCAGACATTTCCAAATGTCCCCTGTAGGACAAAAATGCCCCCAGCTGAGAACTACTGTTCTAGAAAAAACTATATTGCTGTTTCTAATAAATTCTTAAATTCCAGAAAAATGATACTTTGATGATTTTTTTGTTTTAGTCTTAGGCTATGAATTGTATTTATATCTTAACCCAATTTTTAAATGTAGTTTTTTCTTTGCCAATTGGGAAACTGTGTTATTAATTTAACTTGATGTATAAATATTCCTTTCTCACACTATTTCTATAAATTACATCTGCCTACAATGGTTTTTATTTTTTAAACACTTTTATTTAAATTCAATTTAGTTAGCATATAGTGTATTATTAGTTTCAGGGGCAGAATTTAATGATTCATCAGTCGCATATAAGACCCAATGCTCTTTACATCAAGTGTCCTCCTTAATGCCCATTACCCAATATCCCATCCCCCCACCTACCTCCTTTTGCCTACAAGCATTTTTAAAACAGAAATGCACAGAATGGAAATTCAAATGAGGTGGTATGGTTGAAGTCCAAATATATCCCACTGATCTAGTAACAGACCTAACTTTCAAACTTTCTCAAAGAAATTATTTGTAAACACTTAGCTTACTGAGCCACACTCCAACTCCAATCTTACCAGGTTTATATTATTAACTAACCAATTGTTTTGTATTTGAGTTCAGTTAAGGAACAGTGCCAACTTTGTTCCCACCCCCACAGCTGCACCACCATTGTGCACAACCTCTCATGTGAACAAGAAGTCTTCAGAAACACAAATGGCTAGATAGTCCCATGTTGTCTGCTTTATTAATTAAATTCTGAATCAGAAAGCACACTTTATAAAAAAATTAGGCAAAAATTTTATTTTTGGCCTCTTGCCTTATTAGCTATAATCAGAAGGGCTTTGGTATTTTAGTAATTGTTGCTATTGTAGTTTCTGGATTCATTAAATAAAAAATGGGATATTCAGGATGCCTGAGTGGCTTAGTTGGTTAAGCATCTGCCTTTGGCTCAAGTCATGATCTCAGGGTAAGGGATTGAGCCCACTGTCACTTCTGGCTTCCTGCTCAGTGAGGAGCCTGCTTCTCCCTCTCCCTCTGCCCCTCCCTGCTTGTGCTCTCTCTCTCAAATAAATAAATAAAATCTTTTAAAAAAAATGGGGTATTCAACTCAGAGAATTTCATTCCATTTCCCCAAGCCAGACAAAAACAGTAACACAATAAAGTAATTGTGTTTTACTGTTAATTGTAAATTCCACTTACAAAATACTAAATTTAAATTAAGTTGTTCATTACCAAAAGCAACCTTGTAACATATACTGGGTTCCTAAATTCATAACCAAGAAAGATGTGAATTAAAAATTACTACTGTGAAAACAAAATCAAATCATATAATCTCATTCATAAAGATATCACAATAATGAAACTATCATATAGGGCGCCTGGGTGGCTCAGCTGGTTAAGCAACTGCCTTCAGCTCAGGTCATGATCCTGGAGTCCCGGGATCAAGTCCCACATTGGGCTCCCTGCTCAGCGGGAAGTCTGCTTCTCCCTCTGACCCAACCCCCTCTCATGTGCGCTCTCTCTCTCTCTCTCATTCTCTCTCTCAAATAAATAAATAAAATCTTTAAAAAAAAAAAGAAACTATCATATAGTTTACAGACATCTACCTGCTAATTTAAAATTCAAGTTTTTAGACAACAGAAAATTCCAACATCAGAAATGACTTATTTACAATTATAACACCACTGATTCTTTAGTAGCTGTCCAACAAATCAAAATACATTCAATCTGAGAAAACAGCAAAAATAATGTAAGACTTCTCTTTTCAAATATCTGTCTTTCAAATTTTTTATTAATAAAAATAGGCTGGTCCACTGATTTAGCCCTCAGAAATTCAAGTCATTAAGCTTCCTCAGATGGTAGTATCATTTGAACAAAATTACAACTTTCTGCCTAGTCTAAATTTGATAGGATTTGACTTATTCCTAAATAACCTTCCACTAGACAACAACAAATGTAATTTTAATGTATTTTTTTCAATAATTAGGTTACAGTATACTGTAACAAAGGACATCCTTCACAACACACACAGAGATTATCAACTGAAATTCCAGTGACAGTAAAAAATATTCATTTCCTTTTTAAAAGAATATACTTTCTATTAAGCATATATACACACATATAATGATAAACATGCACTGTAAAATTTTCAAAGATCCACATTAAGGTCAAGAAACAATAAAACTAAACAAATTCTAATTTACTGATTCCCTTATGAGATTAAAATAAAGAAAGGCCTCTGAGTGTCACTGATCAGTAAAAATCTTGACCTACATGATCTATATATTCTCCTTCCCTCAACTTCTTTAGTATGATTCTTGGATGAACCCATCTGGGTTCCCAGCAGCACGGTGGTCCAACCATAGTAAAGGAAAACTCAACTCCTATCTTCACTTAGGGTTATGTCTACAATATTGAGAGATCTAAGAGAAATAAGAAATGCTTCAAGTTATCTCTTGTCAAATTTTTCTTTTCAATCAGAAGAGCCTTAGGTGATTATTAAATTTTAGGAATGAAAGCAATTCATCTTATAATATAGAAGTACCATTTCTAGAACATTAATTTTTTACTTAACTATTTTTCAAGATTAGTTTAATTACCTCTGCTTCTACATCCACATTTTGCTTCAAAAGTAACTTCAAAATGTCAACATGTCCATTCTGACTAGCAGCTTGCATAGCTGTGTGACCAGCACATTGTCCATTTACCTAAATAAAAAGAAAGGATGAAGGATTGTCACAAATCACAGAGTCAATAGAGTATAGGTTTAAATCTAGCACACTGAAAAAAAATAAAAATAAAAAAAATAAATCTAGCACACCATATGATTCTTTGAAAATAATTTAGGTTGGTGTTCCATATATCCTAGTACAGATCACCAGAAACTTTCTGTAATTTAGAGAGGGGAGCAGACATTTTTCCTTTTTTTTTTTTCTTTTCAGATGAAAGTTCCATTGTTCAAAGAGCTATCAAAGAACTGTTTTAGCCAATCTGCAAAGTTCAAAAAAGAAAGGAAGTGAGGGAGAAAAGTAAGTTACATTAGTTTTGAGTATTTACTTCTATTTGAATTATTAAAGCTCAGAGTCTATGTTTCAATGAAAGAAAAGCAATGAAGTGAATGGAAAACTTTTAGAAAAGATATTGTCCACTATATAAATAATATCAACTCGACAAATATTCTGAATACTGTCAGCAAACTACCACGAGGAATACATGAATGAATTAGTAGGGTAGCTATATACAACTATGACATAAAGCAGTAATCTCCAACCTTCTCCTCACTTCAGATTTGTGTAAATGTATAATTTCTCCATGACATACCCAAGGCTAAGTGTAATTCCTTAAGCCCACTCCATTCACTCTCATCCATAAAATCATAAAAGCCACCTGGGTGGCTCAGTCAGTTAAGCATCTGCCTTCAGCTCAGGTCATGATCTCAAGGTCCTGGGATAGAGCCCCGCATCCGGCTCCGTGCTCAGCTGAGAGTCTGTTTCTCCCTCTCCCTCTGCCCCTCCCCCTGCCCCTCCCCCTGCTCACACACGCACTCTCTCTCTTAAGTAAATAAATAGGGCGCCTGGGTGGCTCAGATGGTTAAGCGTCTGCCTTCGGCTCAGGTCATAATCCCAGAGTCCTGGGATCGAGCCCCACATCGGGCTCCTGGCTCAGCTAAGAGCCTGCAGGAGACTGCTTCTCCCTCTCCCTCTGCCTCTCTCCCTGCTCACATGCTCTCTTTCTCTCTGTATCTCTGTGTCTCAGATGAATAAATAAAAAATCTTTAAGTAAAAAAATAAAATCTTAAGAAAAAAGATTTTATTTATTTATTTAATTGACAGAGAGAGACAGCGAGAGAAGGAACACAAGCAGGGGGAGGGTCAGAGGGAGAGGCAGGCCTCCCACCAAGCAGGGAGCCCGATGCGGGGCTCGATCCCAGGACCCTGAGATCATGACCCGAGCTGAAGGCAGTCGCTTAACCAACTGAGCCACCCAGGCGCCCCTAAATAAAATCTTTAAAAATAAACAACCAGGGGCACCTGGGTGGCTCAGCTCGTTAAGCAACTGCCTTCGGGTCAGGTCATGATCGCGGGGTCCTGGGATCAAGTCCCACATCAGGCTCCCCCTGCTCTGTGGGAGCCTGCTTCTCCCTCTGCCTCTGCCTGCCACTCCCCCTGCTTGTGCTCTCTCTGTCAAATAAATAAAATCTTTAAAAAATAAAATAAAATAAAAATAACCATAGAAGATGGTAGCCTGACCACACATTTATATCCTATTACTCCCCAGACTACATTAAAAAGACAGTAAAATAATTAAAAACATAAAAAGCCATAAAGACAAAGAGAAAGGGAAAGCTAACATCAGAAAATAATAAAAAGCAACACATTTTTGAAATGGAGAAAACAGACTGACTTTATAAAGAAAAGGAATACAAAACCTGGGAACCCCACACAAAGTAAAAGCCTGCAAAAGCAAGCACATGAGGGGGCTAAGAAGAAAAACCCCAGGTAGAGGTCTGATATGCCAGTGGCCATCTGCAGTGGCCACACTCCAGGCCACCCTTCTCAAACTCAAGGATAGGACATTAGCTGCCATGCATCTAGTCCCTAGGCAGAAAAATGGTTTCCTCCCTTAAACCACTGAATAGCCATGGAGAACACACCTCTGCATGAGTTAGCATTTAAACACTCCAAAAGCTCCACGTATGCAATCACCATAATGCAAAGTCAGTCACTAAGTCCTATCGAAGAAAGGAACTACCAATAAGCTTTTTAATGTCTTATTCAGATATGAATGGACAACAAAAGATCTGAGATTTGAGGAAGACCTCAAAGATAGAAAACACACACAAAAATAATTCAAAAAAAAAAAAGAAAGAAAGAAAATGACTGGAAGAAACAAATGGAGAGAAATAAAGACAATGTCTGAGAAAGAAACTTCAGTTAGAGATGTTCAAGAATACTTTACATCTAAAAATCAAAAGGAGGATGCTATGAAAAACAGGAAATCCCATTAGAGGAGCTAGAAGCTGAGCAGACATAAGGCAAGAGAACAATTGTTCAGTATTGTGAGACTTAAAGACCGTACCCCTATGTATTTATTTGTGGTACAAACAATTATACCTCAATAAAGCTTTTTTAAAAAGGTATATACTTATAAGTGTTCTTTAAAGGTTGGATTGCATTTGTCTTCATAACCTCTCAACATCTTACTAAAACAAGAGTAAAGTTTATTTTCTTTGAAGCCTCAATCCACAAAGATAATTAGAACTAGCAAAATAACACACGCACAGACAGACACACATGCAAGCACCTATACAGGAAGCTGAAAAGCAGCCCCTAAGCCTGCTATGAGAATAACCTAGAAGCAACCCTTCCACCAAGGAAACCAAAAAAGCTCAGGTATTGACTGGATACCTCTGGATATGAGGATAATGTGGTGGCTGGTGGTAAACAAAAAAGCATTGGTTAATAGTTTGTTTTAAAAGCATTTAGAGGGGCACCTGGGTGGCTCAGTCGGTTAAGTGTCTGCCTTCGGCTCAGGTCATGATCCCAGGGTCCTGGGTTCAAGCCCCACATCAGGCTCCTTGCTCGGTGGAGAGCCTGCTTCTCCCTCTCCCTCTGCTTGCCTGCCACTCCCCCTGCTTGTGCTCTCTCTCTCTCACTCTCTCTCTCTGTGTCAAATAAATAAAATCTTTAAAAATAAATAAATTTACTTAATAATTAAATTATTAATTAATAATTAATTAATTTTAAAAAGCATTTAGATCCCTGGATTCCCTCACTCTGCTCAGCTGAACTAGTGGTCTACCCTGAGGCTAGCAGAAACCTTAAAAGTTTATTCTCTGGAAACAGTAAAGTACCCCTAGCCTACAGAAACCAAGCACTGTTATCAGTGGGGCAAAGTACTAAAATCAGAAGTTTTATTATGTAAATATTTACATGATGAATGCTGAGAATCCAAGCCCTCTTCCCTTACTCACTATTCATGATCTTGGCAGCCAGGTTTATACCCTCTAATGCAGGAGAATTAAGAGACCTCTCTGGGGAGTCAGACCAGCCCAAGAGAAAAGACCTAATGGCCGAGGCCAGGAGTAACCCAAGGAAAAAAATCAATCTAGACACAAACCGTATACCCTTCATAAAAATTAACTCAAAATGAATCATAGACTTAAATGTAAAACACAAAAGTAAGTCCTACAAGATCACAGATGATGTCTTTGGTGTTATATCTAAAAAGTCATCACCATACTCAAAGTCACCTATGTTTTCTCCTCTTATCATCTCTCAGAAGATGAAACGAACACATACCTGACGTGCCTGAATGTCTTGGGAGATTAGACAATTAGAAGTTTGCAGAAGAATTGATTATAACAACATAGATTATAAACAAATGAAAAAAACTTTAAATTATGTCTGAAGTTAAGAGGGACTGATTGAGAAAAACTACAAGTGAACTTCCTGGAATAAAGGAAATGTTCTACATCTAATGGGGTGTGAATTATGTGTATGCATTTGTCAAAACTGATCCATGTATTTCATTATACGTAAATTACACAATTTTTTTTTATAAAAGAACAATTATGAACACCAAGGAAAGCAAATGGTTACATAGGAAAATACAATCTAGCATCGTTCACAGTTCACAGCTCAGATACGAATGTCATTTAAATAATAACATGCACAATTAATTTTAATCTTAACAAAGTTATCATACAACCTAACCACATTAAGAAGCTGAGAGGAGTGTGTATGTGTGTGGAGGGAATGAGCTGGAGGTGGGAAAGAAAGCTGAATCCTCATCTTCACAGTGAAGTATCAAAAGATAACTCCTAAAACATAAAAATCAAAAAAAAAAAATAGAAGTATGTTATTGGAAGATGTGGAGGTAAACATATGAAGAAAATCAACTGAAAGAGGTGAAAATAGTCTCTGAAGAATGGGTAAACAGAATTGAGAAGGAAATTTTTTCATAACAAACCTTGTAGAACTATTTTTCCCTTTAATTTTTAGAATGTATATTGTTAAAAAAAAATACCTTAGTAATTAAATGAAGAAAAAATTAAGTATAATTTAAATCTGCTTGGTTGAATATAAAAAATCATTTGGTACTTTGATACTGAAACAAAGTATTTGTGATGTATCTGTCTCACAATCAAGAAACCACTGTGTTGTGCTGTTGCAACTGACATCTCCCTAATAACTGCAAAGCCACAGGAGCTCCTAGGGATATGATGTTGTGCTACTCCAACGACAAATCTCTGGGCCAGCACCAAACATTGTATTGGTGACAGCGTGGTGGCAATAACAAAGCCCATGAATGACTAACTAGAACCAAAATGGCCCACCGAAAATATGGCTTATGTGAATGGTAAAATATAATAACTATTAAGATTTACAAAATGCATGACCTCTAATTCATCTGCATTATAAACTATAAAATAGTCAACTTGCACAGGAAAAGGTTTAGATTAAATGTTTTGAGAAGAGAGATAAAAAACTGCTTATAAAATTTACAAAATATATTTAAAAGACATGGTTAAGATGACATTTCCATGAGAAATGGAAAAGGACACTGACCACTCAAAAACCTAAGTGCAAATTTTGTCAATCATAAATTTAAAAGGTCACAGTGTTAAAATAAGAATATGTCAGTGTCTTTTAGAAAAGTACACTGAAGGGGCGCCTGGGTGGCTCAGTCGGTTAAGCGTCTGCCTTTGGCTCAGGTCATGATCCCAGGGTCCTGGGATCGAGCCCCGCATCAGGCTCCCTGCTCAAGGGGGAGTCTGCTTCTCCCTCTGCCTGCTGCTCCCACTGCTTGTGTGCTCTATCAAAATAAATAAATAAAATCTCTGGGCGCCTGGGTGGCTCAGTCGTTAAGCGTCTGCCTTCGGCTCAGGTCATGATGCCAGGGTCCTGGGATTGAGTCCCGCATTGGGGCTCCCTGCTCCGCGGGAAGCCTGCTTCTCCCTCTCCCACTCTCCCTGCTTGTGTTCCCTCTCTCGTTGTCTCTCTCTTAAAAAAAAAAAAAAAAATCTAAATAAATAAAATCTTTAAAAAAAAAAAAAGTACACTGAAGAATGATGTCCAGTGTCTTCTTTAAAATACCTCACAAAAACAAAGAAGAAGGAATAGATGAAGCACATGTGGAAATATCTCAATAATTATTGAATTATGTTCATTATACTATTCTATTTTTATATATGCTTCAAATAATTTTTAAAATGCTCACATCCACATCTGGTCTTTTTAGCAAATCTTCCACTTTAGCAACATCTCCATTGGCAGCAGCCTTAACTAATTCTTCATTGAGGTCACCAGATTCTTGGGTTTCAAATAATTTCTTCAAGAGTTGGGAGAGTCTTTCTGTAAAGCATCAAATAAAGCTGCTAACACAGGAGGATCTCAAACCTTAACTACTGCTAAAAGACAAGCATTACCCACATATCTGTAATACATACTTTTCCTTTTTTATTATTTCTGTCATGTTATGTTATTTTCATACTATACTACAGATATTACCCTTGCAAGTTATAATTACTGCCATATAAAGCTGCATTAAATTCCAACTCGTAAGTATTCCCAGTTTTCTCCAATTCAGAAAAAGTAGAGTTACATATAAATAACCATTCAAGATTTAGAAGTCATACCAAAGATAATCACAAATGAACACACTACAATGGGAGTATCATAACAATACAAACTTCCTTTCTGGTTTTAAGCATACCACATCTTGGAGCTCTATGCTACAGACCTTAGAATAAATCAACAAATCAATGATTATGATTTAAAGGCAATGTAATCTCTATAATATTTGGGGAAATGTTTTAGGGACAAACCAATTTTCAGTTGAAAATTGTCATCTAAGTGTTAACATACTTCAACAGGTGCCACGTGATTGGTACTGACTAAAAAAAAAAAGAACTAGAGATGTATTTACATAGACTCTTTCATAAGATCTTTTTTCCCAAGTAGCATTAATCAGTAGAGAAACTACCCAGTTCTATTCCTTAACTCTCGGCTCTACTTAGTGGAAAGCAAAGCAATCACAAAGTGAGGCAGAGGGCCAACACCAAGTCCAAATTATTTGAGTAGGATATTCTCATTCTTTGAATCTGTAGGTCGTCAGCCTGCTGTGATGCCATCTAACTGCAAGGTAAAAATATAAACACCACCTGATTTAAATTTTAAGTACACTAGCAAATTACATCAGGAAAGAAGAGAAAGCAGCAGAAGAAGTAGAAAGCAGTATAAAATAAAATTGTGGAGGTCACCCAATGTTTTCCTTTACTTTCTTAAAATTTAGTTATAGTTCTACCTTCTTTTCTGAATGACAATACACAATAACTTGTAATTTGTTCTAGAATGAATTGAGGCTATGTATACAAAGCTGGAGCACAAGGAAGGAAAGACTTTGTCATGAGTCTATCCAAGCATCCAGCTTATTCACATTTCAAAATGAGTTCCTACTTATAATTACACATTTCTACATGTATAATAACTCTTATTAAATAGTAAGAGGACACCTGGGTGTCTCAGTCAGTTAAGCATCTGCCTTCAGCTGAGGTCATGATCCCAGGGTCCTGGGATCGAGTCCTGCATCCGGCTCCTTGCTCACCAGGAAGCCTGCTTCTCCCTCTGCATGCCACTCCCCCTGCTTGTGCTCTCTCTCTGACAAATAAATAAATAAGTAAAATCTTTAAAAAAGATAAAAATAAAATAAATAGAAAAAAATATGGCTGATATGTAAAAATATCCAGGAAGAAAGCCATCTGCTAGCAATAATGTTGAAAATAAAAAGAGAATAAAGCAGGCTAAGAAAGTGATGTTTCTTGGCAGAAAACAAAAGTTCAGACTAAAGAATACAATGATGAATTTCAGTTTTCTCAGATTTGATGTGGAAAAGCCCTTGATATAATACCCAAGAAAAAGCACCTATTTAAGGAAATCGTCCAGGGTATACCTCAGTCAGAACAAAAATAAAAAAAACCTTTAGAAAAAGTATAGAAGTTAGTCAACATTCAAATGAGGTCATGTGATCTGGGAGAAAACTATGAACACATACAACATTAGCTGTACAAGAGAACCGAGAAATTAGCAAAGGTTCTAATGTAAACCGTATTACTTTTATAAGTTATTATTTATCAACATCAACCTTTTGGAAAATGACTTGCTCAAACCTTATAGTGTTATGATTAGTATAAGTTATTATTTATCAACATCAACCTTTTGGAAAATGACTTAACCATATTACTTTTAAAGACACAAGAATACAAACATACCACCAGATGCATTGCTAATGGCTGATCCTGCAGATGCCACTTTGGAAACTGCTGCTGGATTATATGTCCAAGATGTTCCACAAACTTCCACCTTTAAATCACTGTCTGAATAAATCTGTTGTACTCGGCCAACTTTACCTAAAGTCTTTCAAAAAAAAAAACAAAAAAAAAGTTCATGTTCCCAAGTCTAAAGTACATACCATAAAAAAAAAAATCAATCATTAGTTCTTACATGTTTAAAGTACTAATTTTCTTTTGTTCCTAATGAAAAAAACTGTGGAAGGACAACATATTCAAGTGGGTTGTTAGTTACAAACTTTAAAGAATACCTTTAAAAAACATTTTAGGGCGCCTGGGTGGCTCAGTCGGCTAAGCGACTGCCTTCGGCTCAGGTCATGATCCTGGAGTCCCTGGATCGAGTCCCACATCGGGGGGGGGGTCCCTGCTCAGCAGGGAGTCTGCTTCTCCCTCTGACCCAACCCCCTCTCATGCTCTCTCTCTCTCTCTCATTCTCTCTCTCAAATAAATAAAATCTTTAAAAAAATAAATAAAAATAAAAATAAAAAACATTTTAATAGGGCAACTGTCTCGGGTCCCCTCCCTCTTCAGGAGCTTTGTACTAAGGCTCAATAAACTTTGCTTTTCTGTCCACCAAAAAAATGAAAAAAAAACATTTTAATAAACAAAACTACAATATTTCCACAAGAATATAAAATCAAAAATAAATCATGACAGTCTCTCATTCATAAGAATTCACAAAATTTTGCTTTTTGATATCCAACCTTTTAACCCCATAATCCTATCTTACATCTTGAGAATTTGAAAATCAAAAAGTCCAAAATTCACCATCAATCTAGCCTAAAAAAATAAAACCTGATTTCTAAAATAAACTGTACTTAAACCAAAAGGGGAATCAGTATTCATTCCAAGATAGAAGTATGTAGAAACAACATGCTTATTAAGTATATGGGAAAAGGGGACGCCTGGGTGGCTCAGTTGGTTAAGCATCCAACTTGATTTCGACTCAGGTCATGATTTCGGGGTTGTGGGATGGAGCCCTCCCTGGGGCTCTGCGCTCAGTGGGGAGTCTGCTTGAGGTTCTCTTTCACCCTCTTCCCCTCCTCCCCATGCACTCTCTCTCTAAAATAAATAAACATAAAAAAATATATATACATATAGGAAAAGAAGGGCAATTGGGTTCAGAACACAACCGGCAGCAACTCATACCATGTGGCAGATACTGTTCTAAGAGCTTTACACGAATTAACTCACCCAACACATAAAACCCTGAAAGTAAAGCGCTATTATTAGCCCCATTTCAAACTCCAGTTCAAAACCCATTCTCTTAAGCAAAACGGAACAGCAAATTACACCACTAGAAAATTGGTGAAGAATAGTGATAATATCTGACTACTTCCTAACAGAGTAGACTGCCCTTCAGTGTTTTATCTTTTGCCTTCTCCACATTTGACCCCAACTACTTGAAACTATTCACTTAATTTCTGGATGACAGTCTAACCTTTCTGCCTGTTCCTTCTCTTTCTCCACTCACTGGCTCCATGTCCTTTTTCAGGTCCCTAAATCCATTCTCCCCCAAATTTTATTCCTTTGTTTTTTTCTCTTCTTCCTTAAAAGTTTAATCCACTTTGACAACTATCACCCTATTTCCAAAACTCCAAAATACACTTCTCTAGCCCTATTTATCCCTCTCCTTGCCCTCTAAAACACATCAATTTTAACTTCTAATTAGACATTTTCTCTTGGAATTTTCCATCATCGCAAACTCTATGAGGCTGCATTGTTTTTTCCCCCCTTAACTGTTTAATTATGGAAAGTCTCAAACATACAAAAGTAGACAACAGTATTTTGAATTCCCATGCACCCATCAACTATTTTTAACAATTTTCAGCTCATGGCCAATCTTGTTTTCCCCTACCTATCCTCCCCTCCTGTATTATTAATCATGTAAACTTTTCTTAAAAAACAAAACTACAATACTACTTAACAACCCTTCCCAAATTATCAATTAACTCTGTAATATCGTAAAATACCAGTGTTCAAATTTCGAATTGCCTCATAAATGATAAAATTTTTCAGTCTGCTTAAATCAAGTTCCAAATAAAGTCTATACAAATATTTTTCTTTGCCAGTTATTTGTTTAAGAAACAGGGTTATTTGCCCTATGAAGTTTCTTACAATCTGAAGTTTGCTAATTGGTATAATTCAAATAGTTCATCTGTCTCTGTATTTGATAAGAAACACTCCAAGTTGGCTGCTGGATCCTTTTAACATGACCTAGAAACCTCTGATAGCTTCCTTACCATCTGTTAAGAGGCTCATCTTGTTCCCTTCCTGACAAGAGCTAGAATTAGCCATTTCTCCAAAGACTGGTTCTTTACAGAAAGAAAGGCTATTTCAAGACTATAATCTGGGCACAAGTCTGGTTATTGTTACTAGAATGGTTATTGTTTCTAAGTCTTTTCATGGACAGAGCTAGGAAATAGCGGTAGGAGGGTGTTTTGTCTTGAAGATAAAATAAATCATAAGTAAAAACCCTCTTCCAATGCAAATTCAAGACTACAGGGTTTTTACTCAGCGTTTTATGTTACATCCATCTTTTTCCCACCCTCATCATTCTGGTTCTCACGGTCACTGGGGATAACAGAATCAGAATTACCATATAACTACTCATTTGGTTTCTTGTGATATCACACAACAATCTTAGGATAATAACATTAACACTACCACAAACAACAAGATCTCTGAAAACTGTTGAAAACTGTTAAAATATTGCTTTTTACATGCAGTTCTTTCAGGTATATTCTTCCGAAAAAGATACAAAGACAAATTACTATGTTTAAAAATCACTTGTACTTTTATCTCTGTATGTTTATGCCAAGAAGATACACATTTAGGTTTGTTCATTTTATTTTCCACTTTTAGGAATTTAATTTTGCTTTATAATTGTATAAAATATATATGTGGTTTCAAATCAAATCTATAAAACAAGACATATTCAAAGACGTCTCCCTTCTACCTTTGTCCCCTATACCACATTCCTTTTTTAGATATGAAACCTGTTTTTTTAACTTAATGGTTAATCCCTCCATTGTTTGCTTTTTTTTCACATAAACTCTGCATCGTCCTAATAGTTATATTTACAATAATACTAATCTATAACTTATATATACAAAACTTAATTCCCTCTTTTAAAAAAAGAGCCAGAGGGTGCCTGGGTGGCTCAGTTGGTTAAGCGACTGCCTTCAGCTCAGGTCATGATCCTGGAGTCCCTGGATCGAGTCCCTGCTCGGCGAGGAGCCTGCTTCTCCCTCTAACCCTCCCCCCTCTCATGTTCTCTCTCTCTCTCTCTCATTCTCACTCTCTCAAAATCAATCAATCAATCAATCAATAAAAGAACCAGAGTGTGTGAGTCAACTGGTTCCCCAGTAAGTACAACACTGAAATGAGTCACTCATGTTCTTACCCTTACCTTCTTTCTCCCTCATATTTTGATTTAAAATAATAGTATTCCATTCCAGTTAATAATTAAAAGGCAATCAAACAGCTTACTAAACTTTCCATATGCTCCCTCCATTCCCATCCCATTTTTTTGAGAGAGAGAGTGAGAGAGAGAGAGAGAGCACATGAGAGCGGGGAGGGTCAGAGGGAGAAGCAGACTCCCTGCTCAGCAGGGAGCCCGATGCGGGACTCGATCCCGGGACTCCAGGATCATGACCTGAGCCGAAGGCAGTTGCTTAACCAACTGAGCCACCCAGGCGCCCCCCATCCCATTTTTTTAAATGATTTTTATTTATTTATTTGAGAGAAAGAGAGCACATGAGATGGGGGGAGGGTCAGAGGGAGAAGCAGACCCGCTGCTGAGCAGGGAGCCTGATGCGGCACTCGATCCAGGGACTCCAGGATCATGACCTGAGCCAAAGGCAGTCGCTTAACCAACTGAGCCACCCAGGCGCCCTCCCATCCCATTTTTTGACAGTTGTACTTTATCTGTGGTGACAGAGCATATAACCATTACATAGATTCTGCCCCTTCCTTTAACTATGCTTTAATCTTAGTCCAACAAATACATATTTAATGTCCACTATCAGCCCTTCAGTTGGTACTTCTCCAGTCATCTTGGTTGTCTGAGACCCATTTTCTAATACATTAATCAGAAAAGGCTAATGGGAACAAGATTCTCTGAATTCTTACATGTTCATAGCAATTTGTAGCCTTTATACTTGAAAGTATATATACTTAATTGAAGTATATACTTAACTGAAAGTATATATACTGAATTCTTACATGTTCATAGCAATTTGTAGCCTTTATACTTGAAAGTTTTATATATAACCAAACTATATATAAAACTCTTAGCTTACATTTTTGTTCCTTGAGTACATTAAATGTTATTTCATTGAGATCATAAAGCATTGAGATCAGATTTTCTTTCCTTTATAAGTAAAACTTCACCTTTTCCTCTAGATACCCAAAGAATTTTTTTCCTTTTCTTGAAGATTCTGTTATTTTACCAGGTTATGCTCAGTGTTTGGTTATCTCAATTTTCCCAGGTATGCAATATGTCCTTTTAATATTTAGCTTTAAATCATTTAATTTGGGGACATTTTGTCTGGAATTATAAATTTTAGCAGTTGTTATATTCCATGCTTTGGTTTTTGTTTTTCCTTTTTTGCAAGGACTCCTAATACACGTCTATTAGATACTCTATCTTTGTCACTTTCCTGAAATACTTTTTATCTTTTTTATTTAAAATTTTTTTTTAAAGAGTTTATTTATTCATTTAACAGAGAGAGAGAGACAGCGAAAGAGGGAACACAAGCAGGGGGAGCTGGAGAGAAGCAGGCTCCCCGCCGAGCAGGGAGCCCAATGCGGGGCTTGATCCCAGGACCCTGGGACCATGACCTGAGCTGAAGGCAGACAGACGCTTAACGACTGAGCCACCCAGGTGCCCCTAAAATTTTTTCTTCTTTTTACCTTCTGTTTCTCTTAAGGCATTATCTGTCATATTTATTTGATCTGTGTTGCATCAAGCTTACTCTTCTTTTCAGAAATTATCCTCCTTTTCAATTCTTTCCTAAGTTCTATTACCTCATTTGTAATTATGATCCATTTTCTTCTTTCATCTTTTATCATTTTAATTTGTTGGCTCATTCTGAATCATTAGATTTTAGTTTTCTGTGCATATCTTTCTAGTGTACTTCCATTTTCTATAAAGAAGCTATGTTATTCCTTGTCATTTTTCAATAATAACTATGTATGGGGATCCGATTATGATCCCTTCCAACTTTTATCTTTCCTTTGCACCTACTGTCTCTATCCTAATAAATGTGGCTTCTATTCCCAGCACTTTTTCCTTAATAGGAGGGCTCTGCCCAGGAAGGGAGCTATGGCTCGTTAGTTTTGAGAGTTTACAGACCCAGGCTGCTCCAACTCCTTCAACCTTTAGCATGGACCTATTACCCTCACCCCAAAATGGAGTCTGCAAGAGCCCTCCCAGGGTTAGCTATTGTTTCCACATTAATCTACTAGACTACCCAATTAACTATGTTGGAATTCCCATTCTCAGGTCCATCTGATGCCCATTAATCTCTCTGCTGCCAGAAAGACAGATGTAGACCTAGTAGCTATCAGTATTTTCTCACTACTAATTCATATTTTAGGGTTCAATAGGTTACTCTGTAACCTGGTTTTGATATAGATGTTTGCGGCTTTTCTTTTTTTTTTTTTTTTTTGGGTGATGCTCATCTAGTTGTTGACTATTTTTATCAAGATGATTTGGGAAGATTAAAATTCTACACCACCACCACTGGAATCCCAGAATTCCCCTCTAGATATAATCTACAGGTTTTGCTTACATAGCAGCTTACTATGGGAGAAAGAGAACTTAGGCTTTGAAGTAAACAGATTTAGGTTCAAACTCCAGTTCAGAATCTTAGCTCTGATTTCCTCATCTTTAAAATAAGGGGCGCCTGGGTGGCTCAGTTGGTTAAGCAACTGCCTTCAGCTCAGGTCATGATCCTGGAGTCCTGGGATCGAGTCCCACATCGGGCTCCCTGCTCAGTGGGGAGTCTGCTTCTCCCTCTGACCCTCCCCCACTCATGCTCTCTCTCACTCTCGCTTTCATTCTCTAATAAGTAAATAAAATCTTAAGGTAAATAAATAAATAAGATAAAATAAGGATGCCATACCACCACCTGCTTATAATATTCCGAGGATAAATAAAGTCTGTGGATATATCTATGTGTGTATACACGTATGCATGTGCACGCATATGTACATATTCATCATTTAGCACAGTGCTTAGAATAATTGGGCACTCCAAAGACTTAAGCTGCTATATATAAGGTGTCATTGCTAAGGGGAAAAACAAAAAGATCTTGACGCTAAAAAATCTTAAAATAGTATACATAGCTCCTATAAAAGCAAATCAAAAAATTACATTTAAGTAACACCACACTATAGTGAGGCTTAAAGACAATTAATACATTTTTTTAACTAACGTTAATGTCAAAAGCAAACAAAACAAAGAGATCATATACTACTTAATTTTTTGGACAAAAATAAAGATTCTAAAATACAGCTCCTACAAAACATACACAACTATCACTTAATCACTAACTAAAGGAATAAAAAACGTCAGCAGCATCTGCAAACTATGAAATGTCTTCGAATGAAAGCACCATAACAATGGATTTCTTTATGTTTCGTTCACTATTATATCCTTGAAGCCTAATAGGCACATCGTTGTGCTACAGTATCTGCAGAAGGATTAAGGCAGGAAGGAAGGATGGACTGATGGAGGGACAGCACAACATGAAGGAAGGGAGGGGACAGAGGGCTGATGAGACAGGAGATGGCGCCAGACAGGAAGAGGAGGTGCTAGCCGGGACAGGCACTAGACAACACAGCAAGGGGGGTGGGGGCATGAGACATGAAGAGGATGGGAGGGGGGTACTTGGTAGAGGAAGGAGGCACTGAATGGGATGGTACTGAGGGGACAGGAGGGGACAAGTTAGGTGACTGGATGAGCCCGGAGCAGGGGTAGCAAAGTGGAGGGCTAAACAGGAGGACATAGCAAGGAAGGAAATGGAATGTAGGGCAAGAAAGCACGGGGGGCAGCAGGACAGTATGGGGGGAAGGCAGGACAGAAGGGGTAGTCCAGAAGGAAGGGCGACGTACAGATGGAGAAAGAGGATGGATGCAAAGAGGGCAGAACAAACAAACTTTTCTGTCGTTGCTGAACATTTAGTGAAAAATGTATTAAATGAACAAATTAAAAACTAAACCGTAACTCTTTGAGAGCAAAGCCACCTCAGAAGGCACACATTCAGAGCTGTTCTTAAGTTTTAGAGAGGCAGGCCCCCGCGTGAGAAAAGCAGCAATGGCCCTGCACAGCTAGTAACTAGATGAGCACATCTCTCTCACTCTGGGGTTAAGTATCGGGAAAGTCTCTGCTGCCTTCCACCTTCATGACATTCTCTACTAACAACTCTTTCAAAACGTATTACCTATAGCCATATTTGGACCTTCCTGGGCTCATCTCACTGGAATAAATTAGAAAATAAAAGGCATTACGTATGCCTAGCTGCCAATGAAGAGTACATTTCTCAAAGGATTATTCTAATTTAGTTTCCAAAATTAAAGTATTTTTTAAAACTACATGAGTATAATTCCTAGTCTAAAACTATTTTAATACTCCTGGTCTGAAACTGTTTTAGATATACTTACTGGGAGCATAGCTTCAGCCCATTCTCCATGTCCTCTCTGTAGAAGTTTGATTCTTTCCAGATCATAACAAACTTGTACAAGATCACCCACTTGAAACTGTGAGGTACCTCCTTCTGCACCCTGAGCAGCATCCCCACTTCGGACAATGTTTGCTTTAGTGAGAACAGCAGGGTTGAAGGTCCACCTAAAAATCAAGCCAAAACTCAAAATGTTAGGTAAGTTCACTTAATTTTAATACAACATTCTTAGTTAAACACTGAAGGGGAAAAAGTCTTGTAACACAAAGCAATACTTTGCAATGACATCCTGAATGATACGTACTTCTTTTTATAATTGTATTATGGGAATTTAAGAAAAGACTTATCTGTAATCACCACACTAATATGATATACTTCTGTCTAGTTTTCTCTTGCATGTCTTAAAAATTGTTATAAAATACACTCATTGTTAAATATTAAAACATTTCAGAAACGTACAAAGTGAAATTTCTATTTCACACAAACACATCTGGATCACTATTTCCTATCCCACTACTAACCACACTGTGGTCAATATTCGTTGTGGTGTCAACTATACTTCAGTTAAAAACAAAATCTAATGAAATTGGGACAAAAATACCCCGTTGTACATCCCTGAGATCTTCTATTAGTGCGTTAATATTTATAATGTAGACAGAGAGTTGTTTCCTTTTTCATAAATAGGAGATTATATATATATATATATATCTTTTTCAGTGTGACAGATATAGAGCTACTTATTTCAATTCAATGGCTACAGTAGTCCATTGCAAGGTATACACTAATGCAGTTAGCCATTCTCCTACTGTCATTTAAAGTATTTTCAAATTTTCACTATGACGTCTTAGTGCACATGAGGTATTTCATTAGTGCTTCTTAAAAAGCTACCTAATCACAGTATATATTTGTTTACAATTCTGATAGAGCCAAATTGCCCTAGATAGTGCACCATTTCTCCATACCATTAATAATCTCGGATAAAAATAGTATCTAGTTTTAACTTGTCACACATGGGTATTTCACATGATTATAATCATTGCCTCAAAACAAATCTGGATTCTGATTTCTTCTTTGCTACACACAAGCATTTTTCTATGTTGCTACCATCTTCATAACTACCATTTCATTGACTACTTAATATTCTATCAAATAGATGTACCACAATATATAACACAACATTTCTCCCAGTCCTATATGTCACTCCATAGAAAAAAAGGTTCCCCAAACAAGCTTTTACAATGTAACATACTATCTCCTCCTCCCCTTAATTCAAATGGTCATCAGCATATAAAAAGACTCTGAGAGGTCATAACATATAAAAACTTGCTACTAAGTTCTTACAACCATGTAAGCAAACTTTTCTTTCTAAAGCAACCACAAAGAGAAGTGCCTCTGACCAGTTAAGAATAAAAATCAGGGGCGCCTGACTGGCTCAGTCATTAAGCGTCTGCCTTCGGCTCAGGTCATGATCCCAGAGTCTTGGGATCGAGCCCCATATCAGGCTCCCTGCTCCGCGGGAAGCCTGCTTCTCCCTCTCCCACTCCCCCCTGCTTGTGTTCCCTCTCTCGCTGTGTCTCTGTCAAATAAATAAATAAAATCTTTAAAAAAATAATAATAAAATAAAAATCAGATATGCAAACATTTCCCTCTAGCCTTACAATCACAGTGCTTTTCACATTGCTCCCAATACTCCAAAACTGATGAGACCTAAGACAGCACCGGGGCACGGCAGCACTCCCTTGAGTTGTTACCTCTGCGTCCAGTGCTGCCCTCGTGATGAAAACTCAGTCCATCTTTTAAACTCATTCCATAGGTAATTATCTCTCTGAAGCTTCCTCTGAATTTGCCTCATTGAAATTACCACTCTTCTTTTGCACCTTCAGAATACCCTGAATACTCATCTATCATAATTACTTATACCATTTTAATGCAGTTATTTCTGGTTTTGTCTATCCAAACTAAAAGCGACACCCCTTCAAAGCAGAGAACCATATCTTAATTGTCTTTGTAATCCTAGCACTAATCACAGGGCTAATATAGGACAAGCACTTATTACATTTTTATTGAAAAAAGAACAAAAAAGATTATTTTATAGAATTCAAATGTCATGTTACTGTTGACACTACTGCCCGAGAAAGAATTTTGACCAAGAAAGAATTTGGCAAGTAATAATTCCAATTTATCTTAACATTTCCAAACAAACAAGGTAACACAAAATGTCAGTAAAAAGTAACTCTAAATGTTTACATGCTAATCTGAACTTAAGTTGTGTGAATTTAAGATTATTTCCTTCTCTTTTTATTAACAGCTTTGAGATATAATTCATACACCATACAATTCACTCATTTAAAGTGTTGAACTCGGTGGTTTTAGTATCTACACAGCCTTATACATCCAAGTACTATCAAATTTCATTTTCTTCACCACAAAAAGATACTCCAAAACGATTAGTTGTCGATCCACATTTACCCCTCACAGCCCAGCCCTTAACAACTAGTAATATACTTTGTTTCTACATATTTACCTATTCTGGATATTTTACATAAATCACATAATACATGACCTTTTGTGACTGGCTTCTTTCACTGAGCATAGTATTTTTTTTTTTTTAAGAGTTTATTTATTTGCCAGAGAGAGAGAGAGAGAACAAACATGGAGGAGCAACAGGCAGAGAGAGAAGCAGGCTCCCCAATGAGCAGGGAGCCTGATGCGGGTCTCGATCCCACTGGGATCATGACCTGAGCCAATGGCAGATGCTTAACTGACTGAGCCGCCCAGGCGTCCCTCACTGAGCATATTTCAAGATTTATCTATGCTGTAGCATATATCAGTATGCCATTCCTTTTTATGCTGAATAATATTCCATTATATGGACACATCATATTTTGTTTACCCATTCATCGGTTGATGGACATGTGGGTTGTTTCCACATTTTGGCTGTTATGAATAATGCTTCTACAAACATTCAAGTACAGGTTTTTGGGCGGACACATGTTTTCAATTCTCTTGAGTATAAACCTAAGAGTGGACCCGCTGGGTCATATGCTAACTCTATATTTAACATTTTGAGGACCTACCAAACTGTTTTCCAAAGCATCAAGACCACTTCACATTCCTACTATCGATGTATGAGGATTTGGTTCTAATTTCTCCACATCCTCACCAATACTTTAATTACATGCTTTTTTATTTTAGCCATTCTAGTATGTGAAGTGGTATCTCGCTGTGATTTTAAATTACATTTCCCTAGTAACTAAAAACATGAGGCATATTTTCATGGGTGTTAACTCCTAACTTATACTGTGACTGTATTTGGAGTTAGGGCCTTTAAGGAAATGTTAAGATTAAATGAAGTCCTAAAGGTGGGGCACTAATCCACCAGGATTGATGTCTTCATAAGAAGAGAAACAGATGTGGGAGATGTCTCTCTTTCTCTCAGCATGCACAGAGAAAAGGCCATGTGAGGACATAGTGAGAAGGCAACCAACTACAAGGCAGAAGTAGTCTCAACAGAAACCAACCCTGACGGAACTTTGAACTTGAACTTCTAGCCTCCAGAACGGTAAGAAAATTATTTTCTGTTGTTTAAGCCACTCAATCTGTAGTATTTTATTATAGCAGCCTTAGCAAACTAGCACAATGCACTTATTGGTCATCTCTATATTTTCTTTGGAAAAATGTCTATTCAAATATTTTGTCCATTTTTTAAATGGGTTAGTTGTCTTTCATTGTTGAATTGTAAGAGTTCTTTATATATTCTAGATACAAGTCCCAAATCAGACGTATGATTTGCAAATATTTTCTCCTACTCCATCATTGTCTTTTCACTTGTTAGTTTCCTTCAAAACACAAAATTTTTAAATTTGATGATGTCCAATTTATTCACTTTTTCTTTGGATCTCCTGCTTTGGGGGTCACATGTAAGAAACCACTGTCTAATCCAAAGTCACACAGATTTATACTTACATTTTGTTCTAAGAGTTTTATAGTTTTAGCTCTTACATTTAGGTCTGTGATCCATTTTTTACTTCATATTTCTATATGGTGTATAGCTGGGGTCCAACTTTATTCTTTACATGTTGATAACTAGCTGACTCAGCAACATTTTCTTTTCATTGCAGCTTTATTTATTTATTTATTAGAGGTATAACTGACATAGAACATTAGATTAGTTTAAGGTGTACAACATAATGATTAGATGTTCGTATGAGTATACCTCATTTTATTGCACTGCATAGATATAGTGTTTTTACAAATTGAAGGTTTGTGGCAACCTTGTGGTGAGCAAGGCTATTGATGCCATTTTTCCAACAGCATTTGCTCACTTCCTATCTCTCTATCACATTTTGGTAATTCTCACAGTTTTCAAACATTATATTTGTTATGATGATCTGTGATCAGTGATCTTTGTTTTTGTTTCTTTGCTTTTTGTTGTAATCAGTGATCTTTAATATTATTGCAATTGACTTGGGGAGCCATACCCATGTAAGACAGAGAACTTAATCTATAAATGTGTGTGTTTGGACTGCTGCAAAGACCAGAAGTTTGCCATCTTTACCATCTTTCTCCCTCTCCTCCAGCCTCCCTATTCCCCGAGATACAACAATATTGAAATTAGGCCAACTAATTACCCTACAATGGCCTCTAAGTGTTCAGGTGAAAGGAAGAGTCACACATCTCTCACTTTAAATCAAAAGCTAGAAATAATTCACCTCAGTGAGGAAGGCATGTCAAAAGCTTATATAGGCTGAAAACTAGGCCCCTTTTACCAGTTAGCCAAATTGGGAATGCAAAGGAAAAGGTCTTGAAGGAAATTAAAAGTGTTACTCCAGTGAAAATATGAATGATAAGAAAGTGAAACAGTCTTACTCCTGAGATGGAGAAAGTTTGAGTGATCTGGATAGAAAATAAACCAGCCATAACATTCCCTTAAGCTGAAGCCTAATCCTGAGCAAAGCCCTGACTCTCTTCAATTCTGTAAAGGCTGAGAGAGATGAGGAAGTTACAGAAAAAAAGTCTGGAGCTAGCAGAGGTTAGTTCATGAGGTTTAAGGAAAGAAGCCGTCTCCATGACATCAAAATGCAAGGTGAAGCTGCAGGTACTGCATAGAAGCTGCATGCAGCAAGTGATCCAGAAGATCTTGATTAAGATCATTAATGAAGGTGGCTACACTAAACCACAGTGTTTTAATATAGACAAACAGCCTTCTATTGGAAGAAGATGCTATCTAGACTTTTCACAGCTAGAGAGGAGCAGTCAGTGCCCAGCTTCAAAGCTTTTAAGGACAGGCTGACTGTCTTGTTAGGGGCTACTGCAGCTGGTGACTTTAAGTTGAAGCCAATGTCATTGACCATTCTGAAAATCCTAGAGCTCTGAAGAATTATGCTACATCTACTCTGCCTATGCTCTATAAAGGGAACAACAAAGTCTGGATGACTGCGTATCTGTTCACAACATGGCTGATTGAATATTTTAAGCCCACTGATGAAACCTACTGCTCAGGAAAAAAAATTCCTTTAGAAATATTACTGCATTGACAATGCATATGGTCACCCAAGAGCTCTGATGGAGATGTACAATGAGACAACCGCTGTTTTCATGCCTAATACAATATCCATTCTGCAGCCCATGGATCAAGGAATAATTTTGACTTTCAAATCTTTTAATTTAAAAATACATTTTTGGGAGCATCTGGGTGGCTCAGTTGGTTAAGTGTCTGACTCTTGATTTCAGCTCAGGTCATGATTTCAGGGTGGTGAGATTGAGCCCCGAGTCAGGCACCCCGCCGCAGGGAGTCTATTTGGATTCCCTCTCTCCTTCTGCCCCTGTGTTCTCTGCCCCTACACTCTCTCCCTCTCTAAAATAAATAAATCTTTAAAAATAAATAAATAGGGGTGACTGGGTAGCTCAGTTGGTTAAGTGACTGCCTTTGGCTAAGGTCGTGGTCCCAGGGTCCTCAGACTGAGCCCCACATCAGGCTCTCTGCTCAGTGGGGAGCCTGCTTCTCCCTCTGCCTCTCCCCCGCTTGTGCTCTCTGTCAGATAAATAAAATCTTTAAAAAACATGTAAATAAATAAATACATAAGGTAAAAATACATTTTTTATAAGGCTATATCTACCATAGATAGTTATTCTTCCAATGGAATTCAGCAAACTGAAAACCTTTGGGAAAGGATTTGCCATTCTAGATGGCATTAAGAACATTCATGATTCATGGGACGAGGTCAAAATAGCAATAGTATCAGGAGTTTGGAGGTAGTTGATTCGAACCCTCATGGATGACTTTGAGGGGTTCAGGATTTCAGTGGAGGAAGTCACTGCAGATGTGCTGGAAATAATAAGAGAACCAGCATTAGAATGGAGCCTAAAGATGTAACTGCAATGCTGCAAACTCATGATCAAACTCGAATGGATGAGGAATAGATGAGCAAGGGAAGTGGCTTCTTGAGAAGGAATCTACTCCTGGTGAAGATGCTATGGAGATTGTTGAAATGACAACAAAGGATTTATAAATTACATAAATTTGGTTGCTAGTGCAGAGGCAGATTTTGAAAAGACTAATTCCAATTGTGAAAGAAGTTCTACTGTGGGTAAAATGTTATCAAATAGCATTGCATGCCACAGAGAAACCATTCATGAAAGGAAGAGTCAATCAATGCAGCAAAGGTGATTCTAATTTCTGTCTTAAGAAATTGCCAAAGGTGGGCGCCTGGGTGGCTCAGTTGGTTAAGCGACTACCTTCGGCTCAGGTCATGATCCTGGAGTCCCTGGATCAAGTCCCGCATCGGGCTCCCTGCTCAGCAGGGAGTCTGCTTCACCCTCTGACCCTCCCCCCTCTCATGTGCTCTCTCTCTCGCTCTCTCATTCTCTCTCTCTCAAATAAATAAATAAAATCTTTAAAAAAAGAAATTGCCAAAGGGATGCCTGGGTGGCTCAGTCAGTTAAGCATCTGCCTTTGGCTCAGGTCATGATACCAGGGTCCTGTGATCGAGTCCCACACCACATCGGGCTCCTTGCTTGGTGGGGAGCCTGCTTCTCCCTCTGCCTGCCGCTCCCCTTGCTTGTGTGTTCTCTCTCTCTCTGACAAATAGTAAGTAAATAAATAAATAAATAATCTTAAAAAAAGAGGGGGAGAAATTGCCACAGCCACCCCAAGCTTCAGCAACCACCACCCTGATCAGCCAGCAGCCATCAACACTAATGTGGGCAACAAAAGATTGCAACTCGCAGAAAGCTCAGATTATAGTTAGTATGTTTTAGCAATAAAGTAAAGTATAATTGCACATTTAATAGACTACAGTATTGTGTAAACATAACTTTTATACACACTGGGAAACCAAAACTTCATCTGACTCGCCTCATTACAGTGGTCTGGAACCGAATCTACATCTGCAAGGTATGCCTGTATATATTGTCAGCATTATTTATTAAAAAGACTGTTCTTTCCCCATTGAACTGTGTTGGACCCTTGTCAAAAACCAAATGACCTTAAATGCAAAGGCTTATTCTCAAACTCTCAACCCTGTCCCATCAACCTATATGCCCATCTTATGTCAGTAACATACTGTCTTGATACTGTAGCTTTATTGTAAATTCTGAAATTAAGACGTGTGAGTCCTCCAATTTTTTTTTTCTTTTTAAAACTGTTTTGGCTATTCTGGGTCACATGAATTTCCATATGAACTATAGAATTAGGTTGCCAATTACCGTAAAAAAGGCACTAGGGTTTTGATATAGATTGCATTAAATTTGATTAGTTTGGGGAAAACTGCCGTGTTATATGCTGAATTACGTCCTCCAAAAAGATATGTTGAAATCCTAATCCCCAATACCTCTGAATGTGACCATATTTAGAAACAGGGTCTTTGCAGATGTAATCAAGTTAAAAGCAAGTGATGCTGGATTAGGATGGACCCTAAATCCAATGAGTGGTGTCCTTATAAGAAGGTCATATGAAATCAGCTTTAGTCATTTTCTATGTAAAAGATTTTAGAATTCCCATGAGCTCAGTTAACTTCTATGTTTTCTCAGGGTTCTTTCCTCATGGATGGTTAAGCTACAAATACTGACTTGACCAAAACAAAATAGTGGAGTTAGGGGATTGTTCATGTGGCTCTCAGTCTCAAATGATTCTCTACAACTGGCTGAGGATGACCAATCAGAGACTGATTTGAATGCATTTGAAAATGAAATCTGTACTCAGAAAAAAAAAAAAAGGAGGTCATGTGAAGACACAGGACCACACAGAGTCACAGAGAAGGTCATGTGAAGACAGAGGCAGAGAAATGACTGATGCATCTGTAAGCCAAGGAACACCAAGGATCACCAACAACCAGCAGAAATTAGGACAAGCATAGAACAGATTCTTCCTCAGAGCCTCCACAAGGAACCAATCTCACCAACACCTTGACTTTGGACTTATAGCCTTCCAAAATTGTGAAACAATAAAGTGCTATTGTTTAAGCCACCCAGTCTGTGGCAATTTGTTATGGCAACCTTAGGAAACTAAAACACCATCTGAACAATATCAGATCTTCTGATCCATAAACATGAGATGTCTTTCCGTTTATTTAGGTCTTCCTCAATTTCCTTCAACAATGTTTTGTAGTTTGCAGTGTACAAATCTTGCACTTTTTTTTTTTTTTTAAGTAATCTCTACAGGGGCACCTGGGTGGCTCAGTTGGTGAAGCTCTGCCTTAAGGCTCAGTCATGATCCCAGAGTCCCGGGATTGAGCTCCATATCAGGCTCCCTGCTCAGCAGGGAGTCTGCTTCTCCCTCTGCCCCTCACCTGGCTCATGCTCTCTCTCTCTCTCTCAAATAAATAAAATCTTAAAAAAAAAAAATCTCTATATCTAATTATGGGACTTGAACTCACCACGAAAAGATCAAGAGTCACATGCTCTAACTGAGCCACCCAGGCTTCCCAAGTCTTGAACTTCTTGGGCTAAACTGATTCTTAAGTATATTTTTTTGTGATGCTACTATAAATGAAACTGTTTTCTTAATTTCATTTTCAAATTGCTCATTGCTAGTCTACAAAAATACAATTGACTTTTCTACATTGATCTTGTATCCTGCAACTTTGCTGAATTCACTTATTAGTTCTAACAGTTTTTTGTGAATTCCTTAGGTTTTTCTATATACAAGATCATGTCACCTGTGAACGAAGATGGTTTAACTCCTTCTTTTCTCTTACTTCCTCCTTTTATTTCTTTTTCTTGCCTAATTGTCCTGGCTAGACCCTCTAGAACAATGCTGAATAAAAGTGGGGGCAGACATTTTTATTTTGCTCCTGTTCTTAAGGGAAGAGCATTCAGTCTCTCACCAACTGGGTATGATGTTAGCTGTGGGTTTTCATAGATGCCCTTTACCAGGCTGAAGAAGTTCCTTTCTGTTACTACTTTATTTAGTGTTTTGACCATGAAAGGGAGTTGGATTTGGCAAATGTTTTTCCCCATCTCTTGGTATGATCACATGTATCCTTAAGATCTGAACACAATTAGAGCTAATTCTACACCCTGGTAAACAATATTAATTGTTCTCATTATCTATATATAATTCTTCCCCTAAAGAACCTCAACGACTTAAGTTTCTTTATGTGTATGTCAGTAATTAAGCTTTGACAATTATTCAATTGCCTTTTTTTTAAATACTGCTGCTTTTTCTATTTAAAGAATAGAAAGAAAATACAACCATATCAGTAAATTGAATATATTTTAGCCCTTAAGAGCAAATAAATAAAAGGCTCCAAGAAACTTGCAACCTAGAGGTAAAATAAATCACCATTTTCATATATAACAGGAGACCTAAACAGAAGAATAGCATATGCATACAACAGGGAGAGTGAAATATGAGAGCAGTTCCCAAAGCACACAAACTCAGTATTTATAGGATGCAGAGGAGTGAATCCAGACAAAGAAGGAGAAAAAGATATTGCACATAGAGGAAATTGTATGTGCAAAGGTACAGAGTGAGGAAATGTGTGCAATTCTATGTTACTAATAAGGACTGGTATATGTTGGGGCGCCTGGGTGGCTCAGTCAGTTAAGCGTCTGCCTTTGGCTCAGGTCATGATCCCAGGGTTCTGGGATCGAGCCCCACATCGGGCTCCCTGCTCGGCTGGGAGCCTGATTCTCCCTCTCCCTCTGCCCCACCCCCCCACTTGTGATCTCTCTCTCTCTCTCTGTCAGATAAATAAATAAAATCTTTAAAAGAAAAAAAAGAAAAGATTGGTATACGCACACGTCTGTAGCAAGAAAAAGCTATGTTACCAAGAGATGACTCTCTTGAGACACCAGCCAGAGTTCCAATTTTATTCTTCTCATTCAGGGTAAACTGATACAGTCCATTGTGAACAAAGAACTTTTTAGCTATATTTAACCTAATACTGATACAATGTATTCTGCTGGGGGGGGAAGTACACAGAACATTGTGTCATAAATATATTCATATAAATTCACATACATACCACACACACACTTCTTTTCATTTGTTCCATTCCACTTTACCAACATATTCTGGATTTTTATCTACTAATAGCCAGCTTTAAGGAGTCTTTGATTAGCACATATTATATATTTGCTTTCTCGAAGGCTCTTTCCTCTATATAATAACTTTATTTGCCATTACTAAAAATTAAGAAATATTACCAACCTATTGCCACTTGGATACTGTACTACAATGTCATGATCTTCATCAATGCCACAAACAGTTCCAGTTGTAGTTAAAGTTTCAAACATGCCATCAGTCCATCCTCCATGACCATGCTGCAAAGACTGTACAATTTCTAGGTCAAGATCTATATTTACCAGGTCACCAATCTGCAATCCACCAGGATTCCTGTTGCCATTTTGCTCACCTGTAATTACAGAGGGAGTTGACAAAGGAAAAGGAAAACCACAACAATATCAGGCAACTGCATTATTTTTAAATAAAAACAAGCTCTAGATATTTTAATCTTAACCTAATCTTAAAATGTTTTGAGAATATACTGTAAGTATCAGATTCTGGAGCTACAGAGCATCAAAAATAAGAAAGAAAACAATCACAAGACTCATAAATTGAAATAATGTGATGATTTATAACAACTGAACAAGAGCAGAATCTATTAGATTATGCAACCCTTTATCAAAGTACAAAGTTCTGGGTTTTGAAAATACTCATTTTTCCGCCTGGATGACTTGTTGACTAACACACTACAATTACACAGTTATTGAGGTTCAATAACTAACTACAGCCACAATAACTAGCTAGAGAATATGAAAGAGAACCTTGAAATTACTTTCTTCTCTGAACTACTTAGTACAATTTTTTACCAAATGGCCCTTCTGATTTTTTTCCTAAGGAACATTTTTAAATATTTAAAAGCCCATTCCCTAGATTATTTTCAAAGCTAGTTCTGGGACAAAGGATTCATGATCATAAAACACCATGATAAGGGATCCAAAATATGTATGTTGATTCTACACTTTTCCTATGAAGGCAAGATATAAAACAAGGAAGTTTCTGAGAGCAAGAAAAAGGGATGATCTTGTCAAAAATGTATTTCTTCTACATTCTCCTTTAAAAAAAAAATCAGGGTATGCTGTAAGAAAACAGCACTTTTTGGCCAAAAGGGAAATAAAATTATTTAAAAAGAGGAACACAGAGTTCACATGAAAAGGCAAGCATTCAGACACTAAAGTCTTAATTAGAAGAATGTGGTAAATATTTACTGTGACAACAATAAAGAATCTATAACATGAAGATAATTCTGTTTTCTTATCCTTTTTTATTTTAATGACACATGAAAAATTATATTTATTATATAATCTTAATGTTCTATTTTTGTATTTAGAAGGCAATTTTACAAAAATTCTAAGGAATTTATAAGCATTAAATTGTCAGAATCTATTATCAATATGTAAGAGATACTGAAAGTCTAACAAAATTTTTCAACATGTTTATAACTAAAAGACAAAGGTTTCAAATATATTATGACATAAAAGTGGTATATCAATTCTCAAGACATGACAACTTTCTGAGAGTCTAAATAAATAAAAAAGAACACATACTTTAAAAACCAAAATAATGGGTGCCTGAGTGGCTCACTCATTAAGCATCTGCCTTCGGCATGATCCCAGTCCTGGGATTGAGCCCCGCATTGGGCTCCCTGCTCAGCTGGAAGCCTGCTTCTCCCTCTCCCACTCCCCCTGCTTGTATTCCCTCTCTTGCTGTCTCTCTGTCAAATAAATAAATTTTTTTTTAAAAAAATCTAAAAATAAATAAGTAAAAATAAAATAAAGTGGATGACCAGTGAGAAAATAATTTTCCCAAAAAATAATAATAAAATAAAAACCAAAAAGTATCACCTTAAATAATTTTTTTTAAAATCCAATTTAAACATCTTCTGATTCCATGAACTCTGACACACTATTTAGTAATTTTCACTAGTCTGCTGACTCACCTAGCACAGGGCAGTGATCTCTGTAGAAAGAACCTCCTTTGGCATCCTGGACACACTTGAGATCAGACTAAGAAGAAAAGAAACCAGAAAAATCATGCTTGAAAACTTCAAGTATAGCTCAGTACCTAAAATAGGCAAAAATGTTCATTCAGAACATACCCTCAGCAAAAGTTAAGAATAGTTCTAAGTTAACAGTCACACTAAACACTGCCTTCAAAAGCACCCACTAAAAATTAAAAGACTGGTCATACTTCATTTACTTTTAGCTTTCCTTCAAAGTTCAAAATTAAAATGCCTAGATCTTTACCATTAAAATATTTTCAAAAACACATAAGACCACAACAAATACCTAGTATTTAAAATGTACATAACATATTCCATTTTAAAGATACTTTTACAAAAAAAAAAGAGCACAATTCATTTGTTCTTTTCAATCAATTTTATGACACACACAAGGCAGGTATTAACTAAGTTAATAAAGAAAATTATCCAAAACCAAACAGCCAGAAAATAGAAAAGGATAGGACCCAATCCCGTCTTGGGTTCCTTAGCCAGTTAATTTTCCTATTTATGTAAACTTTAGTCCTTACTTCATAACTTGGTCAACTCAAGTTCCTTTCCACTTAGTTTTTATAAGAAAACAAATTATTTAAGTATCTGAGTGGGGAGGCAGTTGTGATATAATCAGAAGTATAGAAAATGTGAACTTAGAAGAGCAACCTTGGGAGTTACTATAAAAATTAGGTTTACTTAAAAGTGCCTAATAGTATATAGGGGATCGGTATCTTACTTGCTGTATTAAGGAAAGGAGCTCCTTTACAGACAGACACACACACACACACACACACACACACAATTCAACTCTCTTTTTTATAGCTTCTTTTGCCACTAGAGCATCACATTTAGCTCAGTCCTAGCCAAAGAGACACAGGGGTCAAATTTTTTAATGTGATACTTTAACCCAGCAATTCCATTTCTAGGAATCTATCCTAAAAAAATACACCCATAAACATGCAAAGATACATGTACAAGGATGCTTACTGAAACAATGCTTGCAACAATTAAAAAAAAAAAAAACCCAGATACCATCAACAGAAACCTTATTAAATGGCATAACCATAGAGAGGAGTACTACTCAGCCATCAAAAACGATCAATCTATATATGTACACCACGCATTAAGTATCTCTGCACATAGAACTTCTAAGGCTTCATCTGAAGCAAGTTAATAATCAGAATCCCCAAAAATTCACATTTTAAAAACAGGGGGAGGCATACAAATACTAATGAAAAACTGATAACTAATGCTATATACTAGTATTAAAATTGGCAAATCAAATATTTGTTTCGATTCACATTGTTGGCTTTTTAATTTATCCCATATAAACTTATTCCATATAAATGGAATAGATTAAAAGGGGACAGTGGGATATTTCTCCCCTCCTACCAAGGGACATAAAACAGTTGGGATAAAACAAAATTTAAAGAATTCTTTGAAGGAGGAATATATTCAAGATGGAAAAGATGTAAAAGGCATTAATATTTTGGCATTAATATTTAGTTGTACTCCATAAATTAAATAGCTGAGGTCAAAATTTGAACAGTGATCCATGAAATGCAGAAATATAGGGCAATCCATTGAATAAACCACCATTATTCTTCTAAGCACATAACTGAAATGTTTTTAGGTCATTTTTTTTCTACCCATTTATTTTTTTAAATTAACATATAATGAATTATTTGTTTCAGGGGTACAGGTCTGTGATTCATCAGTCTTACACAACACCCAGTGCTCACCACAACACATACCCTCCCCAAATGTCCATCACCCAGCTACCTCATCCCCCCACCCACCTCCCCTCCAGCAACCCTCAGTCTGTTTCCAAAGATTAAGAGTCTCTTATGGTTTGTCTCCCTCTCCAGTTTCGTCATTTATTTTTCCTTCACTTCCCCTATGATCCTCTGCCTTGTTTCTTAAATTCTGCATATCAGTGAGATATGATAATTGTCTTTCTCTAATTGACTTATTTCACTTAGCATAATACCCTCTAGTTCCATCCATGTCGTTGCAAGTGGCAAGATTTCAATTTTTGATGGCTGCGTAATATTCCATTGTACACACACACACACACACACACACACACACACACACACACACACCCCACATCTTCTTTATCCATTCATCTGTCGATGGACATCTGGGCTCTTTCCATAGTTTGGCTATTGTGGACATTGCTGCTATAAACACTGGGGTGCAGGTGCCCCTTTGGATCACTACATTTGTATCTTTGGGGTAAATACCCAGTAGTGCAATTGCTGGGTCATAGGGTAGCTCTGTTTTCAACTTTTTGAGGAACCTCCATACTGTTTTCCAGAGTGGCTGCACCAGCTTGCATTCCCAAGATCAAACATTTTCAATCACCAACAGTACTCTTTAAAAATAGAAGGGAAAAAAATCTCCTTAAAAACAACTTTAACACCTACTATAATTTATACTTTTATTAGCTACCAGAGCTAGAATGATTATCCTATAAAAACCTCATTATAATACTATATACTCTGTGCCCATGCTGAGGAGCAGCCTTACAGATGATTCTAAAACTTTTTGATAGATTTTAGTAAATAAGTCCCTAACTCAGATTTATAAGGGATCAGCTCTACACAATCAACATATAGTAAGCTATCCAAATATTAACTGAGGACAAAAGCATATTTACTATTAAATAGCTTAAGCAAATGTACTAAAAATGTAAAGTTTATTACATCCTCACTTTACAGATTTTCTTCCTACTGCAAATTCATGATTCAGATGGCTGTATTCTGACAAAATATGACAAAAGAAAAAAAAAAGGAATACAATAAGAGCTACTTTTATTTCCCTTCTTTCATCTATCCAATATTTTTATCTTTTGTGATTCTTACTACTCACCATGCCCTCAAAGCCAACTCTGTAAAGGTTCTTAGCACCATTATCCCAGAGAACATATGCTGCACTATGTGGGCTTGACGCACTCCAGTCCTGGATTTCTGTTACCTAAGAGAATTGTCAGAGAAAACAATTTTTTAAAAGGGGAGGGGAGAGGAGAGTTCTCTTAATTATATTTAAAATCTCACATATCATTTCAGCTATCATCCTCTTTAACAGGATCATGAAAAATATTTACATAAGTCACTTCTAACATATAACTCAATTATAACTAGAGACATATTTCCAGAATTATAAGATAATTTCTAAAATCATTACAGAAATTTTGAATTGGGAGGCTTAGTGATTACAGTAATAGATTTACCAGAAAATACATAACTCAATACAAAATTTTAAATTTTGATTCTGAAAGGGTTCCCTTTAAGAACAGTGTATTATTTTAAACCCATTATTCATTACAAAATTGAAAATCTTTGACCAGATACCCAGAATGATTCAAGATAAATATGCTCTCTGGTGAGCTAAAAGCTGAGAAGCACAAGGCTCAATGCCAATGTTTAAGGAAGATGAGTTGACGTTGCTCCTCCAGCTCTATATCCTTCAGCTGCCCCCAAAGGCAAGCCATCTAAGCTAAAACACTATGCCTACAATGGAAACCCAGACACAATCTCTAGGCCCCACATCCAACAGGCTGATTCATAAGCTCTTTTGACATAAAAAAAAAAAAAAAACACAAACCACCAACAACTGGGGTTGCTACTTGCTTAAGGGCCAAGAATCAACTGCATAAAAGTAATACAAAATGAGCACTGAACTGGGTATTCTCAAGTAAACCAGTCTATAGCTAAGAATGGGGAGCTGCACATGTGCAACTCATTACTTTTCTCCATCCTGACGCATGTAATCAGCCACCCTTTACAGTTACTTAGAATGCCAGGCTGATGTTACATATAATTTTTAAAGCATGACCTTAAAGTATAATTTTAAAGCATAACCTATTTAAAAAAAGATACATAATAATCCTTCCTTGTTTTTACACTAAACTAAAAAAAGATCATTTTGCAAGCTACGTGTTTTGATGCTTTTGTAAAGATAAAAAGGCTTTAAGATTTAATCAAACATTTGAGAAATATTTTAAATTGTTATTATATAAGTCTACTTATTTTTAATTTTGAAATAAATCATATATTATAAAAAATATAATATATATAAACTTTAAAGAATAAAAAATGAAATGAATACCAGCCTATGAAAAAGAACATCACCAGTACTTTTCAAGTCCACTGTGTGCTTCCCATAAAGCCCATTCTCCTGGCCTCCCAACAGAGGTAACTACCACCTTGAATTTACAGTCCATCACTGCACTGCTTTACTTTATGATTTGCACAACTAACCACTGTATAACATTATAAAGCAACAACTTCTAACACTCTAAAGTGAAATATGTGATCTTTAGTAAAACATTCCTTCTGATTATAAAGCATTCTACTTCGTTTGTTTTAAAAACGCAATGCTAGGAGGGCACCTGGGTGGCTTAGTCGGTTAGGCATCTGCCTTCAGCTCAGGTCGTGACAAGCCCAGCCACCTACCGACCTACTACCGGCTCCCTGCTCAGTGGGAAGCTTGTTTTCGCTCTCCCTCTGCCCCTCCCCCCACTCATGCTTGCGCACTCTCTCTCAAATAAATAAAATCTTAAAAAAAAAATGCAATGCCAGGGGCACCTGGGTGGCTCAATCGGTTGAGCGTCCAACTCTTATTTTCAGCTCAGGGTGTGATCCTGGGATCATGAGATCCAGTCCCGAGTCAGGCTCCATGCTATGCATGGAGCCTGCTTAAGATTCTCTCTCCCTCTGCCCCTGCCCCACATACTTGCACTCTCTCTCTCTAAAATAGATAAATAAATCCTTAAAAAAAAATGCTAGATCAAATAAGTCTCTATTGTTTTTTTAAAGATTTTATTTATTTGAGAGAGAGACAAAGAGAGAGAGAACATGAACAGGAAGGAGAGAGAGAAGCAGGCTGGTCACGGGGCTTGATCCCAGGACCCTGGGATCACGACCTGAGCTGAAGGCAGATGCCTAACCGACTGAGCTACACAGGCACCCCATAAGTCTGTATTTTTATGAGGCACAAAAAAGCATTTGACTAAAAAACAAACACTACAAATTTTATTTAAATCAAATTCATCTTATATTTCAAATTACTTGAGATATAAGCAAGTTCATTAGTTAAGCTCTGAATCCTAAATGAAATTCATTTGTTAATATGATCTAACTTATTGAGGGGGAAACAAAGTGGAAGGCTTAAGAAAGAAGCTACATTAATTTTATAATTTCGATTAAGAAAGATGCGCAGAATAGCTGCTAAAACCGTCAGATAAAAGGTTGCTGAGGAACTCTATAAAAGAATCAAACTGACAATACCTGCCTCCATTGATCAATCTTAACATCACTAACAGTAAGATAATCAGATGTGATGCAACAGAGAGCACTGAGCACTACTCATGAGGTTCTCTTGCCAAAACAAAATTGAGCCTGATGTGATGCAACAGAGAGCACTGAGCACTACTCGTGAGGTTCTCTTGCCAAAACAAAATTGAGCCCTAATCTAATCAAGTCTCTATCTCTAACCACTAGTTTATAAGAAACACGAGGGTTAGAGGAACAAGTAAAAGAATACCATATAGAATCACAGGAAAAATCCAAAGAACCTGATTTCTTCAACAAATAAATGGAATTTTTAAAAAATATTGACAAATTTTGAAGTTGGGTGTTGGGTGCATGGGAATTTGTTACACTGTCTTTCTACTCTGATGTATGTTTGAAATTCTCCATAATAGGGGTGCCTGGGTGGCTCAGTTGGTTAAGCGACTGCCTTCGGCTCAGGTCATGATCCTGGAGTCCCAGGATCAAGTCCCACATCGGGCTCCCTGCTCAGCAGGGAATCTGCTTCTTCCTCTGACCCTCCCCTCTCATGTGCTCTCTCTCTCTCTCTCAAATAAATAAATAAAATCTAAAAATAAAAAAAAATTTTTTAAAGAAATTCTCCATAATAAAAAGCTTTTTAGGGGCGCCTGGGTGGCTCAATCGGCTGAGCTTCTAACTCTTGATTTCGGCTCAGGTCATTATCTCAGGGTCGTTAGATCAAGTCCCAAGTCGGGCTCTGCGCTCAGCACAGAGTTTTCCTGAGATTCTCTCTCCCCCCCTCCCCCAGCCCCTCCCTCCACTCGTACACATGCACTCTCTAATAAATAAAAATTCGTTTTAAAAAGTTTTCTTCAAAGAAATACATTTAATGTACCTATCTATAACACAACTGAAACATATTCAGAAGCATTTCTAAAATGAAAATGATCTTCAAACACTAGGACAGTAGTGGTACTTGAGAAACCCTTTAAGAATACACAACACAGGAACGCCTGGGTGGCTCAGTCAGTTAAGCGTCTGCCTCCGGCTCAGGTCATGATCCCAGGATCCTGGGATCAAGCCCTGCATCGGGCTCCTTGCTCAATGGGGCGCCTGCTTCTCCCTCTGCCTGCCACTTCCCCTACTTGTGCTCTCTCTCCCTCTCTCTAATAAATAAAATCTTATAAAAATAAAAAGAATACACTACACATTTCCATGGTGTCTTTGCATCATGTCTGTCAAATCCTACCCTTGACATATTTATTTTTGTGTATGAACTTTGTTATCACCATGCAAATCATGGGACATGTTGGCATGTGGTAGGCCAAAGACTGTCAGTGCTGCACGCTCAGCCTGGGCTGGTATGTACCCTTAATATAGCTCATACTGGCCATTTAGTTGAGCACATGCCGTAATGGCAGTGGGGTGAGAATTATAAGCCTCATACACAGGTTAAAAAAAAAATAGATAAGAAAAGAAGACACTACACACTATTTATGTGGGTTAACCAGGGGATTGGGCTAAAGCAGCCTGCACTGAAGGGAAAAAGAGACTTCTTCACACGTTCTTCATATACACACTCGGGCAAAAATAAAAGATAATAAAAATCACATTTAATCTCAAACATGTTCTTAAACAGACTTATTATATTAAGTTCCCTTACTCAGTCACATGTAGAGGTTGGTTTATTTTTCCTCATTATGTTCTTAAAATGCAACATGGATTAAATCATAACAAACCAAAAATGTAATTCTGATGACTCAAAACTTCAAAAATGCCTACTTACTATGCCCCCCAAAAGTGCCAAAATAACAGAAACTCAGAAAGTTCCATCTATGATGGGGCTTCAGACTTCAAAACCTACCTTCAAAAGCTGATGAAAAAATAATTTCCAACCCTCTGACCATATAATTGCGAGGAAGAATAAAAAGTTAAAAAAAATTTAGAATGAAAATATTAAAAATGTACTTCTCACACACTTTCAAAAGAAGCTATTAGAAGTGTACTCTACCAAAAGAAAGTGCAAGCTAAGTAAGATGATATAATAGGATACAGAAAACATGAGATCCAGCCAAGAAAGAGGCAAAGGCATCCATCAAAGGGAGCTTCCAGGATGACTGCTGGGCACCAGGTATCAAGGTTGTTCTGTCCAAATTGCAGCCATGTGATTCACAGGTCAGATGTGCTGAAGACTATCATCAAAATCCCCACTGCCACTGTACCATTTTATTGACCTGAGGACACTTGGCCCATGTGTCCCTGACCCAAATTCTCAATTGCACTTGGCTTGTTTAGATGAAGTAATAATGAAGTTCCTACCCTTCCCTCCACCCCTATTCCCTGCCACCTAGATCAGCTGAGGTCTCTCATTTTACACCACAAAATGTTCTGCTTTGACCTACTCCTAAAACTTTGAGGTGGATCATAGTAAGTTTGGAAGCAAAAAACACATAGTAATTCATCCCCTCTAACCGTATTCCTGGCCAAGGCCCACCACCTGGCCCATACTTCTGTCCTGCCTGAGGTCCTGTGTGAAGCCCTGTTTCCCAGGACCTTGCCCATTGACTACCCCAGAATTCTTGTCAACTCCCAGGGAAGCAAGACAGGTTAACCAGAGACTATCCAGTTTTTATTGTCCTGGGAACTATAATCTAAAAGTGGCAATTCTACTCTATCCTTACAATAACTAAATTTGTGCTTGTTACTGGTCTTTTCAAAAATGAAATCCTAAATGTTGTGGGACACAGCACTGTCCTATAGCAATAAAGAAAAACAATGGAATAAGGACAGCAAAAATCCATTATCTTGGGGGGGCTTACAACTATGAAAGGCTAAAAAGTAGCCTTTTAAAGGTACTTATAAGGGTGCCTGGGTGACTCAGTTGGCTGGGCGACTGCCTTCGGCTCAGGTCATGATCCTGGAGTCCCAGGATCGAGTCCCACATCGGGCTCCCTGCTCACCGGGGAGTCTGCTTCTCCCTCTGACCCTCTTCCCTCTCGTGCTCTCTATCTCTCATTCTCTCTTTCTCTCAAATAAATAAATAAAATCTTTATAAAAATAAATAAATAAATAAAGGTACTCATAACATTCTATTCTTTAATCTGTATAGTGGGAACAAAAGTGTTCATTTTACTGCTATTCTTTACACTTTCACATATTTTATACATTCTTCTGTATGATACAGAACTGCTATGTTTGTGCAAGTTGTTGACCATACAAGCGGCCTCACTAAGGAGGAAAGTAGAGCGGACATCCAGCCCACACTCTACTTATCAAGACCTATGCACTGGGGCAAGACTGTTTCCTACCCCCACCCACAAAAGGGTGCCTTCTCTTTGCAACGGGCTTGCCAAGCATGCCCCATAGCACTCCATCCATCTAGAGGTGGTGCCTCTTCCAAATTCACACTGCTCTATTTTTCTTTTCAAAGCAGTGCTCCTCAAATTTTGATGTGCATATAAATGACCTAGGGAATTTTGTTATAATGAAGATCCTGATTTAGAAGGACTAGAAGAAAGGGGAACTATTACATTTCTAACCAGCTGTCAGGTAACACCTATGCTGCTGGTCCACAGCCCATACTACAGTCACAGAATTTAGATTTATATTTTTTGCGTATCAAATCTAATTAGAATATAGGTTTCAGGAGAGTAGGAACTTTGTCTCTTTTGTCCACTGTCATATCCCTGATGTTTGGAAGAGAACCTTGCACATATTAAGTGTTCAATAAATATTTACCAAATTTAAAAAAAAAAACAAAGTTTGCTTCCTTAGTAAATATCAAAGTACTTAAAATATAATGGCTAAAACACATATGTCTGTCTTCCAAACATTAACATTACACCTTATTATTTAAAATGAAATCAATATAACAATACTCAAATAACAATTTAGAAAACATGTATTAGGGAAAAAAAGAAAATACGTATTTGAAAAAAATTGAAAAATTTTAAATTCAAAAGAATCTATACTAAGTTACCCCAATATCTCTGGCTACCCTCCCCAATTTTTTTTAAAGATTTTATTTATTTATTTGAGAGACACAGAGATAGCAAGAGAGAGCACAAGGAAGAGGGAGAAGCAGGCTCCCCACTGGGCAAGGAGCCCGATGTGGGGCTCGATTCAGGACCCCAGGATCATGACCTGAGCCAAAGGAAGACGCCCACCCAGGCACCACTATCCCCCCTGCCAATTAAACAAGCTATACAAAAATTCCCTTCGGAATAACTGCTATAATTGACTCCTGGATAATTACCTGAGAAAGGTAACAGAGTTAAGTAGACTGGATAACAAAAGTAGATGCCTATAACCCCCCACCAGAAACAGGCCTTCAAGGGAATTAAATATAAAACAAGTAAATTCAAATGAAATGTTATTAACAACAAAGTCAAAAGCATGATATACTGCTTAGGGAGGACTGACCCAAAAAGGATGCTCAGAATTGCATTCTTGGCAAGAAAATGGCAATATGAAGCCAAAAAGTAGAAAGGTAAAATCTACCCAACAACCTTCTCAATGAATATCAATATCTACAACAGGGTAGGAACAATCTTTATTCTTCCAGAAAAAAAAGAAATAAAGATTTTAAAAATTGTTACTGGTATGAGAAAAAATGGACCAAGAAATTCAGTTATAATAATAAAAATCTTCTGAACATACAATATTCTAGAATAACATGATGAATTAATAAAAAAAAAAAAGTCACCTTTCCCCTTCGTCCATTTCCTCCATCCTGATCTTCCCACTGCCAGTCCACTCCTCGTACCACTCTGGCACCTGCAAAGATCCCTCTGGCTGTAATCTTCTTAGATTTTCTACGAGACTCTAACAGAACCCTAAAAATAAAAGTATTTATTTTTAAATTATATAAAAGTGGGTTAAGGGATGCCTGGGTGGCTCAGTCGGTTAAGCGTCTGCCTTCAGCTCAGGTCATGATCCCAGGGTCCTGGGATCGAGCCCCACATCCGACTCCTTGCTCAGCGGGAAGCCTGCTTCTCCCTCTGCCTGCCGTTCCCCCTGCTTGTGCTCTCTCTCTGACAAATAAATAAATAAAATCTTTAAAAAAACAAAAAAAAAGGTGGGTTAACAGTAATTTATTTATTTGTATATATGTAAACTTTTTTTGAGAGAGTGAGGGTGGTGGGGAGGATGATGATCCCAGCAGGCTCCACACCCAGTACAGAGCCCAATGCCAGGCTTGATCTCATGACCCTGAGCTCAAGACCTGAGATGAAATCACGGGTTGGATGCCTAACTGACTCAGGAATTTTTTTTTTTAAGATTTTTTTAAATCATTTGAGAGAAAAAGCGAGCAAGCGCAGGGAGGGGCAGAGGGAGAGGGAGAGAATCTCAAGCAGACTCCCCACTAAGCATGGAGCCTGACCCAGGGCTCAATCCCCTGACCCTGAGATCATGACCTAAGCAAAAACCAAGAGTCAGACGCTCAACTGAGCCACCCAGGCACCCCAATTTATTTTTAAAAATAAAATAAAAAGGTTATCTTTAAAAATATAAAAGATTTTTCTTTGTTCTAGTTAATACCTTAATAGCATGACACATAAATACCTTTACGTTCCACAGGTGATGATGATGACAGTAGTTAGAAAAATAATAATATCTAATATTTACTGAGCTTTTACTATAAGTAAAGCACTCACAAAAGTATAAAAGTCTATTACACTCCTTTAGAGAGGGTATTGTTATATTTTATCCATTTTACAAATGAGGAAACAGTCTCAAAGAGGTAAGTGATTTATCCAGGGTCACAAAAGCTAAATAATAATGAATGGAATCAACATATGAATCCAATCTAACCACTTCAGAGTATCACTATATCCTTCACCACTTTATAAGTGGCAAACTCAAATCCCTACAACTGCCAGAGAAATAACATAAATTAAGGCCAAAAAGATAACACCACAGCAATGACAAATGGCAACAAGCGGCACTTGATCCCAGGCTCAGGAAGACAAGAGGCAGTGGTAGGGACTTTGGTGAATTCAAGACCATGATTTGTCTAAAGGGTACAGATGCTCCTCTGTCAGCCAACTGTTACCATGATCAAATGCCCAGTGCTGATAGTCTTTGGGTATGTGTGTGCGCGTGCGCAGACGTGGGTGTCCAAAAATTCAGAACACAGTATGGGCCAAGTAAAATACATTGGTGTTGACCTAACACTAACTTGTCTCCAAAGTACTGAATACTTAAGGAGGACTATGGACCTTGAAAAAAATCTACACTCAACAATCTGGACCAGCTTGGTTCTCCAAGGCCATCTTTCCTTTGTTCTTCTATATCCTTCTCATTCATAAAAATCAAAAAAGGTTTGGGGTTTTTCCTTTTGTTTTGCTAATTTTACCTCATTATTCTACTCATTTTTTAGAATATCTTTATTATATTATTACCCTAACTTTAAAAATTGTAAGCAAAAAGAGAAGAATAAACAACTTGTTTAAAACTACTCAGTTAATAAAAGGCAGGACCAGGATTTGAACTGGCACACTTTTTTTTTTTTTAAGATTTTATTTATTTATTTGACGGAGCGAGAAAGAAAGACAGCACAAGCAGGGGAAGCAGCAGCAGGAGAGGGAGAAGCAGGCTCCCCACCGAGCAGAGAGCCCAACACGGGGCTCGATCCCAGGACCCTGGGTTCATGACCTGAGCCGAAGGCAGATGCTTAACCGACTGAGCCACCCAGGTGTCCCAGAACTGGGACAGTCTTATACCTAAATCCATTCTCCTACTACTCCCGCTGCCTCCCTATGACTGGCTAGATTCTTGCTCCTATACATTATTGCTATCTATGTACAAAAGAAGATTCAATCACCTGAAACTCTGTACCAATTCACAATTAATATTCCTCTCTCTTTGCTAAGACACTTAATACTCTCTATATACAGTCTAAAACATCACATGATAATCACTACTGGTCAAATAATCTCTTAGTTTATAAATTCTTTAAGAGGGAAAAAGAAAACAGAATACTGTGCTTTAAGGGCACCTTAAGGGCTCAGTTGGTTGAGCATCCAACTCTTGATTTCAGCTCAGGTCATGATCTCAAGGTCATGAGATTGAGCCCCGAGTCAGGCTCCACACTCAGCAGGGAGTCTGCTTTGAAATTCTCTCTCTCCCTCTCCCTCTGCCCCTTCCCCTGCTTACTCTCTCCCTCTCTCTCTCGCCAATAAATAAATCTTTAAAAAAAAAAATACTGTTTTAGTTATCTTCAAATTTACACAAGCCTAGTAGCTGCTCCAAAGTCTTAATAAAGGCCTGTTGATTCAATCAATGGGCCCTAGTGTTCTTCTGGTAGCGGTTAGCAGAACAGAACGCACAGTAAGAAGAAACAGTGAGCCTCCCTTGGGCCGCCCTTGCTTTTCCAAATACTGAGGAGTGCCAAGTCTCCGTGCCAGAGAAAGAACAGCCCAGATTATCTTGAAAAAATACATACAGCTCCATCTTCACAGAGCTTTCTTCTCAGTATATGGCAGGCCTAGTCCACATCTAGCCTATTATTTCCTATGTCCTGGTACTAAACCAGCTGTCAGAAGCTATTTCCAAATCCTATTTTTAAGGCTGAATAGTATAAAAAATTGAATGCCATCAAGGAATTATAACTGAAGAAAAATTGTTTACCCTACCGCTCACTTCCTGGTGTAGTAATTCTATAAAAGCGATGTCTTAAATGATGTTTATCTCCGTGATAACACACAGTGCACAAATCATAATTTGTACATTCTGCACATTTCCATCGAATGCCAATGATTGGTTGCTGGCGGCAGGTATCACACATGGTTCCATCATGCTTGATGCCTATTAAAACAAAGATACATGCTTACATTAACGACAAGTATTATTTACTTGAATACTATTCCTTGGGGGAAAAATAAGAACAGCATTTTAAAAAGTAATTCAATAAAGTAGGAAAGAGTATTTCAAATGCACCATATATAGTTTCAAACAACATGTTTCAAGTATTTTAATCAGTACAAATTATAGACTAAACATTTTCTATCATTTCTTTCTTCATTAGTAAGAGTACTTCTCAGTACTCGGGACAGCACTTTTTTGCTGTCATCTACAAACTGAAACTTAGGTTCAATCTAGTGACAGAAAAAAGAATCATTTACTACCAAGTAGATGTTTCAGACTTCAAACACTCAGAATCTTTTGAGGAATTTCAACCTATTCTCCAGGTAAACAATTACTCCAAAAGAAAAAACAAGTTTAGCCTCATGTTAGCCTCATGATAGCATGGAAACTATCAATTAATTTAAGCATCTATCCCTAGGTATTGACAAACTCCCCACCCCAACCAACAAACTTTAGGAAAGGATTACCAAGTCAGTTTCTCAGTGTAAAATGAAACAATATACTATGGTCGGGATGTTCCACTGTTTTCCTTACAGAACAAGAAAAAAGAATGGAAAAAGGAAATAAACATTTGGCAATATGACCTCCACCAAAAATGATGACATGAATGACACAGACAATTAGAACTATAAAAGGGGGGCGCCTGGGTGGCTCAATCGGTTAAGTGTCCGCCTTTGGCTCTGGTCACGGTCACAATCCCATCAGGCTCCCTGCTCAGCGGGGAGCCTGCTTCTCCCTCTTCCTCTGCCCCTCCCCACCCCCCCTCCACTTGTGCCCTCTCTCTCTCTCCTCTCTCTCTTTCTCCCGAATAAATAAAATCTTAAAAAAAAAAAAAAACTATAAAAGGTACCACTATAAAGTAATGAAAATAACTAACATTTTTGGGTAACAAGATTGGGGATAATGTTCCTTTACTATCCTATTTATATCACTTGATACATTAAAACTAGAAAAAAAAAGTTTTTTAAACCATGTGGGACCTGTGAACATCAGTGTCACTACTGTATGGTAATGGATGGTCAAGCCCCATACTGAACTACAAGCAAGGGTTGTATTGTCCATTCAACACTAACACTCCTGGATTTGAGTTCTGGCTTTCACTAGCTATTATTGTGCCCCTGAAAGAGTCATTTTAACTGAAGTATTTATATATAAAATAATAGTATTTATTTCAAGAAAATGGTGGAGCAGAGAAGTAAGGTCGGGTTTAAATAAAACAAGATTGCTTGTGGTGAAGGTGGGTAATAGGGATGTTAATTATATAATTCTCTATTTTCTGTGAGTTTAGAATTTCCCATAATTAAATAAAAGCAGTCACTTTAGCTCTCAGAACTTCAGTTCCCTTTGGAGGAGGCATTATGTTCTTTAAAGGTAAGGGCTGTGGTAGTCCAGTCGCTGCTCTTTTCCAGGCGGGTAAGCCCTAACAGGAGGAATCTAAGAAAGAGTACCGGCTGGCTGTCCTTCCCAGCGCTTGAAGCCCTGCCATGCTCGTCCTCCGAAGCAGCCTGACTAGGGCTCTGGCTGTGCGGAAGCTTGCACCTCAGGTGTGCTCATCTTTTGCTACAGGCCCCAGACAATACGATGGAACACTCTATGAATTTCATACCTATTATCTTAAGCCCTCAAAGATGAATGAGTTCCTGGAAAATACTAAGAAAAACATTCATCTTCGAACAGCTCACTCTGAATTGGTTGGATACTGGAGTGTAGAATTTGGAGGCAGAATGAATAAAGTGTTTCATATTTGGAAGTATGATAATTTTGCTCATCGAACTGAAGTTCGGAAAGCATTGGCCAAAGATAAGGAATGGCAAGAACAGTACCTCATTCCAAATTTGGCTCTTATTGATAAACAGGAGAGTGAGATTACTTATCTGGTACCATGGTGCAAACTAGAAAAGGCTCCAAAAGAAGGTATCTATGAACTAGCTACTTTTCTTTTTTTTTGAAATTTATTTTTTTAAGATTTTTTATTTATATATTTGAGAGAGAGAGAATGAGAGATAGAGAGCACGAGAGGGAAGAGGGTCAGAGGGAGAAGCAGACTCCCCGCTGAGCGGGGAGCCCGATGCGGGACTCGATCCCGGGACTCCAGGATCATGACCTGAGCCGAAGGCAGTCACTCAACCGACTGAGCCACCCAGGCGCCCTGAACTAGCTACTTTTCAAATGAAACCTGGTGGGTCAGCTCTGTGGGGTGACCCATTTAAAAGGAGAGTTCATACTCATATCAATCGAGGCTACACAAAACTAGTTGGAGTGTTCCATGCAGAATATGGAGTGCTCAACAGAGTTCATGTTCTTTGGTGGAATGAGAGTGCACAGTCGTGCCGCTGGGAGACATCAGTCTCATGAGGATCCCAGGGTTGTGGCAGCTGTTCGGGAAAGTGTTAACTTCCTTGAGTCTCAGAAGAATATGCTTCTGATTCCTATGTCATTTTCACCATTGAAATAGTTTTCCATTGAAATACAAAGCATTGCATTAACTGCTATAAGATGTGTCTGCTAATGGTACTTAAACTCTCCCAAGAGATTCTCATTTTTATATGAAGGAGGTGGTAAGTTAATTTGCTATGTCCTTTGCATTTTTAAAAGCTGCCTCTGTCCATTGTCACCACCACGAGGAAATAGTTCTGTTCATTTTCCCTTTGGCATTTCAGTATTTGTCATACATTAAAAATTGTTGTCATTCCTACAAGACCTTGATTTTTCATTTGTTTCAGAATATCTCTTGTACTCTGTTTTGACAACCCTCTGCTTTTATAGCATTTCCTTATGTTGAAATAATTGTCACATTTCCATGCCTATGATAATATTTCTAAACTATTTATATACATTGTCAAACTTTTCATGTCTATTTTTCTGAAATTTTACAAGTTTTTGTCCAGTAGTTTATTTTGTAATACTAAATGGGATTCATAAAAATATTAAACATGTTTATTATGGAAAAGTACAATATCATCTGTATCATCTCTCTTAATTTTGGTTTTTACATTAATAATTACTTATGTGGAAAATAATGTTATTAGATCCTCATATTAAAAACTGTTGAAGACTAATTGGTTTATATGCTGAAATGTCTTCATTTACAATTTATTTTACTTTTACTTCACTTTGGATTACTATTTAACAAAGATACTTGGTACAATCTATCTGTGATAATGTGACATTTATGGTTATGGAAATGTTTGCCCTAATAAAAGCCTACAGATACATTCTGGAAAAATAAATAAATAAATAAAGGTAAGGGCTGTTCTGTGGTGCCTGGGTGGCTCAGTGATTAAGCATCTGCCTTCAGCTCAGGTCATGATTCCAGAGCCCTGGAATCGAGCCCTGCATCAGGCTCCCTGCTCAGCAGGAAGCCTGCTTCTCCCTCTCCCACTCCCCCTGCTTGTGTTCTCTCTCTGTCAAATAAATACATAAAATCTTAAAAAAAAAAAAAAAAAGAAAAAGAAAAGAAAAAGGTAAGGGCTGTTCTAAGAATCAAGTAAGAATGTGCTAAATACCCAAGAACTAGAGCACAAAAGTAGTAAAGTTAATACTAAACTCTAGAAGAACTGATACACTATTGCTGCTTCCTGATAAGGGAGGAAAAAAACCCTGTATAATTAATTTTCTATATTCAAGTTTAAAATTCCATACATAAGGTAACTAGATTCTAAATAAAGAGTCAAACAGGAAGATAAACTTGTGCCTGAGCTGAAATGGTAAATAAAAAGGGGGTAGGGGGCGCCTGGGTGGCTCAGTTGGTTAAGCGACTGCCTTCGGCTCAGGTCATGATCCTGGAGTCCCGGGATCGAGTCCCGCATCGGGCTTCCTGCTCAGCGGGGAGTCTGCTTCTCCCTCTGACCCTCTTCCCTCTCGTGCTTTCTATCTCTCATTCTCTCTCTCTCTCTCAAATAAATAAATAAAATCTTTAAAAAAAAAAAAAGGGGGGGTAGGAGAAGAACAGTAAAAGGAAGTTGGGATGCCTAGTGAAGTACAAAAGAGCATGATACCCAACACCAAATACATTTCATGTGCAATCCTTCCGCAGTCTCCTACCACACAAATGCTTGATCGCAGGGACAGGGAAGATGGCAGACATCAGTACCTACTGATTTCATTCAGTAACTATTTTACTGCTACTGTGGGCAGGCCCTCTGCTGCTTTCAAGTGTCATCCCTGGTGTAGTATGGATAACAGAAAGGAAGAAAATTAAAGTGGCTAAAAAAAGGCGATCAAATTGTAAGAAGTTTACACAACGGTCCAGGTGAAAATAATGGTACTTTAAGCCAGGATAAAGCTAGTAGAATTGGAGAGAAAACATTCAGGAGAGATTTAGGACTTGGTGGCTATGGGTTAGAAAACAAAAGATGTAGAAAGTAACCAAAAAAAGTATAAATGAGATCATTCAAGAGAAAACAAAGAGATAAGAGATATTTAGGAACAAACAGTATAATAACTGAAAATTAGAACTGCTCTACTTAAAAAAAGAGAGCCATTAACCAAAAAAAAAAAAGTAACAATGAATCATGGAACACTACATCAAGAACTAATGATGTAATGTATGGTGATTAACATAACAATAAAAAATTTTTTAAAAAAAGCACAAACTTAAAATTGCAACACCTGGGTAGCTCAGTCAGCTAAGCATCTGCCTTCAGCTCGGGTCATGATCCCAGGGTCCTGGGATCCAGTCCCGCAACGGGCTCCCTGCTCAGTGCGGAGCCTGCTTCTCCCTCTCCCTCTGCTGCTCCCTCTGCTGCTCCCTCTGTGCTCTCTTGCTCTCTCTGACAAATAAATAAATAAAATCTTAAAAAAAAAAATTGCAAGTCCAGGCCTCTTAATAGATACTCATCTAAGAAACAAAATGAAAAAGGAATCAGGACAAGTTTCCTAGAAATACTGGATGAATAGACCTTTCAAATGAAAAAAGAAGAAATCTCAGAAGAGCACAGTGTGTATTCAGAGAACCAGGAGCAGCTTCGTTTGCTTGGCAGGAATTTGAAATACTGTCAGAGACTTAGAGATAAATTATAGTCACGCTGGGAAATAACAAGACATGATTTCTGACTTGCAGATTTAAATTGTTGCATTAAATGGTAAAAACAAGAGTATTTGATTAAAGAAACTAGTTCTCTAACTTACTAGCTAGGTAATGTTCAGAATTAATTTAAACTACTACTCTGGGATCAATATTCTCATCTATAAAATGAGAAAATATTTCCTTTCATGTGTGTTATAGGCTGAATATATTCCCCTCCCCCTAAAATTCATATGTTGTAGCCCTAACTCTCCATGTGCTGATATTTGGAGACAAGACGTATGAGGTAACTAGGTGCTGAAGAGGTAATGAGGGTGGGGCCTCCATAATGAGATTAGTATTCTTAAGAAAGAGAGCTAAGAGGTCTCCCACTCCCTGCCACATGAGGACACAGCCAGAAGGCAACAAGCTAGAAGAGTCCTCACCAAGGAACCCGAATTAGCCAGACCTTGCTCTTAGACTGTCCAATCTCCAGAACTACAAGAAATAAATTCCTGTTGTTAAACCACCCACTCTATGGTAGTTTGTTATGGCAGCCCAAGCAAAGATAATATAGAACGGGACCTTGTGATGCTAAAGTGATATACAGAGATAAAAACACTTTGGAAGGCTTTAAAACAAAATGCAAATATAAAGAATTATACTGCACTTAATTTAATCTTAATACAGATTTATTAAATGTACTAATCATCTATTTAAATAACTTGGTGATCAAAATCATCATATATCCCAAGCAAATCTGGCAACTTATACAGAAAATCAAAGAACTTTTAAATTCTCAATTTCCCAGAAGTACAAATAGGGAACATTCAATTACTCATGCATGGATTACCCCTATTTTAGCAAATTACCTACCTTCTCCATGGCAATTCTCTCATTACTGTTTTATGTCAGGTTTTCCCCCAAAGCTTATGATTTACCTGCAGCTATATCTGTCTTCTCAGTTCCCCTTAAATGTTTTCACTCCAGCACAGCAACAGCGGACACAACTGCCATGCAAGATAGTCCTAAAAACCAGCAGATAATCCACTGCTTCTCAACAGTTGATAATGATATATTCTATCCTACGGCCAATTAAGTCTGACTGCATCAATCATGAAAATTATAATCAGCCATAAGCCCCCCCCAAAATCATATTCTAAACAGAATGTATACTAAAATTAAAAACCACAGATTTAAAGCCATAAAACTCAAAGCTACTAACATTCACTAGTATTACATGCTTCAGTCATTTAGAATATAAATCAAAAGGCAAAATGCAACCTTTATTCTTTTTTGAGAATATAAATGAATTCACAGAAAAAAGAGTGTTTTTTTTTCATTACATAAGGATTTTTTTTTTAAAGGCCAAATAATCCATAAACTGGGTAATCATCTCTTGGGTTACTAAGAATTTGCTATATTTTACTTTAAATCAATATGTAATCAATTCTTTATAATATTCGTTTTGAAAAAAATCTGCAATTATCCCTGTAGCTATTATTTCCCAACACAAATAGGAAATGTTTACAAAGTTAAGAAATTATTCTAGCCCACACAAAGATATTTCTTAAAGTAAATTCTAAAACCAATCAACAGATAAAGATTTTGAAGAACTGGGGCGCCTGAGTGGCTCAGTCATTAAGCTTCCGCCTTCGGCTCAGGTCATGATCCCAGGGTCCTGAGATCGAGCCCCACATCCGGCTCCCTGCTCAGCGGGAAGCCTCCTTCTCCCTCTCCCACTCCCCCTGCTTGTGTTCCCTCAATCGCTGTCTCTCTCTGTCAAATAAATAAATAAAATCTTCAAAAAAAAAGATTTTGAAGAACTATCATAACATAATGCTGATGTAGGACTATTAAACTGAATTTTAAATTTTTATACAACTGCAACTTATAATAAGAAATAGCAAATCACAATATGAGTTTTTTTAAAAATTCACAGGTTTTAATAATGAAATACAGGCATATCCCTGCTCTTTATGTACATTTTATACCAGTTAGATTCCTGAAAAACTGAGTATATATTTACAGTGGAGGAAAGGTGTGGCAGATTGTATTTTCCAAAGGGGGCCACACCAATATATATCCATCTTAATTGCTCTTTTGACAATGTGACAATAACAGATTTTCCTCCCCACTGGACCTGGATGTTTGCAATTGCCTAGGTTAACATAAGAAAGGAGAAGTAACAGTGTGTGACTTCTAAGGTTAGATCATAAAAGACAACGCAGGTGCTACTTGTCTCTCTGTGTCTGTCTTTCTCTCTCCCTCAGGACTCATACCCTGCATGCCTTGAGAGTTCTTTTCATCCTAAATCTGGCTACCCTGAAGCCGCCTATGATAGAAAAGAACATGGAGAGGCCACACAGACATTGCAGAGCAGAGACAAACTGTTCCCCAAGCTGTCTCCAAATCCCCAACCCACAGAAGCAATGAACATATAAATTATTACACACCACCAAGTTCTGGGGTAATCTATAACCATTTTAACTGAAACAAAGCAAGTTTTAAAAAAAAAGTATGAACTTTGTTATAGTTCCCCACAGTACAACATACCAAAAATAAAGATAAATTAAAAAGCTAAATATGAAAATAGAAAATCATAAAAATGCTAGAAAAAACTAAGTTGAACGTATTTACAATTTTGAGTAGTCTTTCTAAGATGACATGAAACCCAGAAGTCACACACATGCCCAAATGAGCACACAGGATACAGATAGAGAAAATCTGAAAATCCACCCCAACTGTTGACAGTGGTTCAGGGTGCAGGAGAATAAGGGGAGAGCACTCTCATGTTTTATTATGTATACTTCTGAACTGTTTAGTTTTATTATAACCATAATTTATTTAAAAAACACAAAACAAGACCAAGTTTATCCTCTCAAATTGGCACAGATTAACTACATGCATGGGAAGACTGAGCCAGTCAGATTTTGCTGAAGGAAATATAAACTGATACAACCTTTATGGAAGGTACTTGAAAAAATGTTTCAAATGCCTTAAAGACTATGACCCTGTTGGCCACCTGGGTGGCTCAGTTGGTTAAGTGTCAGCCTTCAGCTCAAGTCATGATCCCAGGGTCCTGGGATTGAGTCCTGCATCAGGCTCCCTGCTCAGTGGGGAGTCTGCTTCTCCCTTTGCCCCTCCCCTACTACTCCTGCTCACTCTCTCCCTCTCTCAAAAAAAAATAAATCTTAAAAAAAAAAAAAGACTATGACCCTGTCTTTAAACTTTTTTTTTTAAGATTTTATTTATTTATTTGACAGAGAGAGTCAAAGCGAGAGAAGAAACATAAGCAGGGGGGTGTGGGAGAGGGAGAAGCAGGCTTCCCACTGAGCAGGGAGCCTGATGTGGGGCTTGATCCTAGGATCCTAGGATCATGACCTGAGCCGAAGGCAGACGCTTAACGACTGAGCCACCCAGGCACCTCGCTGTCTTCAAGTTTTTTAAAAAGTACACCCAAAGATACTAAGTTGTTTGTAGATGAAAACAAAAATTTAACACAACCTAGTTTAAAAATATGGGGCTATTTATGTGTAAAATATGGTAATCCATAGAGAGAAATTCTATGCAATTTAACCATGTTGTAGAAAAAATATTACTGATATGGTAACTATATTTTTTTATAAACTCATTATTTTCTAAAGTAGTTTGCAAAGAACTATAGTATGCCATTATATAAGACATATATAATACACATGCACAGAAAAACTAGAAAGATAATCTCCAAAAAGTCCTGCTGGGATTACCCTTTTGTGGTATACACTGAGTGTATGTTAATTCTAGGAAACAGCTGCGTGAGTAGGGACATTTAATATGAGTATATCATCAGAGATGCTCATGTATGTCACCTATAAATTAAAATAAAAACAAAACAAAAACATGGTATTTACAGCAAATATTTAGAGAAACCAACTTTCAAATACTCTAGTAATAGAGTATGTAACTACTGCTTAGAAGTTTTTATTTCTTTTAACCCTTACAATAACTGAGCTATTTCATGAAAAGAAAATATACATTTTATCTGACTACACTCCTCATTGGCACATGCCTGCAGTCACAGGCTAACCTGTCTTACCCCAGGAAAGCACCATGACCGAGACATCATAATTAATATCAAATCTCAGTAACAGTAAGTGTCCACATGGTGGTTAAGTTTCTGAATAGATCTAAAACAGGTCTCCTATGTCATCACAAAAAGTAAAATGCACTAAACAAATCAGTATCCACTATAAATTTAAGAGGTTTATCCTTAACTGCGCAGCTTTTCAAATGAGAGTTGGTTGATGAAAGGCATAGGGAAAATGTATCCGAACCTCCCCATCTGACCAAAAAATGGAAAGTCCAGTTTTCAGCTATTCTCTTATTGATGTATTTTTCATCTCTAAGCTCATTTTCCACAAAGCACAATGATAACAACATTCATGAGCTCATAATCTAAGAATAGGTTTTCTTTAAAAGGAGCCATTTAAACACACAATGATAACTGGTTAAAAAAAACCCTACAATTCATGGTTTTAGAGAATACTTCAGGAAAACCATTAATGCACACAAAAGCACATCCAAATCCTTTCTTGGTTCCCACAGTTCAAATGCCAACAAAGCTACCGAACAGCTGTGAAACAGACTAAGGCTGAGAATTGGAAAAAGTAAACAAAGCAGCCTACTCCACCATCAAAATGAGCACTACAGAATTTTTAATGAGAATGCAATTAATTGACTTTAAAACAAAAGTTGATATTTAAAGAAAACACAAAAAGGAGAAAGGGTATTTAATAAACAAGACCAACATTTTACTGATCTCTTACTTCAGTAGCTTATTTGTTTCCCCTTACAACATCCACCCAATTCATTCTCATCTAAAACCATTCCCCCTCCCAGTATAAACCTCCTTAGCTTTGGCAAGTGTTATTCCTTAAAATATTCATTTCATAAAACTTAATTCCCTAACTAAACCTATTAGTCCTTTTTCTCCTTCCTATAGATTACCATATTACTCTAGAGACTTAATGTTCTTTTCCTTTGCTACGCTTTATGAAGACATCTGCCACCATTAAATGAACCACTTGATGATAGCTTTTGACTCATTCTACCAATACTCAAATGACCATCTGCTCTACATTTTAATGGCATCTCGCCTAAATTAAAAAACTTAGAGAATTTACAGAGCTTAGTCTTTTCGTTGGAAAATTTTATAAGAACAATTAAACATGCTGGTCAAGATCAATGATCACAGTTCTTAAGACAGCCAATGAAAAAAGCTAAAAATCACAAAGCACTCATTTATAAGTAAAATGTTAAATTTCTAGTTAGAAAAGATGACTGAAAGAGAAAACTAGAATTCTTACTACAAGCAGTGCACTCTACAAGGCACTTCAACATGTAACAAGAATACCTAAATTATCACTTCGTGTAATAGCAAAAGAAAAAAGTCAATATATAATTATTCACTAACAAAAGAATGGAAACATGTATTAGGTATAGAATGGAATACCTAAAATTAATGCTCAATAGTCACACAACTCAACGTGAATGAATTCTTCAACCATAATGCTAAATTTTTTTTAATCACCTAAGAATACAAAATGTTGCAAATAAAGTACTATATATTGTTTACAGGTACATAAAAACGTAGCACAAATGTAAAAAAAACATTAAAATGATAACAAATTTCTGGATAATGGTTACCTTAGGAGAGGAGGGAAGGGAATGGAATTGGATAGAAGTACACAGGGCATTTGTTTCTAGATGGGTTTACAAGTATTTGTTACTCATTAATCTATTTGGATATCTTATATGTTAAGTGATAAATTTTAGAACACTTAAGTTAAAAAAATCCTAATAGACTAATATGACACCTAGTTAATCCTCTAAATCTGTGCCCTAATTGAAAGATTTCACCTAACATAAAAAAAATAATAATAATTTCCAAGTCATTAGCCAGTACTTAAATGTAATTACTTATTGTGGCGTAACTGTCGTCATTCAACCAAACAAGAAATTCTATTTCTGATTTAAGGATTCATTCAACTTTAACCCCAAATCAATGTGACAAAAAGTAATACAGAGATTAAAGAGGGTTAAACCAACTGTAGTATGCATCTTACTCTCCCTGAACCTTCAAACTACTTACTGGTTTAGAAATTGTCTCAAGAATAATTAAAATTCCTAATGAGGGTAAGGTCTTTGTGACCTGCCAGCTGGTAGGTATATTCCACATTCCTTTCTCTTGAGAAATACTAAATTAATGAAAATAAGATTGTTATTATTAATAATACCAGCCACTACACATTACCACATCAAGCTAACGTGCTTTACACACACTTTCTTTAACCTTCCCAACAATACTAAAAGCTGGGCATTATGCGCGCCTGGGTGGCTCAGTGATTAAGCATCTGCCTTTGGCTCAGGTCATGATCCCAGGGTCCTGGGATCGAGCCCCACATCAGGCTCCCTGCTCCACAGGAGGCCTGCTTCTCCCTCTCCCACTCCCCCTGCTTGTGTCCCCTCTCTCGCTGTGTCTCTCTCTGTCAAAAAAATAAATAAATATCTTAAAAAAAAAAAAAGCTGGACATTATGATCCCCATGTAAAGATGAAGATATTGAGGCTCAGATAAGTAACCTACCTGAAGTCACACATTAGTAGGTGGCAGGCTCAAATTCAAACCTAGGTGGGTCTGATTACAAAGCTTGGCCTTCCTAAGGTCTTTGCTCCACCAGGGTTTTTTCTCCATCTGATCATATTTAAGGAAAGACAACATATCTAGGGCATCATGTTCCCCATTCAACCTACTAGATTCAAAATACTGTAAGTTATCAAGTCCTAATAGTCAAATAAATCTCGAAGGGATACACCTTAAAAACTGAAAAGATTATCTACTTTTTAGTTAATTCAACAATGTAGTAGAGTGAAACATCACTTCTTCAAGTACAACCAACTGTTGTTATACATTAAGAAAATGTCTTTGAAGGCATCTCACCCAAAATCTACAACTCCATCATATCTTTTCTGCTGGACAAGTTATTCTCATCTATTTTTGCATCCTCTACTACTCTACTATATTACAAGTTTGCATAATAAAACTATAATCACGCCCTACACACTCCAAACAAAAGAAACAAGTTATCAAAATAGGCATACACTTGGCAATTTTAGTAGTATGTTTATTTTTAGAATTTGTTGCATAGGGATAGAAAGTTAATGAGGTCAAACAAAATTAAGAATTTTATCACTTTTTTCCTGCTAACCAATAAAAGTTCACTATTTCTTTTTTTTAAAAGATTTTATTTATTTATTTGATGGAGAGCGACATAGAGAGAGAGGGAACACAAGCAAAGGGAGTGGGAGAGGGAGAAGCAGGCTTCCCGCGGAGCAGGGAGCCTGATGTGGGGCTCAATCCCAGGACCCTGAGATCATGACCTGAGCCGAAGGCACACACTTAACGACTGAGCCACTCAGGCGCCCCCCAAAAATTCACTATTTCATTTTAGAAGCAAAACACATGCCTGTGTACCCTGATATACTCCAACTTCATTTTACAGGTAAAGAACTATATGGCTCAAAGAGATTAATGTTATAAAGTTGAAAAAAAAAAAAAGACCAACAAATCCAGTTTTTTTTAAAAGATTTTATTTATTCATTTGAGAGAGAGTGAGCCAACACAAGAGAGCACAAGCGGGGGGGGGGGCAGCGGGAGAGGGAGAAGCAGACTCCCCGCTGAGCAGGGAGCCTGATGGGGGCTCTATCCCAGGACCCGGGGGTCATAACCTGAGCCAAAGGCAAATGCTTAGCCAACTGAGCCACCCAGGAGCCCTGACAAACCCAGATTTTAATCTCCACCATCAACTTATTACTTGTGAAATCTTGGGCAAGCTAGTTCATTTCTCATAGCCAGTTTTCTCATCAGTAAAATAAAGGCTAACAAATAACATTTTTATAAGGATTAAATGAGAAAAAGTATATAAAACACTTAGCATAGTGCCTGATACATGACTGGAGCTCATGAAATATGAGTCCACTCCCCTAGTTAACAGTCTTACTTGATAAAATCTAGAATGAACAAATAACCTTAATTTCCCTACTAAGTTAGTGCATTTTCCACTACTTCATGGGGCGAGCAAGGCACCATAATCTTAACTATTACAATTCCAAGCTGTTATGATTTATTATCATCAGCCCTACAAAATTCTTAAAAATCAAATAATGATTTTTTTTTAATATAAAAGCTTCCATCCCATTTCTTGCCTTTTTAGGAACAAAATTATCATCAAGAAGATAAATCTACCCCTGGAGAAAACCAAATACTCATTATCATGAGTGTGTTTACAGAATACAAACTAATTCTAACCAATGCAACTATCTAGAAAGGTTAATGTGCTTAAAAAAAAAAAAAAGTATTCCAAAATGATAAATGAATGTCTGGACTATCTGCTGTTGTTCCCTCCACTAAGTTAAATATCACCTTATCTTAGTTGTGTTCTATCAATTCATTTATAAGCTAGTTGTATAGAATTCAGAACCCATTTTTCCTCTAAAACAAAGTTTTAAAGATGACTTAAGTACCAGACTATTTCACAAGAACCTGTTTACACAGAGCAATGGGCATACAAAGATAAAAACTGTTAAAATTGATAAAAACTCTCAACAAAGTGGGCTTAGAGGGAATACACACACCTCAACACAAAAAAGGTCACATATGGGGTGCCCGGTTGGCTCAGTTGGTTTAGCGTCTGCCTTCAGCTCAGGTCGTGATCCCAGGGTTCTGAGATTGAGCCCCACGTAGGACTCCCTGCTCGGTGGGGTGCCTGCTTCTCCCTCTCCCTCTGCCATTCCCCCTGCTTGTACTCTCTCACTCTGTCAAATAAATAAGTAAAATCTTTTAAAATAAATAAATAAAGGTCCTATACAATAAAACCATAGCTAACATCATATTCAATTACTCTAAGATCAGGAACAAGACAAAAATGTCCACTCTTGCCATTTTTATTCAACACGGTACTGAAAGTCCTAACCGCAACCATCAGACAAGAAATAGAAATAAAAGGCATCCAAACTGGTAAGGAATTTGTCATTATTTACAGATGACACACCATATGTAGGAAACCCTAACAATGCCATCAAAAAACTATCAGGACTAATAAATGAATTCAGTAAAGTTGCAGGATGCAAAATTAATATACAGAAATCCGTTGCACTAATAACACTAATAATGAAGTAGCAGAAAGAGAAATTCAGAAAACAATCCCGTTTACAACTGTATTAAAAGGAATAAAACACCTTCAAATAAATTCAACCAAGGAGGTGAAAGACCTGTACACTAAAAACTGTAGGATACTGTTGAAAGAAATTGAAGACAACAGAAACAGAAAGAAACACTGTGCTCATAGACTGGAAGAATTAATATTGTTAAAATGTCCATAATACCTAAAGTAATCCACAGATTTAATGCAATCCTTACCAAAATACCAACAGCATTCTTCACAGAAGTAAAACAAATAATCCTAAAATTGTATGGAACCATGAAAGATCCCAAATAGCCAAAGCAATCTTGAGGAGGAAGAAAGAAAGCTGAAGATATCATAATCCCAGATTTTAGGCTATAGTACAAAATTAACAGTAATCAAAACAGTATGGTAGTGGCATGAAAACAGACAGTGATCAATGGAACAGAATAGAGAGTCCAAAAATAAATCCATGCTTATACGATCAATCTACAACAAAAGAGGCAAGAATATAAAATGGGAAAAAGACAGTCTCTTCAATAAATGCATGTTGGGAAAACTAGACAGCTACATGCAAAAGAATGAAACCAGACAACTTCTTACACCATACATGAAAATAAACTCTAACTAGATTAAAGACCTAAATATAAGACCCCAAATCATAGAACTTGTGAAAGAAAACATAGGCAGTAATCTCTTGGACATGGGCTTTACTTTAGCAACATTTTCCTGAATGTGTCTTCTCAGGCAAAGGAAACATAAGCAAAAATAAATACTGGGACTAGATCAAAAGGCTTTTACAGCGAAGGAAACCATCAACAAAACAAAAAGGCAATCTACTGAATGGAAGAAGATATTTATAAATGATATATCTGATAAAGGGTTAATATCCAAAATATATAAAGAAAACATACAACTTAACATCAAAAACAATCCAATTTAAAAATAGGCAGAAGACCTGAATAGACATTTTTCAAAAGAAGGCATACAGATGGCCAACAGACACATGAAAAGATGCTCAGCATCACTAATCATCCAGAAATGCAAATCAAAACAGTGAGATATCACCTCACACCAGTCAGAATGGCTAGTATCAAAAAGAAAATAATAAGTTCTGGAGAGGATGTGATGAAAAGGGAACCCTCATGCACTGCTGGTGGGAATGTAACCTAGTACAACCAGTATGGAAAGCAGTATGAAGGTACCTCAAAAAATTAAAAATAGAACTATCATATGATCCAGTAATTCCACTGCTGGGTATTACCCAAAGAAAATGAAAGCACAAATTCAAGAAGATATATGCACCCCAATGTTTACTGCAGCGTTATTTACAATAGCCAAGCTACAGAAGCACCTTACATGTCTACTGACAAATGAACGGATAATGATGTGGTATGTATGTACAATGGAAAATTACTCAGACATAAAAAAGAATGAAATCTTGCCATTCACAACAACATGGATGGATCTAGTCAGACAGAGAAAGACAAGTATCATATGATTTCATTTATACATGAAACCTAAAAAATAAAAAAAGAACAAAAAACAAAAAACAACAACAAATAAGGGTAAGAGACTCATATACATACAGAACAAACTAGCGGTTGCCAAAAGGGAGAGGTGTAGGGGAATAGGCAAAATAGGTTAAGGGGTTTAAGAGGTACAAACTTCCAGTTATAAAGCAAATAATTCACAGAGATGAAGAGTATAATGCAGGGAATATAGTCAATAATACAGTAATAACATTGGGAAGAGATGATAACTACATTCACAATGGTGAGCACTGAGTAATGACAGAATTGCTGAATCACTGTTGTACACCTGCAACGAATATAACCTTGTATTGTCAACTATATTTTAATTAAAAAAAAAAGAAAATTGTTACTATGTTGCTAGGTCCAATGGAGGAAATGTTCTATCACTGTAATCCAGACATGATGGTAAAAAGTCAAGGTAAATGATGTGGGGACATATGAAAATATGAGTAAAGAAATGGGTTTAAGAAGTTAAGGAGGAGCGGCGCCTGAGTGGCTCAGCTGGTTAAGCGGCTGCCTTCAGCTCAGGTCATGATCTCATGGTCCTGGGATGGAGCCCCACGCCAGGCTCCCTGCTCAGCGGGGAGTCTGCTTCTCCCTCTCCCTCTGTTGCTCCCCCTGCTTGTGGTCTTTCTCTCATTCTCTCTCCCTCTCAAATAAATAAAATCTAAAAAAAAAAAGATAATAAGGAATATTCCTTAAAAAAAAGAAGCCATTTTCTTATAGGTACTTAAAATGCCTAAGTTCCTGCTAGGTGACTCAGAGCAGTGGTTTCCAAAGTGAGGTATACAACTCAGGAGATACAGAACATGATCCTTTGAAATGCAAGAGAAAATGGAAGTCCACAATGTCTTCTCAATAATTACAAACTCTAAGTGTTTTTGTAAGTTAGCAGCAAACTCACTTAGTGATAAACCCTGATCTGAACAAACAAAAGGCTACATATAGTAGGTAGTCTTTATTATCCCCTTAGTATAATTATTCATATGCTTCCCTGCAGAAATATTAATTTATTTAATTACATGGTGCTGCTGTGGACTTCAAAGTGGGTGTTATGTACTGTGTTGCAAACATACTATATTATAGTTCTAAAATCCAAAAGTACAAACTTGGTCACAAGCATTCTAAAAAAAGGGGTTGTGGACTTTCACTGAAACTTTTACATTTATTTTTTTCTTTAAAAATCTAAGAATAAGATTAAGTTTTACTAACTGTAAATTAGTCAGCTGACACTAGCACTATCAGTGGGCCTATACAAAAACTCACTCGTCACCCAGGGAACAAAGGCGTACTGAAGGTGAGTGAGAGACTGAGAGCACCAGGGCCCACCACTGCGGCTCACCTCTGGCACATTAAGACATGCTGCAGCTTGTTTGTTCCTAATTAAGTGGATTTGTGGAATGCATGCTAATGACACAAAACATGTTGTTGATTATCTTGAGAAAAAGTGCTTAAGAGGCAAAATTAAGAATGAGTTCCGTATTTTTCACTTACAAAATAAATGAAAAATAAATGTTTCCAAAACTGCATACATTTTCTGGGATAAAAAGTAGGTGTTAGTGGTATGCTCCTTATAAGATTTTTTAATTATACCCATTTAATGTGTCCCAGGGTAGAGATGATGTGAGAACATAAGTGCCGCCCAAAAGAAACTAGAGTAAGCAAGATGAAAACTGTACTTGGAGATGTTTCCATCGTTATATGGTCTTTAATACCAAAATGATGTGTATCACCAATAAATTTTCATATTCATATCCTTAAAAGAAAATACTTTACTTCATTTTAAATTCAGTAAATTCAGAATTCACTGATTCAAAATATAAAAGTGAAACATCTTCCAATTCATACATAAGAAATGATCAGCATCAGAAAAGATGGAAAATTACTAGCTAAGTTTCAATAAAAATTTTACTTAACTGGTAATGGAATAGAAAAATAAGATTAAGATTTAGTAAACTGTATTAGTTAGGGTCCAGTCAGGAGACAGAAACTACACCAATGCACCACTTCTAGAAATGGGGAAACAATGAAAAAAAATGAGATTACTAAAATATAAGAGGCTTAAAAAAAGGGTTCCATAGGGCTAGGATCCAGACCTTAATGAAAGGGTCATGACGGGCTGATGCTGGTATCAGTGAATGGGGGCACACTGAGGATATTTCTGGTTATACTGGAACTAAGTAAACTGGAATCAAATACTGATACTGAAATCTTCCTGGATAAGATGATACCAAAAGGAAGCAAGCAAAACAGAAAAGAGCAAGTCCTTTCTCACTCCAGCCTTCCTGTCTCCTTTGAGGATCCCCTATTGGTAGAACCAATTAGGATCCAGCTGGCAAAAAAGAAAATGCAAGGGCCCCTGGGTGGCTCAGTTGTTAAGTGTCTGCCTTCAGCTCAGGTCATGATGGGATCGAGCCCCACGTCTGGGCTCTCTGCTTGGCAGGAAGCCTGCTTTTCCTTCTCCCACTCCCCCTGTTTGTGTTCCCTCTCTCGCTGTGTCTCTCTCTCTCTCTGTCAAAATAAATAAATAAAATCTTTGAAAAGAAAATGCAGAGTCCCACCTCAGCCTCACAAGGTAGAATACAGAGAGTGGGTTTGAAGCCAAGATGCAAGAGCTTAATAACCAGCATAAATAACATAGTCAGAAATGTACTTCTTCCCTTTAGATCAATTATCTATCTTTGTGAGGTCTCCTAAAAGCTACAGCATCTAGCAAAATCAAGAATGGAAACAAACTCAATTTAGAATCAGACTTGATTTACTAACATTAAACTAAGATTTTCAAAAAATGAAGAAAAATCCTATTGCTCTTATTTTTCAAAAAAAGAATATTCTGATGAGAAGCAAAATACCAAAATACCACCCTGATGGTTAGAGCCTTTCAGTCTAGGTGTTTATCCTTTTTCTATATATATTTTTCCATAATTTTTCAGTATTTAAAATTTACATAAAAAGCACTGTATTATCTACAATATCTTTTTGAAACCTACTTTTTTACTTAACAAATATCTGGTAAATATACACTACTTCTTTCACCTTAACTGCTAATATTTTATTGTATGAGACTCATGTAACATGACATATAAATTACATAAATACTTTTAGTAATTACCAAATTATTGTTTTTATAAACAATACTGCAATGAATTTCTTTATACATACCTTTTTATGGATTTGTGCCTGAGGATCTCATGGATATACACTTGGAAGATTTTCTTAGTTGCAGAATATGTGCATTGTAAAGTTTACAAGATTGCCAAATCGCTTCTTAAAGTGGTTGTATCAATTTACTGTCCCACCAATAACCTGAGAGTTCTGATTTCTCCATATTCTTTATCAATACATACTATTTTTAGACTTTTAATTTTTGTCACTCTGACTGGGGTGAAAGATATCTTTCTTTAATTTGTATTTCTGGGTTAGCTCTGAGTTAGCTGTATGAATAGTTATTAGGCTCTTTACTATTAACATCAAATCAAATCTTCAAAGCCAGAAGAAAAGTTGTATTTAAAATGATCTAATCCATTTATCTCATACATAAAGGAAAAAGCCAGCTAGCTGGCTTCTAACTTCTAACTGAAAAATTTCTCCCACAACTGGTAATGTAATTACCTATGTTGCCCCTAACCATACACTTACAAGCAAATATTAATAGGTCGAGTTTTCTCATTAAACAAAAGAAGCTTTATAGACGAGGTAAGATTTCAGTAATTTGAATATTGGGTAAGATCTGATAGTTAAGTAGATATGACAATGTCATATCTTCTCCCAAGGGCAGAGCTTGGCTTCAACAGTGTAGGATGACTGGAACTTTGAGCTGCTCTTTAGAACAAAGAAAATGTAAAAGATTAAGAACCCTGATAAAGTAAAAAAAATAATTCCACAAGAATAAAGACAGACAATCTGGAGCTGGAGAATTTGACAGCCTCACATGCAGTTCAATTACTATATGCAATAGTAATGGAGAACGTAGATTGGATCCTGGACCCAAAAAAGGACATGAGTGGGCCAACTGGTGAAATTTGAATAAGGTCTGTAAATTAGTTAATAGTATTGTACTAATATTATTTTTCTGGTTTCAATAATTATACTTTGTAAGATATTAATACTTGAAGAAGATGAGCAAAGGCAAAAGGAAACTCTTTTTACTAGTTTTGTAATTTTTGTAAACCTGAAATTATTTCAAAAAGGTTAAATTTATTTTAACTATTATGTAAACAAATATCAAGTAGTATATATAATAAATATATTTAATAAATCGAGAATATAATAAAGTACCAATAGACATAAATTATCAAATATTTTAATGAAAAAAGAGAAAATTGAAAGCAGTATTATAGTCCTGGGGTAAAACCAGATCTAAGAGCTTGTGATTTGTTCAATCCTTTAAGGAAAAAAAAAATACTGAAGATAGTAAATCATAGAAATTAAAATACATTTCAACAGCACTGCATAAGAAGGACCCTGCATCTAGAAATGCTTTTAAAATGTCTGCTAAAAGACTCAGATGAACAAGAAGAATTATTACACACAACAAATTAAATGTGTAAAATCATCTTGTAAATTAAACTGAGATTTTAAAACAATTACCTCTAAAAACATGTGCTTTTATATATAAGATAATGAAACTATTTATGATATACTTCACACCATAAAGCACACAGACAACATTAATATCCCTTCAAGAATTGCTGTAGTATAGGATTTGTTACACTTTACCCAGAAAGATATTTAAATTTCCTCATAAACCTGCAATTACTGATACCAAGATGACTCCAAATTATTGAGTTATGGTCAAACTTTAGCTTGAGCTAGCAAGATAAAATTTAAAGAGTCTGGAGAAACAGGTATATGCCTCATTCAGTGTAAAATGTCAGAGTGTAGCGTGGTAAAATGTCTTTGGACAGCAATTAGTCAATATCTATCAAAATATTAAATATGTGTACTCCTTGATGCAGCAATTCCACAACATAAGTACTCAGCACATATACATAGGATTTATTCACTGCATCATTGTAAATAAGAAGACCTGAAGCACGGGAGCACCTGGGTGGCTCAGTCAGTTCAGTGTCTGCCTTCAGCTCAGGTCATGATCCCGGAGTCTTGGGATCCTGTCCCATACCGGGCTCCCTGCTCAGCGGGGAGTCCGCTTCTCCCTCTGCCCTTCACCCTGCTCATGCTCTCTTTCACTCTCTCTCTCAAATAAATAAGTAAGGGCGCCTGGGTGGCTCAGTCGTTAAGCATCTGCCTTCGGCTCAGGTCATGATCCCAGGGTCCTGGGATCGAGCCCCACATCGGGCTCCTTGCTCCGCGGGAAGCCTGCTTCTCCCTCTCCCACTCCCCCTGCTTATGTTCCTGCTCTCGCTGTGTCTCTCTGTCAAATAAATAAATAAATAAAAATATTTAAAAATAAATAAATGAATAAAATTTAAGAAAAAAGAAAACAATATAATGCTCATGAAACAATATAATGCTCATCAAGAAAGCACTGGTTAAATATATTATGACATCCAGTCACTGGAATATTATGCAGTTATGAAAGAATAAAGTAGACCTAATGTGCTAACCTGGAAAAATTCCCGATATGTACTATTAAGTGAAAGAAACAAAAGTGCAGAAGAGAGTATAGTTTATTACCATTTGTGCTTTAAAAAGGTAGATTTACAGTATATTAATAAATATGCTTGCAATAAATATAGTATGTAAGAATACCCAAGAAAGGGGTAACAATGGCTGTCCCTTTTTGTACTGTTGAATCTTTTCTTTTGGGCATGCATATACATCTTTCTCAATGTCTAAATAACCAGCTAAGAAACACAATTTTATGAATTATCGGTTCAAAAATAGCTGAGTCGACTTGTGTTAGTTTCCTTTTTGTTGCTGCCAATAACAAATAGGAACCCATTTCAGACTTGGTAAGCTTTGTCAAATTCAATCATCAAGCCTTAGAAGTAGCTTATTTATGAATTAACTCAAAATGTATTAAAGATTTTAAAGTTAAGATCTGAAACCATAAAACTCCTAGAAGAAAACATAGGCGGTAAGCTCTTTAACATGATTTTGGCAAGGATTTTTTTGGACTTGACACCAAAAGCAAAAGCAACAAAAGCAAAAATAAACAAGTGGGACTACATCAAACTAAAAAGTCACTGCACAGCAAAGGAAACCATCAACAAAATGAAAGAGCAACTTACTGAAAGGGAGAAAAGACTTGCAAATAATACATATAAGGGATTAATAATCTAAAATAAAGAACTCATACAATTCAACAGCAGAAAAAGCAATCTGATTAAAAAATGGACTGAGGATTTGAATACTTTTTCAACGAAGATATACAGATGGTCAACAGACACATGAAAAAATGTTCAACATCACTAATCATCATAAAAATGCAAATCAAAGCCACAATGAGGTATCACCTCACACTTGCTAGAACGGCTACCATCAAAAGACAAGAAATAGCAAGGATTGGCAAGGAGGTAGACAAAACCAAGGATGTTTACTGTTCGTGGGAACGTAAATTGGTATAGCCAATAGGGAAACAGTATGGAGGTGCCTCAAAAGATTAAAAATAGAACTACCACAGGATCCAGAAATACTTCTGGGTATCTACCCAAAGAAATGAAAACACTAATTCAAAAACATATATGCATCCTCATGTTCCCTGCAGCATTATTTACAACAGCCAAGACAAGGAAATGACCTAAAAGTCCATTGATGGATGAATGGATAAAGAAAATGTGCTATATATATACACACAATGGAATATGACTCAACCATAAAAAAAGAATTAAATCCTGCCATTTGCAACAACATGGATGGATCTCAAGAACACTGTGCCAAGTGTAATAAAACAGAGAAAGATGTATACCATATGATCTCATTTATACATGGAATCTTAAAAAAAAGCTCATAGATACAAAGAACAGATTGGTGGTTGCCAGAGGTGGGAGTAAGCGAAATGGGTGAAGGGTGTCAAAAGGCACAAACTTCCGGTTATAAAATAAATGTCATGGGATGTAATGTACAGCATGGTGACTATAATTAATAACACTGTGTTGCGTATTTGAAAGTTGCTAAGACAGTAAATCCTAAAAGTTCTCATCACAAAGGGAAAAAAAATTTATTAACTATGTATGATGATGGATACTAACTAGACTTATTGTGATGATCGTTTTGCAATATATATAAGTATCAAATCATCTTGTACACAGAAAACTAGTATATATCAATGATACCTCAATTTTTTAAAAGTAGCTTATTTATGCATCCTGAAAAGTAACAAATTTTAAATTTGAACTACTTTCTACTAAATAGAGTATCATGGAGAAATCTGTAAAAATGTTTTTGATTAAAATAATCCAACAAAATAGTGTTAGATCTATGAGCACAAGCCTTCAGTTTACCACATTACATAAAAATTCTAGAGTCAATAACAAACAGATCCCTGAAATTTGTGAATCAAGGACCTTGACTCATTGTGCATGAATGGATAAGTCTCTGATATAACCTTACATACGAGATGGGATATTACCGACAAAAAAATCAGTGTTTAATCCACTTGGAAAAAGTATTTAAAACAAGGAAATGGTTCAACAGCTTAGACTGTTTTTCCCTCTATTGGTAATGAAACAATTTAGAAAAATCATTCTACAAGGTCTCAATTAACATTCAGCTACTGAACTCCAAGTCTTTCTATGTGTTACAGGAGGCAATACATATATACACACGTACATACATACATACATGGTATCTCAACAAATCCGAGCTACCAGAGGCCCCTCGGCAATTGTAACCCGACAACTAAACACCATATGGCTAGGCAAGCCTCTCTTCAGACAGTTATCACTCGGTGGCTGATTAATTTCAATGGCTTATTAGACAGGCCTCTCCAGACCCTTTCCCTAGAGAAGGAGGAGGGGAACAGTCTGTTGTGTTCCCGGTGCTTTGTGCCTCCCAGGCTTGAAAGCATCCCGGTGACGGTGCTGCCATCATTTCCCGTGGGGTAGCGGGGTCTTTTCTGCAAGTTTTTGTTTACCAGGTACTGAACCTAAAATCTCTTTGGCTCTCTTCCCTTCCCACCGCGGGTTTCTCCCAGACAGACGCCCACCCGGCCTCGCCCCTTCCCCGCACGCGCGCAGGCCCAGGCCAGGGAGCCAAGACTTACCCGTCGGCGCGCTGTCCAGGATGCGCAGGTCGTAGGCCCCGGAGCAGCGGTAGTTGGCAGCAGTGCCGTTGTCCCACACCACCACCACCTCTTCTGGGCTCTCGAAGCTCCGGACCGTGCCCACATGGCCCTCGCCGCCGTCCTGCTTCCCCCACTTCCAGTCCGGGCCGCGCACTACCCGGGCCCCGACCCCTTCCACCATCACCCGGTTATTCCGGGAGTTACTCATCGGGGCCCGGGCGGTGGGCTCCGCCGCTGCCGCTGCCGCTGCCGCCGCCGGGGGGCCCGTGAGGGAGTTGGGCCCGAGCCGGACTCTCGGCGCCGGCGGGAGCGGCAGCAAGCCCCGGGGGACGTGGGAATAACTCACGGGGGCGGCGGCGAGGTCCCCCCTAAGCCCACAACCACTCTCCAGCCGTCGCCGCCGCCGCCGCGCCCCCGGCTCGGACTGGAGGCCGGACTGCAGCGGCTCAGAGGCGGCGGCTGCGGGCAGGCAAAGGGGAGGGGGCCGTGGGCGGGGACTCCCCCGCTTCCTCCGGGCTCCCCGGCCGGGCTACAGCGACGGCCGCCAGGAAACCACGCTCTCCCCCGGCCGGGAGCGCGGGGAGCGCAGGGGGCCGGGGGAGGCTGGCCGGGGGGAGACGGCGAGGGCGGCGGGGGGCAAGCTTAACTGCCGGCCTTTTTTCTCCCCTAGCCCCTCGCTCCGGGGTGGGCGCCCGACTACCGGCACCGCCTCCTCCCCCGTGGGCAGCGGTGGTACCTCCCGGCGTCCGGCGAGCGCCCGGGCCCACGGGCCCCCTTCTCGCTGCCCCCGTGCACGCCGCCGCGCTCCGCCCAGCCACAGAGTCCCCGCCGGGCGAGAGCGGCTCCACATCCGGATACTGACGCACTCAAGGCTGGAGCAGCACCTTCTCTGACTAGGAGGGGGAGCCTCAGCAACACTAGGGCGGAAAGGGTTTGGAGAGTCGCGCGACTGGAGAAAGAAAGGAGAAGAAAATCGATCCTTAAGCGTCTCTCCAGGGCCCGAGGAGAGTGCGCATGCGCCCGGCCCGGAAAGCACGGAGGAGGGGGGTGACGGCCAGCCAGAGCCTGAGATGCTGGAGGGGCGGCTCAATGGGGTTGTGGCCTACGGGTGGTGCGCCGCGCCCCATTGGCTGTGGGAAAAGGGGCGGAGCAAGAAATCCATCCCACTGGCCCGGAGGTGGGGCTGAAGGAAATCTAGAGGAGGATGGGGACGACGACGCGGGCACTGAAACCAGGTAGTTACGATGAGGTCAGTCTTTCTTTAAGTTCTAGCGTACCTAGGTGTACAGTGTGAATTTGGGATTCCGTGTTGTTTTAGTCTTCTTTTTTAACGGGATCGGAAGTAGGACAGATTATAGCACAGATTAAGAGCGACATGTATTTTTGTATGTGTAAATTGCAAACATGTCAAACCGGAGTGGGTGATTAGGGATGTATTTTTTAGCTGAATGGAATGCTGTTGAGTGTGAGCTACGTGCAAAGTCCTTTGAAAGGTGTGCCTTGCCTTCCTGCGGAGTCAGGGTGCTAAGTAGACCAAACAGTACAAGCTCCTGAGAGAGTTTACACGTGATTCAGCCCTTAAATGCAAAAGACAACCTTGAAAGGAAAATAAGAGGACTGTAAGAGTGGTTTCTGGCTGCCGTTACTTAAATGACATGGTGTGTAGGATTTAAAAACCATTGTTTTTCAGCTCAGCATGGAGGCATTGTTAGCATGAACTGTTGCTTTTCCTGAGAGTCACAGGAGCAGAATACTCCCACAGAATCAAATAACCAAGTGGAAAGACAATAATCAAGTGGAAAGAAAGGAGGTGTAAAATGTGACCAATTAATTATTATGTAGTAAAATAAATAAAATATTCTTTTCATGTAAATAAAACTGAGGAAAATACCAATATGGAATCCCAAAGACCAAATAGAGCTAATTTGAGAGACTAAACAAGATTTAAAATATTTAATCAGAATAGGCAAGCCACCTTTCTAGTCTGTTTCGAAATATTTTCACCCCAGAAATTTTTATTTTTATTTTTTATTTTTTTTAAAGATTTTATTTATTTATTCATGAGAGACAGAGAGAGAGAGAGAGAGAGGCAGAGGGAGAAGCAGGCTCCCAAGCAGCAGGGAGCCCGATGCGGGACTCGATCCCAGGACCCCGGGACCATGACCTGAGCCGAAGGTGGCTCAGATGGTTAAGCGTCTGCCTTCACCCCAGAAATTTTTAAAAGTGCTATTGCCAGAGCTACTCAATTCCAGCTATTCACTTAAGGGCGCTATTAGTATTCCTGCTCTGCCAACTCTTCCTTCTCTCTCTGGGATCTTTTCTGGTTTCCTTCCTTTCGTGATAACCAATTAGATTAATCAGTTGAATTAATAAGTTGATAAAAAGATTTTGGAGGGGCACTTGAGTGACTCATTTGGTTAAGTGCCCAACTCTTGATCTCAGCTCAGGTCTTGATCTCGGGGGTCATGAGTTAAAGCCATGTATTGGGCTCCACGTTGGGTGTGGAAACTACTTTAAAAAAAAAGATTTTGGGAAAAAAATATATAGCTACTACACAAGTTATACTTATGATTGACTTTGTAAAGTAAGCTGATTCAAGTAAAGGCCAATTCGTCATAGTGCAACCTTACGTTTTACATCAAGCACAGCATATTAATAATGGCTTTCCACATATTTAACTGAACTTAGCTCACCCAGGGGTTTTATACTAAGACATAATCTAATATTTAGAAAGGGTTTTGTTTTTGATACCAAAGATGAGTTATAATAACTCTGAATTGTATTTGCCCTTAAAATGAAAAGGGATCCTAAGAAGTCATCTAGCCCAGTGTTTTTCTTTTCTTTTCTCCCTAGCCGCCCCACAGACCCTCTGTTCTTATCCTGTACATTTGATCAATAAAGGGAGCTAGGTAGTGAAGCGGTATAGCAAGGTTAGAGCCCGCCTGTAGTCTTTCCTTCCTCCTACCTTTGCAGGGGCTCTACAAGAACTATTCAAAACCTCTGGAGTATAAGTGAGCATGAGTATGAAACCTCACATTAGCCCAATCCCCATATTTGATAAAAAGAAAATGAGGTCAAGACTGATTAAGTAGCAACTTGCCCAGGGTTACAGAGGAAGTTAAGACATACAGCTTAGACTATAATCAATCTAACACTGTATGTATTTCTTTATATTAAACACTCTCCTGTCCATCATCCCCTTATTAAATATATTGTGACTTTATAACCATGTTGCTAACACTATTTCAAGACTACTAAATACAGTTTGCCAGTGGTCTCTAAGTGATTTCGATTATACATCCTTTCAGTACAAAATTTTTGAACATATACTTCCAATATATTCTTGAACGTGTACTTTCATTGAACATGTCCAGTATTTTTGAACCTGTACTTTCAATGCATGTAGTTATTTGTGCACAAATTATATGTGTACTACCATGTTATAGGTGTAATAAAATATACTCAAAAATCAAAATTATAGGCATACCTCAGGGATATTGCAGGTTCAGTTCCAGACTACCAAATTAAGCAAGTATTGCAATAAAGTGAGTCAAATGAATTTTTTGGGTTCCCCATTCATATAAAAATTATGTTTACACTACACTGTAGGCTATTAAGTGTGCGATAGCATTGTCTTAAAAAAAATGTACGTACCCTAATTTAAAAAGTACTTTATTGCTAAAAAAAAAAAATGCTAACCATCATCTGAACTTTCAGGGAGTTGTAATCTTGCTGGTGGAAGGTCTTGCCTCTACACTGAAAGCTGCTGATTGATTCGGGCAGTGGTTGCAGAAGGTTCAGATGGCTGTGGCAATTTCTTAAATTAAGACAATGAAGTTTTCTGCATCTGTTGACTCTTCCCTTTCACGAACAATTGCTCTGTAGCACACAATGCTATTTGATAGCATTTTACCCATAGGGGAAGTTATTTCAGGATTAGAATCATTCCTCTCAATAAGCAGTAATATTTTGAAAGGAATTTTTTTTTTCCTGAGCAGATCTCAACAGTACCTTAATATTCAGTAAACCAGATTGTAAACAGATGTGCTGTCATCCAGGCTTTGTTGTTCCCTTTATAGAGCATAGCAGAATAGATTTAGCATAACTCTTCAGAGCCCTAGGATTTTCAGAATGGTCAACGACTTTGGCTTCAGCTTAAAGTCACCAGCTGCAGTAGCCCCTAACAAGACAGTCAGCCTGTCCTTAAAAGCTTTGAAGCTGGGCATTGACTGCTCCTCTCTAGCTGTGAAGTCTGAATAGCATCTTCTTCCAATAGAAGGCTGTTTGTCTATATTGAAACACTGTTGTTTAGTGTAGCCACCTTCATTGGTGATCTTACCAAGATCTTCTGGATCACTTCCTGCAGCTTCTGCAACGGTACTTGCTGCTTTACCTTGCATTTTGACGTCATGGAGGCGGCTTCTTTCCTTAAACCTCATGAACCACCCTCTCCCAGCTTCAGACTTTTCTCCTGCAGCTTCCTCACCTCTCCCAGCCTTCCCAGAATTGAAGAGTCAAGACTTTGCTCAGAATTAGGCTTCGGCTTAAGGGAATGTTGTGGCTGGTTTGATCTTCTATCCAGACCACTCAGACTTTCTCCGTATCAGCAATAAAGCTGTTTCATTTTCTTATCATTTGTGTGTTCATTGATTGAGCACATAAACTCATAAACTTTTCCTTTGCATTCACAACTTGGCTAACTAGTGAAAAAAGCCTAGCTCTCAACCTATCTCAGCTTTCAACGTGCCTTCCTCACTGAGGTGAATCATTTCTAGCTTTTGATGTAAAGTGAGAGATGTGTGACTCTTCCTTTCACTTGAACACTTAGAGGTCACTATAGGGTTATTAATTGGTCCACTTTCACTATTGTTGTGTCTCAAAGACTAGGGAGGCACCTAGTAGGGGGAGAGAAATGAAGGAACAGCTGGTCAGTGGAGCAATCAGAGCAGACACAACATTTATCAATTAAGTTCAATATCTCTGTGGGTATGGTCTGTGTGGTAATGTCAAAGGTCACTGGTCACAGATCACCATAACAAATAAAATAAAAAATTTGAAATATTGTGAGAGGTACCAAAATGTGACACAGAGACATGAAGTGAGCAAATGATGTTGGAAAAATGGCACCAATGGACTTGCCCAGCACAGAGGTTGCCACAAACCTTCAATTTGTTTAAGAAAAAAAAAAAGCGATGTCTGTGAGGCATAATAAAACAAAGTGCACTAAAACAAGGTACACCTGTAAAAGATAAGATACAAAATATACGGAAAAATTTGCATCCTTTCTTACCTCACTCCAATAGATCATCTTCTGTATGCTTAGATGTTTAACCTGGCATTCTCCAAAGTAGACACACCCCACTTTGGAGATCACTGTGTCATATACGTGTCTGTCACGTTTAGAACCCAGTTATTTTGTACATATGTTTGTTTATCTGCCCATTTGTCCAGAAACATTTGGGGTCATTCAAAACTCGTAAGATTTTTATTCTAATCTAATTTGCCCCAGAAATAAAGTAGTTTTGTTATTCACCTACTATTCTTCCTATTGTGAATGAATTTCTGGCTGCTTTACAATTTATAAAGATATATAATATTTGGACAGTAACTGTATTAGTTAGAGTAATGCTATCTGCTATAATCCAAAAATAGACCGAAAACTTACAAAGACTCTAATACAATTAAGTTTTATTTTCCATTCATGTACTAGTTTAACACTTTCCTCCACATGGTGACTCAGAGACTCATGCTGTTCCATGATCCCTCTAAGGTTATCTATTTATAGCTGAAGGAAGTGGGAAAGAGTATAAAGGGGGACATACTCACTTCTCAAAAGTCTTGGTACCCAAATGGCATATATTACTCTGGTACACACCATCATCTAGAATTCAGCCACATCTAATTGAAGGGGAGGAAGAATGTAGCCTAGCTGTGCATCCAAGAAGAAAAGTATATCCGTATCCACTTAGGAAAACATAAATCACTCCAAATATTCCAACAGAAGAAATTTAATACAGCAAATTGTTTGCAAAAGTGTCAGGCTGCAGAAGCAAAGACAGATTAATAACTATGGGGAAACACTACCTGCCCCCGCCAACCCGCCAGGACTAAATGAGAAAAAGAGGCAATGATGTTACCTAGGACCCATAATCACTGTGTCCTTGAGCTGCTGATGCTGGAACTTCTGTTGTTTTACAATAAACCAAGAGCCCACACTCATGCTGAAGCTGCAGGAGACTGGCTACCCAGTGTTGCCGGCCACTGTCATTACCACTGCCAAAGTCAGAGCTCCGTGACTGCAGGGCATGCTTTACTGCCTCAGCCTCGGGAATTGCCCTGCCTGAGTAGGCACCCAGGAGGTGCAGGAAGCTCCAACAGAATCAGGAGACAAGAAAATCGCTTCTCCTCACATCAGTTGGTCTCTCATTAGTCTCCCACAAATGACAGGAATCTTCTACCCTTTTGGGTACTCCGCACTGTTCTCACCGTTCTGCCATATTTAAACTTCATATAACAAAGAAATAACATCACACATCTGCCTAGGAGGTTGCAATTATGTCACTTAAAATGAAGATACCTTCACCTCTCTCCCCCGAAAAGAGAAGTCACAAAGTCCCATTCATTACCATATATATATATATATATATCTGGAAAATATTAATTCCACTTGTGGTTCAGCCATAATCCCTCCTGGATGCCCTATAACCTACATTAAAGTTAACAACCACCAACAAAATTGACAGATGATTTGCTAGACTGACCAAGAAAAAAGAGAGAAGATTTAAACAACCACCAGCACTCTGTATGTAAAATAGTAGGAGAAAGGGAAAGGAGAAGTGATTTTATACATAACATTATACTTATACATAATATACGTACAATTGATTTTATACTTAAAAAGTGTTACATGTTGGATTATGTTCTCCAAAAGGATATGTTGAAGTCCTAACTCCTGATACCTGTGAATTTGACCTTATTTCAAAGAAGAATCTTTGTAGATATAATCAAGATGAGGTCATAATGGAAAAGAGTGGGCCTTAAATCCAGTGACTGGTGTCTTTAATTCTTTTTTTAAATTTTTTTAATTTTATTTATTTATTTGAGAGAGAGAATGAAAGAGAGAGAGCATGAGAGGGGGGAGGGTCAGAGGGAGAAGCAGGCTCCCTGCTCAGCAGGGAGCCCGATGTGGGACTCGATCCCGGGACTCCGGGATCATGACCTGAGCCGAAGGCAGTCGCTTAACCAACTGAGCCACCCAGGTGCCCCGTGACTGGTGTCTTTAAAAGAGAAGGGAGAAGGAGATTTGGATGCACAGACATTAGGAGAAGAAGGCCATGTGATAAAGAAGGCCAAAATTGGAGTGATGCCCTCTAAGACAAGAATGCCAAGGATTGCCAGAAGCCACCAGAACAGGAAAGAAACAAGGAAGAATTCTTCCCTGGAGCCTTCAAAGAGAAAGCATGGCCCTGCCAACACCTTGATTTTGGACTTCTAGCCTCCAGAACAGTGAAAGAATTTCAGTTGTTTTAATCTACCAAATTTGTGGTAATTGCTTACAGCTCTCCTGGAAAACTAATACAAAAAGAAAGGAAGAAAATAAGCCTAGCTGTTAATGTGCTCATTTCTGTTACTGCTTATAAGGCCACAGCTGATATTTATAAATCCCTCTTTCCAATACACGGCCCATATTTACTTTTCCCTCAGCCAGCACGTCAACTGATTGGAATCCCATACCTGGCAGGTGGTCCAAATCTTTATTCCAAAGGACTTCATTCTCAGCCCTTACCTTACTGGGTTGTTGTAGTCTGATAGTTAATTTTGACTAGGCTACAGAGTGCTAGACTTTTGATCAAACATTATTCTGGGTGTATCTTGTAAGGATGTTTCTGGATGAGATTAACATTTGAATAGGTAAAATGAGTAAAACCGATTGCTCTCCCTAATTTTGGTGGGCCTCATCCAGTCAACTGAAGACCTAAATAAAACACAAAGTCTGAAAAAGAGAGAGCTCTTCTTGCCCTACTATTTGAGGTGGAACATTGTTTTATTTTGTTTTTCTGGCCTTTGGACTCAGCATCTTTTTAGGTCTTGAGTCTATGTGCTTTCAGAGTAGAACTTACATCCTCAGGTCTCCTGGTTTTCAGGCCTTTGGACTCAAACTTACACATCACTTCTCTTGGGTCTCTAGCTTGCCAACTGGAGATCTCAGGACTTCCCCATAACTGTGTGAGACAAATCCTTATAATAAATCCCTTTACACACACACACACACACACACACACACACACACAGGCTATGGGTTTTGTTTTTCTGGGGAATCCTAACTAGTACATGTAGTCTACCATTAAATTTTATTAGAACATGAATAAACAATACTAAAATGGACACCAGAGAATCTCTAGATTCTAAACACAGTCCTTTCTTAACCTTTCTGTATCAGGAATCCCGTTTCCATGTACCCAATCAATACAGTAACTCTTTTCTTTGCCTATTGGTTCAATGGCTTGAGGAATCTAAAATGTTCAAATAGCAGTCCCAATGGCCAATTCAGTGGAATTACTATTGTATGGCTGGTGGAAACATTCCTCACTTGGAAAATACATTCGTTAAACCAGTGAAATATAAAGTTGTAAAGATGGAAATCAAAAACACTTCCCAGAGCGCCTGGGTGGCTCAGTTGGTTAAGCAGCTGCCTTCGGCTCAGGTCATGATCCTGGAGTCCCGGGATCGAGTCCCACATCGGGCTCCCTGCTCAGCAGGGTGTCTGCTTCTCCCTCTGACCCTCTTCCCTCTCGTGCTCTCTATCTCTCATTCTCTCTCTCAAATAAATACATAAAATCTTTAAAAAAAAAAAAAAAACCACTTCCCAGGATGGAAAATACTATAATAGTGAAAAGAGCCATGTCAACCCCTTGATTCCTGAATCTATCAATTCTGACTATGGGAATACTATATATTGATCACCTGTTCAAAGCATATATCTCAGTTGGTATTCCATGGTCAGGCATTTAGTTTCAGTCATAATTCAGGAGCAAACCGGAACTATTTTTCAAAAGGAAAATACTTATTGACAGAAGAGGGCATAATTTTGCTCTAAAATCCTAGAGGTTTGCACTGGGATTCTACTATCAGCATTTGACAGGATCCATATATATCTGCACATGTCACAGATATTAACAACATTGACTGTCCTGGGTTACACAGCCCACATGGCAGAGAAGCTTGCCCTGCAGCCTAGGCCTACTGCAGAATATTTTCTTGCTTTGGGACCTACTCAAAACTGGTTTATGGGGCAGAGCAATACAAGTGTGATGTATCTTGCCTGTAAAATCCAAAAAGGAAGCCCCAAGCATTTTATTTCTTCCTTAGCCCCTGACAGTGCAATTTGTAGCAATTTTATCGTATTTTAGAAAGGATATTCTGATATGCTCCATTACTACTGGACTCCTGGCAACTCCACCAAAGTGACAAGACCTAAATTTTCTTGAAGGATATCTCCCATCCGCTGGTATGCACAGGTCTAACTACTACATCTAGGGTTCTTGACACTTCTAGCTCACCAAGTCAAATCAATATAATGTCATAACTGTAATGGAGCCTCGGTAACCTAGATTATGACAGAGAACAGTACATAGCCCCGAGGAAAGACTGCTTCCATGGCTGAAGTTATGCTGCTACTACTGCTAGGTGAGAGCAATGTGTTTGTGAGGCTACTTGTCAAGGGTTACTGAAAAAAAGGACTTGCCAGATCAATGGCTGCAAAAGCTAGAGCTGCCATGTTTATAGGCTCCATTTAAGAGGCCACATATAAAACATAAAAATAAAGAGGACACATCTAAAACAGCTATGATTTAGTCACTACCTGATAAAATTTGCAATAATACACAAGAGCCATCTTCCTTTGCCGGCTAAATAGCAGGTTAAATAGGGAAGTGATAGGAATCACCGTCTGCATTTTTCAAGTCTTTGACGGGGGCTCCAATCTCTGCAATCCCTCCAGGAATGTCATTAATGCTTTTGGTTTATTGTTGTGGTAAGAAAAGGCAATTACAGAACTTCCATTAGGACTTTTTATACTATTATGTTTCACTCTATAGATGGAGGAGCCAATATGCAGATTCTTCCAGTTGCCAGGTTTGTCTGTTCCAGCTACGCATTCAGAAATCATACAACGTACTAGAGCCCAAACTGGATTAACCACGTGAGGTTCATGATTACCACTCTGATCAATGGGTTTTAATGGCTTGAGTGCCCATAGGGATCGGCATACTCATAGCCAATATACAGGAACTTCTAAAAGGGAAATTTCCCTTTCCCTCATGCCCCTTCACTCTGGAAAATGGTAGCTGGTTCCTTTTGTGGAGAAAAAATGGGGAAGGAAGAATTATAGGATAAAGTTACGGCTGTGTCACAGGATCCATTCTCATGAAGACCCACCTCCTCTTCATTCAATGTCCTGTGAAATGGCTTACATTCATACACTGGATAAAAGGCCATGGCTTATGTGGTAACTCCAGTCAGGTCTCTGTCAACTAGAACTAGAGTTTTTCTGATTATATAGATAAAAAAATTACTTAAGCGTCCATCTATTTAATTCACCGTGATTAATTGCCACCACCAATGACCTATGTAAATTAACACATTCTGATTTCCACTCTGGTCCTATTGCCCTTTTTAGTAACTGCATTCACCTAGTCTCTGATGGTTAAGCATTGATACCTGGCTTCTGTTACTCTGGCATGAAATCAAGGAACCCATTTCAATGGTGAAATGTCCCACCATCGTCCCTGATATGCAGATGGCCGCTGTCATTGAGCTTTTTAAAGATGCTGGTGATCCCCTCATCAGCGCAGTTCTCAATAGCTTAATGAAGAATGTCCTCTAAGATAACTTTCCTACTCCTGAAGCTTTTGGGTTCCTTCCTTGAAAATACCAGGGAAGCTCTGACATCTGAACCTACTGAAAGTAAGCCACCATTAAGTCCAGTTTTCAGTCAACCAAACTGCTGCTTGAGCTGAAAACTCTGGTAAGTGCTCCCATGTTGATCATTTCAGGCCAGTCAAATGTTAAGTTCTGTTCTTTTTTGTCAGCACTTAGAAAATTCATTCCCACATATATTCTCATGTCTCTGACAATATAAATTTCCAAAATCTTGCAATGGGAGGTGGGGGAGGGGGATGTGGTAATAATCTGTCTTCTCCCAGGTCAGATAAGGAACTGCTTCAGATGATTCGCTGCAGTGTCTTCACTCAAGGAGAGGCTAGTCTCCTCAGACACAAGAAGGGGGAATGTTTGGGTTGTCAAAGAAGTCTCAGGAGAATGAATACTACTCTTCCATAAAAAAGAACAAACTTAATGCACACAACAACTTGGATGGATCTTGAAGGGTTACATAGTGTATAATTCCATTTATATAACATTCTTTTTTTTAAGTGTTCTTTTGATGATAATTGTTTTTATTTTTATTTTTTAGATTCACTCTTCTTCTTTTTTTTTTTTTTATTCCTAAAGTGACAACATTATAGTGCTAGAGAACATATCAGTGGTTGCCAGGGGTAGAGTTGGGGGAAGGGCATGACTTTAATGGCTAACACAATAGTTTCCTTGTGATGGAACAGTTCTGAACCCCGGTTATGATGAGTTACTCGAATCCACACATATGATAAAATTTCATAGAACTGTAATCCACCAAGAAAGGAGTGCCTATAAAAACTGGCAAAATCTGAAGGAGGTCTGTACCTGAATTAGTAATATGGTACCAATGTTAGTTTCTTACTTTTTACAAGGTACTATGGTTATCATTGGAGGAAACCAGGCAAAGGGTACACAGGAACTCTGTACTATTTTTGCAACTTAAAGGAGTCTTAAACTATCTTAAAATAAGAAGAAAGAGGAACACCTGGGTGTCTCAGTCAGTTAAGCATCTGTCTTTGGCTCAGGTCATGGTCCCAGGATCCTGGGATCGAGTCCCACATCTGGCTCCTTGCTCAGCGGGGAGCCTGCTTCTCCCTCTGTCTGCTGCTCCCCCTGCTTGTGCTCTCTCCATCTCTCTATCTCTGACAAATAAATAAATAAAATCTTTTAAAAAGTAAAAAAAAAAAAATAAGAAGAAAGAAAGGATGGAAGGAGGGAGGGAGGAAAGAAAGAAGGAAGGGGAAACTAAGGGGGACATGGAGATTCAAGTTTCTCAGATTTATGTGAATCCAGTCAAATGGCCTTCATTCTAAGTCTGAGTCCCACTTTTTCCCAATCTATGCCCTAATTTTTACATAGATGGGATTTTGGGTCCTCAGTGATACTGCCTGAGTTAACCAACCCTGATACTTCCTTGCTTCTCTGCTTCTAGACTTCTTTTTTTTTTTTAAGATTTTATTTATTTATTCATGAGAGACAGAGAGAGAGAGAGAGAAGCATAGGGAGAAGCAGGCTCCCCGCAGAGCAAGGAGCCCGATGCGGGACTCGATCCCAGGACCCTGGGATCATGACCTGAGCCGAAGGCAGACGCTTAACCATCTGAGCCACCCAGGCGCCCCTCTAGACTTCTTTTTTATGAAATAATAAATATCCTTCTTGTGTAGTTATTTTTGTTACTTGAAGTTGACAACAGCCCTAATTCAAATTTCTGACTCATAATTAGATATATTACTTAACAAATTTACTCTTTAGTGATCACTCTCTAGTGATACTCTTCCTTTCTAAAATTATTTTCTTCTGGGGTACCCGGGTGGCTCAGTCAGTTAAGTGTCTGCCTTTGGCTCAGGTCATGATCTCAGGGTCCTGGGATTGAGCCCCGCATTGGGCTCCCTGCTCAGCGGGGAGTTTGCTTCTCCCTCACCCTCTGATCTTTCTCCCTGCTTGTGCTCTCTCTCTGTCTCAAATAAACAAACAAATAAATCTTTTTAAAAATAAATAAGTAAAATTATTTTTTTCTAAACAAAACAAAACCTCAACTCAAATTAGCTTAACCAAAAGGGGAAATCTATTAGATCACATACATGAAAAAAACAAAAGTTCTAGATTAATATGTGTATTGACTTAGGAGCTTAAGCAACACTTTTATGATGCAGTTTTTTTTTAATTTTATTTTATTATGTTAATCACCATACATTACATCATTAGTTTTTGATATAGTGTTCCACGATTCATTGTTTGAGTATAACACCCAGTGCTCCATTCAATACATGCCCTCTTTAATACCCATCACCAGGCTAACCCATCCCCCCACTCTCCTCCCCTCTAGAACCCTCAGTCTGTTTCTCAGAGTCCATAGTCTGTCATGATTCATCTCCCCCTCCGATTCCCCCCGCTTCATTTTTCCCCTCCTACTATCTTCTTTTTTTTTTCTTTAACATATAATGTATTATTTGTTTCAGATGTACAGGTCTATGATTCAGTTTTTTTCCAGTTCTCATTTCTCTTTCCTTTTCTTGGCTTCCTTTGTAGTTACCAACTAGACTCAAGCTCCTGGCTTCATTCATCTTACTGCTAGAAGTTCCAGCATAAAGAGGTCCCCCACTCTCTCCCAACAGCCTCAGCAAAAGTCTCCTTGTGACACAATGACTGAACTGATCATGTACCTAGCCTTAAGTCAAACTCTGAGGTCATGAAAGGCCTGGGTTTCATGTCACTTTTTTTGGTAAAGATTTTCTTTATTTATCTTAGAGAGAGAGCACAAGTGGGGGAAGGAGCAGAGGGGGAGAGAGAGGGACAAGCAGACTCAGCACTGGGCACAGAGCCCAACGCAGGGCTCCATCTCACAATCCGGTGATCGCAACCTGAGCCGAAACCAAGAGTCAGCACCCAACCCACTGAGCCACCTAGGTGCCCCTCATGTCACTCTTAAGTTCGGTGTGGTGTCAGCTCTACCCAAAGCACACCGTCTAAAAGCAGAAACAAGGATACCAGTGCCAAAGAAAGCAAATAAATGCTCAAGAAAAAAATGTTTTGGAAAATGAATACTAATGATTATGTTGGAACATGTCATGCAATGCTTAAACTAGAATTTATTGAATTCTGAAACATTTAGAGGAAATCATCTGATAGTTTAGATCATGTCAGCCTTTTGACTAGAAACAAAGTGGTAGAATGAAATGAGAAAGTCAGGAGACTTTAGTTCTAGCTTAACACTGAGGCTTTACTAGCTCTTATCAGCAAATCACCTAACTTTTCTGGTCCTCGGTTGCTTAATGTATACAACAAAGGACTTTAATAATTTTTGTACATATACATATAATGGTTCTTGGTTCATTTTTTTAAATATATCCTACATGCATAGTTTTGAGAAGTGCCAAGATTTGGTGTCAGGGGAGTCAAAGCAAACATATCTGTGGCCAAACTTGTCAGAAATGCAAGCATATTAGGGGCCATAACCTTAGACCTGTGTGACAGGCTGGCTCTCGAAGGCACTCTGCACAGAAGTAGGGACAGTATCAGCCCCCTTACACCCCTTGCCTGTCAGGATCTGTCTCAGAGCTATGACAAACTTGCATCATTCCCACCAGTTTGTACCAGCACCTCAGATCCCAAACAACAAATAACACTTCTTTTCCTTGTCCTCCCAAATTAGATTCGCCAACAGTAAAAACTTGAGTAATGCAACAAAACTCTTGTGAAAGATTTGTTTTGTTTTGTTTTTTCCCATGAAGACTTTATAGAGCAATTTTTCCCTTCCTGTTGGCATGTGGTCAGACACTCAACATAAAAATTTCAGCAATGCCTCATGTTACCATGAACCTTTGTGAGCGCTCCCAGGCATTCCATCACAGAAAAAGATGTGAATTGGTTGAGTCCAATTATAATTCCTAGTGCCAAACTGTACAAATTTTCTCTCATCTATAACTTCTCTCCTTCCAAGATCTACCACACTTAACAACATTTCACTGGAATATTCTATCAAGAAGATGAAAAAGTTCTAGAGATGGATGGTGGTGATGTTGCATACCCATCTGAACATAGTTAATGCCACTGAACTGCACACTTAAAAAGAGTTAAAAAGATAAATTTAATGTTTTTTTTTATTGTGGCAAAACATAACAAGAATTACAATATAATCCAGCAATTCCACTCCTATATATCTACCCAAAGGAATTGTGGAGAGGGGGTGGGGAGTTGAGCAAGATGGGTTAAGGGGAGTGGGAGATACAGGCTTCCAGTTACAGAATGCATAAGTCATGGGAAGAAAAGGTACAGCATAAGGAATATAGTCAATGATATTGTAATAGTGTTGTATGGGGACAGATGGCAGCTACACTTGTGGTGAGCATAGCATAAGGTATAAACTTGTCAAATCCCTATGTTGTGTACCTGAAACTCACGTAACATTGCGTGTCAACTATACTCAAATAAAAAAAGAAAGAAATTGAAAGTAGGTACTCAGACATTTGTATGGCAATGTTCATTGCAGTGTTATTCACAACAGCAAAAAGGTGGAAACAACACATGTGTTCATCAGTAGATGAATGGACAAACAAAATGTGGTATATATACACAATGGACTATTATTTTGCCTTAAAAAGAAGTGAAGTTCTGATGCTACAACATGGATGAAACTTGAAGGCATTATAAGTGAAATATGCCAGAGAGAAAAGGATAAATAGGGTATGGTTCCACTTACATTGGTGGATATACTATATCCACTATAGTGACCTATACTAGTCAAATTCATAGAGACAGCAAGTAAATTAGAGATTACCATGGGGGTTGGTGGAAAGGCAATGAGTCACTGCTCAATGATTACAGAGTTTCTGTTTGGGGTAATAAAAAAAGTTTTGAAATAAAAGCAGCGATGTTTGTACAACATTGTGAATGGGATTAATATCACTGAATTTTACACTTAAGAATGGTTAAATTGACAAATTTTGTTATCTGCATTCTATCACATATGATACATATAACAAAATACCACACATATTTACTATATAAATATGTGTTTATTTATAGTTTTTTTTTAAAGATTTTATTTATTTGACAGAGAGAGACACAGCGAGAGAGGGAACACAAGCAGGGAGAGTGGGAGAGGGAGAAGCAGGCTTCCTGCAGAGCAGGGAGCCTGATGTGGGGCTTGATCCCTGGGCCCTGGGATCATGACCTGAGCCAAAGGCAGACACTTAATGACTGAGCCACCCAGGCACCCCTTATTTATAGATTTTTAAAAATTTATTATCTGGGGCACCTGGGTGGCTCAGTCGGTTAAGCATCTGCCTTTGGCTCAGATCATGATCTCAGGGTCCTGGGATCGAGCCCCGCATCAGGCTCCCTGCTCAGTGGAGAGTCGGCTTCTCCTTCTCCCCCTCCCCCTGCTCATGCTTTCTCTTTCTCTCTCTCAAATCAATAAATAAAATCTTTTAAAAAAAATTATCTAATATACCAAAAAAAGCCCATTGAATTGTACACTTTTTTTTTTTTTGAAGTGGGGAAGGGGCAGAGGGAGAGAGAGAATCCAAAGCAGGCTCCATGCTCAGAAGCTTGAAGCCCAGCACGGGGCTCAATCCCACAACCCCAAGATCATGACTGGAGCCAAAACCAAGAGTCCTATGCTTAACTGACTGAGTCACCCAGGCGCCCCTGAATTGTACGCTTTAAACAAGTGAATTGTATAGCATGTAAATTATATCTCAGTAAAGCTGTTTTAAAAAACAAGACAGGAAAAAAAACAAAACAAGACAGAGATTGGCTGAATGGATTAAAAAAATAAGTAAAAGACACCTGGGTGGCTCAATCGGTTAAGGTCTGCCTTCAGCTCAGGTCATGATCCCAGGGTCCTCGGATTGAATCCCACATGGGCCTCCTTGTTCAGTGGAGAGCCTGCTCCTCACTCTGCCTGCCATTCCCCCTGCTTGTGCATTCTCTCTCTCTCTCTCTCTCTGACAAATAAATAAAATCTTAAAAAAAAAATCCAACTATATGCCGTCTGTAAGGGATTCACTTTAGCATCAAAGACAAAAATAGGTTGAAAGTGAAAGGATGGAAAAGTATATTCCACATCTATTAGTTCCCTATGACAAATTACCACAAACTAAGTAGCTGAAAACAAAGGAAATTTATTCTTTTGCAGTTGTAGAGACCAGAAGTCCAAAATAAAGGTGTCAACCAGGTTAACTCCTTCTGGAGGTTGAGGGAGAATCCATCCCATGCCTCTCTCCTAGCTTCTGGTTGCTGGTGGCATCCTTAGGCATTCTGTAGCTTGTAGATACATTACTTCAATGCCCTCCTCCATCTTCACATGGCCTTCTGTGTGCGTCTCTCAAATATCCCTTTCCTTTCTCTTATAAGGATGCCTGTCATTGGATTTAAGGCCCAACCTAAGACCAAGATGATCTCATCTCAGAACCAGTCACTTAATTACATCTGTAGCGAAGACCCTATCTCCAAATAAGTATGAGTTAAGACTTAGACATATCTTTTTGCAGTCCATATTCAACCCACTATAACATGCAAATAGTAATCAAAGGAGAGCTGGGGCAGGTAGACTGAAAGCAGACCAAATAAACTTTAAGTAAAAAATAATTACAAAAGACAAGCAAAGACATATATTGATAAGAAGGTCAATCCATCAAGAAGATATAACAGTTATAAACATATATTCACTTAACAACAAAGCCCCAAAATATTGAGGCAAAAACTGGCAGAATTGAGGAATAAATAGACAGTTCTACAATAATAGTTGACGATTTCAATAAGCCATTTTGGTAATGGAGAAAACAACCACACAGAAGATCTATAAGGAAATAGAAAATTCAGGGGCACCTGGGTGGCTCAGTTGGTTAAGCAGCTGCCTTCAGCTCGGGTCATGATCTCAGGGTCCTGGAATCGAGCCCCGCATCAGGCTCCCTGCTCCGCCTGGGAGGGAGGCCTGCTTCTCCCTCTCCCACTCCCCCTGCTGGTGTTCTCTCTCTGTCTCTCTCTCTATCTCTCTCTGTCAAATAAATAAAATCTATAAAAAAACAAAAGAAGAAAATAGAAAATTCAAACAACACTATAAGCCAACCAGACCTAATAGACATATATGGAATACCACATCCAACAACAACAAAATACATTCTTCTCAACTGCACGTGGAAATTTCTCCAGGATAGACCACAAGCTAGTCCACAAAGCGAGTCTCAATTAATTTTAAAAGACTGAAATCCTACAAAGTATCTTATCTGGTCACAATAAAATGAAGCTAGAAATCAATAACAAGGAAATTTGGAAAATTCACAAATATATGAAAACAAAAAGCACACTTTTTTTTGAGAGCGCACAAGCCTGAGCTGGGGTGGGGGGTGGGAGTGGAGAGTCAGAGGGAGAGGGAGAGAGAGAATCCCAAGCAGGCTCCTCACCCAGTGCAAAGTCTGATGTGGGGCTCAATCTCAGGACCCTGATTGATCAGGGTAGAAATCAAGAGTCAGATGCTCAACCAACTGAACCACCCAGGCACCCCAAAGCAACACACTCTTAAACAGCCTGTGAGTCAAAGAAGAAATCAAAAGAGAGATGTAAAGATAATTTGAAATGAATGAAAACAAACACAACATACCCAAACTCATGGAATACGGAGAAAAGCAGTGCTCAGAGAGAAAATGCTTACATTAAAGAAGAAGAAAGATCCCAAATCAATAATAACCTTACATAACAACTTAAGGAACTAGAAAAGAAAAGCAAGTTAACCCCAAAGCAAGCAGAAGGAAGGTAATAATAAAGATTAGAGCAGTGATAAATCGAGAATAGAAAAAACAATAAAATTAATGAAACCAAAAGTTGATTCTTTGGAAACAACGACAACATGGACAAATTTGAAGTTAGACTGACTAAAAAAACAGAATCTTCAAATAACTAAAATCAGATTGAAAGTGGGATCATTAACTGTGGATCTCACAGAAATAAAAAGGATTATAAAAGAATACTGTGAACAATGGTAAGCCAACAATTTAGATAATCCAAATGAAATAGACAAGCTTTTTTCTTTAATGATTCCATTTATTTATTTGAGAGAGAGCATCAGCGAGGGGGTGGGGGGCGGGGGGGGCAGAGAGAATGGGAGAAGCAGACTCCCTGATGAGCAGGGAGCCCAACGCAGGGCTCAATCCCATGACCACAGGATCATGACCTGAGGCGAAGGCAGACACTTACCCAACTGAGCCACCCAGGCAACCCGAAATAGACAAACTTCTAGAAAAATGCATAATACCAAAACTGACTTAAGAACAAACAGAAAAATTGAACAGACCTATAAAAAGAGATTGAGTCAGTAATCAAAAACCTTCCCCCTAAAAAAGCCTAGGATTATAAGACTTCACTGGTGAATTCTACCAAACATTTAAAGAATTAATACCAATGCTTCTCAAACTCCTCCAAAACATAAAAGTGAAGGAAGCACTTCCTAACTCATTCTATGACACCAGCATTACCCTGATACCAAAGCCAGACAAAACCAACATAGAGGGAAACTAGAGACAACATTCCTTATGAATATAGTTGAAAAAAGTCCTCAACGGGCGCCTGGGTGGCTCAGTTGGTTAAGCGACTGCCTTCGGCTCAGGTCATGATCCTGGAGTCCCGGGATCGAGTCCCGCATTGGGCTCCCTGCTCAGCGGGGAGTCTGCTTCTCCCTCTGACCCTCTTCCCTCTTGTGCTATCTCTCACTCTCTCTCTCTCAAATAAATAAATAAAATCTTTAAAAAAAATCCTATTAAAAAAAAGAAAAAAGTCCTCAACAAAATATGAGCAAACCTAACCCAGCAGCACGGAAATAGGATTATACATCACAGCCGATTAGGATTTATTCTAGAATGCAAGGGTGCTTCAGCAGGTGAAAATCAATGTACTAGACCACATTACCAGAATAAAGGGGAAAAAAACAGATGATCATCTCATTCAATACAGAAGAAGTACCTGAAAATATCTCACACCTTTTCATGATGAAAACCTTGAACAAACGGGGCAAAAAGGAATTTCCTCAACATAATAAAGGGCATTTATGAATAACCCACAGCTGGGGGGCCTGGGTGGCTCAGATGTTTAAGTGTCTGCCTTTGGCTCAGGTCATGATCCCAGGGTCCTGGGATCAAGCCCCACATCAGGCTCCCCGCTTGGCAGGGAGCTTGCTTCTCCCTCTCCCTCTACTGTTCCCCCTACTTGTGCTCTCTCGCTCTCTCTGTCAAGTAAATAAATAAAATCTTAAAAAAAAAAAAAAAAAAGAATAACCCACAGCTAACATATTCAACAGCTATGGCTACAGTCTTATCTGAGGTTCAGGGTCCTTTTCCAAGTTCACATGGTTGTTTGGAGAATTCATTTTCTTGCAACTGTAGAACTAACTTATAGAGGCTTACTTCTTAAAGGCCAGCAGAAGAAAGAGTCTCTGACTTCTCCCATGTCTGATTCCTGAACTCTCTTTTAAAAGCTTCACCTGATTAGATCAGGCATACCGAGGAAATCTCCCTTTGGATTCAGTCAAAGTCTACTGCTTGGGGCTTTAATTACATCTTCAAAATCACTTCACCTTTGCTAGAAAATGTAGCATAATCACAGAAATGATATCCCATCATATTGATATGTCGTCCCACCCACACTCAAGGGTAGGGGATTATATAAGTGTACACCAGAGGGAGGAATCTTGAGAAGAGGACATCTTAAGAATTCTGCCCACCATAGGATGTGACATTTGATGAGGTAGAAAAGGGCATTGCCTTCACCTGTGTTTGGGTCTCTTTCCCACCCGCCCCTTCTAGGACCATAGCCCATCACTCACACAAGTGTGTATATCCAGGTAAGTTTGGAGGTATGCAGCTAAGAATTTACTATTCTATTTTCCTTTTTGTTTGTTTCATTACTTAAATGAGTTGGCTTAAGAACTAATTTTAGCACATTCTTGCAGTGCTTTCCCGTAACCACTCCATACTTACCTACGATGGGTGCATTTACTTATAAATGAGCTACTTGAGAATTAACAAGGGAGGGTGTTTTTAGAGATGTCAAGGTGGCCCAAGATTCTCTCTCTTTCCAACTGCTTATGATCAGAAAGCTGCATCTCTGCATGAAGGGGAAGTCTACTAAAGTTCTATTAAGATCATTTTGATCTCAAACATCTCCAGTGGAACACACCCAAATAGTTTCTCTTTATTTTTCTGCCTGTCTGTCATGCAATCTTACACAAAATATGAAAGGAGGAAGAGGAAGCGTCAACTTTACGTTCCTACAGTTGGGCTAGTCTGTAAATTAATCCTCTCCACATTAAGGCATTCCCAAATGACTTCAGTTACCTTGGAGGAAGCAGGTTAATTTATCTCCCTACTATGGCTACTACTTGGCTGCCATACCCTGAATCTAATAAACACAAATTAACCTTGAGGGAAGCTTTAAGCAGATTTTTGCTCAAGATTGCAGTGATAGGGCGCCTGGGTGGCTCAGTTGGTTAAGCAACTTCCTTCGGCTCAGGTCATGATCCTGGAGTCCCTGGGATCGAGTCCCACATGGGGCTCCCTGCTCAGCGGGGCGTCTGCTTCTCCCTCTGACCCTCCCCCCTCTCATGTGCGCGCTCTCTCTCTCTCTCATTCTCGCTCTCTCAAATAAATAAAATCTTTAAATAAAAAAAAAGATTGCAGTGATAAGGGGCAACTGTGTGGCTCAGTCATTTGGGCGTCTGCCTTCAGCTCAGGTCATGACTCCGGGGTCCTGGGATCGAGCCCAGCGCCCCTGGGCTCCTTGCTCGGTGGGGAGTCTGTTTCTCCCTCTCCCTCTGCCCCTCCCCCTCCACTTGTGCTCTCCCTCTCTCAAATAAATAAATAAAAACTTAAAAAGAAAAAAAAGACTCCAGTGATAAATCTAAACAGTACAGATTGGGACTGGGGTCTGGGGACCACAGACTCATCTGTCCTCTCGACCACTTCTGAAGTCTCCCAAGAATTCCACTTTTTCTTCTTCCCCAGGCCTCCATTGCAGGTGCCCCATGAACATTCCTCCTTTCCAACATGACTTTCTGCCAGTTAATAAAGCCCTTTCTTACTTAAATTCCTTTTTTCATCCTGAAGTCTTCGGCCTCAGTTCCCAGGGTATAGTCTCCTCCCTGCCAAGATCAATCAGTTGGAAATCACATTGCTAGTGCTAAAGCTGGGCTTTGTAGTGTTGGGGATAACTGGTGCTAAAGACAGAGTTACAGTTGGTGTATTATTAGAACTGAGGAGTTGGGGTCGCAGTGGTTTATTAATCTGGCGACATCCACAATTTTTATAACAATCCATATAGAATTATATTTCTTTTTTAAAAAAGATTTTCTTTATTTTTTAAAGTGAGAGAGAGAGAAAGGGGGAGGAGGAGCAGAGGGAGAGGGACAAGCAGACTCCACTCCGAGAGTGGAGCCCAATACAGGGCTCAATCCCATGACCCTGAGATTATGACCTAAGCCAAAATAGTCAGACCCTTAACTGATTGAGCCACCCAGGCGCCCCAGAACCACAGTATTTCTTCTAATTGAATGTAACCTAAAATTTTTATTTCATTAAGTGTACGCCTTGTGATTTTCAGTTCTGGCATTCTCTGTAAGTATAAACCATTCTGTCCTCTGCTTGATTTCTGTTGCTGATTTGCCATAGAATTGAGGACATGAAGGGTATAGGGTGTTTCCTATTACAGATAGAATTTTGCTTTATCCAAAAATTGAAGAGAAATAACCCAGAAACATTACTAATTAAGAGGTTTAATTCCTGGGGCGCCTGGGTGGCTCAGATGGTTAAGCGTCTGCCTTCGGCTCAGGTCATGATCCCAGAGTCCTGGGATCGAGCCCCACATCGGGCTCCTGGCTCAGCGAGGAGCCTGCGTCTCCCTCTGCCTCTCTCCCTGCTCATGCTTTCTCTCTCTCTCTATCTCTGTGTCTCAAATGAATAAATAAAAAAAAAAAAATCTAAAAAAAAAATTAAAAAAAAAGAGGTTTAATTCCTCCTAAAACCCCTCAGGGAGTGGATATAAAAAAAGCTCATCTCTTTTCTGAACTCGTCTTTAGCTTAATGTAAATACAGATGGATAGGGGCACCTGGGTGGCGGTTAAGCTTATGCCTTCAGCTCAGGTCATGATCCCGGGGTCCTGCGATCAAGCCCCGCATTGGGCTCCCTGCTCAGATGGGAGCCCGCTTCTCCCTCTTCCTCTTCCTGCCGCTCCCCCGCTTGTGTGCTCTCTCTCTCTGTCAAATAAATAAATAAAATCTTTTTAAAAATGCAGATGATACAAAAACAACTATAGATGTAGATACAGATATAAGTAGACATATGTACACATGGGTTAGTATACATAGATATATTACCTAGTTCAGTCAGCTGAGAGGACCTAGACACAATGATACCCCAGTAGCAATGACCACATCAGTGCCCAGTGGGCACCCAGTGCCCATATCTTGGTTTCTAATGAGAGACAGAGAGAACACAAGCAGGGGGAGAAGCAGAGGGAGAGGGAGAAGCAGACTCCCCCGCTAAGCTGGGAACCCGACTTGGGGCTCCATCCCAGGACCCAGAGATCGTGACCTGAGCCAGAGGCAGATGCCTAACCATCTGAGCCACCCAGCCACCCTGAGATGTGTTCTCATTTAAAACTTTTCTTCTGTTACATCTTAGAATGTTTGGCCTTTCCTACTTTTAGCTACATATCTTTTCACATGATTTATTCCTTTACAACTAATTTTGTATATTTTTAAATGACTTTTTTTTACTCTTTCAAAAGTAATCAATGTTCATTGTGACAATTAATTAAAGAGAAGTATAAAGAAAAGAATTAAAAACTCAATGGGGGGAATGCGTGGGTGGCTCAGTCAGTTAAGCTGCTGCCTCCAGCTTGGGTTGTGATCCCAGGGTTTTGGGATCAAGTCCCACCTCCGGCTCCTTGCTCAGCGGGGAGCCTGCTTCTCCCTCTGCCTGTCACTCCCCCTGCTTGTTCTCTCTCTCTCTCTTTGACAAATAAATAAATAAAAATCTTTAAAAAAAACTCAATGGGTTTCTTAATTTTGAATATTAATTGAAAGAGCTGAAATCGGAATAGCTGGGTGGCTCAAGTCAGTTAAGCATCTGACTCTTGGTTCTGGCTCAGGTCATGAGCTCAGGGTCATGAGATGGAGCCCCACATGGGACTCCACGCTTAGCATGGAGTCCTCCTTCTCCCTCCCCCTCCTCCTCTGCCCCTCCCCCTGCTCATTCTCTCTTGCTATTGCTCTTGCTCTAAAATAAATAAAATCTTTAAAAAAAAAAGAAAGCTGAAATCTTTAACTTATTTAAAACATTCCTACAATAACTACAGTTGACTCTTGAATAACATGGGTTTGAACTGCATAGGTCCACTTACACAAGGATTTTCTTTATAAATATGGTATGACACTGTAGATGTGTTTCTCTTCCTTAGGATTTTCTTAATAATATTTTCTTTTCAGGGCGCCTGGGTGGCTCAGTTGGTTAAGCGACTGCCTTCGGCTCAGGTCATGATCCTGGAGTCCCAGGATCGAGTCCCACATCGGGCTCCCTGCTCAGCAGGGAGTCTGCTTCTCCCTCTGACCCTCTTCCCTCTCGTGCTCTCTCTCATTCTCTCTCTCTCAAATAAATAAATAAAATCTTTAAAAAAATAATAATAATATTTTCTTTTCTCTAGCTTACTTGATTATAAGAATATAATATAGGGGCGCCTGGTGGCTCAGTCAGTTAATCGTCTGCCTTCAGCTCAGGTCACGATCTCAGAGTCCTAGGATCGAGCCCTGCATTGGGCTCCCTGCTCAGCGGGGAGCCTGCTTCTCCCTCTCCTCCCTGCTAGTGCCCTCTCTAGTTATCTCTGTTGCTATCTCTGTCTCTGTCTCTGTCTCTCTCTCTCAATTAAAGAAATAAAATCTTTAAAAAACTCTATAAAAAAAGAATATAGTATATAATATCTATAACATACAAGATATGTGTTAATCAACCGTTGTTTATGTTATCAGTAAGGCTTTCCATCAATAGTAGGCTGCTAAGTGTTTGAAGAGTCAAAAGTTATACACAGATTTTTGACTGTGCAGGGGTTGGCACCTTGAACCCCCGTGTGTTTCAACGGTCAACTGCACATTGGTAGGTAAAATGACCCACTGATATTTATTAATATTTGAATGCTCTTGTAGGACTTTTTCATCTTCTCTTAGTTTTCTATTGCTCCATAACAAATCACCAGTTTGGCAGCTTAAAACAACATATTTACTATCTGACAGTTTCCATGGATCAGGGGTCCAGGCACAGCTTAACTGGGGCTCTGCTCCAGGTCTCAGAAGGCAGTAGTCAGGACGTTGGACAGGCTGTGTTTTCATCTGGAGGCTTGACTGAGGAATAATCTGCTTCCAAGCTTATTCAGGGTGTTGGCAGAATTCATTTCCTTAAAGGCCCTACCTTCTTGCTGGTTGTCGGCTTGAGGCTCCCCACGAGTCCTAGACGCCACCACTAGTTCTCTGCTATGTGGTCCTCTCCATCTGCAGTTCATATGGCTGTTTGCTTCCTCAAGGTGGCAGGAGAGCCTTTTAGCTCCACTCTGCTAAGCTAGCATCACATAACGTAATCACAGAAGTGGTGCCATTTCATCACTTTTGCTATATTCTATTAGTTAGAAGTAAGTCACTGGTTCTATCTGCACTCAAGGTGAAGGAATTATACACAGACATAGACACCACGCAGAAGAAGTTATTGGGGGTCAGGTTAGGTCTGAGCTTTCATTTCCTCATCTAAACTGGAATAGTTCTTAAGGGAGTTTGTGAATGTTCTTCTAACAGCAAAGAGAGTTTGACATCTTCAATCTCAACCATCTTATTTTATAGACAGGGAATTGAGGCTCCAAAAGAGTAAATGGCTTGCCTAAGTTTGGTGGATGAGTTCAGAGTTGTTTACTCCCAGGTCAGCACACTTTCTACATATCGTGATGTTAATGAAGTACGTTATAGTATTTTCACTGTACACTTCAGCAAAATAAAATATATATGTATTTATTGGTAGGCAAGGCAGAAGATGGGTGCAGGCATTATAAAGAATGTTGCATGTACATTGTCAAGTATGGCAGCCACCATGTATATTTGCATTTTCTGGGTGTGATCAGATGCAAGAACCAGTGAGTGAAAGAGAATTACGTATGCTCAAGGCAAGACCAGTACATACCTTATTTCATTTAGTCATCCCAAAGACTCTATAAAGTAGAAATTATTATTCTGCAGATTAAAAAAAAAAACAGGCTCAGTGAAGGCAACTAAATTATTCTGGGCGCTGGCAACCCACAAATTACAGTGACCAAATCAAGGCCAAATAAATTGCTCAGTTCTGGCCCATCCCATTTGTCTATCACTAATTTCTATGATTAATTTACAATCCTGTGAAATTTTTCATAGTCTCTACAGCCCTTGCCTTTTTCTTTTTGCCTGTTTAAGTCTTGCGGCTCTTGGTAACTGTAGGTGGAAGGAGTTTATAATAATAGACTGCTAAATGTTCTAGCCCTTTTAGATGCCTCTATCTTCCGGTTTAGTCGTGTTGCCATAAATAAGCCTAGGAAAACCTACTTCATAAATGGTTTCTGGTCCATATGTTAAGTAACTGAATTTGTGTAAGTCTAGAAGTTCAAAGCACTAACGAACCACAAATAGGCTTTAAAATTTTTTGAATCCCAGTTCCTTTTCTTGATCTCCTTATTTATTTTTGGGAACCACTTTTCATTCAAGGCATATTTAAGGAACTAAAAGGATTCAGAGCGATTTAAAGTAGGAATAGCCTCATTATTGAGTATTTATAGACTATTTTTTCTCTTTTGATAGTGTTCAGGGGAAACCCAACTTTCTGGGGGATGTGGGATTTTTTTTTCCCTACGTAGTGCATTCTTCTAACATATATTTGGCATTAACTCCCTCAGTTTTTTCCGACGCACCCTAAACCACTAGTTTACAGTACTAAACGAAACCCACCGCCGTGCGGAACCGTTCAAGGTCACTGGAGCAGGTGCCCAGCCAGTGACCGGAATGCGCACTGCCAGGCCCATTTCCTCCAAAGTCGGCGCTCGATCTCTGCCCACCCTTGGGGGTCACCCAGCCTGACTGCGACCAGACCACCAGACCGGCAGACCCAGTCCGCCCCCCGCCCCGGTGGCCGCGCTCGGAACCGCGCCTCTGGAAGGTTCCTGAGTGACTGACGGGTGGCGGGGCTGGCAGTTCCGAGAAATCTGGGGCGGAGCCAGCGGCGGACAGCGGCGGTGCTACGCCTCCCGGGGCCGCTCGGCCGCGCCCGCTGGCGGAAGCTGCGCTTTGCCGGGCTAGAGACGCTCTGCTCAAGGGTCCGGGGAGGTGCAGCGGCCGCTTTCCGTGGCTCGCCGGCTGACTGGCCTCCCACCGCAGACCATGCAGCGCTTAGCGATGGACCTGCGGATGCTATCCAGGGAGCTCTCCCTCTACCTGGAGCACCAAGTCCGGGTTGGGTTCTTCGGCTCGGGAGTAGGCTTATCCCTGATCCTGGGCTTCAGCGTCGCTTACGCCTGCTATTACCTGAGCAGCATTGCCAAGGTGAGCCAGGGGTTGGCGCGGACGCGGGGGCGCAGGGCCGCGGGGGCGTTCGCTGGGAGCTACAGCAGCCGGCGAAGCTGGAACTGCCGCCGCAGGCGCGGGTGGCTAGGGCGGCCCTGGAGGCGAGAGTGCCGCTGCTCGCATGTTGTTGCCCTTTCCCGGGCATCTGACGGACGCCCTTTGAGCGCGGGCGGGAAAGGGGGCCAGCTCTTGACCGCCTGCCTGTGAGTCCGGCCGGGGTGCTCGGACAGCAGCCAGGACCCGGCTGACCTAGGCGCAACGGTACTGCCCTGTCACCGTTCGCTAGCCTGGCAATGCTGTAGCACTTCTGAGAATGACTCCCTTATCTCAACTCTTGCCTTCCTCTCTCCAAGGCTTTGGTCAATCACTCTTTAAGTCCGTTGTGACTGCGATGTGTGTCAGGCTTCTCGAAGGAGATGTAATCGGAGGGAGCGCGTGCGCGAGGGACGAGTCTGCTCATTTCTGGTCTACGGCAAAACTTTGTTCTGGACCCTTCACTATAATACTGGCTTTCCCCCACAGAAGCCCCAGTTAGTGACGGGGGGTGAGAGCTTCAGCCGCTTCCTCCAGAACCACTGTCCGGTGGTGACAGAAACGTACTACCCGACGGTTTGGTGCTGGGAGAGTCGAGGACAGACACTCCTGAGACCTTTCATCACTTCTAAGCCCTCGGTACAATACAGGAAGTAAGTATATTTCCATTTGCCGTCATTTCTTCAAAACCACGGGGTTTTTGGCATACTCCCAGTCCTTGGTTAACCTTTGGTTGGTCAGCATATAGAAAAGAAAAGGGATTGAAAATGGAAGGTTTGCCCCCTCGCTCCCACCCAACACACACACTCAGTTGCTGGAAAATATTCAGGTATTGCCTTTCACCGTTTGTGTGTGTGTGTGTGTGTGTGTGTGTGCAAGCGCCCACGCGCCTTGATGTAACCGGTTTATTTCTAGAGAAGTGTTTGAGGGTTACTCTTCCAATTTGGCATGCATCTGTCCCTGAGGACCTAGATCCTTTGATGATATATACCAATTCACTGATGCTGGGAGTGGGGATGGAGTGGAGAACGATGCCAATTAATATGGATTTTGCGTGATGGGCTTCTGTAAAAGGATTTCATATTAATAAGCAAATGGGTTCTTGATGCTAATGTCCTTGAGGTGTTAAAGATATGATCCAGAATTTATCAGTAACCAGGAGATTTAGATGGTGCCTAGTATTAATTTCCCTGAGTCATCTAGTCTTTCTGGAGTTCCTTTTGTTGCCTGGAATTTGCACTATTTGGGAAAATTCTTTAAGTTCGTAGAGACTGTGTGAGAAATACTTTAAAATATTTGAGAAGCAAATTTTATAATATACTCTGTGGGGAGACTGCATTACTGAGTCAAAGGGCCAGAGCAGTGATCAGATCAGCACTTTACTTATTCACAATTCCCTGGTGAATTATTTGGGTGACCTCGATCAAATAGGGCTGGATATTTTAGAGTGATGAGGAAATGATAAAGGTAAATATGTGAAGTACTTTGTAGTTCATTTTTATATGCTGCTTTTCTGTGTTGTTGCTGGAAATACTTTATGATACTAATCTCATATCATTCTTGTAATAAAAGAAAGTGATATAAGTATGTGTTAGTGAATGCTGAAAAAAAGTTCTTTTCAGATGACCAAATCATGTCATATATCTATAAAATTAAGACACTAATTTTAAGACATGACTCGAAACACTTAATGAGTATGTCTTTTATTTCTTTCAGTGAACTTATTAAAACTGCAGACGGAGGACAGATTTCACTGGACTGGTTTGATAATTGTAACAGTAAATGTTATATGGATACCACCACCAGACCTACTGTCTTATTGTTGCCTGGCCTCACTGGAACAAGCAAGGAATCATATATCCTTCATATGATCCATCTTAGTGAAGAATTGGGATACAGGTACCAGTAAAAGATCTATTCCATTTTTCATGTAGTTTGTCCTAAATGAAGCACAAATCTATCTCTATGTTTGTTTCAGAAATACTTGTTATTTTTTGCATGGATTAAGCAGTTGCCTAGATTATTATTTTTCTCTGCTTCCTCTTTTGCCTTTCTTTTTTCCCCCAGGAAGATGCATAACTGAATCATCTCATAGGAAATAGCACTTAGCCTAGTAGACACTCAGCAGATTTTGGATGAATGAATGAATGAATGAATGAATGAAATTAGTATCACCTAGGAATTGACATAGGACCCAGGTCTGAGAAGCAGTTGGCCCACTGAAAGCAATGCTATGGAAAATAGCCATTACAAACCCCTGAGAGAGTACATAGTGACCCTCATGTCTCATTCCATATTTGAGCCCTGAATCCACTAATCTTGTCTTACTGGCTCAGACCTCAAATGTAAAAAATATTCAGAATCAGCTTGTAGGTGAGCCTTAATTTTCCAAAGGTGATCCATGCCTCTTCTGTCCACCTGAGTTTGCAGATACACATAATTAATGTCCAATCGATGATGCCATAGTATTCTTTAGGAACCATTATTCAGCTTAGTCACCAGGTACAATTTCCCTTTTTACAAGTGACTTAGCAACTTTAAATTTCAGGTTCAGCTCTAAAATCTTAAAGCAGAGTCGTTGTGAAAAGTACTGCTTTTTTGTGTCTGTCTTTTATAGCTGATGGTAATTATTATAATGGAACACTCTGAGTTGCATTTAAAGTAGAGTTGTATCTTTTGTTAAAATTGAAACACTCTGTGTGAAAAATTGATGTAGAGTTTATATTAATAAAAACATTTTATGTAAATGGGGAAATACCATAAGAACTAATTCAATTTTAACAAGTAACTCTGATCTTTTATAGATAAAACCTATTTTGTCCATGAAATGACAGCCTCTCAGACATTTTGATAGATGTTCCGGAATTATTGTCCTTGTGAAATTTTCACTAATAGCAGGAATTCATCATTATTCTATGTTTAGCATCATCCAGTTAGATGTGAGGCTTGATTCCAATTTTTTGCTAAAATTTAGTCATGCTCAAAAAGTACAGATCATAAAGCCTATTGTGCCTATTTAAATTGCTGATTCTATACTTGGCCTGAGCCGTCTCCCAAGACAGGAAGTGCTTTTAAAAACACAAAAAAATGTAGTTGAAACTCAAGGACTAAATTTCCTAAGTCCTGGAGTTGCCAGTACACAAGGCAGTTTTCCATCATTTGTAAAAGTTGCCAAATTTTATGACCATGGCTATCATTACACTGTGCTTCAAAGCTTTTGGAAGATTCTAGCTCCCCTGAGGGTTAAAATCTCTTCTGTTGGTTCAGAAATTTTATGGAGAATGTATAATATAAGGAAGGTTTTGTGCTAGATACTTCTCACAACAAAGAGTTGTGAGAAGTTGTCCTTGCCACAAGGAGCCTGTGAGAAGAGTAGGCTGGACAGCTTCCCTGTCAGCTGCTTTGAAGACCCACCTTATTTGGGTTTCAATAACTCTAACAGTGAATTAGACTGGACTTGAAAGTAGCAGAATACATGAATAAGCAATGGTCTGGAAACTTTTCAGTGGCCTTTTGGACTATCCCCTTTTGTTTTTAACTACAAGGGGATCACTGAATCTAAGTTGGAGAGGGTGTATCGGTTAGCTTTTGCTGTATAACAAACTATTCCAAAACTTAGTAGCTAAAAAAACAACCATTCTGCTCATAATTCTGTGGGTCGGGAATTTGGGCTGAGCAAAGCTGGATGGTTCTGCTCTTGGCTGGGATCGTTCATGCATTTGAGGTCACCAGCCAGGACAACTCCATGCATGGGGGCCCTCAGCAGGGATGACTCATCTCAGCTCCATGTGGCCCCTTATTCACCATCAGGCTCACCCCGAGTTTGTTCATTTGGTTGCAGAGGGTTCCAAGAGTGCAAAAGTAAAAGCTTCAAGGCTTCTTGAGGTTCAAGCTAAGAACTCTCATAATGTTGCTTCTGCCACATTCCAGTCCAAGCAAGTCACGTGGTCAACCCAGAGTCCAAGAGTAGGGAAATAGACTCCACCTCTTGATAGGAAGGCCTACAAAATATTTTTGCAACCTACCAGAGACAGCAAGGCAGTTCCGAAGACCACTGAAGGTAAAAAAAAAAAAAAAAAAAAGATCTGGAACTTTGGCAGAGGGGTTGGGTTGAGTCCTTTGAGGCTGTGTAATATAGGGATATGTGTGTGGGATTTGGAGCTGGGTCTGTGTTCAAATGATGGAACTTCTACTTACTGAGTGACCTTGGCAATTAATTTTTAAATTTACCAATTAACAGCTTCTCATTTACTACAGACAGTTTAAATGAATTAGAATATATAAAGTACTTGGTTTAGTGACATGAACAAAGTGGATCTTTAGGAATGTTTATGTATTCCTTCCCAGACCTTCTATTCCCCAATTAGAATAGAATACTTTTTATAATTTAAAGAGCAAGTACAAGCAAACCTACCTCTTGGGATATATAAACATCTAGTTTGCTTACAGGAATGCTTTGAGTGTATTATAATGTCTCTTACACAGTAGAGTTTCATAGGCAGTACAAATGCCTCAATACCTTGTGGGTGTATAACCTTCAAGCCCCAGTTACTATCTTGTGTAAAGGCTGAAAGTGGAGGGAGGGTCAGGTCACCAGAGAACTGTTGCTGCTTCGCTGCTGAGATATAATTTAGACATTAGAGAGAACTTAATTCCTGGCATATGGATAAGTGAAACATAAGGGTTTACTATTGTTGCTGTTAAAAAATGTGTTATTCCTGTACCTGAAAACTGACAAAGACACAGAACTTCTCTGGTAAGTTTCACCACTTCAGCATTAATAGTGGTTGGGATAGAAACTTAAGCTGAAGTTCATTTAAGATCATTGTAAGCAAAAGCTTTACCAGGAAGTCGAATGAAAATGAATGGGGAATACATGGTCTACCTGCCTGCCCATCTTCATTGGCTGAGTGCAGTATGTGTTCCTTGGATAAACTTGCCCCTGAGGGGAGAAGAGAATTGCTGACCCAGACAGCCTCAGTCACACTTCCAAATTTTATCAGTCAGATAAGCCCTCCATCTCCTGGAGAATGAGTAAAGTTAAGAAAGGCCAGGAGGCCAGGAGTGTGTTTAGAGAGAAGCTTCCCTCACAGAAATCAGAGGACTGGAGAAAAAGTTACACCCATATGATTGATAAAGTAGTTAGAAATCTTATCCATTCATTCAAGATTTTTTTTTTTAAATCTCTATTTGGTAACACAGCCTAATAGACATTATTTTATGTACCTGAATATTATCTGTTTTCTTAAATCTTTTCCCCATTGTCTGAATTAATTTTTAGCATTACAACTAAAAAGAGGGATGGGCGCCTGAGTGGCTCAGTTGGTTAAGCAACTGCCTTCAGCTCAGATCATGATCCTGGAGTCCCGGGATCGAGTTCCGCATTGGGCTCCCTGCTCAGTGGGGAGTCCGCTTCTCCCTCTCCCGCTCTCCCCTCTTATGTACTCTCTCTCTCTCTCATTCTCTCTCTCAAATAAATAAATAAAAATCTTTAAAAAAAAACTAAAAAGAGGGAGAAAACTGACTCTGAGAACATCCAAATCATCTTCTACTTTGACCTCTTTTATTGAGAGCCTTCATCTCCTATTTTGTTCCACCCCCAACTCGTATTAAAAAGAGTGAACCATCCAGAATTATGTAATAATAAGTCCATTGAAATCTAGGTCAGTCATTAAGTATTTTTATCAGAACCTATATTCCCAAAGAGCATACAGTTTAGCTGAAGTGACGAAGAGTATGCAGTAGTAGGGAAGAAATGCATTAGAGAGAACCAGGACTAGCTACAAGTAACAGAAAACTCAAAATAACAGTGACTTTAAAAAAGAAGTTACACCAGGGCTCTATAGTATCAGGAAGGGTTACATCATAACCCATGGCTGCTCTCACCTCTCCAGCTATCACCTCTCCATTCCAACCCAGCTATCACCTCCCCATTCCAACATCCAAGAAGGAGAAAAAAGACTGGAGAATTCACTTTCTTTAAGGGTGCTTTCCAGCAGCTGTGCACACCACTTTTGCTTCTATCATATGGACCTGCTCTTCCTCAGCCTCAAGGGAGGCTTGAAAGTGAAAACTTTATTTTGGGCATCCATGTACTCAAGTGAAATTGGGAGATTCTGTGACAAAGAAGAGGAGGATGGATACTGGGAGATAACTGGCAGTCTCTAGCACTGAGTGGTCAGTGTTGCAAGTGCCAGGATTCTGGAATATCAGACACCAAATGAGACATTTTATGGAGGGAAGGAACAGGTCAGCAGTGCCAGAGGCAAGTGAAAGGGCAAGGAAAATGAGGACAGATAAAACAAAATTGGAGAAGATTCAGCAGGGCAGGGCGCCTGGGTGGCTCAGTTGGTTGGGCGACTGCCTTTGGCTCAGGTCATGATCCTGGAGTCCCGGGATCGAGTCCCGCATCGGGCTCCCTGCTCAGCGGGGAGTCTGCTTCTCCCTCTGACCCTCCCCCCTCTCATGTGCTCTCTCTCTCATTCTTTCTCTCAAATAAATAAATAAAAAATCTTAAAAAAAAAAAAAAAAGATTCGGCAGGGCAATGAGGAAGGAAGCCCAACTCCTGAGGGCCACAGTGACCTCAGGAGACTAGACCAAGAGTGGATCCCACATTCTGTGAGTTTGACAGAGGAAGGAGGGAAACAGGCGAGGGGTCAGAAAAGAACGGAAGGACGAATGGAGGGATTTTTCAAGGTTGTAGGTGTTTGCTTCAAGAAATTTCCCTCTTGCAACTTTTTTTTTTAAGATTTTATTTATTTATTTGAGAGAGAGAGAATGAGAGAGAGAGAGCACGAGAGGGAAGAGGGTCAGAGGGAGAAGCAGACTCCCCGCTCAGCAGGGAGCCCGATGCGGGACTCGATCCCGGGACTCCAGGATCATGACCTGAGCCGAAGGCAGTGGTCCAACCAACTGAGCCACCCAGGCGCCCCCATTTTTAAAACCACTTACAGTGGGAGGGGGTGGGGGGATGGGTTAGCCTGGTGATGGGTATTAAAGAGGGCACATTCTGCGTGGAACACTGGGTGTTCTGCACAAACAATGAATCATGGAACACTACATCAAAAACTAATGATGTAATATATGGTGATTAACATAACAATAAAAAAATAAAAAAAAAACACTTACAGAAAGCACGGACTTTTAAATGTGGTTTGACAGGACTCAGATTTTCTATGTTTCGCTGCAGAGCCCACCTATTTATCGGTAGCAAGGTTGCCATTGTCCTGCATTTACGTATTGGAAAGAAACTAGAAGTGGGAGATGATTTGAAAGAAGTTTTCAGTGTTGTTTTACATTCCAGTTTGGAGTCTGGACCTGTGCATTTTGGATTTAGGGCAGGTATCACCGGTAGATACGAAGCTTTAGGTGACGCTTAGCTTTTCCTGCAGTATCAGAAGGGCACTAGGAGGTCACCTACGCACTTTTCCTGAGGGAGGAAGGAAGGGAAGGCAGGGAAACAAAAGGGTGAGTTCTGACCACACCCTAGTCTAAAAGCTGTATTTTAGGTAAGAAGTCACTTTAAATTAACACCAGGATGTGTTTATCTAAAAGTATTTTTTTAATCATTTTTTTATTGTTGTTAAAACAATTTGGCTTTTAAAAGGTTTGAGAATGAGTTCAGTTAACTGATTATTCATGAGACTGGCTAGATGACATGATGCATACTAGGAAGCACTGGGTGAAGAGCTCAGCTTATTTAATGGTATTTCTGAAAAAAAGTTATGGTGGATACCAACAAGTGGTCTCATTCCCTAGGGAACTAATTGTTAGACATTCCATGATAAAATGATACCTCAATTAACAAAGTTTCAGAGACAGAGCCTTTTTTTTTTTTCTTAGCTGACATGCACTCAGAGGGCACTCTGTATTCAGAGCACTCATCTTCTTTGGAAAAAGACACGTTAATGTTACTAGCTTAGATAGCCCAGGGCCACAGAGTGAGGTGGTAAAGTGGATTATTGAGTCAGGTCTGCTTGGATTCAAGTCCCAACTCTGTTATACATTTCTGTGTATCCACAGACAAATTATTCAGTCACTCTGTACCTCTGTTTTCTCCTCTGTAAAGATCACTATACCTCATAGGACTGCAAGGATTAGGTATATATATATATATATATATGTATATATATGAAGAAAGTTGTCCTCCAATGAACATTTTATTTTATTTTTATTTTTTTTAAGATTATTTATTTATTTATTTGACAAAGAGAGACAAAACGAGAGAGGGAACACAAGTAGGGGGAGTGGGAGAGGGAGAAGCAGGCTTCCCGCGGAGCAGAGAGCCCGATGCGGGGCTCGATCCGAGGACTCCGGGATCATGACCTGAGCCAAAGGCAGACGCTTAACGACTGAGCCACCCACGCATTCCTCCAATGAACATTTTAAAAAGTACTAGCTGTAGGGCGCCTGGGTGGCTCAGTCGGTTAAGCGACTGCCTTCGGCTCAGGTCATGATCCTGGAGTCCCGGGATCCAGTCCCGCATCGGGCTCCCTGCTTGGCGGGGAGTCTGCTTCTCCCTCTGACCCTCCCCCTTCTCATGTGCTCTCTCTCTCTCTCTCTCTCTCATTCTCAGTCTCTCAAAATAAATAAATAAATCTTTAAAAAAAAAAAACACATGAAAATCCTTTAAAAAAAAAAGTACTAGCTGTGAATCTTAAAGGAGCAAATCATGTCTTTGGCGTAGGGAAGAGTCACACTCTTTTGGTCTGGTCAGATAGAAAGGACGTACTTACTGCCTAGTCCCTATTACCAGGCAAGAAACCATCCCAGGAGGGCCCAGAGAGAGCAGAGTGCCTGGCTAGCCAATGAGTGGTACAGGGAGAAGGCAATGCCTTGCTAAGGTGGAGGGCCACTGGAACCTATATCCTAGAACACATACATGTTTCTGACTCAGTTTTAGCTCATAAACTTGCCAGCAGTAATCTGTGACACTGGAATAATTCCTATTAGTTCATACTATTAATGTGGAATACTTTTTTTTTTAAGATTTTATTTATTTATTTCACAGAGAGAGACACAGTGAGAGAAGGAACACAAGCAAGGGGAGTGGGAGAGGGAGAAGCAGGCTTCCCGCTGAGCAGGGATCCTGACGCTGGGCTCAATCCCAAGACCCTGGGATCATGACCTGAGCTGAAGGCAGACACTTAATGACTGAGCCACCCAGGCGCCCCAGTGTAGAATACTTTTTATTAAGTGGGGTTTTCTGTAAGCTAGTTCAACTGGTTCTTTAGTTGACAGATCTACAGAAATACCAAAGAGACCCAGCTAGAATTCAATGAGTTAGATAAAATCTGAGAACATCAGAAAGCGACATATATTCATATGTTAGGGAAAATGGGAGAGCTAAATGGGAAAAAAAAAAGATTCTAATAAAATGTTATAAGGAGATTCCTGAAAGAGAACTTAGCACTAGTTTTATAAGGTTTTCAGCTTCTTCACATGAGAGATACTTTAACTCTTTTTTCCTCTGTGGCTACTGGTTTTAAAATATTATGCCTAAAAAAAAATGAATTGCATAAATATTAATTTGTTGATTTTTTTTTTAATTCATAGGGCCATTCAGAACTTATGATCAGCAAGAGATAACCAGAATTGCCATTTTGGTTTACTATAATTAAATTTAGCTTTGTGTAGTACTTGCCACATGATAGGCCCCATACCAGGTGCTATACTTAGGTTGTCTTATTTAATATGTACCTAATTCCAAGAGATATATTATTATCCCCATTTTACCAACCAAAAACAAAACTACAGTGTTCATAATTTCACCAAAGTTAGACAGTTAATGTGTGACAAGGTTAAGATTCAACTGTACAACCTTGTTACAGATAAATGTATGATTTTTTTTTTTTTTTTAGGTTCTTTGAAATGTTGATCATCCTTCAGAACTCTTCTTTACTCAGTGTCTCAGACTCTTGGCTTGGGAAAACTAGCTCCTGATTATTGTCTGTCAGAATAATGTAGACCTGTAGCATCATAGGACTCTTTCATCAGAGAAATTCAAGACATGCCAGGCACACAAGTTATGTTTCACACTCAGGGAATAGATTTTGTAGGGAAAGAGTTGAAACAAGAGAATGAGGTTCTTGAATTATGAATTAAGTTTCACTGTTCTCCATTACTATGTGATAATCAGGAGTGGTGTGTGTAATACAGTCAATAATATAGTCTTGTTAATTATTGTGTTTGATTTCTGATGCTTTACATTCTAGAAAAAGGTACATGAGTTATATTAATCTGTTTTAATATCTTTATGACATTAGTGAGTTTGGAAATGTTCAAGTATTATAATTTTTTAAAAAGAATATGTATTATGCTATTGGATGTAGTGTTGTATAAATGTAAATTAGGGTAGGATAGTTATAGTGTTAATCAGACTGTTTATATCTTTACTAACTTTGTTTTATTGATAGAAGGATGTTGAAATCAACTATGATTGTGGATTTTCTATTTCTCCATTAATTCTGTGAATTTGTGCTTCATGTATTTGGAAGCTCTGTTATTAGTCTTATATATATTTGTGGTTTTAGTCTTCCTATGATTTAACTCTTTTACCATTATAAAATGTCTTTCTTTATCTCTGGTTGTGATGTCTATCTGATATTACTGTAGCCACTCTAGCCTTCTTATACTTACTGTTTACATGATTTTTTTTGTACTTTAACTTTCAAAGTATCTGTGTCTTTATATTTAAAGTGTATTGCTTATAGATAGCACATCGTTGGGTCTTGCTTTTTTATCCAGTCTGACAATTTTATTTTAATTAGATTTTTAACCCATTTACATTTAATGTAACTGTTGATATGGTGGATATAGGTTTACCATTTTTGTGTTTGCCTTCTGGTTTTGTTGTTGTTGTTATTGTTGTTGTTCCTTTATTCTACCACTTCTCTTTCTCTTTTTGAGACTCTGAGTTTTTTGTCTTTTTATCAAACTTGGAAAAAATTTTGCTATTATTTATTCAAATATTTTCCTGCTCCATTCTTTCTTCTCCTCTGGGACCGCAATTACATACATGTGTGTTAGATCTTTTGATAATGTACCACGAAAACACTGAGGTTCTATTCAATTTTTTTCGATCCTTATTTCTCTTTCATCTTTATATTGGAACTGTAATTTGCAAGTCAGTTGAATTTTTTATTCATATATTGTATTTTTCTGACCTAGAATTTCCATTTTTAGAGGGTTTATTCCTCTGTTGAGATTTCCTATTTTTTAAATTCATTACAAGCTTATTTTCCTTTATGTCCTTTAGCATAGTTATAATAGCTACTTTAAATCCTTATCTACTAATTCTAACATGTGGACATCTCAGGGTCAGTTACATTGACTATCTTATCTTTTGAGTATTGGCATGTATTCCTGTTTCTTTGTGATCGAGTAATTTTGGATTATACTCTAGACATTTTGAATGATCCACCGTAGAGACTTTAGATTCTGTTATATTTTTCCAAAGAAAATTGATTTTTGTTTGTTTGTCTTATCAGACAGATAATTTGCCTAAACTCAAACTTCAAACTCTTGTCTCCTCTGTGGTAGACAACAGCTGAAATCTCTTCAGTTTTTTATCCTTAATTTGACTGCTTGGAGCCTCATATCTGTATAGATGAAAGTTTAGCCAGAACTGTGGGCTCAGTTTTTACCCAGAATTTAGGACTCCATCTGTGTCTCTTTTCTGAAAATTTCCTTTATTTTCTAGCTGCTATAATTGTACCAAACTCTGTTTTCTGGTTTCTCAAGCCCATGAAATAGCATTTCTATCTGACATTTATCCATCATTGAATAATACCAACTGGTGCCTCCCCTCAGGCAAAAAGCTATAAAAAGAGGAGAAGCTCCCCCAGTGCCATTTTTTTCTTCCAAGTGTCAACTCTCATTTAGTTTCTACCTGCTTTGGTCATTCTCCATTGCCTTTAAAATTTATCAAGACTTTATAGATACTATTCTTTGGAAGGATTGGCCTAACAGGATCTACTCTGACATTTCTGGAAGTATAACTCCTTGTCATCTTTTCTTAACCTGGCATTCAGAACCCTATGCCTATTTTGGTCCTAACCTGTTTTTTCCATCCTTATTTTCTATCATTATACTCTGTGTAGCCATGTTTCTGCTAAAATGATCTATTATTTCATCCTTTAGAAAATTTTATACATTCCTACTTTACATCTTTGTTTACATTTCTCCTTCCAACCCATATTATATCCCACACTTTCCTTCTTCTGAAATCTTTACCATTTACCAAGTCTCAGCATAATACCTATCTGGGTTTTGCCATGAATTCTTTCCTAATCAGTTTTGCCCAACCTGACCTCACAAGGCTTTATTATCTACACCATTCATTGGACATTAAATTGTACACTGCCTTATTATATTACATTTATTGTAGTCACTCAACCAAAAACATGATGCATTTCTTTTCAACCTAATTAGATTATACTCTCTTTGAGGCCAAGAACCTTATATTTATATTTCATTTTTCTCCTACAAGCTTTAACTCAATCTTCAGTTCAGTTGTCTGTTTAACAAATTTTTGAATGAATGAGTTATTCCAATATTAATATTTATGTAAAATGCCTAGAATATGATCTGGCACATAGCAAACAATAATCAAGGTTATCTGTTGTTGTTATTATTATTGAAATCAGCATAGTAATGTATGAATATTCTTCTTACTCCACCCTCTGATTATTATTTCTGTTCTTAGGTTCAAAGACTTGTGGAATCTTAGAACTAGAAAATATTTAAGGTCATCTGATAAAATTCTTTTATTCTGGCAGATCACGAGGCTTAAGCAGATTCAAGGCTATCTGGTCCATCTCACTGTAACAGAGGTTTTCAATCAAGGAGGCTATAGACAGCCACTCCTGTTATTTAGTCCAAAATGTCCGCAGTGCTAAAGGTTGAGAAATCCTGTGCTACAGTAGCTCTATACCCTTTATTAAACCTTCCTTAAAAAAGACTTACCTGCTTTCCTGGTTAACATGTTCTGTTGTCACAGAGAGTTCTTAATACCAGATTTATTCTTTATTTGGTATTTCTTTAATTATATTTCCCTGTTTTGAGAAGAACATTTAAATAGCTAAAATATGGGGCGCTTGGGTGGCTCAGTGGGTTAAGCAACTGCCTTCGGCTCAGGTCATGATCCTGAGTCCCACATCATGCTCCCTGCTCAGCAGGGAGTCTGCTTCTCCCTCTGACCCTCCCCCCCTCATGCTCGCTCTCTCTCTTATTCTCTCTCTCAAATAAATAAATAAAACCTTTTAAAAAACATAGCTAAAATACATAGGAAAAATAACTTTTGCAGAATAATTTTCCTCATATTTGTAACTTTTAAAATTATTTGGGAGAGTTTAGAGAGTGGGACATAGACCTTGTGAGTGGACACCTTTGTTTTGTGCATGACAAAAGAGTAATTTAAAAAATGGATGATGTAGGGGCGCCTGGTGGCTCAGTTGGTTAAGTGTTCGACTCATGATTTCAGCTCAGGCCATGATCCCAGGGTCTTGAGATCAAGCCCCACATTAGGCTCTGCACTCAGCAGGGAGTCTGCTTAGGATTCTTTCCCTCTCCTTCTCCTTCTCCCTCTGCCCCACCCCGTGCTCATGCGTGCTCTCTCTCTCTCTCTCTCTCTCAAATAAATAAATAAATCTTTTTAAAAATGAAAAAAAAATGGGTGATATTGAGAAAGGTAAGTCTTTTGTTCAGAAATGTGCCCAGTGTCATACCATGGAAGAGGGGGGCAAGCACAAGACTGGGCCAAATCTGCATGGTTTATTTGGGCATCAGGCCCCTAGATTTTCTTACATGGATGCCAATAAGAACAACATTCTTGGAGAATCCCAAGAAGTACATCCCTGGGACAAAACAAAACAAAAAAAAATGATCTTTGCTGGCATTAAGGAGACAAGGAAAAGAGCAGACTTGATAGCTTATCTCAAAAAAGCTACTAAGGAGGGGTGCCTGGGTGGCTCAGTTGATTAAGTGTCTGCCTTTGGCTCAGGTCCTGATTCCAGGGTCCTGGGATTGAGCCTCGCATCCAGCTCCTTGCTTGGCGGGAAGCCTGCTTCTCCCTCGGGCTCCCTGCTCAGCGAGAGAAGCCTGCTTCTCCCTCTCCCACTCCCCCTGCTTGTGTTCCCTCTCTCACTGTCTCTCTCTCTCTGTCAAATAAATAAATAAAATCTTTTTTTAAAAAGCTAATAAGGAGTAATAGTTGGCCATTGCCTTACTTATTACAAAACAAAAATGTCTTATGATTTTTGTATGTGTACCATCTTTAAATTGATCTCATATACCAGAATCCAGATCATGAATGGATGATAGAATATTTCTTTTGGACAGTCCTGATTTAAATAAGATGGGCTCGTGATTAAATGAATAGGATCAGCTTTTTGAACTTTGATAGTAATTCTGGTTCAGCAAGTGCTGTCATGTTTTCCCCTTCTAAAAATATGATTGGAGTTGATTAGTAATGTTCAGCTTTTCACAGAGATGGTAAATGCCATCTCCTAACTTATAGGAGATTGGTTTTATATTTAGATTTATGTAACTGGTTATAATAATGTGTTTAAATACTAAGGAAATCCCTTCACCGTCTCATAGAACAGCAAGACTCAGCTATGTTTCAAGTTGTGTTCGTTAGCCTGTTAAAGGCAAGGGCTGAAGTTCAGTTGGCAATGTCCACTTTATCTTTTTGGTCTTAACTATGACGACTTAATTAAAATCCCCTGCATTTAAATGTTGCCTTTTGCTTAATGAAAGGCATTTTAGTGTGGTTTATGTATAATATCAAAAAAAGGATATTTAACACTTGTCACATTTCATAGATAATCTGTAATGTCAGATGCTTTTAAGATTCAGTGTGACAATATAGCAGCCGACTTGGCTTGTGAATTTTTTTAGTAAGTCAGACCAAGTTATAATTCAGGATTGTCTTCTAAACAGCTATTCAAAAACATAACTGTGGAATTACCTTATCTGTACGATTGGTCATGGTGCTTTTGCCAACTCCTTAGAAGGGTTAAAGTGAGGAGGTATATCAGCAGCACAAATTTGTAAATTATGTGATAAGGCTTAAGATAATTAAAAACAAAATCACAGGGGCGCCTGGGTGGCTCAGTTGTTAAGCGTCTGCCTTCGGCTCAGGTCATGATCCCGGGGTCCTGGGATCGAGCCCCACATCGTGCTCCCTGCTTGGTGGGAAGAAGCCTGCTTCTCCCTCTGCCACTCCCCCTGCTTGTGTCCCCTCTCTCGCTGTGTCTCTCTCTGTCAAATAAATAAATAAAATCTTGGGCGCCTGGGTGGCTCAGTTGGTTAAGCGACTGCCTTCGGCTCAGGTCATGATCCTGGAGTCCCGGGATCGAGTCCTGCATCAGGCTCCCTGCTCAGCAGGGAGTCTGCTTCTCCCTCTGACCCTCCCCCCGCTCATGTGCTCTCTCTCTCTCATTCTCGCTCTCTCAAATAAATAAATAAAATCTTTAAAATAAATAAATAAATAAATAAAATCTTTAAAATAAATGAATGAATGAATGAATAAATAAATAAATAAATAATAAAACAAAATCACAGATCAAAAAATTTGGGAGAAATTGTAAAAATTATTTGGAGAGAGATATTACAAAGTTAACAGAGGCTTATCAAATGTCTTAGTAATAGTAGTTTTTGTACAACCAGCTCTTTTAGCTTTATATGTAGTGTTCCCTGATGACTGTCAGGGCAGAAAAGGGGTTAGATGAAAGAAAAAGCAGGTTACTTGTCACCAGCTGGAGTGGGAGAGAGAGACAGAATGGCAGCCATCATTCTGCCTTCCTCTGTAGCTCCTTTTCTCCAGTCTTCCTTATCTCTCTGCCCAATTTCCAAGGCGAGGAGTATATGCAGTGATGACGGCTACTGACTGAAAATTGTTAGGAACAAAGGCTGTGGAGAGGTCAGTACATTTCCTCCTCAGACGCCCTTGATTCCTGATATTTTAAACATTTCCTTTTTTTTCATTTGGGCCTAATAAAATTCTTTATATGAACTTTCAGATGAAAGAAAGAATTCCTGGGACGCCTGGGTGGCTCAGTCGTTAAGCGTCTGCCTTCGGCTCAGGTCATGATCCCAGGGTCCTGGGATGAAGGCCTGCATCAGGCTCCCTGCTTGGTGGAAGCCTGCTTCTCCCTCTCCCACTCCCCCTGCTTGTGTTCCCTCTCTCCCTGTCCCTCTCTGTCAAAAAATAAATAAAATCTTTAAAAAAGAAAGAAAGAAAGAAAGAATTCCTTTGTAGAAACATATCCTGAATACCACATTGAAATCTGACCCCTCCCCCTACCATAAGAGTTAGTTGTGAATGTTGTGTGAGGCAGTCAGAACCCACAGTGATCAGCAACACCCTGAAAGAAGGGAATTAGAACCTTAAGTGGCCTTGATTGATTGGATAAGTATACAGACAAAAACAAAATGAATTTTAATCAATGTTAATATAGATTCACTCAATCAAAGAGAATCCTGTAGACACGAGTCAGGATTTGGTTTGAGGATGGCAAAAAATACATCTGAGGTTCTGGCTGACTGAAAGTTAAATGAGAATTAAATAATTTAAATGCAGAATGACTTCTTGAAGCTACCATGTCACTACAATTACCATTGCTATTAATAGCTAACTTTCCTGTATTTACCATGACCCGACACTGCTCTAAGCCCTTTGCATATGACCATGATCCAGGAGAGACAAACAAGATTATAGGGAACACAATTTGTCTTTATTCCCCGAGGTCAACTGAACACCAAGCAGTAGCATAGTGGGGGCCCTTCCTACCAGCTCAGATGCCAGGTTCCTTGCAGCTCTGCCTGTGGTAATGTTTTCACCTCAGGTAAAATTCCAGTCTCTGTGTCTGTCAAGTCTTGAGGGAATAATAGCTATTTCTTAGAATAGGAATAGATACTTAATGTTACAAAGAGGATAGGTAGAGGGTGCCTGGGTGGCTCAGATGGTTGAGCGTCTTGCCTTTGGCTCGGGTCATGATCCTGGGGTCCTGGGATCGAGTCCTGCATCAGGCTCCCTGCTCCTTGGGAGCCTGCTTCTCCCTCTGCCCCTCTCTCTCTCTCTCTCTGTCTCTCATGAATAAATAAATAAAAAAGTTAAAAAAAAAAAAACAAATAGGATAGGTAGAGGACTTTTTTTTTTTTTTAGTTTGAGGCAAAAACTTTTAAATTTGGCTTGTACTGGGGCATCTGGCTGGCTCAGTGAGGGGAGCGTGTGACTCTTGAGCTTGGGGTCCTGAGTTCGAGTCCCATGTTGGATGTAGAGATTATTTAAATAAATAAAAACTAAATAAATAAATAAATAAATTTGACTTATATTTAGAATTGTTTTAATAGCATTTATTGGAGGCCTACACATATGCATAGGAAGAAGTTGTAAAAATTCTGCTTTTCATAGGAAAATTTAACATCACTTCAATATACAGTTTTCTGATTTGAACTCACATATTGAAGTTAGAGAAGTGGAAATATATTTTAATGCATTTAGGTGAAGTTGTCACACATTCTCATGTCTGTGGAATAGATTTTTAAAAAATCTTTTAATACCCTAAAACAGTGCCACTAGGATGATTTTAATATGTATTATATTGTGAGCAAGAATCGTGTGTAAAAATAACAAACATTACTTTCCTGGTTTTTAGATGTGTGGTTTTTAACAACAGAGGAGTAGCAGGGGAGAATCTCTTGGTAAGTAAATTTAAATTAATGACAACAGCTTAATTTTTAAAAGAATGATTTCTAGTTTTATAATGAAAAGCACATCCTTCTTTATTTAAAATAACTGTGTACAATAAAGTTCACTGTGGAAAAATACAGATAAGCAACAAGAAAAGGAAATTTATAAGACTCGTAATTATACAACAAGGGGAATTCCCTTAGCCTATGTATATCCAAATTGTCCATCATAAGTAAAATATATGTAATGTATTTCTATTTTTATAGAAGCTAAAGTTCTATTTTATAACTTTTATACTTACTGTATTTTAACATCAGTAGATATTAATCTACATTATTTTTAATATAAAACACATTTTCTTTAAAAATTACCTGACACAAAACAAATCAACCAATATGGTGATACTTTTTTTTCACTTAGGAAATTTACTTTTGTCATGAAATGGATTGACTGTATGTTATATGCCTATTTGCCAGCCAAAGTTTACATAGAGGAAATATTATTTAAATCATTTTATTTACTCAGGTTTTTTTTGCTCTAAACCATTAAGTTTTTGCTAGAGGTTCTCCCACCTCTTAGAAAATCATCATTCTATCTGATGTTAAACCTGTGAGTTGGAGTGAGAACTCATATTGACTGAAACTTTTTTGAAGATTTTCAACTGTTAATCCCTTACCACTCCAACAGGTCAAAGACAATTCTACCAGAATTGAAAGAAACTTTTTTTTTTGAGTCATTGATAGAGAATGATATTAAGACTACAAATAATTAAGTCATGCTGGAAATAAAAATGTGTAATCATGTTGCTAATGTCAGTACTTTACTTAGGGGGAAAAGGGCTCTTGCACTTTGCTTTACAGGGACTTGGGTCCTGGAGGGAATCAAGATCAATATGATTTCAAAAACTAAAGTTATAAAATGTTTATGTTCTTTCTCAAGCACTTCACAATAAATAGTTTGATGTGAAGGTTCACATTTCCTTATTTAGTCCAGCCCTTTAGAAATCTTGTAGACAAATGGCAGGTACTCTTTTTTTTTTTTTTTAAGAATTTATTTATTTATTTGACAGAGAGAGACACAGCGAGAGCAGGAACACAAGCAGGGGGAGTGGGAGAGGGAGAAGCAGGTCTCCTGCTGAGCAGGGAGCCTGATGTGGGACTCGATCCCAGGACCCTGGGATCATGACCTGAGCCAAAGGCAGACGGCTTAACGACTGAGCCACCCAGGCGCCCAATGGCAGGTACTCTTAAAGGGGAAGATTTGAATTTGTCACTGTGACCCTAGACCCACGAAATCATTTCTCAGCAGCTCTTGTCTGCTGTGTCTCCTTCTAGGTGCTTCCAGGATACAAAAATGGGAAGGGCATGGTCTGAGGCTCTCAAGAAAATAATGTGTTGCAAAGTAAAGTCCATTAGGTTTCATAAAGTGAGGGACAAAGATTTGTTCATTCAGCAAAGCTGTTTTGTATGCCTATTAAATTAGACACTAGACAAGACAATATGGTGAGGAGTGTACACGATACTAGATGCAACCTTAACCTTGAGGAGCTTTCACTAAGTTGTAGGACAGAGTTTGGATATTTGAAAATATATGCAATACAGTGTGCTAAATGTAATTGTAAGAGGATGTATAAAGATTCTTGAGCCTAAAGAGAGGGCATAACGAACTGCTTGGGGGAGGTGCAAGAAAATCATAGCGGAGGTGAGTTTCAGTTGGATCTTGAAGGCTGTGGTATTGAAGCAAAAGAGGGAATAGAGAGGCTTTCTCAGCATAAAGAGCGAGATATGTAAGAGCATGTCCTTGCTGGTGAAGGGATAATAATGATGATGATTTTATTGAATGTTTACTGAGTCCTTAGGATACATCAGTTATGTCTTTTTGTATTTAATGTTCAACAACAGTAACAATGCAATGATTTAGTTAAGCATAGCCATCATCACCCCCATTTACCAGCTGAAGAAAGTGAGGCACAAGTAGGTTAAGAACATGCCCTAGCCACAAAATAAAAGAATAAAAAAAAAAAAAAAAAAAAGAACACACCCTAGCCAGGAAATTCAGACCCAGGATTCAAACCCATGTAGTCTGACTGTGTGCTTATGGTCTTGACCATTATGTTATACTCCCTCTTGTTCAGGAAGTGACAGAGATTTTTCTAGAGGGGTTGGGCCGGATTTTGAAGATTTTTTTGGTGAAAAAAAATTTCAGTTTTAGAGATTTCGGGTGCTTTGAGATCATCCAGGTGGAAATTTCTAATAAACAGTTGGGTATCGTAGACTGGGCCTCAGGAGAGATGTACAAACTACAGAAAGAAACAGATTGTTGGTGCAAAGTGAAATCTGGAGCTCAGGAGTGGTTGAGATTGCTCAGGGACGGCTTGAACAGCAAAAGGGGGAAGTCTATGGATAGAATCTTAAAACACAACACAAGGAAGGAGGAGAGAAAAGAGCAAGAAGCTTGAAAAACCTTCTACCCTTAGCATAGTTAAATGGAAGTTAATTGGAAGTTAACTTTGAAAGAATGCAACAAACCCAGTAACTTTTACCCATCACATTAATTGGTTTTTTGAAAAATCTCCAAGAACACCTCGAGTTCTTACAAAGGGATAGTATACAGATAAACATTTTTAAATTTTTATTTTATAAAACTTCTATTTTACATTAAAGAATTTAGAGTTCTAAATGAGAGGGTAAGAGTAGCTTGGTCTCCAGAGTCTTATACAGAGCACTGGGTTGGATCCTGATGAACTAGTACCTCCAGCAATTATCTGTATCACAAAGGCTAACGTAATCTAATTTTAAAAAGAATAAAGATGTAAAATGACCAAAATGTAATTACAATTATATGCTTGAAAACAACTGCTTTAAAAAGGAAATTTAAGGGAGTAAATTAAATATAATTTAATATATACTTCTTGTACCCTAATAGATCACAAAAATGAGATGCCAATATTGATTATGAGAGCTATCTTTGATATTTAGTTCCCTTGATAATCCTCTTCTTTCTGCCCTTAGAGCTGTGAACAATTACTGTTTCAGACTAGAGGAACTCTTATTTTATTTATACCTCACCTTGTTCCAGAAAGGATTTAATGTAGCTCAGACCCAGAGTAAGTAAGACCTTCCTGTGGGCATAAAAAAGAACAAAAGATGAATCAGCAAAGATCAAACAGGAAGGCACATTCTCTAACTGAAATTAACCTAAAAGAACTAGCAAAGGTGAAATGGAATTTAGAGTGAGCAGTTCTCCTAGGAGTGGAAGAAATGCAAAAGGAAAAGTTTTGCTGAAGTACGTTGGTGATATACTTACAATTCATAGGGATTACTATGACTCCTGCAGAGGAGAATAAGAAAGGAATTTTCCACTACCATATTGTCCTCATTTCCAATTACACATTGCAGTATTGTGGAAAAGCCAAAAGCCTTGTTCAATAGGAAGTGAGAAGCCGGCACATTGCCCTCCCTGGGGCTGTTAGCTATAGGAGACGGAGAGTGTCCTATAGCAATATTCTCTCGGTGAGAGAAGCAGCGTACTTATTACATTCTGACACCAGCGCTTATCTCATCCCGGCCTGGCACTTAGGATCCTCTAATCCTGAAAAGCTCATTTTTTAGATGAGGACACCTCTGGACAAGTGGGGTGACATGCCTGAGGTCATAAAACTGATTAGTGGTCTCAGGGCAGGAACTCAGGCTGTTTGTTGGAATGTCTTTACCTTTCAGCACTGGCTTTAAGTCAAGTCAGGCTGAAAATCCGGGGTTAGAGATCAAAGGGGTTTTCAACAAGAGGGTTCCTACTTCATCATCAGATAATGAATGGTTCCCTAAGGACGCGGATCTAGAGAAATCGGCTCTTGTTTCCTACTGAGCTTTTCCACCTTAGCTTTGGAAGCTAATGGGATGGGAGAGATGTAGTGCTCTCTCCCCTCCTGAGTTCCATTTTCTGAAGTAGGCATTCAGAAGGGATTAAGGACCTTCCTTATGGTCTAAGAGGAGGAATATAGAGGGCAGGGCCAGTCAGGACAGTTCATTTGTCAGACCCACACCTTCAGACACTCTCTTTCCCATACCCGACACCTCCCTACTAAACACCATTGCACCCCATCCAGGTCTGCTCTTTCCTAAATGCTCCAAAAATTACCTCTCCTTCCTTCCTCTACCCCAATCAGAACAACCCAGGAAGGCTTGATCTCAGCCAGATTGGGGTATGAATGTATTGAATCCTCTAGAGTTTTTTTCCCTAACATTGCTAGGTCCAGTTCAGTAATATTGACGCTTGTAAGTGGTGGGTACACAAAAGATTGTACAATTCTCTATAGTTAAACAATTTTCAAATAAGGAAGAATGTTTAAATAATTGAAGAATTTCTAGGAATAATAATTTAATAGCTAGCTACCATTTATTGAATGCTTAATAGGGGCCAGGTGATCCTATAAGGTATGCAGTATTTGGCAGGACTTCCCTGTGTGCTGCAAGGAATTCCCATAGCACTAGATTTCCCTCTTCCCAAGTCACTCTAGATCCTTTTATCATTCTTGTCACTGCAGCCTTCTCCTCTCTTGGCTCCGCTCTCACCCTATTTCTTTATTCTTCTGCTCTCACCCTATTTCTTTATTCTTCTGCTCTCACCCTGTTTCTGTATTCTTCTACTCTCCAGGCAGTTGGTTCTCAGCCCTGGCTGCACATTAGAATCCTCTGGGAAGCTTTAAAAATACTGATCCCTGGACCTCATTCCCCCAGCCCCCCAACCCCAAGATCCTGATTCATTTGGTCTGGGGTGGAGTCCAAGTGTCTGTGATTTGTCTCAACACTCCCCAGTGAGTCTAAAGTATAGGCAGGGCTGAAGACTGCTGTGAGGTAGCTGCCTCCCTTTGAACCCTGGCCGTGGTGAGCCACCTCTGGCCCCAAACCCCACCAGGGCGGGGCAGGAGACTTGCTTCTCAGGCGTTTGCACCAAGGATAACTCTTGTCTACCTGGCTGGTCTGCTCTAAGCTGCTAACAAAACCGTGGTGTCACTGTGGAGCATGAGTGCATATGCATGTAGCCACGTAGAAGTGAGTGGGAATGGGTCACCTAGGCCACTTGGCCTCAGAGGTGGCCAGGATATTTCTTGGGGCCCTTTGTTTTGTGGCTGGTTATTTTAAGAAACGATCAAAGTCCCGGGCACTTTGAGACATTTGGTCATTTTACCTGTCTATCAGTGCCTAGATAAAATGATTATTCACTAAAGTGCCAGTTTGATTTATGTGTGCCTCCTTTTGTTTTCTCTGACTTCCTATTTAACGACCTCATCTTCTAAAAATAAGATCAGTTTTTCTAACAAGTTGGGCAGATCACTAGGTACTAGACCGGGGGTGGGTGAAATGAAAACAAAACAGCAGCTACAACAAAAACATGCTGCAGAGATCAGCCGAGAAGCAAGATTCGTACTCATGAAAGGATTGCTTCTTCTGGGCGCCTAGGTGCACACAAGAATCACAGAGTTCCTTTGAGCAGCATCTTATCCAATATTTCAGTACAGATCTTTAAATACTTGAGAGAGGAAGGCTGTAAAATGAAATATTCTAAGCTCCTGATGATTATCAGACATTACAATAAAATAAAAGTGAAATTGAAATTATTATTATTATTTTACTTGTAGCAAAAATTACTATCAAACTACCCTCATGGAGCCAGAGACCCTTGTGGTGTTAGCGAAAGACTTGCCCCTCGTGTAGCACACCACCTACACTTGTAAGTTCATCAGCCAGCTGGAATTGAAATGATTTTATAAAAAGACATGGAAGTATCTTTTTCAGTTTTCATATTGCTGAATGGAAAGCGAAAATCCTAGCAGGCCCAGTTCAGCACTGGGTGTGAGACCACTCCAGCATTCAGAGAAGGGTCCTAGATTATGGCTTATACTGCAGATTAGCAAATTCATCTCCTTCCAGAATAGCTAGGGAGAGTCAGGCTACCTGATTAACAGGGTGCATTTTGGGGTGCCTGGGTGGCTCAGTCGTTAAGTGTCTGCCTTCGGCTCAGGTTATGGTCCCAGGGTCCTGGGATCGAGCACCGCATTGGCTCCCTGCTCAGCAGGGAGTCTGCTTCTCCCTCTGCCTGCCGCTCCCCCTGCTTGTGTTCCCTCTCTCGCTGTGTCTCTCTCCATCAAATAAATAAACATAAAATCTTTAAAACAAAAAACAAAAACAAAAAAAACAGGATGCATTTTAATTTGCTTCTAGACTGAAAAAAAAAAAAACACTTTTTAAATGAAATTTACATTTTAAAACAAATGACTTCTAAACCAGGACAGGAAAATTCTCTTTCAGGTTAGGGAGAACTCAGTTTGTCTACTTTTTGGAAGTGGATTAGGAAGGATAGATTATATGTAGTCCACAGATGAATATAAAATATATGCTTTACTCTTTTCCCATCTGTTATGTGTGAATAATTAAGAATTAATTTTACTTCATTATTCTCTTCAGTGATTTTTTTGAACGAACCTCTAAAAGCCATTAAACAAATTACTATTGTTTCTCTCAGATCATAGCTGCAGTTGAACAATTTGAACAATCTTGGTTTGTAATTATTTTCAAATTATTCTAACTTATAAAATATTTATGCCCAAACACCTGCTGGAAGATTATCTGTCCTTTAGATTTTCTTCATTTTTCCAGAATACCTTTCCCATCCTCGTCTCACTGTAAAAGAGTTTTTACCATGGAGCTGAATGCTGCAAGGTCTCCCTTAATCCCTTTTCTCATTAGATATGGCTTACTCTACTTCTGTTCCGGAAGCATGGAAAAAGACAGGAATTACTGCAATAGGATTAGTTGCTGGTTGCATTAGTAGCCCTAGCAACTGAGAATTAACTAATGTTTTGTCTAAAAAGCTGCTAGTTATATTTTTAGACCTAGAGAAAATTTCTGCCAGGCCTACGAATTCAGTGTATGGCCCCCATTAGTGTCTTTGCTGTGTATCCTGGATGAAGCCCTTCTTTAGTGATCTCAAGTCCTGTGAAGAAAGAAGGCATATGATATTTCCTGTTGGAACCATTAAGTAGCAAGAGGTCATGTGATATAACCACATAGTTTTGTATATCAGAAGTTATTAATCAGGACTTCTTATTTTTCAGTCCTGGGTATTTCAGTTCAATTCAACAAGTATTTACTGACTGTCAGAGATAGAGGTAGGATCGTAGTAGATAGACAGGTACTAGATAATGTGGGCCAGGAGCAGACTTGCTGGGACAGTTCGGGGTAGAATTGGGAGAGGTTGTGGTGTCATGAAGACCAGGAGCCTGGTCTTGGCTGTTTACCTGATATTTATGCAAGGCATGATTTCAACAGGCAGAGTTGATGGTGAAGGACACTTGGCAGATGAAGTGTCCACACAGGTAGCAAGGATATTATGAGGCCAGCACACAAGACAATAGTGGTGTCTCATTGACATGACTCTGTACCTATGAAGAAATGATAAAATCCAGAGCTGGAAAGGTTGCTTGACATACTGTGGAGGGCCTTGAACACTTGGCAGAAGAATGTGTCCTTAATTCAGTCAGCAGTGGGAAGCTAATGAAGAGTTTTAAGCAAAAATACTGTCATGATTAGAGCTAGAAATGTTCTTTAGGAAGATTAATCAGCCAGTGAGCGGGAGATACGAGTAGGGGTGGTTATGAGCAAAGGCTGGGAGTTAACTAGTTAAGTCATTACTACAGCTGTCTAAGTGAGAGATGAAAAGGCCTGGTAGCAGAGACAGTTGGTGCCATAGACTTGTCACATCTTTACCCTTGGGGTACTTACCATTCCAATGCACGCCTACCTAATGGCTTTCACCTGCAAACGCTCACATCTCTTTGACAGGGGCCTCTCTAGCCACGGGAGCCTGCTGGACCTGTGCTCAGGGCCAACCAGGAGTGCCAGTGAGTAAACATCCTGCAGGAGCAGCCTTCAACCAATGGCTGAAGGGGACTGGTGGAACCCAGCTGTCTCGCCACTCATTTGGGATAATTTTGAGCCATACTCACATGGTGTCCCAAAGTGCCTCAAGAGGATTGGGTCCCCTGTCACCCATAGCCACAAACTGCCTTGGTCCCATAGTCTTTATTGACTTCCTACCCTCCCTGACTCAGTTTACCATTCCCCAACTGGTGCTTCCTGGTCTCACCTTCCAAATGAACCGCTTGCACTTGCATCCTGTCTGTTTCAGGGGCTCTTCCAGGAGAATCTAACATACCAGGCCTTTACTAGAGTGGAAAGAAGGGATTTCCGGTGTTTCCCACAAAAGACACTGAGGAAGAAGCTACAGGACTTGGCACTTCATTGGCTATGAGATTAAGGGAAAGGGAGAAGGCAATGTCACCCACAGTTTTAACTAGGAAAATATAGGTGTCATTTTCTTAAAAAATGGGAAGTTAGGAGGAGCATTATAGTGTTCATAAAGAGAAGAGTTTACTTTGGGGCATTTTAAGTTTGAAGTAGTGACAGAACACAGTAGTGAAGCTGCCTGCTAGAACTTGGAAGTTTGGATCTAGAGCTCTAGATCAGGTGAGAGGGTGGAGAGTTGGTTTGGTGGTTGCCTAGCGGTGGTTTGATGAAGCCAGGAAGGTAGGTAAGACCCTCAGGAATCAAGTATTGACCAGAGAAGCAGAGGCAGGCCTAAGACAAGACTTTTGGGAATGAGTATTCACACTGGGGTTGTGGGGAGAATGACAGGAAGCAGGCAGGAAGTGGAAAGCCAGCAACAGGAGGAGAAAGGGGTAGCGGCATCACAGAAGCTAAGGGGGTAGCTAGCAGGAGGCAGGATCATGCCGGAAAGGCTCTAGATTGGCTGAATTTCAGAGTTCTGGTAACTTTGATCCATGCCAGTATTGTCAGATTTGATATTAATGTAACCCATCCGGAGAAAAACATTTACAGAAAAAATCAGTTCCTGTATCTGAGGGTACCAGATGCTGACTTATTAACTAAATCCCTCATGGTATCCCAGTACTTTACAAGAAGTCATTTACTTACTACAAACGGGTGATCCAGCCTCTGCTACTTTGTGACTTTGGCAAATTACTCTACCTTGCTGACTTCAGTTTCATCATGTGTAAATAAGGAACCAGGTCCTTCCTGGCACTAAGATTCCCTGATCTTAATCATTTTCCACAGGCCATTTTTCTCATACCCTGACTTCTGTGTGTATATTTGTGTGTACCCATGTGTGTGCATGCATTCACTTCAAGCCTGCGTGACGAGAGTACATGTGGTGACTGTCACAAATAATTCAGAAATGTTAAAGCCATGCAGTGTGAATAGACTCACATGTAATAAAAATACCATGTAAGGATTTCTTCACCTGAATTCTTGTGACAAATTGTGCAGTCACTATGAATGAGCATGGTACTAGATATTATTCCATTTAGATTTTACATTGAATTTGTGCCCTTCAAATGCATTTAAGCACAAAGGATTTTTTTTTAAAGAGGGGGTTTTGGGGAGTCTTATTTTATTTTTATTTATTTTTATTTTTTTAAAGATTTTTATTGATTTATTTAACAGAGATAGAGAGAGAGCACAAGTAGGCAGAGCGGCAGACAGAGGGAGAGGGAGAAGCAGGCTCTCCGCTGAGCAGGGAGCCCAATGCGGGGCTCGATTCCAGGGCCCTGGGATAATGACCTGAGCTGAAGGCAGCCGCTTAACCGACTGAGCCACCCAGGCACCCCATCACAAAGGATTTTTTTAAAAGTATCTCAGATTAGTCTCATATTAGCTGGTAAGGTGTGCCAGGAGTCTTTTAACTTCTCTAAATTCAGTTTCCTATATAAAATAGATATAATAATGGGATCTTCCTCAGGGTTTTGTAGACACAAACTTAATTATTTAATAACTTAGCCACTGTAAATCTTATCAGGTTAACATTTGTCTTTTGGAGAGTTTCATATTTGCAGACTTCAAAAAGATGATATTGGCAGTGGGTAGTGTTTTAGGCTTGAGTTTAATTGGAAGGATCGTTAAAAACTGTGGTTGTCTCAGGCTTCGCATTAGCGACTGAATGGTGGGTGAACATGGCCTTACTATTGAGATCATGGTTTATTGGAATAGTGAGGTCAAGATGGTCCAGGTCACTCTTTTTATTAGAGCAGTGTTAACCAGATTCCTCTCCATGTTATTCAGTTTCTGGTTATTTTATCTCACAAATGCACACTCACACATATTCATGTATACACTCTCACATTTATTCTACAGAGAGGATTGCCCTCTCCTCCCGCAGCTCAAACAAAGCATTTGTGAAGCTTTCCTGCTAGAAACAGAGCTCTTATTGATGAAGTTCACATGAAAACCATTTGTTTTAATGCATTATGTATTGAGGCATAATCAGCTTTACATATTTTAAAATATTAAGTGTTGCAGTGTAGTGCAGCTGGGGCTGTATGGATATATTATTGTAAAAGAACATATGTAATTAGTAAATGCAACTGGAAATTGCCTTATCTAGAGGGAAAGCAGTGCCAAAAAACCACACTCCCTCCTTGGTGGACAGCACTCAGGATAAGGAAAACAGTTCCCCAGTTAGAAACCAGCCACAACTTAAAAATTTTGTGTATTGTAAAGTCTCTTTTGTTTGCTTGCTTGCTTATTTTTTTTAAATAATTACTTCGGCTTCGTCAGGCATAATTTTTTTTTTGTTTTAAAAAAAAACTATTTAAAAAAAAAGTGTAGGGGCGCCTGGGTAGCTCAGATGGTTAAGCATCTGCCTTCGGCTCAGGTCATGATCCCAGGGTCCTGGGATCGAGTCCCACATCGGGCTCCCTGCTAGGCAGGGAGCCTGCTTCTCCCTCTGCCTCTGCCTCTCTCTCTCTCTCTCTCTCTCTCTCATAAATAAATAAATAAATAAATAAATAAATAAATAAACAAACAAACATTAAAAAAACACAATAAAAAAGTGTAATTCTTCACTTTTTCTTCCTAAATTGACTCTGTCCTTGTTGGGTTGGAGACACATTTGAATATGGTACTGTGTATTCTATTTCGTTTAAGGTATTTGTGTTGGTCTTGCCCTGTGTTGTCAAGCCTTCCTTGCATGACCAAAGTCTTTTGGTTAGTGCCAACTCAGAGAGTGTTGACTTGAAATGGCATATACTGCAAGATATGAATATGATAGCTTATTTTACTCATTGTATATACAAAGGTTTATTTTCTCATATTTGTCTTCTTGCTCTTTTTACATTTCTGCATTATGCAAATCATGAACCTCATAATTTAAAATTTTGCACTTTACCTGTCTCTGCTTACAGACACCAAGGACTTACTGTTGTGCTAACACGGAAGACCTGGAGACAGTTATTCACCACGTGCACCGTCTGTACCCTTCTGCTCCTTTCCTGGCAGCAGGGGTTTCCATGGGAGGGTAAGGTTTTTTTCCTTTCTAAGATGTCTGAGAGAGAAGTGGCCTTACTGACGGCTTCTTTCAGGAGACTATAAACTACAAAGACATTTTAAAAATGAATGTTGGATTATTTTTATCTGATTTTACCACATGTGGTTGAATGAAGGAAGAAATTCATCCAGGCAAATGTTACTATTTGCCTTGGCAACTATGGCTCTGTGGTGAAAAGGATACAAGTATCTCCTTGGGATCCTCAGGGTTGTGGGAGCTGAAGGCTTGTTGAAGTTGATTTCCATCACTTGGGAGCTGCCATGTTGACCTTCAGCTTCCCTGATGGACTTCCAGCTGTCCCTGTAAGTGTGTCCTCCGGCACCACGCTGGAAGCTGACCTCGGAGGCTGACTTTCATCACTCCAGGCATAGAAATAATCACTTCTTGCTCTCTCCGGCTGAAGAGGCTTTCAAAAATTTTTTTTCTCCAGGTGGTGGTGTTTTTGTTTGTTTTGTTTTGTTGCTGGGCAGTTGGGCCTACCCTGGAATGCCCTCCTAGAAACTCTGCCCTTTTATTGTTAACCCTTACTCCAGCTGCTCTTTTAAGCATATGAATATTATTATAATTTGTGCTTCTTGCAGTTACACTGGGGCTTAGTTGGAACATCTACGCCATATTTATTCATTTCTACTAATAATCGTGTATATTTTTTATGTTCCAGTGATTATGAACTTAATAAAATATAAAATTTTAATTATCTGGAATTTCATATGCTTAGATTCCCTAAATGCTTGTTCCAAAGCTGACTTTTTAAAATCAGCAAACAGGGTGCTGGGTGGCTCAGTCTTTAAGCATCTGCCTTCGGCTCAGGTCATGATTCCAGGGTCCTGGGATCAAGCCCCACATCGGGCTCCCTGCTCCGTGAAAAGCCTGCTTCTCCTTCTCTCATTCCCCTTGCTTGTGTTCCCTCTCTCGCTGTCTCTCGCTCTCTATGTCAAAATAAATAAATAAAATCTTTAAAAAATAAAAATAAAAAAATAAAATCAGCAAACACATGAGGTAGAAAATGGTATTTTTTCTTAACTTTGTAATTATCTGCCGTTTCAATTTTCAGAACATCTTAGGAGAATATTTACTTGAAAATGAACAGGCTTTACAAATGATAGATTCTGAAAAGTAGTCTTTAACCACAGCTTTTTAGATTCTGATAAACATAAAACTAAAAAGAGAAGAATACATTTCTTACATTAGCATGGAAGGTCTGACTTGACCTACTAAAGGAAGAAATCCGAATCAGTGCAGAAAACCCAGGCAGAATCTCTGAATTGTACTCAATGTATTTCTCTTTCCTTTGCCCTATAATGTGAACTGTAGAGGACAGGGTGCCCGCTGAACTTTTTTCCCCTAATCATAAAAAGTCTTGACTTTCTAAAGGCCAGACCTTACATAAACAGGCCCAGATTCTCTATTCAGAAGCTCCTGGGAAATGCCTATTCATGTCGCTTTGAAGCCTCAGTGCCTGAAGGCAGAACTTGACCATTAGCCTTTGCAGCTGGTTGAATAATAATGTCTTGTAAATTGTTTGAAGGAAGCACCCTTTCTAGTTGCCTAGCACTGTGACTTGTTCCCAAGTGGGCTTACCTAAACTTGGGGATGTGTTTTATAGCTTGACACATTTTTTTTTCTTTTGGAAATGCAACAGACAAAAGCATAATCTGTCGAAGATCCTAATGTCCAGGTCCCCTGTAGACTGGGGTAATCCCCAAGCCTGTGATGCTTGGACCAAGTAGGGGATTTAAGCCAGAACTGAGTCTAGCCAAGGAATCCACACCATGCTAGACCCAGTCAGGTTTCAGTCTCCCAATGAGTTGGTAAACAAGCTTTAAAGAATGTATAGAAAATTCTAAGTATATATAAAAGAGAAGAGTATAATGATCCCCCACATATACTAACCACTAACCACCTGGCTTCAATAATAATCAACCCTCTTCACACAGCTTCAGTAATTATCAACTCATGGATAATCTTGTTTATCAGTATCACCCTCCATTCCTCCCCAACTCTGATTATCTTAAATAAATCTCAGATATCATTTATAAATATTTTAGTAGGTATCTCTAAAGGTAGTCGCTCTTTAAAACACACACACATATACACACAGTACCATTATCACACCTGAACAAAACTAACAATAATTCCTAAAATTCATCAGATATTTTGTCAGCGTCACATTTCCCCAGTTGATGGTTGGTTGGTTGGTTGGTTTTACAATGTGTTTGAGTCAGGAACCAGATAAGGTCCATACATTGGGGTTGATATAACTCTTAAGTCTCTTAACTCATGGATTCTTTTTCTGTCTCTCTCTTTTGGTGAAAAAAAACGGAGTCCTTTCTCTGTTGAAATGAAACATCCTCTTTTGGAGTAACATCTTGATATTATTTTTCTCCTGAATAATAGTCAAGAAGTACCCCCCCACACTCTTGGCGTGGATACTATGGTCCTTTCCTACTCCTGAGAGCTTCCCTTCCAACCCTTCCAATTTGCCCCTTATACCAACTTCCTGGCACTCTCTGACTTCCAGCCAAAGAATAGGACAACCAAATCTAGGATTCTAGAATGAATGCTTTACAGGAGAGCAAATACCATTCTTTAAATGACTTAGTGAACCACAGTCCTGTATCCCAGTACAGTCATTATTAAGAGTCATTTGCAGAAACACAATTTCCATTTTTGATCTAAAACCTCATCACATTCACTCTGCAAGCCACTTGGGCTGGGAAAGAGAAGGAGACAGAATTTCTACCCATTTCGCCTATTTCAGAACCTAGGCAATTGGAGAAATAAAGAATGGAAAATATAATGACTAACTGAATTTAAACTCTCATCTTTCTCTTAGTTGGTAATGTTAAACTTAGATTTCTGATATTAGTATTAGATTAAACCCCATTCTTGTCCCTCTTACCAAAATAGAACTAGATTAAAATCAGGAAAATTGATAGAACCAAAGAAAGGGGAAAATGTGTGATAATGAAGGACAAAAAACAGGAAAGAGTAGGAAGAGAAAACAAGTGGCTTCGAGGGCAAGGAGCTCTGCCACAACTCAGGAAGTCTAACTCTATGCTAGGGAGCCCTTTAGAGACTTACTTTAGGGAGCAAGGGCTCAGAGGCAACCAGGATGCCCACTTAGACCGATGACTCACAATCTCCAAACTTAAACCCAGATGTCTGTAATAATTTTGAAAGCTCCCCAGGTGATTCCAATGTTCAACCCTGCCTGAAAACCACTCCTTCATGCCAAAACACAGCCTGCAGGCCAAGTCTGGCAATCTGTCTGTTTTTGTCCAAGAGGTAAGAATGGGTCTTATATTTTTAAATGGTTAAAAAATAGGGGCCTGGGTGGCTCAGTCAGTTAAGCATCCAACTCCTGATTTCAGCTCAGGTCATGATCTCAGGGTTGTGAGATCGAGCCCCATGTCAGCTCGGCACTGGGAATGGAGCCTGCTTAAGATTCTCTCTCCCTCTCCCTCTGGCTCACATGCACTCTCTCTCTCTCTCTCCCTATGTAAATAAAGTTTGTAAAAAAAATAAATGAGGCATCTAGGTGGCTCAGTAGTTTAGACATCTGCCTTAGGCTCAGGTCATGGTCCCAGGGTCCTAGGATCGAGCCCTGTGAAGGACTCCCTGCACAGTGGGGAATCTGCTTCTCCCTCTGCCTCTGCCTGTCCCCCGGCTTGTGTGCTCTCTCTTTCTCGTGCTCTCTCTCAAATAAATCTTTAAAAAAATTAAAATTAAATGGTTGGAAAAAATCAAAAGAAGAATAGCTTGTATCATGTTACATGAAGTTTAAATCTCATCCGTATATAATGTTCTGTTGGAATACAGCCATCCCCATTCATTTATGTATTATCAATAGCTACTTTTGCACTACAATCATAGAGTTGGGTAGTTACAACAGATATTATATGGCCAGCAAAGCCCAAAATATTTACTCTGTGGCCTATTATAGGAAAGTTTGCCTGAAACACTCCTCAAATACTAAAACATTCACCTAGCAGCTGGGGCCCAAGGATTTGCATATTTTTAATAAACCCCCAATATCATTTTTTTTAAAAGATTTTATTTATTTATTTGACAGAGAGAGTTAGCGAGAGCACGAACGCAAGCGGGGGGGGGGGGGGGGGGGGGGGGGGGGGGAGGAGGCTTCCCGCCCAGCAGGGAGCCCGACGCGGGGCTCTATCCCAGGACCCTGGGATCATGACCTGAGCTGAAGGCAGATGCTTAATGGCTGAGCCACCCAGGTGCCCACCCCCAATATCATTTTTAAAAATGAAAGAAAGAAAAGGAAAGGCAAGGAAAGAAAAGCAAGGCAAGGAAGGAAGGGAGGGAGGGGAAAAACCCCACTCTTACAGGGGATTTCTCTTATATTTCTCTTCATAGAAGGATATACATGTAATAACTGTATGCCTTGTCCCATTCACAATATAGTCTACTGCAAGATAAATAATTATATGAATGTAAAGAAAGAATGGAAAATACTTGTATGCTTTTCCAAGATAAAGGCCTTAAACATGGGTTTATGTTTTTCTTCTCCATAGTTAATGTAAAATCCGTAGTTAGAAATGAGATGTCTTGGGGCGCTTGGGTGGCTCAGTAGGTTAAGCGTCTGCCTTTGGCTTAGGTCATGATTTCAGGGTCCTGGGATCGAGTCCCTGCTCAGGCTCCCTGCTCAGTGGGGATTCTGTTTCTCCCTCTCCCTCTGCCCCTCTGCTCCTGCCCTCTCTATCTCAAATAAAAAAATAAAATCTTAAATGAGATGTCTTGAGATAACAAATTCATCACTAAGTTTCCTGTTTCTCCCCATTTTAGAATGCTGCTTTTGAATTACCTGGGCAAAATTGGGCCAAAAACTCCTTTGAAGGCAGCTGCAACTTTTTCAGTTGGTTGGAATACTTTTGCTTGCTCTGAGTCATTGGAGAAACCACTCAACTGGCTGCTTTTTAATTACTACTTGACAACTTGCCTCCAGTCTTCCGTTAATAAGTGAGTCATCTTTAAAACCTGATGTCTCCAAACGTTTTGGATTACATTCCCCAGCAGAAAAAAAGTTGTACAATACTGCTAATATTTGTATATTTATGTTTACATTATATGCATTTGCTACTGTACCCAAATATTCTTTGTTATACGTATATACAAAAGTAAAATATTTTAAGTATAAGCTAAAAATATAGATACAAGTTGTAATGTTTTCTTTCTGTATCTCAGGGATACAACCCCTAGGGTATGTGCCCCCACTTTGAAGATCACTGTTCTGTCACTGTTTTAAATTATTCCAAAAGATTAAAAATGTTAGCATTGACTGTGTTGAATAACATGAGGGCTATTTCCCTGGATTTTCTACCTGTTGGTAATCTATTAGTACCTAATTCTTTCCTAGGTAGTAAGCAATGTATTAAGTATTTTTATGTATTTATTTATTTATTTAAAGATTTTATTTATTTATTTGAGAGAGAGAGAATGGGAGATAGAGAGCATGAGAGGGAAGAGGGTCAGAGGGAGAAGCAGACTCCCTGCTGAGCGGGGAGCCCGATGTGGGACTCGATCCCGGGACTCCAGGATCATGACCTGAGCCGAAGGCAGTCACTCAACCAACTGAGCCACCCAGGCGCCCTGTATTAAGTATTTTTAGTGCAGAATAATATAGTTTCTTAAGCATATGCTTACAAGCATAGTATGTTTTAGAAGCTTGGGAGAATGCACTTCACTTGGATATTCTCAGCCCCCACAGTTCTTAACGTTACCAGAATTTTTCTGGAATTGTTTGTATGTCTTCTACCATTTAAGTTGGTGTGATACCAAAGAACAGAGGTGTTTCTGTTTCTATTTTGATGACTATTACCATCTGTTTTTAGGTGAATTGATCAATGTAATACAAATGCTAAATAAAAATTCCAGTTAATTTGTACAGGACTTATTGAAAACCATAGATACCCTGAAAGTTGACATTAAACATTGGATTAAACTTAGCCTATTTATTAAATTACAGATGTTGATTATAAAATATTGCTTAAAATATTAAAAAGATCACTAATTGGGATGCCTGGGTGGCTCAGTTGGTTAAGCATCTCCCTTTGGCTCAGATCATCTCGGGGTCCTGGGATCGAGTCCCACATCAGGCTCTCTGCTGCGGGGGAAGTCTGCCTCTCCCTCTCACTCTCCCTCTGTGCTCTCCCTCTGTCTCAAATAAATAAATAAATACAATTTTAAAAAAATAAAAAGATCGCTAATTACTCATTGTCACTGAAATGGGGGACAGGAGCAAGAACAGTAAAGAAAATGATTTGGGAATTAAAGTACTGGTTAGGGGCGTCTGGGTGGCTCAGGCATTAAGCATCTGCCTTCCGCTCTGGTCATGATCCCAGGGTCCTGGGATCGAGCCCCGTGTGGGGCTCCCTGCTCAACGGGAAGCGTCTCCCACTCCCCTTGCTTGTGTTCCTGCTCTGGCTATCTCTCTCTCTCTGTCAAATAAATAAATAAAATCTTAAAAAAAAAAAAAGTACTGGTTATATAAGAAATATGACCACCATTTAGGGGCACCTGGCTGGCTCAGTCAGTAGAGCATGTGACTCCTGATCTCGGGGGTGTGAGTTCAAGCCCCATGTTGGAGGTAGAGCTTACTTAAAAATAAAGAAATGAAATATTTAAAAAGAAAGAAAGAAAAATGACCACCATTTAAAATATAAGTATATAAAATGTAAATTTTAATTTTCAACATAGCAATTTAAAAATAATGTCTTCAAGTGGTTTATCCAGTTGAAAGCTTCTGGCTTACATAAGGCCTTTTTAGCCAAATTGGTTTAATAGTAGCAGTGTTTAGGTACATGTTGTTATGAAACAATACTTATGTTTATTATTACAAAATTAGTTCAGTGTCCTTTAATTAAGAAAAAAGTACTCTTGGGGTGCCTGGGTGGCTCAGTTGGTTGAACGTCCAACTCTTGATTTTGGCTCAGGTCAGGATCTCAGGGATGTAAGATCGAGCCCCATGTCAGGCTCCATGCTGGGTGTGGAACCTGCTTAAGATTCTCTCTCCCTCTGCCCCTGCACCCCACTCCTTCTCTAAAAAAAGTACTTTTCAAAAATGTCTTCAGGATAAATATCAGTGTACTTCTGAGTCTGATTAAGTAAATTTTTTTTGAGTATCCACTTTGTGCCCTGTGTTAGACTGTTTGGTTATTTATTATGTACTTTAGGTATGATGGAGATAGCAATAACCTTAATTTTTTACCTTTGAAATTATTTTTGCTGCAGGCACCGGCATATGTTTGTGAAACAAATCGACATGGACCATGTCATGAAGGTAGGAGAGAAACTTTATGTAATATTTTGATTTCCTCTTCAGATTCCAAGAAGAGAGATAATCTGTTTTTTATGTTTCAGGCTAAATCCATCAGAGAGTTTGATAAGCGATTCACTTCAGTCATGTTTGGATACCAAACTATTGATGATTATTATACTGATGCCAGCCCCAATCGTAGACTGAAATCAGTGGGAATTCCAGTATTGTGTCTGAATTCTGTGGATGATGTTTTCTCACCAAGTCATGGTAAAATTCACATATTTCTATACATTTTGACATGAATTGACTGTTTTATTTTTATTTTTTATTTTTTTATTTTTTTTTTTTTAAGATTTTATTTATTTATTCATGAGAGACGGAGGGAGAGAGAGAGAGAGAGAAGCAGAGGGAGAAACAGGCTCCCAAGAAGCTGGGAGCCCGATGCGGGACTCGATCCCAGGACCCTGGGATCACGACCTGAGCCGAAGGCAGATGCTTAACCATCTGAGCCACCCAGGCGCCCTATTTTTATTTTTTTTAAAGATTTTATTTATTTGAGAGAGACACAGCGAGAGAGGGAACATAAGCAGGGGGAGTGGGAGAGGGAGAAGCAGGCTTCCCGCGGAGCAGGGAGCCCGATGCGGGGGCTGGAACCCAGGACCCTGGGATCATGACCTGAGCCAAAGGCAGACGCTTAACTGACTGAGCCACCCAGGCGCCCCAAATTGGCTGTTTTAAAATACTGGGTTTTGGGGGCACCTGGGCGGCTCAGTCATTAAGCGTCTGCCTTCGGCTCAGGTCATGATCTCCGGGTCCTGGGATGCAGCCCCGCATCCTGCTCCCTGCTCCGCGGGGAAGCCTGCTTCTCCCTCTCCCACTCCCCCTGCTTGTGTTCCCTCTCTCGCTGTGTCTCTCTCTGTCAAATAAATAAATAAAATCTTTAAAATACTGGGTTTTTTTTTTTAAAGAAAATACAGTAATGAGAAATCAAATGTCATATAAAATGTTTTCCACTGCAATAGAATAAAATAGCTAGATAATTTAGTATCTAAATGTGTGAGGTCACTTTAAATGCTTTCACAGACCCTTATCTAGTTCATTGTGAGAGGCTTCGAGTGCATTATGACTGAATATTTTGCTTGTTCTAATTTTTTTTAACCTTTTCTTCTTAATCAAATACACTGTTCTTTGGACAGATTATGTTACAATATCTTTGCCTCACAAGTTCATTGTCATCACTTGCTTTTTCTTCCTCAGATTCTTAAGCAGAAGGCTTTGGAATTTTCTCCCCTTTTAACCTGGAAGAGAACTTGAGATTTTATAAACATGATGTCCTTGAATATCTCAATGAGTGTAGCACATTCGGTCACATTTGAAGGGAAACAGTATTTGCTTTCCCCTGGATACTGTATAAAAGAAAATTATGCCCAAATTAACTTCCTTGCTCTCTTAATTTAAGAAATAGGGAATTTGGTAGCAAAAATATATACGCATATGTTCATACATTGAAGCAATATAAGACGATTAGAAGTCATCATAAGAACACCAGACTTGACCTCTAATTCTTTTTCTAATGAAATTTCACAAAGCTTTTTTTTTTAAGATTTTATTTATTTATTTATCTGAGAGAGAGTTCGTGCCAGAAAGAGCACAAGCAGGGGAAGCAGCAGAGGGAGAGGGAGAAGCATGCTCCCCACTGAGCAGGGAATCCGACCCCCAATGCAGGGCTTGATCTCAGGACCCTGAGATCACGACCTGAGCTGAAGGCAGACACTCAGCCTCAACCAACTGAGCCACCCAGGCGCCTCCAAAAAGCTTTTTAAAATTTTTTTTCTCATTTCCCCCCCTAAATAGTTTAAAAACATTTCCCCGGAGTACTTCATTAAAAAAAAAAAAAAAAAAAAAGTAAACTAAAAACAAAAACAACATATAGGTATTGTCAATATTTCAGAAAGTCCCCAAAGTATATAAAAATAAAAATCACCTATCATCTTATTGTGTGATTTATGATTAATCACAAGTAATTTGGGGGCACCTGGGTGGCTCAGTTGGTTAAGCGACTGCCTTCGGCTCAGGTCATGATCCTGGAGTCCCGGGATCGAGTCCCACATCGGGCTCCCTGCTCGGCAGGGAGTCGGCTTCTCCCTCTGACCCTCTTCCCTCTCGTGCTTTCTCTCATTCTCTCTCTCTCAAATAAATAAAAAAAATCTTTAAAAAAAAAATCACAAGTAATTTTAGATGACTGGAACTTTTTGGCCTTTCACCACAAAGCAAGAAATGAAACTGTGAACTTTAGTATTAGTTGAATTACATGGTGGTTATTTAGCCTACTTTCATTGGATTAGGAAAGTGTAGTGCTTCTCCTTTTTTAATATTTCACAGACCCTTCTTTTACCAACCAAAATTTTTCAGCATGTTAACCTGCCCCACTTGGTTGAAATTTAAATTCATTGTTCCCTATTCTTTCCCAAGTCCTTAAGACGGTCTTGCCACATTGAAATAGTAGGCAATTGTCTGCATTCTGAGAGCATAAGCAGCCAGCCCCTTTAAAGTGACTCAACGTGGCACAGCTTTTGTCCTTCTGATAGGTCTGTAACTATCAGTGTTAGAAATTCCTGAGTATATCCAGAGTGTGAAATTGGGACTCATAATAATTCCGTCAGAGGCAAATGAAGCATTCTAAATCAAAGCCTTTAATGTAAGGTGAAAAAGGAAAAGCAAAAATAAAATGTCATTTCACCTGCCCCTCCCCTTGAGCTCACACACCTTATCCCAAGATAGGAGATACTCTTCTTTAGGTGGGGCTGGCTAAGGATGTGAGTTCAGGACCCAAGCAAGGGCTTGGCTTGCTGGGCCTTAATTTAGGATCTTGAAGTTTATTCTTCAGGGAGCATTGTGAAGGGGTCAAACTGAGCGCATCATCTGAACAGGCAATTTGGGCACAGCAGCATCTCTATCTTATAAGGGTCTCAGTTCTAGAGTGTGTCAGCTTCCTTTCCTTCATTAGAAGGGTATGTGGTAGGGAGATGTTACCTTTAATTAGCTCATTTACCCTTAAGACTCCGTCCAAGATATGAAAGTCTAAATACTGCAACAACCACATTACCTTAATTAAGGAGATAAGATTTAGCAGTATCTGAAATTAAAACACTTCTCATGCCAGGTTGTGATTCATTATAGCTCTTAAATCAAAACATTTTCATTGTAAACTCTAAGCGTGGGAGAAAAAATAAAAATAAAACAACTTCAGTTCACGTCCTTTAGAGTGAAGTTTTTACTCAGGATAGGTTTTGTAGAGTATAGGAAAAGATTGTCATTACTACAGAGTTATTTAAATATAGCAGCTGTATTTTCAAAATAAAATTTTTCTTTCTCCTGGCTATAAATAGAAAGTCAGACAATGAAGGAGCACCTGGGTGGCTCAGTGGGTTAAGCATCTGCCTTCAGCTCAGGTCATGATCTCAGGGTCCTGGGATGGAGCCCCACATTGGGCTCCCTGCTCAGCAGGGAGTCTGCTTCTCCCTCTCCCTCTGCCACTCCCCTTACTTGTACTCTCTCGCGCGCTCTCTCTGTCAAATAAATAAATAAAAGTCTTTTAAAAAAAATTTCAGATCACGAACTCGAAAAAAAAAAAAGTCAGACAAGGAAGAAAAAGAAAAAATAATCACTAGTGTTTAACCACCCAAATATAAACACTATTACCACTTGGGAGTATTTCATTCCACTCTTTTTTGCTATCTATATATGTTGTTACTATATAAATTATTGTATAATTTTGAGTCCTTACTATGGCCAACAACTGGCCCCTCAGGAATCTAACTTCATATAAAATTAACCAAAGTCATACATAATGAATTTATAATTCTCACAAAGATGATAAGATTAGTTGTTGTTGTTTTCCTGGTGTAATACCTAAGTGGGGATCTTATAGCATAATATAAGTATTCACCATTCCTTGAATTACCTTACTTTATTTTCTCAAAACAAGACTTTTATGTTATAAGTAAACACTTGGATTGATTCTTCCAAAAATGGTGGTTCGGTACATAACTGAATATAAATGGTTGATATGAATTAGACTTATTCCATTAGCCATACTTATTACAAATATTTATCTATGTAACAGTGTTTCAGTTTATAATGATTAGAAATAATAAAAGCATGTACTTTTCCTAGTAGAAACCAGTAATAATTGTGTATTTTTCTTTCTCCTTTCCTTCTCTTACTTCCCCTCTTCCCTCATCTTTTTTTTCCCCCCAAGCTATTCCCATTGAAACTGCCAGGCAAAACCCTAATGTTGCTTTGGTCCTTACTTCTTATGGAGGCCACATTGGTTTTCTGGAGGGAATCTGGCCAAGGCAGTCCACTTACATGGATCGAGTCTTCAAGCAGTTTGTGCAGGCCATGGTTGAGCATGGACATGAACTCTCAAGCATGTAGCTCTTTAGGTGCATTTTGTCTGAACCACCATATAAAGGCAGCTCAGCTTAGTGCACAAATTATTGTATATAATGCAGATAAGCCAGCAGGTGGTGAAGAGGTCCAGAATGACATGCAAAAACTACTTTTTTGGGGAAACAAAACAACTTTGTAGCAAGAAATGAAATATAGATTTAAATTGTAACTTATGTAGATTTTATTTTTACTATGCCTTACCAAGTATGACCTTAAATAAAGTAGTCAAACATGGAATTGCACTTAACCAAACTATTGTGTAAAAAAGATTTTAATTCCTCAGGGTTTTAATTTAGGCTGGTATTTTTTTAGATTATTCATTTTAGGTGACTTAATGGTACTTTAATAACTGTTAAGAGATTTTGGTTATTTGAATGTAAGTTATAAGTTGGTACATTCCTAAGGGTATTTATACCTAATGATGATAATGTGAAAACTGAAATAAGATAAAATAACAATGCGCTAAATCTTTTACGTATTCTGACTTTAAAAGGCAAATCGACAATGTTAGACTGAGGTCTATACATGCTCTTTTATTCTGATAATAATAAATGACAGCCAATTTATGTTTTATAACGATTATAGTTTACATGCTAATTTTTTAAATAGTATATGTGCATACATATATATCAATATATTAAAATAAATTCTATCATTTTAAATTGTTTCTTTGTCTTTATAAAAAAGTAATCCCTAGAAATTAATTTATGCTAATTTCATGAATGCATTAGTAAGAAATATTAAAATGTTTTGTTTCACTGTTCCCAGAAAATAGGGTTCACATCACTTGTACCAATTACACATACTTTCAGCTCAGGAAACCTGTCTAAGCATGACTTAGGAATTATGACATTTAATTATTTTGCATAATAAAAAATCTCTAGGCAGGTCAGGATGGGGGTAGGGGTTTCCAGTGTCATCAAAGACTCAGGCTTTTTCTGTTTCCACTCCACTTAGCAGGGTGGCTAGTTATCTCCTAGACACAGGTTGTCTGGGGCGTTTGTGTTCAGAGAAGGAAAAGGGGGAAAGAGTGAGGCCAGACATAGCTGATAGAAGACTTGCACTTATCTATCCATTGGCTGGAACTGTGTCACATGGCCACTGTGGTTGAGAAGGAGGCTGGGAAATCAAGCATGTCAACTTTCCCAGGTGTCATGTGGGCAAGCAAGGGAAAGGGGATTGGCAATGGTTGTTGCGCTAGCCAGCCCAGAGTGGTAGCTTCTCTACCATTCAACCTCTTACACCCCCCTTTTTTTTTACTATTTCCACCTGTTTATAAAATATGTATATTTTCGCCCAGGTATCACATTAAGAGAACCATGTACAAAAAAGCATATTAATACAAAATTGTTTATCAAAAATACCACTTTTTGGAGAGTTCCTAATAATATACTTGTAGACTTCCTTATAACTGTGTCTAGGATGATAGCACTGATAACATCAGAGCTTTCTTTGTACAGCATATATTCTGATTCAATAGTAATAATTACTTTCAGTCTGTATGGTTCATGTGGGGCTGATCCTGCCTTTCAGAGTTATCTTCTAAATTTTAAACAAATTGCATCAAGAAAACTGTCTACCCATTGGTCAGTGCTAGAATGGGGGAGGTAGCGCTTACCTCCTTCTACATACAAAAATTCATTCATTCCAGCTAGGTTAAAGAAAGAAACACTTTTTTACTCCATAAAAGCACTAGATGAAAACATGGAAGGTTATTTGTATAATTTTAGAGTGGAGAGGTGCATCTGAAGCAAAATATAAAAATGAGAACCCACATAGAAAGAAGTGACAGACGTGATTACATAAACATGGAAACTTCAGTTCTACAAAACCACCATGAACAAAATTAGAATAAAAATGACAGAGAAAACCATTTGCAATATACAGTAGGTTAGTATCCCCCAAAGCTAAGAGCTCTTAAAAATTGGTAATGAAACACCTGATAGAAAAACGGGCAAGGATATACAAAAGACACTCACAGAATAATAGCCAATACAGCAACCCATTCAGGACCCCTCTCACTTGAGAGAGCTTTTTTTCTTTCTGTTCTTACCTTCACTTAATAAACTTTCACTTCACTTCAAAAAAAAATAGCCAATAAATTTATAAAAAGGTGGACAATCTCTCTAGCAGTTTAGGAAATGCGAAATTTAAAAAGAGAGATCCGTGAGCATGAGATTACAAGTTTAATAACATACAGGACTAATAATATATAGTGTTGATGATAGGATGGGGAAATAGTTATTCAATGGTGGGTAAGTTATGTAAATGAGCAACTTTTTGGAAGGCAAAAAATTTTGACAGCATTAAAAGACAAGAGCAAACATCTAGAAATCCCATTTTGAAGAATCTATCCTATAGAACAGCCAGCAAGGGTGTATAAAGATGTAAGTTTGTCATAGGTCAGACATTTAGGATAACAACCTGTTTAGTGAGAAACGAGTAAATTATGATATTCACACTTATATAACCATTAAAAAGAATGAGATAACACTATGTGTTTTTTTTTTAAGATTTTATTTACTTGTCAGAGAGAGAGAGAGCACAAGCAGAGGGAGTGGCAGGCAGAGGGAGAAGCAGGCTCCCCACTGAGCAGGGAACCCGATGTGGGGCTCGATCCCAGGACCCCGGGAACATGACCTGAGCTGAAGGCAGACGCTTAACCAACTGAGCCACCCAGGGGTCCCTATGTGTACTTATTTTTAAAGGTATTTCTGATACATTATTTAATGAAAAAACAATCTGTTGATTCATATATATGGTATAATCTCATTAGTATAAAACAAAAATTAAATACAGCTATACAGGCATGTGCTTGTGTGTGTGTTTAAGTTATAATGAGATGAGCATTTTCAAGTGTTGATTCTTTTACATGGAAGATAGACTATTCTCTCCAGCTGTGTCTCCAAAAAATAGCAAGCTCTGAGAAAGAAAGGCTGTGTTTTAATTATTTCTACATCCCACGCACTTAGCATATTGCCTGAAACAGAGTAGGTTCTTAGGCAACATTAGTTGAGTAATAGCGGTATAAGCATGAAAATACTACCGTGTAAGCCAGCTCCCTGTTTTAAAAAGTTAACTTTATGTATATGTAATTTTCTTCTTGCTAGCTCCTCACGTTTCTGTTGCAAATATTGTCATCACCAAACATTCATGCAGAGCCCTTCTTACAGAGCATTGTATTCACAATAGGAATACAAATGGATACTGTGGCTTTCATTTTTGACCGAGTCCTTTACATTTTTTAATATCTTAAATTCAGTAAATACACACAAGTTTTATGGAACAATGCTTTCTCCTACTATGTGCAATATTCATAGTGTAATGCACTCTTGTATTTTGTAGCCCATCCTTGTCTAGTCTGGTCTATTTTATTCTTTTAACTATCCCATTTTCCTATTCTTTTCCTTTTTAATTTTTTTTAAGTAGGCTCCACGCCCAATGTGGGGCTTGAACTCATGACCCTGAGATCAAGAGTCACATGCCTTACCGGCTGAGCCATCCAGGCACCCTTCCCATTTTCATTTTTAAAATGAAAATCTTATTCATTCTTAAATCTGGGGTATGGGGGTACAGGGCTCGCTGTATCATTCTCTCTGCTTTTGTGCATTGATTTTTTAAATTACTTTTTAAAAAAACTCTAAAAATGCACTTTTAAGACTCACTAATGGGTTGCAACCTACAGTTTGAAAGACTGGAATTCTAGAAGTTACTGAAAGTTAAATAAGTCGCGGTTGTCTAAGGCAGTTGTCACACTTAGTTGTAATAGCTTCTTACCGGCTCTCCCCCAGCAGTCTATAAATACAGTGAAGACAGGAGACATACCCTCTTTGCTCTCCATTTTATACCCCGGCGGCCAGCACAGTGTCTGCCTCATATTAGGTTTATTATTAATTAATGATACTTAATAATACTTGAACCAGGTCCTGAACCTGATGGCATAGTAGATCTTACATGCAAATCAAGAGTGGGGAGAGGAGAGATTTTTGCAACCACTCTCCACCTCAGAATATGTTAGAGCAGCTTGTTTCCCCTTCTAATTTTACAGTCAAAATGGTAATTTGTAAAATTTCACAGTTGCTCTGAACCTAACAAAACCCTGATCACAAGGTAAGCACTCAACTTTTTAGAACCTAATTTGGAGTCAATGAGGACAATTTGCAAGGTCAGGTGATAAAGAATACGTAGGAAATGGGCTATTTCAACTCCAGTTCTCACTTAAAAGACAGTATTTTGGACCTAACCTTTTCTGAAAACAAGCTAAGACATAGAATATAAGCTGATATTCCTTCTCCTACAATACAAAACAGACACCAGCAATGATATCCAAGGCAGTAAGAATCATTGCATATAATTGATTTTATTGTTTTGCTTTTAAATTTTATCTCTAAACAAAGAGGCTGATATTTATATATTCATGGGCTTTATGATGATAAAAATGATGTTTTCTGCGTTCATCATATGCATTTTTAAGCTGTGAATTATTCTGTGCTATACTGTAACTAAGTAATACTTTTTCTCGCTCTATCCTTCAACCACCTAAATGTGGAAATTATTTTGAAAATAGTGAAAAACAAGAATTTGACAAGAATAATTTACCTCTCTGAATATCTCTTTTAAACAATTTAAATAATTTGGATCAAATAGAGACTCCTCGGTGACTCAGTCTTAGCATCTGCCTTCACCGCAGGTCATGATTCCAGGGTCCTGGGATCGAGTCCCGCATCGGGCTTCCTGCTCAGGGGGGAGCCTGCTTCTCCCTCTGCCTGCCACTCCCCATGCTTGTGCACGCGTGCTCTCTCTGATGAATAAATAAATAAAATCTTATATATGAAAAACATTTTGGATCAAATGAAGATTTCACTTTCAGTTATGATCATGACTCAGCATTAATTTATTACTGGACATTGTATATTTTGTGCTTTCTAGAAAGAGTTATCTTCTTCCCCACAATGAGTTAGATATTGGTAGCCAAATTTTGCAAACAGTACAGTAATCATATCTACCTCATTTGTACTTCAGGGTTATTGTTGATTATAATTACTAAGGACTCAATACCAGCTGGGTATCAACAGACAGGCTAGCCGTATATTTACAGATGTGAATGATCACAAAAGAGCATTATTCTGTTTTGTACTGTCAACCTATTAATTGGTGCCTGTAAAGTTTATAGCCAGGTCTTTTTTTTTTTAAGTTTATTTATTTACTTATTTTTATGTAATCTCTACATCCAACATGGGGCTCGAACTCAAGACCCTGAGATCAAGAGTCACATGCTCTTCTGACTGAGCCAGCCAGGTGTCCCCAGCGCCTATAAATTTTAAATAGCCACTTTATCTGCTTTACTTTACCTACGAGCAGACACAAGCATTTTAGAATTTTTTCTCTATTTTTTCCAAGCTCACAATGAAGCATGCAAAGTACTTAATTCCTGGACTCTGAATACAGTATATTTCTCCTAATGCCATACAGAGGTGTTTCAGTATGGCCTTTGAAACCTCTAGGTTATCTTACCAGAGTTAAAGGAACCCTTTGAGAAACATGATATAGATATATCTATTATCTATTATATACATTTTCATGATATATATTCTTGAATATATAAATTTAAAAATGCCTGTTATTCTCTATATTTACTTAGAGCCACTTATAATCACGAATTATGGTTCCTAGTATTTTAAAATCATTTCTTGAGAAAGATATTTGGACTTGAATTCAGAGCATTTGCACTAGATTCTTGTCTCTGCTATTAATTCACCATTTGATCTGAAGCAAATCATTTATCTATAAAATGCAGAATGCTCAGAGTTGGTACAAGGATTCAAGAGATAATATGTATGTGAAAGTGCTTTGTGAGCTAGAAAGAACTCTAGAAATGTAAGAAGTAGCTATGAAAAGATGTTTACTATTACATACCACTGACGTGTTTGTACTAATGTAGCTTTCTCTATCAAAAACACATTGGTGGGTGCCTGGCTGGCTCAGTCCATAGAGCATGTGACTCTTGATCTCCAGGTGGTGCGTTTGAGCCCTATCAACACCCTGGGTTCAGGGTAGGGGGAAAAGTACATATTGATCTCTATGGTCACATTAACTTGGATCCCTTGGCTAAGGTGCTGGGGAGATACTTGGAAACTATGCAAATATCCTGTTTTTGTTTTAACTTCTGCTCACTCTTTGGTGGATCTTGCCTGTAGCAATTACTTTCTATTCCCCATATTCCTTCTATATTTAAAACTGAAATTCTTCTGAAAGACAGGGTTGTCACTTCTCTCTCCCCCAACTCCATTTCTTTATTTATTCATTTACTGATATCAGTATAGACTCATGGGTATTTGTTTACCACTGCTAGGCAATTTTCCCAAAATGTGTTCATACAAAAATCTGAAACTGCTTTATCTGTTTATGTTTATGGTAGCTTTATTCATAGTCACCAAGAATTGATGGTATTCTAATTCTTTGGGTTACAATTCAATACTATGGTTATTTTGTTATTTTAGTTGTTTCAGCTTGGGATTTTTCTCTGGTTGATTTGTCTCTTTGT